>NW_028277075.1:55003500-56207500 GCF_059951505.1 Python bivittatus
GAGAAACACGTTTCAGTCACACACTGATACATCGAGCCACTGATATAGTGACCCGTTGATCCAAACTGGTATGTTTCTCCATGCATCTTTGGCCCGGCCCTACCAAAGATAACAATCCTCCTCCTGTCCACAAAAACTTTTGTTGCCCCAAATATAAAACTAACAGGATAAGTTCATAGTCTTCTAAGCAGCCTAGGATAACAACATGGGTAAAAAGGCCCACAATACTCCCCATGTGTTCTAGTTCACTTGTCCAATTCCAAATTTAAAAAACACACTTCAAATTACGGTATTTCAATTTTCATTAACTGCACACAATTATTCAAACAATTTTTATGGACATTTAGTGCTTTCACAAATTCTGTTATAATTCATGGTGTGCAGTAGAATTTATATTTTGCATCTAACTTCTTTATATAGCTTGAGCTAACTTGCAGTATAGGCAATAAATTGGTATAACAATATTTATTTAACTACAGTATCAGATTTCTGCTCTCTGCTGCCCCCAATGTATTTCAGCCACGTTCACTAATCAGAAGTACTCCTTTGCCCTTTCCAACTCTTCTCTCTTTGCTCAAGTTCAGCTTCAGTGAAGGCTGCTGGTCCCCAATTAGTGATCAAATGAGGATTCTTGGAACCTAGAAGACATAATATTTTAGATATAGCAATTTAAATACATGTGTCACAAGCTAGTTCTAACTCGACTTTAATGATTAGTTGTGTGAGAATGTAGATGGGGCAAATATATTAAAAATGCACCCCATCAAAAGCATTGAAATAAAAATACTTTTAAAATGCCTTTCATCCTTATGTATACCAAGATGATTTGAAATAAACATAAATAAAATGAATAATAATATGTTATAAAATAAATCAAAGAACCTTAATAAACAGTTCAACCAAGCAATGCATTAATTTTCAAATAAATAAATTTTGACTTGGTACCAAAAAGATCATAATGCCACTGCCAGTTCTATTTCTATGGAGGGTTGAAAATATTCTAAAACCAAAATGCCATCAAAAGAAGTCTCTATTTTGACTCCTCTCTCTCCTTTACTATATAATGTACTTTCCTTAACAAGTTTTAACTGAGATGACCTCCTTCCAAAGTCCCTGAGACCTAGGAAGGGAGAGATAAGCCTTCATATTTGGGGTTCCATGTCACTTAGGGCTCTATAATTAAAACCAGCATCTTCAATTAGACTCTAAATATACTTCATTCAAAGTCTGGCTGTACCAATTAAATCCTGATGGTGTTATCTGCATCAAGTGAAGATTCCAGGAAACCTTCAAGGAGAGGCCACATATAAATCACTATAATAGTCTAATCAAGTGGTTATAAAAATGTTGATTCTGTGGCTAAACTATCCTGCTCAGGAAGAATTGTAACTGTTGAGCCAGCTAAAGTTGATAAAAGGTGGTTGGTACCACTGAGGCCACTTGGGACCCCATCAATCATGTCGGATGCAAAAATACATCTAAGCAACATATCTAAAACTGACTGCTCAACTATCTTCTGGACATAAAAATTATCTTATTCCAGGAATGCACAGCACTCTACGTTATGACGAATCACCCTCAGTCCACTGCTTTCATGCTGTCCATTTTCAATTTCATACGCTGATCTACAGCTATATAAAGGACTAGATAATTGGCAAAGAGAACTGATTGCCATTTGCAGATTACTGACATTTTACTGTGATTTTCTAATGACCTCATCTAGTATATTCATATAGATGTTAAAAGCCTAATGTATTCTTACATGTGTTTAGTCATAGTCACTATAAAACCTGCATTATCTGTGTTCTAACCACTATGCTGTTTCAGAGCCCAGAGCTTCCTTACAAACCTAGCTGGACTCTACACTGCAGAAGAGGATGCTTGAGAATAATTGTTTCCACCTCACTGTTCCTTAGCAAGACCACGTTTCAGCAGGAGTGCCAGCCCTCTAAAGAACATTCAGGAGTTATTGGATTTCACATGTTTCTATGGGTGGAAACCTTCATAGGCTCATTTTAATAGGACAACTACCATTCAACAGAAATTAAGCAACAGCCAACTGAAACTTCATCAGGAAATTGTCTCACTTACTATGACAATGGAATCACACAGAAATGCCCTAGCTTTGGCTCAACAATATGTCACTCAGCTGGAAATACCAGCTCCAAATCTGTCCTTTAGAAGACACTGTACTGGGAATACTTGATATTATTCTATGAATACTATGGCAATAAAGAAGCCTCAGTTTTGACCTCCCAAGTCACCTCCATTACAAATAAAAGTAGACGATAGTCAGTACATCATCAGACATCTAATCTATTTTTTTGTCCCAATAACAATTACAAATACTCAAACACATTAGTTGAGCAAATTCCTCTAAGCTACTGGATTCTTTATTGATAAGAGGAACTTTCTCTCTCTGAACTTTCCAGCCTACCCTGGTAGTATAGTATATATCTAAGCAAACAGACCTGGGAGAGATCCTTCTTCCTAACTCATGCCCCCAGATTATTGGGCTACTGGAATGTGTAATATTCAGGCTTATTTACAACCTTGCTTTGTTTAGAAGACAGTCAATAATACTATGCCTAGTTATCATAGTAATGAAAAGTCTGTTCTATTATGGACAGTCAGATGTCCTTCCCCTGCAAAAAAAACTGTCCTAGTTTAATTTTAATTTTAATTCAATCCACTATGGAAAATATTTACTCCCCAGCACCTTAACCTGGGGATGTATTTAACACAAACACATTTAGTAGTGACATATCAAAGCTGCTCTCAAGATTCATTAACTTTTCTGATAAATCTTTTATTACAAACAATAATAATGCTGCTATTATACTCTAAATGCCAACTACAATAACATCATCATTTTTACCATAATTCACTTGGCTCTGAAAATGTCCTGTTGAACCAGGAGCTTATGCTCCTTATACTGTAGATACAGTGATTGATGAATACACATTTGCTTGGTTGATTTCCATTAAAAAACTGAAACTGAAATTAATTGTTCTTTCATGAGAAACCATAAGAAATATCCTTCAGAAGTTCAGCTCCCATAAAGAGGAAGGCATATAAACCCAATTACATACATAACTCTATCCTGCATGCAGCATAAATGCATCTCATATATAGCAATTATAATTGGACAGTAATAAATATAAAGGCAGAATAATCAAGATAATATAAATGTTATAAATAAGCCTCAAGAACAAAGGCCAACAGAGTTTTATGACATGATGAGGCTACTGAGAAATTTGACTTGCAGGCACCTAAGGTATCAGCTGGCAGTGTTTGCACAATGTCCCTTTCTTCTATTCAGGATTTGGTTCAGCTATTCTCCAGACAATAGCACACACTAAGCAGGAAGTACAGCCCAGGCTGACTCAATAATAGTTCAGACTTCTTGGAAACCATAATGGGTTATTTAAGATAAAAATAGCAGCATGAATGCTGATTCACAAAATAAAGAGTTGTTTCCTACCTGGTTCAATTAATCGAATTAATCCCTCATGATGAGCTACTCTGTCTTTCCAACTTTTGGTTTTGCTTGTTGCTACTTCCAATTTCTTCTTTACCTCCTAAAACAGAATTAACACCAGCATTATATAGAAAGAAATTCTTTTTTTCAACAGAGACTCTCAAAACATCAGGCTGGACTTTAACTGGACGTGAGCAGTGACCAGCCAAGGTCAGCACATGAAGGAGCACACAACTGCAAATACTTGTAAAGAGGGTATTCCCCATGCCTGCAAAAGCCAATCTTAGCTGCTGCTAGATTACCCATAAATTACTGTGAACCTAACTACATATTCCTATGGGTATGATTTCTTAGCTGCTATTACATTGCCAAGTTTCATCAACTTCCTAAATCTATTCCTGATACAGTTTTTGGACACAATTATCTCCGCCCCATTTCTGCACATTTTATTATTGTGCCAAACTGGTACAATACTTTAATCCTGGTAATTCTCTACAGATAATTTTCTGTTAATGTTTATGATTATGTCTGCTTACACAGTACAAACATAAATGCCCAATAAGAACAGATTCAACTCTGTGACTGGCCAGAGCCACTACAAACTGACATCTTAAAGAAGATGTAAATCAAATGTCATATTACCAACACTTGAATACATTTAGGTGACTGCTGGCAAGCTGCTATGCACACACACGCCTATCAAGATGACCTGGGAAAGCTTTACAGCACGCAGGCTGAGCCTTCTGAGGAATGCAGCTGCCTTGGCCCTTCAAGGAAGAGTATTTCATTCATATTAACATGTTTTGCAAGGTGTCCCTTCATATACTTTGTATAATCCTGGGAAGGCTACACTAGCTCACCTCATATTGTTCAAAGGCTTGCTTCCTCTCCAATTCCAGTTCTTCCAACTGCTGCATGGCGACCTGTAGAGCATGTTCCTTCATTTTTCTCTGGTTTTCCAACTCTTGCTTTTCTGCCTCCGTCATCTGAATGGTCTGCTGCTGCTCTAAGTGCCACTTTTCCAAGTCTGCTCTCTTGGCTGTCTCTTCTTCTAGTAGCCTAGAAAAGGTTTAAGTAACAAAGGGTACATATTGGGAATAACACGATTCAGGACTGACACAACTCATATGCCTTTTCCATATGGACTAAATAGTCAAGAAAGCATAATATAAAACAGGATCATGGAAATCCTCTTGCTTTTGTGCTTCAAGTCAATCAAGCTACCACACTCAGAAATGAAACCATCCCCCACATAAGGTGAGTTGTTTCCTTTTTCATTGCCCCATTTAGCATCGAGCTCAGTTAAATCTGTTTTCATTCATCTGATTCAACTGAACTTATTTCTTGATCTACAAGCAATTTCTCTGCATGATATATTTTGTTTACCATTTCTGTGGTAATATGCCTAGAACCAGAAAGAGGGAAACAATCCTTCACAAACATTCAAGGACAGAGGACCCTTTTTTAATGTAAGAATGATATTTAGGTTACTTGGGCAGCCTATAGTTTTATGTCTGTTCCATCCTTCCTTCTGCAACATAAATGACTGCCAGCCTTACACTCAGCATTTGACTCTATCCAATTACACACTGACCTGGCCTGAAGTCTCCTGACTGTTTCCTCATCCTGACGTGCTTGTTTCTCATCCTCCAGAGCTTCCTGTAGCTGTTTATACATTTCTTCAAGTTCCTTGACTCTCAGAAAGTACTGCTCAAGCTCAGATGATTTCTGAGCAACCTGTTCTTCCATTTTCTGTCTTACCTAGAAATAGGAAATGAATGCATGCTTCATTATCCTTCAGGACAAGCTTTCTATTTCTATGAGAGAAAAAGGAAAGTTTGTGGCTTTTTCTTTTTTCCCTTTTGTCCAAACATATACATGCTGAAAATATAGCATGAAACCCCTTCAGAGTTTGCCCATTCTTTAGCTGACATATACCATTTTTTCTCTCTCCAGTTCAAGACTGAATCGATCTTGTAATTCCATTTGAGTCTGCAGACGTTTCTTCTCTTCCTCCGAAGCTCGAGCAGCTGCTTCTTCTAATTGCTGGGCCAAAGAAAAAAACCCAATAAAATCTGTTCCTGGTTTATGTATATATGGAAATACAGATCAACTATTTAGCATGTAGCTGTAAACATACATACTTATTTCTTCATAAAAGCAAAAATTTTATCAAAGAGAAAAATATATATTCAAATTAAAAAGAAAGAAATTATGTGCTTCATGAAGGGATAAAGTAAGGAAGGATCTACAGGTCTCCACTGAGGCTTCATGTAAAACTTTCTGAAAAGATTAATCCCTACCAGCTCTAAAATAGTACATAAACAATAAAAAGCAGATGAAAGATAAAATCTACATAGGTTTCTGTTGAGCTGGAGATAAGATAAGCATATCCAAGAATAGCACAGACATTGCTCAAGACTCATGAAAAACTATTCCTTTTAGCTCAAACTTGCTGTCCAAGTAAGTAAAAAACTAGAAGTATTATGTTATACAAGTATGAGAAATTTGGCAACTGAATTTCTCTAGCAAGATAATCCCCACATATTTTGAGGCATGTATGGTTAGAAGTTTCTGAATGGTTTGGTTAAACAAAAATAAGGAAGCAGTATAAAAATAAGTACTTGTACAACATTTAATGCTTACAGTAGCACTACTGTTGGTCCCATAATTCTCTCAATCTGCTGTTATGAACTCAAGGCAGGAGTCATGCAATTTGGCTTGGCTTAACTGGCATCTCTTTCCATCAACAATTAAACTGTAGGTTTGAATTAACACACAACTCAACAAATTTGAACTCTTGTCTTTGTGAAGCTATTATGCCATTTTTTTAAAAAAAAAATACAGACAGTCCTCTACTTACGAACAGGTTACATTCCAAGAGGCTGTTCATAAGTCCATTTTGTTCGTAAGTCCAACCAAGTATAAAACACAGCCTCCCAACATGTGATAGTGCTGCCAAGCGTACATACGCAGCATGCTGTAAACTAACCCTTTCCCACCTTCTTCTGCCTTCTGGGACCTTCTAAGTTGGAGTTGTGGACAGGTTTGTTTGTATCGGTGAAAGTTCATAATTCAAAAGTTCGTAAGTAGAGGACTGACTGTTCAGCAAACCACCATCAATGTCACATATCCACATTGTGTATCTGTGACAGAATATTTTTAGATATATTTATATTTTTAGATATAAATATTCTAAAATATTTTAGATATATAAATTCAGTACTCCTGCCTCACTTTCACAACACGTACTCCCAATCTTCTTGGAATCATTCCTTGCCTAATACTGGAACTTTTCCTTCAGAATCTGGCTGAAACATATAAAGCATAGCTTTTACATCACTATATTCTGTTCTTGCATGTTTATTCTTTGCTTGAATGCTCATTTCACTTTACATTGAAAGTACTCAGGTTCTGTTTCTGTTTCTACATATGAGATGGAAAAATATATCTCATTCTACAATGACCATTAAAGGTGTTTTAGATGTACATATGTCAAATTTTAGCTGTAAAATACCCAACAATTCTGACATTGCAGTGATCAAAGCAGTCAATGAGGGACAGGCATCTTAGTTATTATTTAAAGACAGTTATGCTTTCATATGCATAAGATACCCGTGCATATGAAAACATTAGGGAAAAAAAGCAGAGACTCTTATCATTTCCCTGGTCTGTAAATTCATTTCAAGCTGAACTGAGTGCCTGGCACCATCCAAGAAACTTCCCCTTGACTGTAAAACAACTCAGATAAGCAATGTGCAAATTACTGGAAAAAACACTTCTGTATTATTACTCCAATCAAGAACTACTGTAATTTTAGTACAAGGCATTTTTCTTTGAACAACTCTTTCTTTAAATCCAGTACAAGATCTATATTTGCCCTCAGTCTTTGTGGGGACAAACAATTTCTCCTGCAAGAAAGAATGATGCAAGGTTACCAATTCCCTGTGGCCATGCCATAACAGAAATCTTAGGAAGGAACTTCACAATCCTGTTTTACTCTCTGGATACCCTGAAGGCTTGATTTTGGATAATTATGTTCGAGGTACTTTCCTAGGACATAGTGTCAGGACAGTCAACTATTTCCATATATTAATCTATACATTGTTACAGTCATGAACCAGCACGGTGTGGTGGTTAAGGTATTAGACAAGGAGTGGGTAGCTGGGTGGCCTTGGGCCAGTCACTCCCTCTGAGCCCTAATCAGTGTCAGGCTCTGCAATAAGCCGCCACCCCCTCATGGCATCATACATTGACAGCTCTGCTATGTGAACTAAGTGAGCACAGCCTAAAAGAAGCAGACCCTACAACCAAGCAGGACAAATGCAAAGAACATCATCAACTAAGAAGAACAACTAACAAGAACAATGCCTATTACTACAGTCCCCGAAAATCCATGGCCTCAGAAATACAATTTACAACCAAAGTATTAATTCTACATTCTGGAATGACACAAAACCTCAAACCTACCTTTCGGACAGTTTCCAGTTCCTTCTGTTTATTTTCATTTGCTATTTGGAGCTCCTTCATTTGCCTCTCCAATTCTGCTTGTTCAGCCTGCAGTTTCTGGCGTAAATCTTTCCGTTTCTGGCGTGCCTCTTTATGAGGTGAAGGGCTTTTTAATTTTAGCAGATTTACAGTTGTCTGAATGGCTGAGTAATGAGAATAAGCACAATAATATTTATAGTTTAAGTCCATAAATACCTTTATTACTCTTTCAATCTTACAATGCTGTTCAGTTTCTAACATTAGGCCTTCATCCATACTTTTAAAAATAAAATTGCATTTGTTTGCAAATAAAAACATAGTATATGGTAATCAATAGTGTAATATAGATATATAATTACAGTATTTGAAATACCAGAATGAAAACCTTTAACATCAACTACAATATAAAGTACAATTTGTATTTTGCAATAATACCAGCTCTCCATACAATGAAATACATTTTGTCACCAGACCCAACCACTACACAGGTGGTAAAGCCAATCAGATATGCCATCAGACATACATTACAGCATCAAAACATTTGGCCGGAGAAGAGAGAAACAGAAATCTTAATTAGAGAATCATTTAACTCATTGGACTGAAGCCTAGTAAGACAATCTACAGTCTTATTAGTGGTCAGATTTACAAGCTACTTCAACTTACAACAGGCACATGAACAGGAGGATGCATTAAGCCACTGAACAGAAAAGCAGAATTTAAAATACTCTGTGGTGACTTAGGACTGATATGCTACATATTTAGGAAACTAAAGCTATGCCAGAGAAAGTCAAAGACAGGAATCTGGGCCTTTCAAGTCCAAGTATATTGTGGACTGATAACTGCCACAGACTCTTCCAGGAGATATATATGAAGGAGGCTTTTAATTTATTGGCTACAGCTTCTCTTCCAGCAAACTGTAAATATATTTAACACCAACAAAGATACCAAAATCTTCCCAACATTATTTGACATTATTCCCAAACTTTCTAAATTTAAGTTTGTTTTGTCTTTATTACTGAAAGTCCAGCATACTCTATTGCTAATTTGTTCATTTATGAACGAATACCAATTATAGCTGAAGTCGCTTTTCTACCATAAAGCCTAAATATTAATTTATTTCCGTATTTTTGTTCTACATGGGACAGCAGGAAAGACAGTGCGCACACAAATATAAAATAACATTTTCAATCTGAGAAACAATTTACTAAATGGGGTTGCTGCAATTATGAAGTCTTGATAGTTCTACATTTTTATCATTTCTTGCTCCAGGGACAGAGATGAAAACGTTCCATTTACAAGACACAAACTTTATGTGAAAAAAAAATGAAATCCACTAAATAGGTAGCACCTCAAGGGGTAGCGTTGTGTTTCTGTTTGAACGACAGCAAATGTATTGCTTCCTTATTGGTAAATGACATTTTATAGATCTAGCTGAAAACATCAAGCCAATATTATATACAAAAAATTATCATCATCCACTTTCCTGCCAATGAGAAAACCTTTCTGTGAATTTCATTAGAGATAGAAAGATCACATTATACATCAATAAGTCTTTTGTTTTACTCCAAGGACAAACGATTCCTTGCCTGTTAATCTGCCAGTCTAACAGCTAAAATTCATTTTTGATAATGGCATAAGCATCTGATGTGAATGCAGATTTGAAAGTGTTTTACTGAGATGCTTAAATTCACTTCATAATTCAGTAGTAATACTAATTTCTGGTCAGTTTTTTTAATAGCCCTACATTCTTTAAAAATTATCAGTAAAGTAAAACAGCAGTAAAAGTTTACCTTGAATCCACTCCTGTTTCTTCTTCTTATCAGAAGCACTAATCTCAAAACCTTTCTCTAAACTATTTATAAGGAAGAGACATTTTTTGCCATCTTTGTCAGGCAAGGCCTAATAAGAGAAAATTATTGTTTGTTAATTCAGAGCCACTTAATACAGAGTATAGAAACATATACCCCAACAATAATCCCCATGCACAGAAGTTAAACATCAATAAATGTTGTATCACATTTTTTCCTAAAACAAGCTAGCAATGCATATTTGGGGCAATTCAAAATTTCTCCCAGTTTTATGGAAGAAAACATGCCATAGGTAATTGTATTCACAGAAGATATTTGAGTGGTCTGCATTTTTAGAACACCCAAACTAGAAAGACAAATACTACAGTCAGGTCCAGAAATATTGGGACATCGACACAATTCTAACATCATTGGCTCTATACACCACCACAATGGATTTGGAATGAAACAAACACAATGTGCCTTAACTGCAGACTGTCAGCTTTAATTTGAGGGTATGTACATCCAACTCAGGTGAATGGTGTAGGAATTACAACAGTTTGCATATGTGCCTCCCACTTGGTAAGGAACCAAAAGTAATGGGACAATTGGCTTCTCAGCTGTTCCATGGCCAGGTGTGTGATATCCCCTCAGTACCCCAATTACAATGTGCAGATAAAAGGCCCAGAGTTCATTTCAAGTGTGCTATTTGCATGTGGAATCTGTTGCTGTCAACTCTCAAGATGAGATCCAAAGAGCTGTCACTATCAGTGAAGCAAGCCATCATTAGGCTGAAGAAACAAAACAAACCCATCAGAGAGATAGCAAGAACATTAGGCGTGGCCAAAACAACTGTTTGGAACATTCTCAAAAAGAAGGAACGCACCGGTGAGCTCAGCAACACCAAAAGACCCGGGAGACAACGGACAACAACTGTGGTGGATGACCGAAGAATCCTTTCCCTGGTGAAGAAAACACCCTTCACAACAGTTGGCCAGATCAAGAACACTCTCCAGGAGGTAGGTGTATGTGTGTCAAAGTCAACAATCAAAAGAAGACTTCACCAGAGTGAATACAGAGAGTTCACCACAAGATGTAAACCATTGGTGAGCCTCAAAAACAGGAAGGCCAGATTAGAGTTTGCCAAACGACATCTAAAAAAGCCTTCACAGTTCTGGAACAACATCCTATGGACAGATGAGACCAAGATCAACTTGTACCAGAGTGATGGGAAGAGAAGAGTATGGAGAAGGAAAGGAACGGCTCATGATCCTAAGCATACCACCTCATCAGTGAAGCATGGTGGTGGTAGTGTCATGGCATGGGCATGTATGGCTGCTAATGGAACTGGTTCTCTTGTATTTATTGATGATGTGACTGCTGACAAAAGTAGCAGGATGAATTCTGCAGTGTTTCAGGCAATATTATCTGCTCACATTCAGCCAAATGCTACAGAACTCATTGGACGGCGCTTCACAGTACAGATGGACAATGACCCAAAGCATACTGCAAAAGCAACCAAAGAGTTTTTGAAGGGACAGAAGTGGAATGTTATGCAATGACCAAGTCAATCACCTGACCTGAATCCCATTGAGCATGCATTTCACTTGCTGAAGACAAAACTGAAGGGAAAATGCCCCATGAACAAGCAGGAACTGAAGACAGTTGCAGTAGAGGCCTGGCAGAGCATCACCAGGGATGAAACCCAGCGTCTGGTGATGTCTGTGCGTTCCAGACTTCAGGCTGAGATTGACTGCAACGGATTTGCAACCAAGTATTAAAAAGGGAAAGTTTGATGTATGATTATTATTCTGTCCCATTACTTTTGGTCCCTTAACAAGTGGGAGGCACATATGCAAACTGTTGTAATTCCTACACCGTTCACCTGAGTTGGATGTACATACCCTCAAATTAAAGCTGACAGTCTGCAGTTAACGCACATTGTGTTTGTTTCATCCCAAATCCATTGTGGTGGTGTATAGAGCCAAAGATGTTAGAATTGTGTCGATGTCCCAATATTTATGGACCTGACTGTATGTGATCAGTATTGCTCACAGAAAAAGCACATAAATTTTTCCACGCTGAATATGTCATGGTGATATACAAAATGTTGATATGGAGGCTGTACAACTCTAAGTCACTGCCAATAGCTACAAAAAGAATTCAGGACAGTAAACGATACAGTAGATAGGGGATTAATATAGGTTGATACCCTTTCATTCCAATAATTCTGAATCATGGTTGAAAACACTGCAAGACACTTCTAATGTAGCCTTTGCAGGGACAGACACTAATCAAATTAAGATGTGCAAATTCAAATTTTAAAAAAAAGGCTTAAAATGCTCCATTTCAGGTTCCGAATACTTTTATAAGATCAGAACAGCATCATAACACTTCCTTGAAGTTCGAAGAGCCCACTTAAGGTGAAAACAAGGCACTTCAAGCCCCAAAAATGTGAAAAATTATATACTCTACTAATTTCATTTAAAAATGCTTAGCAGTTTGATTTTCGCAAGAATAAGAGAGACTGTATTCTGCTATGAACATTAATTATAACTAGAAATGTATGACTAGAATACCTGCCCTTGACATTCTGTAATGTATACATTTTCTGCATCAATAGACAGAATCTTTATTGACTCAATACTATTTCTAAAATTATTAGGGTGATACAAGTTTAACTGTTTGCATTAGGCACTTAAGCTGAACTGCTATCAGTGGAAATTTAAAACTAAAAAAAAAAATTGCTGATTTATTTAAACCTATATAGCTTTTTTTCAGGCATTGGAGTGCGAGCATATGTTTCAGAGGGAAAAAACAGCTCTATAATCCATATAGAATACTACTCTTTCCCACTGGTTAGCAAAAAAGAGACACATATTCCATAAACTAAGAAAGAATTCTGAATGAAACATTTCAAAAAAATAAAGATTTCCTCCCTCTTTTCATGAGTACAATTGTTATCACTCTATTGTATTCTCCATGAAAATTGAAATCCCAGAATTTATCCGTTAAATCAATTATCTATAAATTAAATTAGCTTCATATTCATCATCTAGAAAACTATTATTTTCTAGTCATTTGTTTATTTTTACCTCTACTGTACAGTTGCCATCCAGTGCAATGTCTCCTCTTTTGTCTTTTAAATCTTCACTAACATAGTATGATATAACATTTGGTTTTAAAACAAACCAACGTTCTGTCCAGTTTTTCCTTTTGTGACCCTTCTTCCACATATAACCCTATAAAAATAATGAAGCAATTGTTGTTGTTCAGTTGTAAGGTTGTGTCCGACTCTGTAACGAGCTGCCACCTGTTGATCCCAAATCCAGTAACTTTCCTTGCAACCAATATTGATTCAAAAGAAAGTTCATTTATTGAGAATAAGTGTACAGTTCCAAAGCATTGCTAAGACTGAGCAAAAGCGCGCCAAAAGTTGTTTTTCTTACTTTAGCCCCCCCCTTCACCTCCCTTAGTTCTTGGTCTTCTGATCCCCTTGCTGGTACGACCTTGCACATTCCAGTGCCTGTGATAAGGAGCCATCTGCTTTTAACGGTTTCTCATTCCTTCTCCTCCTCCCCCTTTTCCAATGGCAGAACCGCAGCATATAAAAAGCAATTTCTAAACTAGCCATATAACAATCTATTATAAAATCTTGTGAGGATTCTGACAGACTCTTCGTGACCCCATGAACCATATCGCGCCAGGCCTTCCTGTCGTTGAATGAAGCAATTACTTTACATTATTTTAACTTGGAATGTTTAAGTTCTGATCCCAAATCCAGACACAATTAAAAGACATCTATTTATTTCAACAGATATTGATCAGACTTTTCAATCCAATCACTATAGGCATTTAAACATAATTTTTAACAATCACAGATTATGAAAAACCATCAGAGTAATTCAACTTTTTATCTTCAGTGAGAAAAAATCTCCTAACCCACCCTCATGGTTATTGGAAGTATAGGAAGTCCTCTCTGCCAGCCTTCATTTCTACCCATGAAAAATTTTGTTAGGTTAAAAATTCTGCCTCCAGAATCCAAACAGCAATAGGCTCCACAATACATTATTCTAGTTACCCAACCAGTTTTGAATTCACTGGATCTAAAGCTCTTTTTTACCAGTTGATTTGGCCCTTCTATTTTTTTAAAACCCCAAAAGTTCAGTCCATTGGAAAAACCGTCCCAGTGCCCACATCTAAAATGTAAAGCAGCAGAATGTTGAAATGGAAAAGAGTTCACCATTGTACTCTCCCATCCAGTCCCACTTATAGGAAGAAAATTATTAATTAATTTCCATCTGAAAACTATGAAGGAGCAAAAATTATATTAACAAACCCTATATAATTGTAGGAGCATTAGTACAAGACCTGCACCAATGTACAGTACTGGGCAAAAGTTTTAGGCAAGTGTGAAAAAATGCTGTAAAGTATGAATGTTTTCAAAAATATATATTGTAATTGTTTATCAATTTACAAAATGTGAAGTGAGTGAACAGAAGAAAAATCCAAATCAAATCAATATTTGGTGTGACTACCCTTTGCCTTCAAAACAGCATCAATTCTTACACTTGCACACTTTGTACACTTGCACAAAGTCAGGGATCTTGTAGGATTAGACTCAGGTGTATGATTAACCAATTATACCAAGCAGATGCTAATGATCATCAATTTCATATGTAGATTGAAACTCAGTCATAACTGAAACAGAAACAGCTGTGTAGGAGGCTTAAAACTGGGTGAGGAACAGCCAAACTCTCTACTAAGGTGAGGCTGTGGAAGACAGTTTCTTGTCACAGGTCATACACCATGGCAAGACTGAGCACAGTAACAAGACACAAGGTAGTTAGACTGCATCAGCAAGGTCTCTCCGAGGCAAAAATTTCAAAGCAGACTGGAGTTTCAAGACTCTTTTGAAGAAGCACAAAGAAATGGGCAACGTTGAGGACCGTAGATGCAGTGGTTGGTCAAAGAACCTTAATGCAGCAGATGAAAGACACATCATGCTTACTTCCCTTTGACACTGGAAGATGTCCATCAGCGCCATCAGCACAGAACTGGCAGAAACCTGTGGGACCCAGGTATACCCATCTCCTGTCCAGAAGAGTCTGGCCAAAAGTGGTCTTCATGGAAAAATTGCAGCCAAAAAGCCATATCTCCGACATGGAAACAAGGCTAAGTGACTCAACTATGCACGAAAACATAGGAACTGGGGTGCAGAAAAATGGCAGCATGTGCTCTGGACTGATGAGTCAAAATTTGAAATATTTGGCTGCAGTAGGAGGCAGTTTGTTTGCCAAAGGGCTGGAGAGCAGTACAATAATGAATGTCTGCAGGCAACAGTGAAGCATGGTGGAGATTCCTTGCAAGTTTGGGGCTGCATTTCTGCAAATGGAGCTGGAGATTTGGTCAGGATCAGTGGTGTCTTCAATGCTGAGAAATACAGGCAGATACTTATATCATGCCATACCATCAGGGAGGTGTGTGATTGGCCCCAAATTTATTCTGCAGCAGGACAACAACCCCAAACATACAGCCAATGTCATTAAGAACTATCTTCAGCGTAAAGAAGAACAAGGAGTCCTGGAAGTGATGGTTTGGTCCCCACAGAGCCCTGATCTCAACGTCATCAAGTCTGTCTGAGATTACATGAAGAGACAGAAGAATTTGAGGCAGCCTACATCCACAGGAGATCTGTGGTTAGTTCTCCAAGATGTTTGGAAAAACCTACCTGCTGAGTTCCTTCAAAAACTGTGTGCAAGTGTACCTAGAAGAACTGATGCTGTTTTGAAGGCAAAGGGTAGTCACACCAAATATTGATTTGATTTGGATTTCTCTTCTGTTCGCTCACTTTGCATTTTGTAAATTGATGAACATAAACAATTACAATATATATTTTTGAAAGCATTCTTACTTTACAGCATTTTTTTCACACCTGCCTAAAACTTTTGCGCAATACTGTATACATTTTGAAAAGATGGGAATACCCACGCCTCAAATCAGGATTGCTGGCAGGGAACTGCAAAGGGGAGAAAGCATATAAATGCAAGATTCCTGGCTACAACTTCAAACAATTCTGAATCACCACAGAATCTCACTATATGTCATAGAAACAACACTTTTGCATAAACCTGCCTCCTCATGCCCCACCACATTTTGGAAGATAGGCAAAACCCCAACATGAGTTTTATCTGTGTGTGTTAAATATAAACCCTCATGTTCCATTCCCTACTGGAATTTTATTTTAAATATATTTACATGATATAAGCAAAACTGGTCTTTGAAGTGCACAAATTATCTTCATCATCCATCATTTAGTATCAAATGGCCCTGCTGTACATTTAAAAAGGTAGGAGCACATACCTGCTAGAAATCATCCACTTTGTAAGCTATTTAAATGGTATGATACAGAGAGAAATTCAGGTTTAAAGACAGATCATTCTATTATTTAACATGAAATTGACTTGACACTAAAGACACTGAAAATGCTATGAATCTATTTCTGGAAATAATAGCTACTTGCACCATTCCTCAAATCTTTGGCTGCCCTACCAATTTCATTAACAAAAAGACCTACCAGGTTATTTTTCTTTCTTAAAGAGAACTCAGACTAAAATCACAGAATCACAGATTTGGAAATGGCCACCTAAGCATCAAGTCCAATACCCTAATTATAAAGGAATCCAAATTCAAGCATCCCAGAGAAATGGCCATCCAGCTTCCACCTGAACTGATTTAATGAAAGGGAACCACCATCTCTCTGGATAACTGGCTCCATTGTCAAACTGTTCTTACTGTTAAGAGGCTTTTTCTTTCCCTAACAGTCAAGCAGAATCTGCCTTCCTGGATCTGGTGTTTGGTACCTAGGCTCAAGATATATCTCCAACCACTAATCCTTTAATTCAATTGTTTACCTACTGTACTATTCTACTGTGCTGAAAGAGACATTTATTCTGTGCAATCTACAAGTCTCAGTTAAATGTTTATGAACCTTAATTAATTCAGAGTTTCCTCACTAATTATTGCTTCTTTCCTTTTCACTTGTTTTCAGAAGTCTGAATTGTAATGTTGCTATTAAATCAGTCCTAAAAGAGCTTACAGGCCAGGATCATGCAATTATTCTGTATTCAATGAGATCAATGAAAATATACCAATTCACCAACAGGAATATAACAAACACGCAATTTCATCTTTTTAAAAGTAAAAACTCTCCAATGCTTTACTGGAAGAGGGACATATCGTTTATTATTATTTTAAAATAAAATATAATTGAAGTGCTGGTGAATCTTCTTAAAGCAGTGAGTTAATTTTAAAGAAAACTAGATTTAAGTTAAATCTCTTAGATCAATTGTAGCAGTATGACAACCTTCCTAAATAACTAGAGAAGTTTCTTGAAAGGCAAGTAAGGAATTTTTAAATGCTTAGGCATAAAATATCACAGCTTCAGGTAGCAATGTGATTTGGTTCCAGCCAGTGCTATGACAGAAGCTTGTCCTAAGTGCTCAAAAGACATTTAAGCACAATGCCATGCAAAGGAAATTATTCTCTGGGAAATGTTAGTACATCACCTGACAGCACTGAGTCAGGTGTGTAGCAATCTTTAACTGCCTTGGTTTCATGAAAGCTAAACTATTATTGTAATTTAAGCAAACCTTTCCCACCCTTCCCTGCCATGCACCTGGGCTTCTGAGAAGATTTTTGCTTCCTCTTTATGTTCTCATATAGTCCCATGTTTCATGTCATATTCAAACTTGAGACACCACAGGGCTTTAACAAAATGAGTGTATACATTTTTGTAGAATGTAAGTTCACTCATGATGAACCAACGGAAATCCTGCAAAACGTTTGTTCTCTTAGCCTCTTAAGATACTTAATACCACAATGCTAATTAGATTGTGGTAATCAGCATATTAATATGCTTCTTAATAACCTAGTTATTGGAAAATGACATAATCAGAACTAGATTATCACAGCATTGTAACCTAATAAAAATAAAATTATTAGCCTGTCTTTTCTTTTTCTCCTTTATTCACAACCTGTAGAAAGTTGTTAAGACATGAAAACCCCTCATTTATTTATTTATAATATTGCTAGACCTACCTTTAAAGACAAGCTTTCCCAAAGCTTCTTATATAGATAAAAGGAATAAAAAATTAATAGTAAATAGTTTTGAAATCAATGTACCTCAAACATGTATGATACCACCATTCACTTCTCCAATCAAAACACTCTCTTTTATGTGCCAGCAACACATAACATAAAATAAATGTCATTTTTCTACCACAAAGGAGGCTGTGAGGCTGTCAGTTCTCTCCTCACTTCCTGCCTTTTTAAAAAAATTTTTCTCCCCTCTGGAGGGAGAAAAATCTATGGTGCAACTGGGTTTGATGCCACCAGTAAAAAACAGTAAGAAATTTGGGATGCCTTTCCAAACCCCTCCCTTCTTGCTCCTTTCCTCAGCCCCACCCCATGTGGCTGCAGTCTCCTGTGAGAAAACTAGCAAGGAAGTAGATATGAGAGTTCTTAGAGAGGCTCCTTTTTCAAATGGCCTCTCTAGAATATCATCTCAGTCTTGGGAGTAAGTCTGGCCAAATCCTCAGTAAGTGGTTTGTATGACATTGAAGGGTTAAGTTACAGGGGGGCAAAAAAGTATTTAGTCAGCCACCAATTGTGCAAGTTCCCCCACTTAAAAAGATGAGAGAGGCCTGTAATTTTCATCATAGGTATACCTCAACTATGAGAGACAAAATGGGGGGAAAAATCCAGAAAATCACATTGTCTGATTTTTAAAGAATTTATTTGCAAATCATGGTGGAAAATAAGTATTTGGTCAATATCAAAAGTTCATCTCAATCCTTTGTTATATATCCTTTGTTGGCAATGACAGAGGTCAAACGTTTTCTGTAAGTCTTCACAAGGTTTTCACACACTGTTGCTGGTATTTTGGCCCATGCATTCCTCCATGCAGATCTCCTCTAGAGCAGTGATGTTTTGGGGCTGTCACTGGGCAACACGGACTTTCAACTCCCTCCAAAGGTTTTCCATGCAATTGAGATCTGGAGACTGGCTAGGCCACTCCAGGACCTTGAAATGCTTCTTACGAAGCCACTCCTTCATTGCCCGGGCGGTGTGTTTGGGATCATTGTCATGCTGAAAGACCCAGCCACGTTTCATCTTCAATGCCCTTGCTGATGGAAGGAGGTGTTCACTCAAAATCTCACGATACATGGCCCCATTCATTCTTTCCTTTGCACGGATCAGTCGTCCTGGTCCCTTTGCAGAAAAACAGCCCCAAAGCATGATGTTTCCACCCCCATGCTTCACAGTAAGTATGGTGTTCTTTGGATGCAAGTCAGCATTCTCTCTCCTCCAAACACGACGAGTTGAGTTTAGACCAAAACGTTCTACTTTGGTTTCATCTGACCAAATATGACATTCTCCCAAACCTCTTCTGGATCATCCAAATGCTCTCTAGCAAACTTCAGGTGGGCCCGGACATGTATTGGCTTAAGCAGGGGGACACATCTGGCACTGCAGGATTTGAGTCCCTGGCAGCATAGTGTGTTACCGATGGTAGCCTTGGTTACTTTGGTCCCAGCTCTCTGCAGGTCATTCACTAGGTTCCCCCGTGTGGTTCTGGGATTTTTGCTCACCGTTCTTGGGATCATTTTGACCCCACAGGGTGAGATCCTGCATGGAGCCCCAGATCAAGGGAGATTATCAGTGGTCTTATATGTCTTCCATTTTCTAATTATTGCTCCCACAGTTGATTTCTTCACGCCAAGCTGCTTGCCTATTGCAGATTCAGTCTTCCCAGCCTGGTGCAGGTCTACAATTTTGTTTCTGGTGTCCTTCGACAGCTCTTTGGTCTTCGCCATAGTGGAGTTTGGAGTATGACTGTTTGAGGTTGTGGACAGGTGTCTTTTATACTGATAACAAGGTCAAACAGGTGCCATTACTACAGGTAACGAGTGGAGGACAGAGGAGCCTCTTAAAGAAGTAGTTACAGGTCTGTGAGAGCCAGACATCTTGCTTGTTTGTAGGTGACCAAATACTTATTTTCCACCATGATTTGCAAATAAATTCTTTAAAAATCAGACAATGTGGATTTTTTTCCTCATTTTGTCTCTCATAGTTGAGGTATACCTATGATGAAAATTACAGGCCTCTCTCATCTTTTTAAGTGGGAGAACTTGCACAATTGGTGGCTGACTAAATACTTTTTTGCCCCACTGTAGCTTAGCTCCAAACAAGCCTGGGGCTGCTTGGAGGTCAAATCTATTTTTTTTTTCTGATTGGCTACATCCAGTCAGAGAAAATTATAATCTGTGGGTTAAAAAATTCACAGAGCATGTTTGCCTCCCATGACCAAATTAAGTACAATATATTTGGTAATGGGTCAAAAAAAATTGTTATACTTTTAATATTTTAGTCAGAAATGCACAGAAGCTCTATGATGCATTTTGTACCCTCAGATGAAACACAAACTGATACTGATGCAGAACTTTCATTTTAAAAACTCATAAGTAACTCTTGTACCAACAAATATCTAAGTACTGTATGTTGACTTTAACATTTCTATAAAATGCTTTTTAAAAGTCATAGACAAGATAGCGAAAGGCTTTCAGTTATCAGAGCTCTTCACTTCTTTTGAACTGCAGAAACTGGTTAAAATAATGAGAAAAGGGAAAATATATTCAAGCTACATTAATTTGAATTATTTTTATACAGAGAATTTTAGCTTTCCTTCATATAAAATGTACTCACCAAACATCTTTTCTAAATGGAAAATGTGCTTGTTTCCATATAGTTTTATGAGGCATTAGAAATGCTGTATAAATCATTCAGGTTAGTGCAACATGCATAAGCTGAGCTTACCTGTTTTAACACATCTAATATAAGTTCACTGAAGACTTCATTAATGCCCATTGACACTGTTGGTCTGTCCATCCCTTTGCTAAATCGACCACTTCCAATGAGCTCAATCAATTCCCAAACAGAAAGACCTTCCCAATTGGCATCCAAACTGATCTTGTAATGTTCAAACTGTTCTTGATGCCAACCTAATCCCATTGCTTCTGTCAGCTTCTTAAGCAAGTATTCAATCTGTACAGAAAAAGACGCATGAGAGCTGAATGAATGTAACAAATAAGTGCAGGAAAACCTATGCTGTTGCTCTAAAATCTCTCACACAACACAACTGCACCATTTTTTTTTTTTATGCCTTCAAGTCAGTGTTGACTCCTGGCAACTGCCTGGACAAGCTCAGGCAGTTTTCTTGGCAAGATTTCAGAAGTGTTTTGTCATTGCCAACTTCCTAGGGCTGAGAGTGTATGACTGGCCCAAGGTCATCCAGATGGCTTTGTACCTAAGGTGGGACTAGAGCTCACAGGTCTCCTAGTTTCTAGCCTGGTGCCTTAACCACTACACCAGACTGGTTCTCCTTGTACCATCCATATGGCCGAAAGTATTGGCCAGAATAAGAAGAAATGAAAACTACACAAGAAAATACATGCTGAACTAACTTTGGAATTAACAGTGCATTAAAAAAATCCAAAATAAGGCTGTTTTCAAGCTAAGAAATTATTCCATTCCTGAACCATATCAGTGTGTTCAGAAATTTAAGACCATCTGTCTTCAGCTGCATTTCCCCAGTGGCCATCCAGGTGCTTATAAGAAGCCCATAAGCAGGATGTGAAAGGCAACTGTACATTCCTATATGTTCTCCAGCATATGGCTTCTGGCCTTGGAAATAATATAGTCATCATGACTAGTCGCCATTGATTCTTTATTCTCCTTTTAAAGCCCCATCTGAGATACTGTTGTCATCAGCCTGATTTTTAAGAGATAGCCCTGTTATCAGGTGATATGTGTAGTGTACATACAATAACCCTGTTTCAGGTGATATGTGTAGTGTACAGACCAACATATACGGTATTGGTGGATGAGACCATTTCTTTCTGTTAAAAACTGGTGGAGAGAAAGCATTCTTATGGGTAAAAAATATACTGTAAAAAGAGAGGGGGAAGGAGGTAAGAGTAAGAGACAATGTGCAATCTGAAGAGAGACAGTATAAATCTTTATGCTTAGCAGGGCCAGGAAACAATAGGAGTATACAAATGTGAATAATCTCTAGGAGTCCAGAAATATTTCAGCCTTTCCTTATTAAAGACAAGTACTATATAATTTTTCCTAAGATCTTGTCTTAGACAAAAGTACAGGTAGATCTTTAAACTAGTACACTGACTTAGGTGACATAACATCACTCCAGTAGCTTCAATAATTATTTAACATAGTGAGGAAGAAGCTCACTCATTATTTCTCAAGCCAAAGTTGGAAGTATACCAATAGCTGCTCCTACGATATAATCGCTGAGACATACACACAACAGTCTAGTTTAAAATAGTTTAGCTCATTAAAAAAATGCATTCATTTTAAGCCATCTTTTGTAACCATTTACACCAAATTGCAAACAAATGTACCAGTTTATCTATTTCAGGGATGATCATGGTCAGCAAGCCCCAGTTAGACAAATGAGAGTCTTATTTAGCTGTTTAAGTAGAAACTCTTGGTTCATTCACTATTAGACAATGATTACACAACCAGCATTATGAATCACTGCAAATTGGGTGGCATATAAATTTAATGTATTATTATTGTTGTGGTTGTTGTTATTCACAGCTTCATATGCATATAGGTATCTCTGTTTTGTATCATTCCTATACTGTATTGGATAGGAAGGAAGAAGAGAGATTATATGTCTTAGTCATCTGCCCAATGGATTCAGAATGTGCATCAGCACATGGGGTAAAAGAGAAGCTTATTTCAAGCAGGTTTTTTGATAGTGCAAGGGAATATCCAACTATTTTAATTACACAGAACTGCAAGGTTTTTTTAAAGGATTTTTAAAAAGTACTTTTAAAGCACTTTATATCATTGCAGACATATAGTCTAAAACCTTGACCTAGTACCTCCAGTTATATTGGATTATGTTGGCTAGGAAGTTTAGGAGCTGTAGTCAGATATAAGGCATCAGATTGTAGAAGGTTAATCTAAAATATGTCACTGTAACAATGACCATGACTCAAAGAATTATGAAAAACTAGGTGCATATATTCAGTGATATTCAAGAGCAGCAGATACATGGCCAACCGCTTTTGAGAATGAAGCAAGATTTTATTATTATATTGCATCAGGGTCAGCTTTACTAAGGGGAACAAAAAGTGTATTGGGCTAGGACTGGACTCTTCTTTGCTTAAGCTGTCTATATCGTATTACTTATCAAAATTACCAGAATTGCTTGGGAAATCAAAGAAGGAAGAGAAAACCTTAGAAAAGCTACATTCCAAATTTGCTGCCAAGACAATATGACTAATCGTTATGACAAATCACTTCAACAGAATGGGGGGGGGGGAAGCAGTTAAATGTAACCAGCATGGCTATGTGGCAATCTGGATTCAAAGAGGAAAAAGTGATTCTGAGCATGATGCACAAGTCAAGAAAAGATGCAGCTTCTTTAAAAAGTTGCTAACAGGCACAACGTAAGTGTTGCCACACACCCCACATCTCCTTATCCCCTCTAAATTCAGGGGGTTGCAGAGACTTAATAGTCATCAGTTCTACTCAGCTCAAAGGAGAATGTTAGGATACTTGAAATAAGTATTTCATACCTCTTCTGGCACAATGATTAATGGATATTTGTCTTCAGATAAGAAATTGAAGATGACCCACACTTTAAAAGCATCATCATCAGTAAGGAGTAAGGTACTTTTTGTGAGGTTTTTTTTGGCACACAGAGTCCAGCACATTTTATAGAATTCAACTTTGTCAAAGTTGTCTTGAACCTAAATAAAAATAAAATAATTTACATAATGTAAAAATATGGTACAAGACTCAACAATACACTTAGAATGACAATGCCAACAATGGGAAGGTATCCTGAATTCCACTCCTAAACCAACAGCAATGGAGCATTTTCTCACCCAACTGAAACTAAATAGAATGTCTGCTGGGTGAACCTTCTCAAAGACCACCTCTCCAGCTCTAAACATTGCAGTTCATCTGCTTCCTTGATTACAATGAAAATACCAGCAAAAATTCTAGTGATCTTTTGTTCGCTCTCTGTATACTACTCATTCTTATAGCAATCACTGCTTTTGCTTCCTTTCTGCCCTCAAGGCCACGTTAAATAAATATCGAGTATATTTCTTTAAGAAGTAATTGTTTAAAACCATGAACCTTCAAGATACTTGTTGATGTGATACAACTTACTCTTAATTAGAAGTTTCAGATTCAAAATCTGAACTGTACCACCCTTTGCTTCTTTTTGCAAAACTGCCAGCCTGAGCATTTCTCCATTCCACTCTTCAACAATGCAGACTTTGTTAAAGGCTGAGACTTCCCCACTGAGCTAGAGCACAAGAGGAAGTATTTTGTGAATCTGATTGGTATGGTCAAGGTGTCTTACAGGAGAAATGTGAAACAGGATAACAGACCGCATGTTAAACCAAGAGTTTATTGTTTTTCTCGCACAGACTGTCACAGGAAAATTATCTTGAATAATCTGTGTATAGACAGCATAGAATCAGTGCCCTGAATACAGCTAGATAAACTTTCTAGATTTCAGTCAAAGCAACCAGGCAGTAAGGAAAATGTATGTGAAAACTGGTAAAATGCATTAAGTGATTTCCTTCCATCAAACCTCATTGTCTAAGAAACTATATCTGTATTAACACAATATAGTGATAATTGGAATATATGCCAAGAAAACTTTGTAATCTTAAAACACTGATATGAAAAGGTTTTTCAGTCAGGAACCAATTCATCCAGGCTGATTCATATACAGTAAGGAGCTACACAGCATATACTAGAAAGGGCATGGTAAAAGGCAAACCATAGTCTACCACATTGCTTCTGATGCAGATAAGGACATTAATATGGGAGGAAACGAGGCTGTAACTTCCCTCCCACTGTGTTCCTAAACTGGCTCGGACCACCAGGCATGTAATTTGCACTGAGAACAAGCGTACTCTGAAACCGATGAAAGCCTTCTTTTCCCCTATGCAAATTGCAGAGAATCTAGTCTTCACTGGGGCCAAAGGGCAAAAAGTTAATTTCTGTTTCATGCTCAATTACCAATCTAAATCACATCTCCCACCATCTTTGCATAGAAAACAGGAACTGACACATCTGCATGTTACATTTAAAGATGGTGTGGTGTTTAACTGTACATGCAGAACACACATGCCTATCCTGTCGGTAATTCAAAACTGTTTCTTTGAATCTCTGATTGAAAATTATCTTGGGTAGCAGGACTAGGGAAAATACCCTATATTTAGGAAGGAAAGAGCTCCTCCTGTAGAGGAGCTGTAAAAGTGGCACACAGAAAATCTTACCTGGCTCACTTTTTGGATGTGTGTTTGTGTGCCTTCAAGTCATTCTTGATTCCTGGCAACTGCTTGGACAAGTCCATGAATTTTTTTTTTGGCACTGCCTTCTTCTTATGGCTAAGAAAGAGTGACTTGCCCAAAGTCACCCAGCTGGCTTTGTACCTAAGGCAGGGCTAAAACTCACAGCCCCCCCCGCCCCCCATGTCTAGCCAGGTGATTTACATCATAACACCAAACTGGTTCTCATCTGGCTCCCTAGGAATCACTAATGCAAAGCTTTCCCAGTTCTGAGAAACAAAAATTTCTTAGGACCTTGCATATTTCTCACCACCTCCAATGACAAAAGATAAGAAACAGATGAAGCTGGCTGTTCAAGAACCCCTTCTTTGAAGGGCTACCAAGCACTAAGCTAATTCCTCTCCAGAAACTAACTGCTTTCCAGTTTGTGTAGCTTTATAGGAGAAATTGTTCCTACAAAGAGGCATCATCTGGCCTTTTGATAGGAAGTAACCCAGCCCTCAGTCTGATTCTTATCCTCAACCCCTTGGGTTAAATGGACCAATCTCTCAACTTAGTAAGAAGGCAGATTCCTAAAATCAACCAGTTTTGTGCATAGGAAAAAATCCACTCATTTTGCACAATATACATCAGATATTCAGAGGAGTGTGAAATGATACTACAGCTTTCTAATTTTTCATACCTGAAATAAGAACCCTGTGGTATTCATTACTGGCTTCCTAGTTGGTATATCATAAACTCAGCCAATCATTGAGTTTCAGTAAAATGATCAAATAACATTAAAAAAATAAAGCTCAGGAGCTTTTATTTATAATTAGAAGTACAGAACAAGGAAGTTCACCTTTCGGACTTTCCAGAGTTTAAACACATTGTCTTCACTGAGAAAAAATGTTTAGCTTTATTAAATATTAAGTGATTTATTTACATCTCAATCGTCTGTTTCCAGATTTTCCTACTCACATTTTTAAAGGGGCAGAAACAGGCTCTTTGAAGTGTTGGATTTTTTAAAAGTATCAAATTAATAATGATGGCAAACCATAATATCATGAGTAATCAAGACAGTTCTAGCATTTGCATCATGGTTGTCACAAAATTAAGTGACTGCACTCAACTTCGTTGCTTCACATGAAAGAAATATGTGCCTAAACGCTGCTTTAAGTATATGACTAAAGCAGCATACACGTTTTGTAAAGAAACAAACAAAAACACCACATCTACAATGACAGCATGAGATCCAAGGAAAATCCTGCCTTCCACACAATCAGCTAAGACAATGTTTCACTATCAAGAGGAAGAACGTTAAGGCACTCTTGCTCGGGTTCAAGAAACAACCTGTCTCATCTAAACTGCCTCAAAAGAAGTAGAGTCTGACATTCTATGGCAAACACAGTTAACTAATAGCCTAAAACTTCATACAAATAACTAGCATGTTTACTAAGGCCAATCCATCTAGACTGTGCAAGCCACTGGAAGCCATCCAATGACTTCTCAGCATAAAACTGGTTCTCTTAAATCTGTTATTTGGCTTTGTTGGAAAAAAGAATGTATATATTTAGTTTAGATTATTATATAATCTAGAAAGCCTTCAAACCAATACAGAGAAAGCCTTCAAACCAATACAGAGCTAGCCTCAGCTGCACTTCTCAAGTCATTTGGAAGGGCACAGTACAGCTGTGACTCTGGAGCTTTTTGATTTGTACCCATTTTGATCTGTATCCATTGTTTATTTCTGAGTTATGTTTCAACAGCTACCTATAATTAAAGCCCAGCAAGTGCTCCAAGTTTTGTGCTATATAGTTTTCAAATTCAATCAAATCTCTAAGTATTCTGTTTTGTTTCTTTAATTCCTTTAGGACAATACATCTGAAGTTACTGGAACCAGTCAGATAATTCTGATAATATCAAATAGACACACTCATAGGATTTTGTCTTATGACAATTAAATCTTGCAATCTGTACAATTTCTTATTCCTCCACCATTTGCTTTGCATTTTCATCTTCATGAAAATAAATGATTAATAACAAAGCAATGGGTGATAATTCTTTTTCTGTTTATCCCATACTTTTAACGTACTGCTTATTATTGATTTATTATTGATCTCTTATACACTGTATCAAGCTAAAAGTGTTTCTATAAACCATTTGGAAATCCTGCTGTTTCAACAGAGGTAACACAGCCATAAGGTGATGTGATCTAGTCTGGCTTGATAATATAATTTGAAGTTTGGCACTGTCAAACTGCCTCATTTTTTTTTTAAATCTTGTAAATCCTAAATTTAATTCTCATCTTTTGTCAAACCATATAAAGATAGTTATTTGTCTCTGCCAGTCATTAATACCCCATCTTCAATATTTACTGAAATCATCTGAAACAGAAAGTTAAGCCTTGACAGGATGTTCACTTTTACAACTGTAATTCTTCCTAACAAAGACAATTTTAGTTTCCTCCATCTTTAGGACATTTGCCATTATATTGTCCAAATAGTGAATAATTATTTTCAAATAGCTCTTTATTGGTTTTGGTCAAGTAAATTCTCAAATACTTAAACTTCTTAGCAATAACATTTAGCCTAATTATTTACTGCAGATACTGCTCTTCTTTTGCAGATAAGTTCAATGTCAACGTCTGAGTTGTTCTTGTTAATTCAATATTCTGTTATTGAACCATACAGTTGCATATATTCCATTATGAATTCTAAAAAGTCCTTTGGATCAGTAACTGTAAGTACAATATCATCAGCATATAATTTCAATTTGTGTCCTTGGTTTGTTAATTTAATGCCTGAAATTTTATTTTATTGTTGTATCTTCTCTGCAAATGGTTCTAATGCCATTAAAAATAAAGAAGGGACAGCCTTGTCTTGTTCTCTTCCTTACAGTTCTCTTCCTTACATTTTTGTGATAGGAGACCATTTGGTACGATCTTGGCTTCTTATTCTTTATAAAAACTCTGAATCTATGTAAAGTGGTTCAGGCCATGGTTCATCTTCTTCAAAGTCATAAACATGAAATACCATTGCAAGTTATCAGAAGCTTTGTCTGCATCACAAAAAATCATGTCACCTTCTTTTTTCCTGATTTATATTGTAGATAGAATTCAAGATATAGCTGATACTATCTTTCATAAATGTCTCTAAAGCAAATCTAGGCTGACCAGGATATAATATAATAATTCAGTTATAACGTCATTTATTCTCTCTGCAAGTATTGCTGTAAAAAACTTATACTCTATATTCAGCAAAGAAACAGCTCTTTATGACTCTAAACAAGTTGGGTCATTTCTCTCTTTGCAAATCATGATGAAGAAAGCCTGTGGCATTGTTAGATCTCACTCATTACCTGGGTTAATGATTTAACCAAACTTTCTTGAACGGTATTACAGTATATTGCAGAGATATCATTAGGTCGCAGAGATTCATTCAGTTTCAGCTTCTGTACCGCTGCTTTGGTTTCTTCTTGTTTTTCATTTATAAAGAGCTTCCTCTTGTTGATCATTAATTTTGTGAAGGATATTGAATTTAAATTACTATAGATTATACAGTAAACAGATATCCAGAGTAAAAGCTAATTGCTCCATCATCTCTTCTGTGGCTGACACATGTCTACTTCCATCACAACTAGAGGTGATAATGCCTTCCTCTCATTCATTTCAGAATTAATGGGTCAACATTTTGTTTGGCTTATTGCCTTTTTCAAAATATTTATGTTTAGCAAATCCAGCTTCTAATTTACCTCAAATCTAGTTAAGAATCACTTTCTTTTAAATCCAAGACTGAGTTATGTTTATGTTTTAATTCTAACTGCTTCAGTTCATTCACTAGTTTTTGCATGGCTTTCTGTCTATTTCATGTCAAAGAAAGAAACAATCTTCCCATAAATGATTTACTACTAAAGTCCCATACTGTACATCAGGAGTTGGCAACCTTCTCCCACACAGGGGCCAGAGGCCATGCCACCACTGCCACCATCTCCTCCTCCTCCTCCTCCTCTGCCTCAGAGCTTGCTGTCAACAGTGCCAGGTAAGGTTGCTATTGCTCTTCCCTGCTGGTGAACCAATCACCACAATGGCTACACAAGAAGGTAGTGGACACTCACATGGGCCATCAAACAGACAGCCGCTCACTCTCTCTCACACAGTGCAGGTGGATATATTTTATTGATATCTTCTTGCAGTAATAATAGTCCATTTAGCCTCCACCTCTTTGGTCTAGAGATTCCTCTGTTTAATTATGAGCTGCATAAGAGCTGGAAATTCCAAGACCCCAAGATTAGGTAATAATAAATTGGAAACCCAGCACATATCTATTCTCATTAGTGTTATGAATTGAACGGTAATAGGTATATTCTTCATCTACAGGATATTTGTGTTTCCATGCATGCCAAAGGGAAAGTAATGCCATAAAAATCTAAAACATTTTGAGGGAGTCTGCCACAGTTCCTTTTGGGTAAAACAGACTTGTCTAAGTTTGGAGAAAGAAACCCATTTATATCTCCAAGAATCAAAATATCTCCCACTGCAATTTCAAGGAGTGACTGAAAAAAATGTCATAACATTTATTATTTTAGTTTATTTAGAACATAAATTGAAGCAACTGTTATTTTCCTACGTTCAGTCTGAAATCATAATATTATAAGTCTCCCTTTTTCATCTTGAAATTGTCTTTGCAAATTTCATGATAGGTTTCTAACTTATATAATTACTCAATTTTTTTCTGTTTGCCTGAGACCATAAAATTCTGATCAAGATGTTTACATACCAACAAATTTGCATTGTCCTTTTTGATATGAATCTCTTAAAGACATAATATGTGCATTTTCCTTTTTTGGCTTCAAAATATTTTTTCATTTTAAATGGGCTATTCAACCTCTCAATCTTAATTGAAAATATTTTTATTTCATCCATGATGGCAACTATCAAACTAATTTATGAAGAAATAGCAGCTGTTTGACCCAGGTTTTGATCTTCTATCTTCTTGGTCTTTCTTCTCCCTATTCTGTCACTGCCAATTACTTGAGGACTCTATTGGCATCCTCAACTGAATATACAAAAGCTTTACCACCATCCATAGAGATGTACAGAGAGAATGTGATTGTCCGCCTGTATCTAATCTTTCTTATCTCAGTTATTGTGTTACTCAAGTTTAAAGGTTTAAAAACGTAAAGGTTACTTCAAGTTTCAACTTTTTCAATTCTAACACCATTTCTTTCATCTTGAAATATGTAAATTTAATAAGGATATTAAGTTGCAATTTTCTTTTTCACTCTGCCCATGAATTTATTCTGTAGATATCTTAGAATTCCAAAGATTCATCTGGATCTAAATCAAAATAAATTTTAAATTTTTTAAAATTTTTAAATCTTTCCAAACCTTCTTTCCCAAAATCTTCAGGTACACCTCTGAACTTTGTGTTGTTTTTACGCAATTCTACTTCGGTTGTTTGTAATCTGTCCTTCGGTTTCTTTATCCCTGACTTTTAATTTTCTGGTCTGAAGATAGTTCTTGATTAATTTCTTTATCATGCTGTTTTATTTTGATTGTTAATTTGTCATATTTGTCATTAAAATTAACCTCAAGAGAATCCAATTTTGCGTCTAGATCTTGTTTTTTGCTGAATTAATTCAGTTATATTATCTTCAATAGGATGCATTTCTTGTTGAAATTTACTCAAATCTCTCATTAAAAAAGTGTTTTAATTTGTGACAGAATAACAGAAACACCAATCATTGTCAACTGCTGGTCCTCTTCTGATTTGTCACCAGTTCCTTGCTCTGCATTCTCCTATTCATTTTGGCAAGTAAAAAGTAATGTTATGCCTTAATAAATTATCTTTATCAAGTTTCTGTACTGTACTGTTTGAACATTAACTCTATTCAATTTTTCCTTTTTTGTACTGCATTCAATTGAGATTTAGTGTGTTTATACTTTTTACTCCTAGATAACAGTTAAATAAATTATCATCCAAGAAACAAACAAGATGGGGAAAGCATGCAAAGCATGGCTTCTGCAATTATTTCCAACCACTTTACCAGCATTAGCAATAGGTAGATATCTATATTTTCTTCTGTGTAATTTGTTGTATGTATGGATATGTATTCTGTTTGTATATGACTGTGTGTGTAGGAGTTTCTGTTCTCCCATATTCTTCTTCTGTCTGGTTATTTATGTGTACATGTACACAGGGAACCACAGAGTAGACTGCAAAGGCCCTGCTCTGGGTGAAATGATCAGGAGGGAGGAGGGAGACAATTGGCAATATTCTGAGCCAACTCCTTCACCCATAAGGAAACACTGGGGGATTTTTTATTTGTTTGGAATTCTTTTCTTCCCAGCCCCTGGCTGGATCCTTCCCATTTCCAAATTTGATCTTTCTTTTGCTGGTATCTCCTGCTACACCAAATTTGGTCCCATTCTGTTCATTTTTTGGAGTTATCCTGGCGATTGACAGAGATCCAAGGCAAAGACCTTTATGTATTTCTTTCCAATATTTTGTTGGGTTGGAAAGAACAAAAACGTAAATGAAAACTCACCACATTTATTAGGAATGGAGACACACATACCTTTTCCAAGATAAATCTATTTAAATAAGGCATATATCCCTGATTAGAAACAGGCCCTTCATCATCATCCCTAAAATGCTCTTCTAAGGCCACTGGATCATGAGGAACATTCAACAATGTGCACAGGTTGTGAGAAAGGACCTAAAAAGAAAAACAAGATTATCAATAAGATGACTACATTGCTATTTTCCATACCTGTTCGTCTAGATTTCTGGGCAACAATACAAATATAGTTTGCCATTATCTTTCTCTGGATGTTTTTTGACTTTTTAATCTACCTAGCTTTTGTATTTTCAAAAGGTCTCCCATAAAATATTAATCAAGCCCAACCTGTTCAGCTCTGAGGTCAGACAAGGTTGGCCAATTTGAAATAAATATTAACTTTAGGCTGTCTTTATTTTTTTCTTCCAAATAGATGGATAAACCAATCAATCAGTGCTGTACACATTACGTAAAATGAAGAATATAATTTCCAGTGCTATTAAATACTGAGGGAGGGGAACACCTGCAATATTACTTTTGAGAAAATACAGACAGCATTGGAATTAATGAGATACATGAATGACAGAAAGGAAGGCCATATGGCTATACTTGCATTGTAAAATTTGGGAGTTCATGCAGATATAATTATTACACCAAAAAAACTATGTTGGCTTGAAAATGGGCACGTAAACCTATTTCAACTCTACATTTTATGTAAGTAAATAAATTACATTAAAAGTTACTCAACAAATACAGCTTTAAAGTTAAATGTTAATAGTTCTTTAATTTTTAGTTTAACTTTTAACTTAAGTATTTTATTTAGGCATTCTTAGCCCTGCATTGAATGAAAAGCTTTATATTTACTCTTTTCACGTATAAAGCACAGATATACATTCAGTATATAAAGAGATATACAGGTAGTCCTCATTTAGCAACTGCCTCATTTTGTGACTGTTCAGAGTTACGATGGTGATGAAAAAGTAACTTTATGACAAATCCTCATATTTATGACCTTTGCAGATCTGCAAAACAAAGGAAAGCTGAAGTAAGCACAGTTGAGGTTTCAGTTAGCAACCTTAGCGTTGCTTAATGGCCAAGTTGCTAGTCCCAATTGTGGTCACTGAACCAGGACTGCCTGTACAGTATATCTATGGTATTAAAATTTTAGAGGAGGGGTGATTAGGAAAAAAAGGTCTAAAAAGACTCCTTAGGAGCATAATAATGAAAAAAAAAGTTGAGAAACACTGTTCCATTGGGTTGGAAAAGATAAAAAAGAGAAAGAAAAATACCTTGATCTTTTCTTTCTCCTGAAACATTTGGGGGGGTTGAATTGCACTTCCAGTTTAAAAGCTTTAGAAACAGTCACCTCAATTTGCTCTCTGAGGATTGGACTTGGCCGATTATTATTTACATGGCTTTACAAAACAAAGCAAAACCAAACCACAATAATTAGAAATCAATTGACTTCTGGCGAGGGCATGGCAACTGATGATGTCCCGGAAGAAGCAGGGACATTATGGCCAAAACCGGTGGCCAGATGCAGGATCCAGGCCAGTGAAATCTCTCCAGAGAGAGGAGAGATTGTGAGATCACCCATACATACTCCAAACAGCTGCTCCTCATGAGTAAAAGGCAGGAACTGTCAGGTTCAGCCCAAAGAACTCCACAAGACAGTACAGGTCTAGTTCGGTAGCTTTTATTAGCTTTCAACCACAAGACAGAATCTCGCCAGACTGAATCTAAACTTCCCAAGCCAGCAAGCAAACACCGCAAATTCCTTAGGGTGGTGCTAGTCTCATCCTCTTAACCTTCCCACGCTCCTGCTGGGGGCTAAGGAAATGCTTATCTCCCTGAGCGCGGCCTTCACCAAACCATTCCGTCACAGGAACCAAGGTTTTTGCAGTCTGCTTGTGAGTCGGGTGGCTGAGAGTCAAGGGATTCCATCTAAGCTCACAGTCGTAATGCAACCTATATAGACAAGGTTCAGCTGATCCTCATTTCTTAATCACTTTTGAAACTGATTTTTTTACTGCCTTTTAAATATTGAGACCCTTTGGAACAGCAAATTTTATGGCATTTATTGGGTGAGTTTCCTTCACTCCTTAATGAAAGAAGTTTTAAATATGAATTTAAGGACTTAGAATTTTTTTTTTCTGGATTAAACAGCAAAAGGGTGTTTACAGTGTTAATTTTGAAAAGTTATAAATGGACTAAGGGTCCAGATGGATTTGAAATAAAATTTTGAAATTAACTATAAGAATCCTTCCCATGGGAAATGGCTGCTGTTATGAAATCTAAAAAGAAAAAAAAACATGATAGGATGGGACTTTGAAGTTTGGACACTACAGGGAACCAGAAGGAGTTAAAGATTACAATTAAAGGAGAACACCTAAAACAGAATGGAGCAAAATACTTTAACACTGGAGATATTGAAAGGTATTTGTGAACAATGGACTCAAAAGTTAATTTTCAGAATGTCTGCCATTTATAGATAGACAGTGTGCAAATGATGTTATGGAAGAGGAACAAGTTCTACTGGACAAGACTGAAATTGATTTAAATGTAGATTTAAAAATGACAGGCTACAAGAATGATATGGAAAAAGATGAAATATCGGATATACAAATGGAACCCGCTGATTTTTTAATAACTGATAGGGATGAACTGGCTAAAACTGGATATACAAATGGTACCAGCTGATGTATTAATAATTGAAAAAGGCTTACAAATAATAAACCAGAAGAGTGACTTGGACACTTTTTCCTATACTGGATTTACAAAAGAGACCTGTTAAGTTCTGAAGGATTTTATGAGAAGAGATAAAAAATGAAAAAAAATCAAATTCCAGGACAGTGTTTGAAGGGATTAAATATCAAAATTGTTAAAAGTAAAGGGAAGGAATATAAAGTTGGTTTATTTGATCACAGTTAAAATAGCTATATTGCTATATCTAGTAAACGTTAATGGATTTTTGCTGACTAGGACTGAATGATGAAGTTTGTTGATAGATAAGAGAGCGGATATGGGAAGAAGAGTTCATCTGTTGTAAGTTTATCTGATTAACATTAAAATAGTTATGGTGGTATTTCTGGTAACTTTTAATGGAATCTTACTGACTGCTGAATGATGAGGTTTTAAAGATTTATTTTTAGACAAGAAATGAGATATAAAAGTAAAAGGAAGGAATATAAAGTGGATTTATTTGATTGGTTTAAAATAGATACGTTGTTATTTCTGGTAACCCTTAATGGATTTTTGCTGATCAGGAATGAATGATGAGGTTTTAAATTTGTTTATTGATAAGAGATGCTATATGGGATGAACTGATTGTTTTATTTTATGAGAGGGTGATAAGTTGTTAAAAATGTTTATACTTGTTGTGACAAATGGGGAAGTTACTTTCTTATATATTTCTTTTCTTTTTTATATCTATTTTTCTTTTTTTCTTTCTTTTTCTATTCTTTTTTTCTGCACTTTTTATTTTTTCTGTTCTTTTATTTTTTGTAGTTTGTATTTGTTTTTTAATCTGTAATCTATATACGACTAAAACTCTCACTGTGTTTAGCTGTTTGTCTATTTGTACCCTCAAGTTAGCCCAAGGTGCATTATACTACAACAATTTTTGAATCAAAGTACAGCCTAAAATGCAATGTTCATTCTGGTCATATCAGACTGCACTACCTTTCTCTCAAACCATGACCCAACAAGTCATAGGGTTGTCTAGTACCTAATAAAATTATTATAAAAAAAATAATTAGAAATCAATCCAATAAAAGTAGCTCAGAACACAGTGAACAAATATTAGCACTATAACAACGAACACAACACAATGGTCTCGGTTCTGTCCCTACATTTAAAACAATGCTCTGGCATAAGACCAAGTGTATATCCATCCATCATAACACAGGTGTTACAAGTGGGGTGGAACAACCAGGCCCTACATTAACCCACTAATGAAATAACTCTCTTTTAAAGTAGATGCTATTTCCACAGAGACTAAAGGAAGAAGGGATAAGATTCATGTGGCCAAATCCCTAAAGTCCTGAAACTTACAACCTGTGATCCTGAAGTAAGAAACTAAAAGAAGACCCTTTTCAGAAGAATGTAAAAAACAAACAGGATTATAGAGAGAAATAAGGGCAGATGGCATTTCTGATTGAGGATCCTAAACACAACCCCCAGCAGTTTAAACTGACTTGAATAATGACCCCCTGAAGAATCCTGTGCTGTACTGAGACATGAGAATAACATGGAAGGTCCAGAACAGCCCAATGAATGTTTTGGACTAGGTTCAAAGGACAAAGAAAGGAATTAGGAACATCAGCCAGGTGACTATTAAAAAATCTTGGCATGAGACATCAAGGCACACACCAATAACACTATACTTTCCTCTATCAGAAACCCTCAGATCCTACAAATATTCTCTCTAATGCTCACCTAACACTGCTATCCTGAACTGACTCCCTTCTTCACTAGCTACCTTTAAGTTACAAAGCATATCACAGTATCATTCATGAATGCTCTGCATCATTTATAGTTTGGTTAGAACAATGTCAATGATGTAGAATGCTAGTATTCTATGTGCTTATCCAATTCTTTTATGAGACAAGACAAAACCTTTTATGAGACAATACAGATACAGAAGTCATTAAGACTGCCTTTGAAGATGGTCTAGGAGTTTCAGCTAATTCAGAATTCAAATATCTGGTTATTATCAAAGCATATAACACTGTTTCTCTACCAGGTTCCCAGCCAATATTGTGCTTATCAGCCTAAAATGTTTTTGGTCCAGATAACATGAAAGCCTGCCTGAATCTATATGAATCTGCCCTGGGCTCTAACATAGGGCCTCTAACTTGCTGTCAAGTAAGAGTTATCACACTGACTAGCAAAAGAGGTATGATATTTTTATGGTAGCCTTTCTGTTATGACTACATGGAAGCTCACCTGCTCCAAGATCAGAATCGTACAAGCCACGGTATTCCCTGTGACACTCTATGGGAGGGGAAGTTGGACTTTGAAGGAGCAAGATAGGAAGGTCTTAAAGAGCTGGATGATTTTTTACATGAATTGATGCTCATTTTTATTTTACAGATTGAGCTTTTACAGATAATCTTAAGAGCTACTGAAGACCAAGGGACCAGAGTGACCCCAAAACATCCTGGCAATGCAAGCAGCAGAAACCAAAAGTAAGAATGCTACAAAAGAACAGAGTAGCAGAAGAGCAATTATCCCTTTAATCATTTGTGTAACGTGCAGTTAGGTACTATTAAAAAATATATATTTTAATTACAAAAGTACACAGAGTGATAACTTCTGATATCTTGCCTAAGCCGTCCTCTATTATCTATGTCTGGAGCAAAGATATTCAACCTTTGTGGATTTACACTTAATTTATGCTGATTGGCAAAAATAAAAAAGCAATTTAATGGGATATTTTAAAGCTTCAATCTCTCTCAAATAGGAAGAAATTTTTCAACAGTAACCATCATTCTTCACATTGTTAATAAGTAACTTTATTTTAGCATAAAAAACCATATTTTGCAATCCATCTTCATATCAGAACTACCATTAAATCTATGTGGTTTAGATATTAATGCCTGAAACTAAGATGTTCTTGGCTGCAAATTGCAGACTATTTTTAAAAGGAGAAGCTGTAAATGACACTCTGCAGTGAATTATCAAGTAAACCAAAACACCTCCACTCCCCCCACATGCTCCCAATGCTGAAGGAGTGTATCTGTTAGAGTAGTCAACTAAAAATTCCAGTAAATAATCTGGAGGACCCCACAAAGCACCCATCCCCAACTTGGAACCTTACAGATATGGTGGCCCTCAACTCCCAGCATTATCCCCACCATGCCTGAGTTCTTCTCACCAAACAAGGCACCTTCACAGAGTTCACACCGGATACGTAAGTGGAGTAAATCCATTTGCAAAAACTAATAAGTTAAAAAACATGAATCACATTCACATTCCAGCACTGGGAAAGATTTTTCTAAGCCAATCTTACTTAGAGCTGTCCTCCTTGTGGAAATGGGTGTGTTTTTCAGAAATCATGATGTATAGTTCAGTGACAGAATCTTGTAATTTATGATTTATAGATGTTTCATTCATTCCGAGTAATGTAAGAATATCCTGAACAATATTTTCTTAACAGCGGTTAATACAGCTGTGTCCCAAACATTACTAAGTTTCCCCTACTTTTTCACTGTAGCACTTCCTCCTCTATGTCTACAATGCCTTGCTTCACTGGCTATAATATTTACACCATTTCCTCTTTGAACAAACTAGAAGTTTTAACCTTAAGAACTGCCTTAAAACTTCTGCCTATCCTACAGCTGCCTATCCTACAGCTCTTTTGCAGTTAAAATATTTACTATGTTGTAGACTAAAGATGGACAATACACAGCTTTTGGGGAGAGGAGGTCCTTCCAAGATCTTTCCACCAGAATTCAGGAACAAAGTGAATTACTATGGTACAGTTTCCTGCCTTTTTTTTTTAAAGCAGTAAAATACATGAATTAATTCTCAGATAAAACCCCTGGAAAAAATGTGGGCCCAAGCCAAAAAAACACAGCCAACGTCTTTATAGTATCACCTTGGTAGGAGCCTGCAGTGTAAGAAGGAGAAGAAAGACAATTTTTGAAGAGTCCATCTCTCAACATTAAGATGATTTGGAACAAATGCAAGCTCTGCTGAATTGGTAATGTACATTGCAGAATGGGTAGGCTAATTTACATTAGGGCTGTAACAGGGGACAAAATCTTTGCTCCCTTCTCCTCACAAGTCTGGTCACTATTAAGTTTCCCGTACTGTAATACTTTGTGGGCTAAAAAAATGCAAGACACAACAAATTTGATTTGTAATGTCTCAGCATGTCTAAATCTTTTCTAGCATTATCTTCCACTTCCCTCAAGCCAGAAAGCAGTCCATCAGGTTTTGAACCTGCCACATGCAAAGCAAAAATTTTTACAAAGTTTTAAACGAAAAAGCTGTATATATTTAGATTCAAGATATACATGCTATAATAATATCCAGAAGATTTTTTGGTATACTGTAGTCTAAAATTTCAAAAACAGTAAAGGAGCAAAGCTTAAAACAATCTGAAATTTTATTAAACAGAAAAACTAAATAAACTTCATGATGCAACTACCTTAGGATACAGTACTGCAAAAGCAGGCATGCTAGAATCTTAAGTAAAAAAAACTCATAACCCTTTGATTACTCAAACTACAGAGGCTGCTATAAACTGCCAGCTGCACCCCTGCCCTAGGAACTGTCAATGTAAATAAAGTAAGTTAATAAACATCCACAGCAGCTTCACACAGAAAACTGATATACCACCCACTATGCTGGAGATTATTCAATGTAATGCAGGAAAAAAACCAAAAACAAATGCTTGGTTCTTCCTATTCCTTATTCTTCTCCACAATGTCCAAACTAGAGCAATATTTCTTTCCTTGTAGTAAGCAGTGCACGTATATGAAGATACGATACCTTCTGGGGCACCACTGTGGTGAGTCGAGAGAGAAAGGTGTAAGTGTTGTATTTTGGACACGACAGAGAAGCACAGGAAACAAGGAAGAATAGGAAGCATAGGAAGCAAGGTTAGCTTGCATTTAATCTTGGCCATCTACTTCATGATATCAAATCTACTCTCAAATTCCAAGGCAACAATCTCATATTTAATCTATCTTTTGGATTAGGATTACCACCCACAATCTCAATTCAAGTAAAAAGTTAGAAGAACACTTGAAAAACAGTGTAAGTGTCCCACAAAAGTTTATAAAAATTCCAGAGATGACAACTTGCAGAACACTTATAAATACAGAAAGGAATTCTGAGAGGACTACATTCATTCCTGCCTAACTCTCTTATACTGCTGTGAATTATTAACAGAATTCACAGTTGCCAGCACAGACTACAGCCAAACTAGTGATGTTACAATGATCTACTATCCAAGGCATTCCACAGGTGTAGAAGCCTATTCAAAATATTTTGTGTTGGCTTAACCAGAGGAAATGAGGGCCAAGAGAGCCTGCTGGAATATGCCCAGATCTGCAGACCAAAGATCTACAAGCTGTGCGAGAGTGCTGTGGTGAACACTCCTCAGAGTATGTAGAAAGAATGGAGGCCTTGCTATTTGTACTCCAGTGTAGAATATCTCCCTTTGGCAGGCTCCACACGGAGCTGAAACAAAAGCCAGTTCTTTCATTTGGGTGCCTGAATGTTGTAGATCAATGGAGAAGAAAGAGCAACGTCCAACTGAACGTGGGACATGCTACATTGTCATGCTTTGCAGTATTACAATGGGGCAAAAAAGTATTTAGTCAGCCACCAATTGTGCAAGTTCTCCCACTTAAAAAGATGAGAGAGGCCTGTAATTTTCATCATAGGTATACCTCAACTATGAGAGACAAAATGGGGGGAAAAAACCAGAAAATCACATTGTCTGATTTTTAAAGAATTTATTTGCAAATCATGGTGGAAAATAAGTATTTGGTCACCTACAAACAAGCAAGATGTCTGGCTCTCACAGACCTGTAACTACTTCTTTAAGAGGCTCCTCTGTCCTCCACTCGTTACCTGTAGTAATGGCACCTGTTTGACCTTATCAGTATAAAAGACACCTGTCCACAACCTCAAACAGTCACACTCCAAACTCCACTATGGCCAAGACCAAAGAGCTGTTGAAGGACACCAGAAACAAAATTGTAGACCTGCACCAGGCTGGGAAGACTGAATCTGCAATAGGCAAGCAGCTTGGCGTGAAGAAATCAACTGTGGGAGCAATAATTAGAAAATGGAAGACATACAAGACCACTGATAATCTCCCTTGATCTGGGGCTCCATGCAAGATCTCACCTCGTGGGGTCAAAATGATCACAAGAATGGTGAGCAAAAATCCCAGAACCACACGGGGGGACCTAGTGAATGACCTGCAGAGAGCTGGGACCAAAGTAACCAAGGCTACCATTGGTAACACACTATGCCGCCAGGGACTCAAATCCTGCAGTGCCAGATGTGTCCCCCTGCTTAAGCCAGTACATGTCCGGGCCCGTCTGAAGTTTGCTAGAGAGCATTTGGATGATCCAGAAGAGGATTGGGAGAATGTCATATGGTCAGATGAAACCAAAGTAGAACGTTTTGGTCTAAACTCAACTCGTCGTGTTTGGAGGAGAGAGAATGCTGACTTGCATCCAAAGAACACCATACCTACTGTGAAGCATGGGGGTGGAAACATCATGCTTTGGGGCTGTTTTTCTGCAAAGGGACCAGGACGACTGATCCATGTAAAGGAAAGGATGAATGGGGCCATGTATCGTGAGATTTTGAGTGAACACCTCCTTCCATCAGCAAGGGCATTGAAGATGAAATGTGGCTGGGTCTTTCAGCATGACAACGATCCCAAACACACTGCCCGGGCAACGAAGGAGTGGCTTCGTAAGAAGCATTTCAAGGTCCTGGAGTGGCCTAGCCAGTCTCCAGATCTCAACCCCATGGAAAACCTTTGGAGGGAGTTGAAAGTCCGTGTTGCCCAGCGACAGCCCCAAAACATCACTGCTCTAGAGGAGATCTGCATGGAGGAATGCATGGGCCAAAATACCAGCAACAGTGTGTGAAAACCTTGTGAAGACTTACAGAAAACGTTTGACCTCTGTCATTGCCAACAAAGGATATATAACAAAGTATTGAGATGAATGTATTGTCGAAGGCTTTCACGGCCGGCATACGATGACTGGTGTGGGTCTTCCGGGCTGTGTGGCCGTGTTCTGGAAGTTTTGTTTCCTAATGTTTCTCCAGCACCTGTGACCGGCATCTTCAGAGTGCAGGGGCACAGACAGGAGCAGTTCTCTCTGTGCCCAGGGTGATGTGACCCTTTTGTGGGTATTTATAGATTTATTTATAGTCACATCACCCTGGGCACAGAGAGAACTGCTCCTGTCTGTGCCCCTGCACTCTGAAGATGCCAGTCACAGGTGCTGGCGAAACATTAGGAAACAAAACTTCCAGAACACGGCCACACAGCCCGGAAGACCCACACCAGTCATTATTGAGATGAACTTTTGATATTGACCAAATACTTATTTTCCACCATGATTTGCAAATAAATTCTTTAAAAATCAGTCAATGTGATTTTCTGGATTTTTTTCCCCATTTTGTCTCTCATAGTTGAGGTATACCTATGATGAAAATTACAGGCCTCTCTCATCTTTTTAAGTGGGAGAACCTGCACAATTGGTGGCTGACTAAATACTTTTTTGTCCCACTGTAAGTTAAATATGAAATCCAATCATGGAATAATTCTTATAATAAAAATGTCTTTATTAGCTACATTCCAGTTGTGCCCGGCAGTCCAGTCATGGCCTGAGATAGCTAAGATTCTATGCTCTTCATTTACACAACACAAAAACACCTACAGCATGGAACAATTATAATTCATCAATATTTGAACACATGCTACAGCAAATGCGGCAGAGTCTTCTAGGCCAAATTTAATTTTTAGCTCAATAATTGTTTGTGCCTGATATCATTGTGCTTAATCACTTAAGAATTTTTAAACAGGGGAGCTCCACATCCCAAACTAATGATAGAATTACGCCTTGTTTCAAAACATACTGTCAAACAAATTTTTGGGATCCCATTCTGACTACTAAAGGAGGGATCACACCTCAGTGGTAGAACTTTTTAGAAGATCCGGGTTCCACCCTGACAATTAAAAGGATCTAATAACAGATGATGGGAAAGATTGTTGCCCAAAACCTTTTTAGGATAAAGTGGTTTTATGGTTTTTTGGGGGGGAACTCATGTAATCAGGGCAAGGACAAAACTAGGTATGGTAAAACAGAAAATGGACGCCTCAAGAATGGAATATATTTTTAAAAGCCATATACATGTGTTTCCTCCCCCTTCCACCTTCTCCCACCTTAAAACCACTGAGTTTAATTTATCCTACTATAAACCAGTGGCAACTAAGGAAGGGACGTGTGTGTAGAAAAAGAACAGGGAAAGCTCACGCTCCCTCTAGATTCTTTGCTTTTTACCCAAGGACTAGAAGAAGATATTGTTTATATATAAGGCAGTTTTATATCTTCCCAAACTGTTCCAGAAATTCAAGCTAAATTCTATTAACTAGAATAAATTAGAGACAACTCTAGAATAAGAACCATTATTCACTTTCAGTAGTCTAAACAGATCTACCATGTCTGGGTTAAGAAGCTAAACTGGGTCAGGCCTGGTTAGTACTTGGATTGAGACAACCAGGGAATACCAGACCTATACAGGCTGTACTGGGAAGTTGTAAAACGTCACGGAAGAAGGCAATGGCAAAATCACTTCAGCACCGTTGCCATGAAAACTGCATATTATTTCCATGTCACTGTGGTTTTGTCACCAAGGGGCTAAACTCAACTCAAGGCCATCTTTATCTTATTTGATTCACTTTCATGTATCTACACCCACAACAAACAGTATTAGAGAATATTCTTAGAGATGGCCGAAATATTTTGATATCCGAGGTAGACAAAGAACATATTACAAAGCTGCAAAATTTAGAAAACAGTGGAAATTGCTTTACTCCCAATCAAGGCATTAATCTGGCTAAGGCAGTCTTGTCTATCTGACTGGCAGTAGCTCTTCATGACAAGGGAATTCTCAATTTTTATTTGAAACTATCCAGGACTGAACCTCGTTTTTTCAATGAAAATTGGGCATTCTACCACAGATTCTGTCTCTTGCACAGATCCAATGAAATCAATGATTAACAGTTTGTTGCCCTTTAAAAGTATGTCACATTTAGCCATCTTAAGATAAATCAGCTCTCTCTGCCTAATGGTATAACACTGTCTCTGAATCAAATATGTTGAGAATATGAGTACATGTGTGTAACCTCCAATCTGCACTGAAACACCTGCATAATGCATACATTTGGCATGTAAGCTGTTTGGGATATAACTCCTGCACATTTAGCTATTTCAGCATTTACAAAACACTAGCATGCCTATATCTGAATGGACAATGAACTCATCCTAAATTACAAAATGGACACACAGCAAAATTAGTTATCCAACATCATCACATTTACATTAAACGCACCATAGCTGATAGTCAAGTGCCCCTAAGAGTCACGCTGCACAGAAAATACACGTGAATGCCATTTTTTTTTTAATCTGCGCTCAGTCGTTACCGACTCTGCAGTGACTGCTTGGACGAGTCCTTGCAGTTTTCATATTAGCTTCTTATTTTATAATTGCTTTAAACTGGTCAAAACAAAATAGCACCTGAGTTACCACATAATATCCTCATTCGGGTATCAAGGGGGAAAAAAAACTTCTCTTTTTATCTAGGGTTCTTGATAAAAATGGGCTAGTAATTAGAAACCTGCATGCTGGGTCCTGTGCTAGTGGATTCTTTCACTTGGATCCATAAAAAATTAAACCTCATCTAGAGAAAAAAATGCGTTCAATCTCCAACCAACAGAAACCAAACGGTGGGCCTGGTGAAGGGGGGAGACTGTTACTATAGGTCCCTCAGAGGCTCACCTTTGATTTCTGGACTCTCCCAAACTGAACCCAAGGTTGCTGTGATCAAGAGTTACCAACTCCAAATCCTGCCTGAGTTCAAATATCACACTAAGTAATTACGTGGTTTATTTGATTTTGGCTTCAAATATTGTCTGAACCCAGCCTCTGGAACCTAAAAACATGCTTTGTGCTCAGCATGTCGCGTGAACCCACACAATCGCAGCTCACTTCATAAACACTGATACAGCAACCAATGGCTCATGTGAACAAAGCTCTTAAGTAAGGTCCTGCAAGAAGTACACGTAAAAGGAAGCCTTTCTGCAAATGAAGTCATCTCACCTGGGAGGAACCAGACCTGCCTCTGCCCCCGCCATCTCCCAACCCAAGGGACCTCCATCTGTTTTAGCTCTGAGCCCAAAAGACAAAATGCTCCCGGAACCGCCTTCCTACGCCCCTGTGAAAAACCAAGGAAAAGCCTTTCCAGGCGGAGAAGAAGCGGGGTGTGATAACCCGGCTTAGCAGCGGAGCCGGTGCCACCCACCCTTTACTCCGCGCCCCGCTCCCTGCCGCTCTCCCCCAGCCTGGAAGAGCGCCGCGTCCGCCAAAAAGGGGAAGTGCCCAGCGAAGGCGCCGCCGAGGGCAGCAGAAGGGCTTCCCCGCGAGGCCCCCAGAAGCTGCCCCAGCCGCCCCATCCCCTCGTCTTGTCCGGGGCGCGCTCTCTCCTCGACTTGCCTTCAGCTGCGACTTGGAGACTTTGCCGCTCTTGTCCAAGTCGAGGGCGGTGAAAGCGTGCCAGATGGGCTTCAGGAGCTCTTCCTTCAGGCTCCCCATGGCCCGCCAGTGGTAGCTCCGCCGCGGCACTCCTTCGCTGCCTCCCGGCGGCTCGTTCGAAGCGCTCCTCCCCGAGGGAGCTGCTGTGCCGCCGCAGCCGCGACCTGCGCGCTCCCGGCTGCCTCCGGCTGCCTCCAGCAGACGGACGAAAGCAGATGGCGATGGCGATGGCGACGGCGACGGCGACGGCGCCGCGCTCGGAAGAGAGCGGCCTGCGCACCGCGAGGTTTACGAAAGCGGCGTGCAGCTCTGCTTCCGTCTCAGCCCAGACCCCGGGCCGGAGCGCTTGCTTTGGAGAGAGGACCAACGGGAGGGAAGCAGGCGCCCTCCTCCCCGACCAGGCTCTGACTTCATCTGTGACGATGGGCGGGGCTAAATGGCAGAGCCTTTCCAAAGAAAAAATGCAGAGAAATTGAGGGCAGATCTTCCTCAAATTCGAGAGAACTCGGGCTACTTTATATATAGCGCTGCCCTTCCTCGCAGCCTGACTCGGCCTCGTGTTTACTTCCTTTGGGGCATCTAATTGCAGCCTTTGTGGGACGCGGCGCTGATCTCAAAAAAGCTTTCCTTCGTCTTCCTTTTACTTTACTGGCAAAGAAACAACGAACAGGGACGTGGGTTTGGGAAATGAATGGAAAGGTTTTGAAATTGGAAAAGAAAGATACCATATGTTTTTCTCTCCCCTGTGTAAATTGGAAGGAACAGGGTGGGTTTATAATAAAGGACTTCATTTGCTTTTTGGAGAACATCTGTCTACCTACCATGATCACACAGTTGTACTTTGCTATGCAAGGATCCTGCAGAAAAGTTTTTTAACCTATCTTAGTTAAACATTTTCTAACAGGACTTAAAGTCCTTTAATTGGTTTGATTTAAATTTAGAACATTTGGTATTAATTCATGTTTGGTAACAGATAAGAAGACAGTTTTTCAGTTGGTTCTGAAATTGTTACAAAACTTGAACACAAGGCTGTGTCTAAAACAGAAAACAGGTTTGGTTTTGAATCTGGAACAAGCCACTGCATTCCAGAAGCTCTGTCAAACTGTTTAGGATATGCAACAATTTTGTTCTGTAAGTGGTCCCAAACATCCAAAATGCTTACATTTTGATTCAGCCATGAACTACCCCAAACTAGCTGTTCTGTGCATGAAATGGTACGTGCATAGAATGTTTTGCGCATCCTCAATCATAAACTGACTATCTTGATGCCAAAATTGCACATTACAAAGCTGCATACATGCACTATGCCTCAAACCATTATGATACGGAAATAAAAAACAACTTTGTTTTATGCTCAGGCAAAAACGAGGAAACCACATCTCTAGATAGCCTAAAGCGGTGTTTCTTAGAAGTATGGTCCTAGGACCCTTAGGAGTCCCCAAGACCCTCTCAGGGGACCTGGAAATCAAAATTATTTGCCAGATATTGAAGATGTTTGTGAAATATTAAAACAATGACACTCTTCTAATTTTTTATTTGTTAAAAAATAATAGTTTTTTTCATGAAACTTATTTATGTTAATATCTAAGGTTTAATATAGTTATTTTTACATCATTCAATAAATAAATATTTATTTATATTTATTATTTATATATTATCAATTTTAATTTTTAATATGGTAATTATTGATAAATATAACCCATACAAACAAAAACTCTTTTGGAGTCCTCCATAATTTTTAAAAGTGGGAAGGGGTCCTGAGAGCAAAAGGTTTAAGAAACACTGTCCCAAAGACTGCCTTAGCACAGTTGGTCTTGGAACCAAAGGGGAGGCAAGGCTTGATTTGATCCTAAATAGTAACCACCATGATCTGATGCAAAATACAGAGCACCATAAAAGAGGGGGGATGACAAAAAGAGAATCGCGCTGTGGCAACACAGACTCAGCCCCTTTTTTATGGGATGGAGCTTAGTTTGCTCTTTTGCTTGTTTTTTCATTGGGACAAAGCCCTGAGATTCTTTGGTCGCCATTGACAGGGGTGTGGAACTAATAGGGAACAGTGGCCTTAAAGTTATTACATGTAGTATATGTGCCAATGGAAAACTACCAGCAGAGTCCAGAATCACATTTGACTGCACAATAAAAAAGTTCTAAAAAAATGAGGGACTGGTAAAAAAGGGACTGAAAGAAAAAATTAAGCTCAGTTCTCTTCATAATGCCTAGAAGTTTCTTTAAAATCACAACTGAAATTCAACTAGAATGTATTCCACATTATAAAAAAGAGTCAACCAGGTCCAAGAAGAGACCACCGTGGTTTGGGATCGTGGGGTAAGGCTAGTTGTATGGGAGAATTCATGGAGTTACGCTGGAGAAAGAAGGGAATCCTTGAGTGTGGAGTGTGTTCGTTATGTGTCTTCAGACTGAATAACAGAAAAGAACTATGAACCTACCGTGTAGTCTGGCTGTTGTATAACATGGCTTTTCATTAGTATCCAGGAAGCTGTAAAAATTAAGACTTCCTTTGGGAAATGGAAAGCCCATTCTACCAGGAGAACAAAAAAAACAAAAAAAACCCACTTACTCTGGCACAAACAAATGTTTAAGTTGATAATAAGGAATTATTATTGTTGGTCACACAGTCAGCCAGGTATTTAGACTGGATTTGCCACTTTTATCCACCTATCGAGACCTTCCCAAGGACCTGGGATAGGCAGATGTTGTTGTTTGATGATGCTAAAGGTATCGTTGCAGGTAGAGCTGCCTTTTGCAGTTGACTGATGGTGATTTTGTCAATGCCGATGGTCTTCAAGTGGCACCCCGGATGTTTTGGGATTGCACTCAAGGTGCCTATTACTATTGGTACTATCTTTGCTTTCTTTTGCCACAGTCGTTCTTTTTTTTTCTTTTTTTTTGCAGGTCTTCATATTTTGTGATTTTCTCCAGTTCTTTCTCTTCCACTCTGCTGTCTCCAGGTATTGCAGTGTCTACTATCCAGACTTTTTTTTGTCTTTCTTATCAACAATTGGGTGTTGTGTGACAGGTGCTTGTCTGCTGAATTCTAAAGTCCCAGAGCACTTTAGCTTCTTCATTTTCTATTACTTTGTCTGTTTTGTGGTCCCACCAGTTCTTGCTTGCAGGCTAATGCTATTCCTTGCAGATATTCTTCACTTGGTCTTTCTTATAGGCCAGTTTGGTCTCTTTGGAATTCAGTAAGTAATCATGGTATACTAGCTTCAGTGCATCTTCTTCACTGTCCTTCAGATATTCTTCCAATTTCCTTTTTTCTTCTTCATCTGTCTGGTGTACTTGCAACATTCCACACCCACCTATGCTCCTTGGTAAGTAGAATCTGTCAGCATCACTGCGTGGATGAAGGGCATGATTCATTGTCATTATTTTTCTGGTCTTCCTATCCAAGGCTTCCAGATACATGCTGACAGTCTGGCCCAAACTACATCCATTATGTTACAAAATGTGCCAAATAATTGAGGAGGGCAAATGTATTTATCCTCAAAAAGATAAAGCAATAGGCTCCAGGAAACTACAGACCAGGCAATGACAATCTAACATAGATCACTGGAAAGTTTTCAGAGTAGAATATAAATCAATATTTCTATAATCACTTTGAAAATAATGTCTCCTAAAGTGGGAGACTTTACTTGTAGTCACTCATGCTTTAGTTACCTCTCAGTTGGATTATTGTAATGTGCTTTACATGGGGCTGCCCTTGAGGAGCATTCAGAAGCTATGGCTGTTCCAGAACACAGCAGCCTGAGGAGTTATGGGTGCATTTCAGTACACACATGTAGCATCTCTACTTCAAGAGCTTCACTGGTTAACTAAAGTTCAAGGTCCTGGTTGTCAGCTTTAACGCTTTTCATGGTTCAGGCCTAGTTTTCTGGAGGACTGCCTTCTCCTCATAACATCTGCTCGCCCGATAAGATTGAGTAGGACAGATTCGCACCAGGTTTCTTCCTTCAGAGGCTACCATCTGCAAGGACTGTGGAAATGTGCCTTTTCAGTTGCAGCCTCCTCCTGTAAAATACCTCCTCTAGAATAACCCAGACGTCTGAATGATCCCTTCCCTTATGGCTTTTAAACAGTCTATAAATACATCACCATTTCATCAGACTAATGGGACCAGAATAATAATTTGGGGCCATTGATCGCTATAATCCTGGTTTTGTACATGTTTTATGGATTGTTGGATTATTATTGCTTATATTGTTTATATTATTCATTTTAAGTTAAGAAAGTAGGAATTGCATGCTGATCAGGGTAGGTTTTGGAGTGGCTTATAAGCCACAAAATAATAAAATAAAATAAAATAAAATAAAATAAAATAAAATAAAATAAAATAGCTCTCAAGCTAGCTGGTGTCATCCTATCAGGTCTAGAGCTAATTTTGAAAAGGGATAAAACCTTTGTGTGGAGATGCACTCAGATAAAATAAAATGGGTTCAGAGAAAGGCAACATAGGAATGGAAATTATATCCAAAAGCAAAGTTGATATGCTTAGAATTGAGGGGAACTACAGTACACCCTAGTACCTGAACTGACATCACATAGAAGACCTGTTGTCTATTACCACAGAACAAAGGATGCCTTAGTTATGGGAAGAGAGATTTTGGATGAATGTTGGGAAGAACATCTTAATGCAGAATTTTGACAATGGAAATCATTGTGTAGAGATGCAGTGAAATCCCTTTTCTGGATGTGTTGAAGTAGAGATTAGATAGCCATCTGTACTAAACATAAAGTTGGATTCAGTAATCTAAATGCTAGAGCCATGCAAGCTTTAAAACTGATTAAGAAGAAGTGCTTCAATCCTCATGTGAGCACAGCACCTCTCTGTTATTCATTTTAACACTTTTCTTTTTTCAGGCTTCCACGTGTGCATGGAAAAAGGTGCTTTAGGAGTCACATTAACGTTAATGAATTGACTCTTTAAAGCAGCTACTTGCATACATATATCTTAGCATGGTGTTATGCATGCCTAGATGTACACATGTAGTCTAGAAGTTAGTGAGACAGTTTGAAGTGGTGTTTGCTAATTTCCACACCTTCTTGAGGATGCCAACAATTTATAGGCAAGGTAGCCTAATTAGATACTGTATACTTGGAATTTCAAAAGCCATTGATGAAGTCCTTCTCAAAGGCTCCTGAGCAAATTCAGCTGGCATGGGATAAAAGGACAAGAGCTCTCATGGATTGCCACTAGTTGAAAAACATAGAGTAGGAATATGTGAGTAATTCTCACACTGGCGAAATGTACAAAGTGGTATCCCCTATGATCAGTGCTGAGACCAGTGTTATTCAACACATAAGTGATCTGGAGTTCAGGCAGAGCACTGAGGTGACTATGCCTGCTGGTGCCAAACTGTTCAGGTTGGTATATTCAAAAGGGATTATAAAGAGCTCTGAAAAGCTCTCTCCAACCTGGCAAATGCAGTTCAGTGTAAACAGATGTAAAGTGATACAGATTGGCACAAAAACTCTAAATTTAATCTGTGCATTAATGGCAACTGAGCTGGCACTGAAGGGCTAGGAAAGGAATTTTGGAGCCCCTATGGACAGCTTGATGAAATGCAGCTGCTGTAAAAAAAGAGAATTTCCATGTTTGAAATCATTAGGAATTGGAAATAAAACTGCCAGTATAATAAGCCCTTATATCATTGGAGTACTGATCATTCCATCTTGTATAGCAGGGTTCCTGAACCTCAGCAACTTTAAGATGGGTGGACTTCAACTCCCAGAATTCCCCAGCCAGCCATTCTGGGAATTCTGGGAATTGAAGTCCACCCATCTTAAAGTTGCTGAGGTTCAGGAACCCTGTTATATAGAACTAGAGAAGGTATAAAAAAGCACAACTAAAAGAGCAGCCCCTCTTCTGAGGAAAGACTACAGCCAATTGTACCTGTTAGATGTATACAAAAAAGAGTAAGGTAAATATATGCATGGCAAAGATAACATTTTTTCTTTCTTCCCCAATTTTTAATTTGTTTTGATTTTATTAATTAAAAATAAATAATTTTAGAACTCAAGGTCATCCATTCAAATGCAGTGGCAACAGAAGGAAATACTTTTAACACAATGCATAATTACATTGTGGGATTCACTGCCAGGAATGCTAGTGATAAAGCCAATTTGGATGGCTTTCAAAGAGGACTGGACAGGTTCACAGAGGACCAGGTTTTCAACGGCTGTTAATATTGGTGCTGTGTACTGCCTCCTCAACTGCAGGCAGCTGATATGAGACCATATGGGCAAAAGGTTTGGGGAGCTTCTCTGCATGAATTATTACTTTAAAGGGGGAAAAAAATCACCTGTTTGCATCTGCCCCCATAGTAGCTTCCATGGAGGAATGTTTTGCAAACAAGTAGCATCTACTAATATATATTACATATACAAACACACACACACACACACACACATACATAAATGCTCAGGAGGTGGTTTATAGCATGGTAAAAATGTGGATTGTTGGGAAAAAAATTCACATGAAACAGATGGTATTGTAGCAGAGTTCACTATGAATTAGTAGGCAATATTTCATCAAGGAATGTTTGCTCCCCTTGGGAATGACCCTGCCCTTCTCTATCTTAGAGACTATTTACCACATGTTTTCACATTGTGCTAGGGGCAAACTGAATTTTTGCCCGTGGTCTTTTGTGAAGGGTAGGGAGAACAACTGCTCATGACTCACACATGGAAGAATCCGGATCTAAAGTTATGATTTGAAGTAATCCCAAGAGTTCTTTCAGTATTTTGTGTTCCCCCACATACTCTTTACTGAACCATTGTTTTTGATGGACAAAAAAAATGCAGAAAAAATATTACATTGTCCTAAGATTCTGTGAAAAATAGGAAAGACTCCCAAAATAGTAAAAAGGTAAGCCTCTGGCAAGTAATTACTGCCACAGAGAAAGAGAGATGCCCCTAAACACATACATGCACACACATACAGAATTTCTCCTTATTTGTCATGGCAAATAAACAGTGATGTTGCTTAAACTTGTCTCTGTATAATGTTTAGGTGTGCAATTATGAAAAAAATGACAAAAATTATCAAGAATAGCTTTAAAAGATAGACTTTGTTAATTTAAATTTCAGAAATATTTTGGAATTGATTAAAATATTTTGGAATTGATTGATTGTACCTTTTCATCTTCTGGAACTGCCTGCCTGCTTTAATGTTGCTTGTTCATTGTTTAAATATCTCTAACTGATTTGGAATAGTTAGTTCTCAGGTAAGGGATAAAAATTAGGAAAAGGTGGCGAAGATCTATAGGAGAACATATCCTGTCTGCTAAGACTTTCATGCATTTCTTCTGAACTTTTCAGAAGCATCTCCTTAGCCATTGTTAAAACAATTTATGCATTCATTTATTTAATATATAACTTTAAATTCCATGAAGTAGCTATCCCTGATCTAGTGCCTGCTGGTGTCAGGATTTGTTTAGATTCTGGCAAAGAATGCTGCCTAAGTAGCTGGTGAAAAATGTGACTCAACAAGAAGGCGACTATATTTACAGGTGTCCAAAAAGTCAAGATGGTTGTCCCCTTTTTATGTGTGTGGTGATACACATAAAAAGGATGGCTTTGATCATGTGGTTGTGGCTGCCATGTTGACATTCTACCCCTCCCCACATCCCTGCTTATATTCATACGTAAGAATGGTTTCTCAAGCTACTGAACAGATACTAAGTACAGTAGGTTGGAACTGTTAAACAAAATCTTTGCTTTGTCAGCTTTGATGGACCCTGGTGATTCAGGGTGCAGGTGAGCCAGCCATTCCTTGTCTAGAGATGAATGCAGCACTTACAGTACTTGCAACCAAGAAAACAAAAGAGAAAACTTAACAACTTGAACCCAAACTCTGAACAGGAGAAAGTATCTTAGTACAGTACTGTAGTATTCCATAAACTCTTGCGCAATCTAGTGGATGATCATCCACAGTGCAGTCCCACATACTTTCATGAGACTGTGGTGCAAAAAATATGAGGAATTAAGAAATTACAAGCTATAGGATGTGCATTTTAGTGTTTGTGAAAAGACCTTGTGTAGAAGCTTGCACCAAAATAAACCTTTATCTGGCTCAGAGGCCACTTTTCTCATGCAGCACTTTTCTGCCAGAGTAGAAATGGTTCTGTGAATAGAAGCTCTTTGTGAATGAAATGGGACTTTAGATCCAAGCAATGACCATTGAACTGTTATTTCATGCTTCTGCCATCCCAGACAAGGATGGAGTGCTTTATGAATACTACTAAATAGGTGGACTCTACAATCTAATCTAGCCAAGTAGATTCATTCAAATGGCATTCCGTTCTAGCATTTTAGTTATCATGATACCATTTGCTAGTGTGTGTGTGTGCATGTGTGTAAGAGCAGTGCATTTAAAAGCACACAATAGTAGTGGGAGGGGGAAATCAATCTCACATGTATACTTTTCCCTCTCAGGGTTTTTTTAAAACTTGCAGCCATTTTCCTTATGCCTCAGCAAGCAGTAACACATGGCCAGACTTGTCTGTGCTTGGAAGCAGGCTTAGATCTGGTTAGTACTGGGATGGGACAGGAAGAGGGAATGCCAGGGTCTAGGGGCAACCATTAACTGGGTCAGAAAAGTCAAGATAGCAGGTGTGACTGTGTAATTAAAGCTCTGCCCCTTTTTAACATGTCATGTACGTGTAAAAAGCAGGCAGGGCTTCACATTGCATGGTCACAGCCACCATCTGTACATTTTTGACCCCCTGCAGACACCCCACTTTCATATAATGCTGCTGAGAAAACTGCAAGATTGTACCTGTGAAGCGGCAAGGAGGTGAGCTTGAGTCGATGGCATGATTGTTATATTTTCTCCCAGGGGTAGTCTCTGAACAGAAATAACACACTCAGGCAGAAACATTGAGGAGGGGGAACAGCTTCACCTCTACTGCCTACTTTATCTTTACCAAGCTGGGCTGTGTTTTTGTCTCTATCAGGAAAGATATTTTGCTTGGGTTTGTTGTTGTTATAGTTACTAGAGCTGGTTTGGGGTAGTGCAGTGTTGTCTAAACTTGGCCACTTTAAGATGAGTGGACTTCAACTCCCAGAATTCCCCAGCCAGCCATGCTGGCTGGGGAATTCTGGGAGTTGAAGTCCACTCATCTTAAAGTGGCCAGGTTTAGACAACACTGGTGTAGTGGTTTAAAGCACCAGGCTAGAAATCAGGAGACCTCAAGTTCTAGTCTGGTTTTAGATACAAAGCCGGCTGGATGACTTTGGACCAGTCCTCCTTTTTCAGCCTAGGAAGTAGGAAATGGCAAGCCACTTATGAAAAACTTCCTAAGAAAACTGCATGGATTTGTTGTCAGGAATGACTTGGAGGCAGGGGAAAGCAAATAATCTATATTCCCCAGATTGATAAAATAATTACAGCTTTTTATCCAGTCAACACCTGGTCACTAATAATGAATAATATTAATAATTAATAATTAAATAATAATCAAATTGATTAAATATTGATTAAAATTGATTAATTAAATTCAATTTTATTTTAATTATTTAAATTATTATCAATTAATAATTAATAATTAAATAATATTGAATAATATAACACTTGGTCTTTAAGATAGATATATCACCCAAATATCCTTTCCTTTAGTCTCATGATCACCAAACTGTTGTGGCTCTAACTTTTGTGACAGAACTAATTAACTAATTTAACCCAAAGAACAGACTGGCTAGGAAATGCTGCATTGCCTTGCCCTATTCTGTCTGATCCCACTGTAGCTCTTGTCTGAGTTTCAATCCTGGTTTGCCTAATTATTACAATATATTTAAACTGTCTTTTGAATCTTCAAGATGGTAAAATACAAAGAACTAGAACGTGCGTGACATTCATGTAATAACCACCTCGGGAGCTCAGTACTGCCCAGATCTGAGCTAGCCCTCCTCCTCCTCTTCTCCATTAAAATAGCCAGAATGGCTCTTCTATAAACATAGCATACAAATGCAGATATTCCAAATGAACACATGTTTTTTAATGTAAGCACACTACATTGGCACAAAAGGCAGAAGTTAATTCTGCTAATCCGACATTTGGGGGAGAGGGAATTTATTTGCTTTCTGACCTCTTAAGCACCAGCAAGGAAATTGTCTCATAGTCTTTCAATGGTGACTCATATCTTCAGGAGGAAACATTCACTAAGCCATAGCAGATGACAATCACTTTTCCCTGAACAGCTTGATTATCAGATAATGCATTCTTTAGTTAAACAAAGTGTCCTCAAACTCAGTACTGTAACTCTTTGTGTACCCAAGAATATATACTTTAAGGTATTGTTAGGAATTCTTCTGTCTTTTGCACACTTATTAGGGGCTTGCACATGAGTAATACATGAGTAAATGGATGGAATCTGATGGTATATTTCCATTCATGGAAGCAGATTTTCGTCAGGCTATTGGAAGGTATGACCGGTCTTCTTTGCAGCCTTCCCTGCACATCCATAGTGGGGGGGGGGGGGGGAGAGGAGGAGGAAAGGGTAGTACAGTGAAAAGAGATTCAAGATTCCCCTGAATATGTTTAGAATTAGATTGGTATGGCCTTTTTTGAGCTTAATTCATTGTCATCTTAAGATGACTATGTTAGATAAATCATTCTTGTCTATTATCTCTCTAAACTGTGTTTTTAGCTCTTCTCTGGCAGCCAAAACGAACCTTGAAGGCAGAACTTTATCTGGCAGCAGAGCCTGAATGTGAGAGTCATCTAAAATAAAACTCCTAGTTAAACATGTATCATTTAGGAACAGAATATTTGAACATCTGCATTCACACACACAAGGCTAGGTATTCACAGAGAGACTGTGCCTTGGCTCAGTTGATACTAGAAGTCCAATTGATTGGTGGAACAAATCTTTTCAGTTGTGCAGTGCCTCAATTGTTGATATCATAATTTATTTGATCCCTTTTTAGAGTCTGTCTGTTCTGCTGCGCCTTTAACTGGGGTTAGTTTTACCCATACCATTTTATTCTTTTTTTAAAATTCTTTTTGGTAGTTTTTAGCAACCCCTGCCCCCAGTTTATGAATTTCATAATTGATATGCTGCCTTGGAGAGCTTATGAGGAACTGAAAGGCTAGACATATTTTATTCTATAAACTATATTGACAATTCTGTAGGGAATAACAAAGCTTTCTAATGAATACTTTTAAGATGAAACAAATAGTATGAGGAAAGGTTTCTACAGCTGAAGGACAGTGTGATGCCGTGACAAGTAAATATAATTCCAGATGTTTAGCCCTGTAGAAACTTTATCTCCATGATAAGAAGCAAGGCCAAACCCTACGCAGCAGCAGACCAGCAATAGCCAAATAACACCACTTGCACGTCAGGCATTTGCAGATATAGATATGTGATTCACTGAATTGCATTATACCTCCTGTGTCAAAAAGCACTGAAGTCAAGCTCACGAGTTTATTTATTCACAGGTTTACTTAATAATTAGTGTTTGCACACATTAACTACTGTGCATAATTTAATCAGCACCAGGGCATACCGAGGGCTAATATTCTAAAGTTGGTGTCAATAATATAATGAATTGACTAAATAATTCTGGAAAAGCTTTTCTCTACCCAATGTAGGGAAATTATTAGTTGTCCGTTGTATGCAAAATAAAGCGTGCCAAAGCTATTATTTCAACTTCAACAAATTATTTCACATTTGTTTGAGCTTCAGGATAGGTTACATACCATGAATTTAGATTGCAAAATAGTGGACTGTATAGATAATCGAACATGTATCTACTCACACTGCAGTCATTCCAATTAATCTTCTACCCCTCACATCCAGCAGTGTAATGACCCCACTGGATACAACTTAGTACATTTAAATGGCAACAGCAACATGTTATTTTGTCCAACCCGCCTAATTAATATTTTTATTTTTTCTGCGAAGATATGAACTCTTAAAAAAGTACATTACCCATTAATGTTTTAGATTAGAACAACACAAAACCTATTTTCTCTCGGCAAAATGTATTACTAGGCAGCAAGATTTAGAATTTTCTGCCTCTTTTTGCTGTCAAGGAGGGTTCACCCTGAGATTTGCAGCCCAAATCTAGTTGAAGGATGCACAGAAAACTTGGAGCTTTTAACAGGAAACTGATCTATCTTCCCCTCACAATAGGGTGCTAGTTGAGTTACTGCAGCTGAAGCTTCTGCATAGTACATAACTAAACAGAAAAAAAAAGTGTCAAATTGTCAATCCAAGTTTGGAAAAATAATATTTTAAAAAATGAATTGTTCAGAATATATCCATCAGTGCTTAGTCTAAATTAACAATCATTTTACCATCATATAAGTAAACTTTCTGAAAGCTGAAGAGATCCTGTAGTAGAAAGTATTTTTCTTTTCACTAGCAGGCATTGCTGCAGTCTTTTGAATAAAAACATCCTGAGTACATTATGTTCTAAAAATATTTCCCTTCCATAAAAGAACCTGATCACTGCTTAAAAACTCTATTGCTGCATAAAACTTGTTTAGGACATATCCCATCCACTTTTTAAATCTGGGTTTCTGAACTTCAGCACACCCAGAACTATTGCTATAATTAGGAACAGGCACTTAATGTATACTCTCAATAGCCTTACATCTGTACTATCATATTTTTAAACTTATTTATATTGGTGCTGCCTTTCAGTATAAACTTCCTATACTGCAATCTCAGTTTTCAAGAGCTGAATGTTACAGAATGAAAAGCAACAAAGAAAAAACAAGAGGTTAAAAGTTAATTGTATTTATATTAGTTTAAGATTTTACCCTGCTAACCACAGTAACATGGATTTACCAGAACATCTTGGTTTAGGGGGTGGGAGCGGGAACTGAAGAACCTGTGTGTACATGCACACTGGAGTGGGCGTAGCAGGAGAGAGAGAGAAAACTGTGCAGGAGTCACAAAGAGACAGAATTTCATGTGGGGTCAAGGAAATTCTTCCTCCTGTGATGGAAAAGGGCAAGAAAGAGACTTGAAGAAAATTAAAGAAAGATAAAATATTAGTATTTTAACAGAATACATTCTGGGGAACAAAAGAGGTAAGAGGAAATAAGTGTAGAATGAATGAAAAGTAAATGAAAGAATGCAAGTTAATGGTAAAAGAAATTAAGAAAATGATAGAAAACAAAGAAAAAAGTGAGATGTATTGGAGAGGAAGAGAGCGCTCAGAATTCCTGAGTCATCAAATTCTGTCTGAAACAGGGATCAATCAGCCAATGTCTGCATTTAATGTGAACTTTCTATCACATAAAATCACTGTGATAAAAAGTAATTATTTCCAAAGTTTTAAAAAAGGTACTGTAAAGAAAAAGGTTAATTATCTTCTTAAGTCAAACCTTGCACGATGGACACGTCCATGGTCTAGACATCAATATAGGACTGGTCTGCCACTGTCTCCCCTTGAGATTTTGTTTTAATCTTCCCAGTCAAGTCTACAATCTTGGGGTTTCCTGGTAGTCCAAGGACTAACCATGTCTAGCTCTGCTTTTTTCTTGTTTTGTTTTGGTTTTTAAGATCAGCCAAAGTTGGCTACATGCTGCCACTTGTGGACAATTTCAAAGTAAGGATTAGAGCTTATTTAGAAGAATATGAGCAGCTATAAGCCATTCCCACTTTACTATGATGTTGACTGCCTCCCCCTCCGCCCCCACAAACAGTTTTGTGACTTGTGAGCATCAGTCATTTTCAACAATCCTCAAGGAGCCTTGAGGGAATTGAAATTTTAAAAGCACATGCTGTCAAGCAAAGGAACTGCTTCTGTTATAGCTGATAAACAAACGTTCCAGATATTTCTTAGAAACCTTCATTCATTTAGGTATTTTCCAACTTCCCAGTTGTGCTTATAGCTCAGATAATTCCTGAGGATTTAGAAACAGTAGCACTTGCCAGTTTGCCTTTAGTATAAATATGGAATATCTGCAATAATCTATTTTGCCTAAATTGTACAATTAATGTTTTCCTATTTGTTAAATTATATAAATTTGCCTCCAGTTGAAATATTTTACACTTTTTTTATTCACATTTCAGTCTTGAATAAACATATATACATACATGCCATTATTCTATATGAGGGAAGAAAAAAAACTGTTAAAGAAATTAAAGATATAAGAAAATATACCTAAATCTAGTTTATACCAATACTACTCACTATACCTCTCTTCTTTTTAACTCATCCTTGCTTCCATCATGTCCATATAGTGCATCATATAGTTTTTTGTTCTTTCATCTTTTTCTTTTTTTCAACTCCATCCAACCATAAATTTTCAGTCTTCCTCTTCCTCTCAAACCATTCATTCTTTATACATGACTTCTGCAATCTTCATGTTCTTTATATGATCAAATCACCTCTACATACTTATTTTATAGTTGTTAACCAGTCCTTTTATATTCAATCTATATTCATTCTGCACAATACTTTCTTCACCCTTTTATACTTATTTTATTATCACACATACTTAATTCCTCATTATTATTGCATTCACTGTACTTTTGTATTTCTTAACATACCCAACTCTTGCTTCCAAATGACAAAGTGGGCAGAGGCAAATTCGTATACAAAACACATTTTCGTTTATTTTGACAAACCACATATTATTCATTACTTTTCTACCATTTGTAAATCTTAAAATTTCTCAATTTCTCCAAGGTATACCAGTTAATTTACTTGGTTTAATTTTTCATCACTTGTATATACCATCATACATTTTGGCTAACATTTGCTGCAAATCAATCGGGTTCTCAGCCAACATGGCATTATTCACATAAAAAGTATACATACATATACAGTGGGGCAAAAAAGTATTTAGTCAGCCACCAATTGTGCACGTTCTCCCACTTAAAAAGATGAGAGAGGCCTGTAATTTTCATCATAGGTATACCTCAACTATGAGAGACAAAATGGGGAAAAAAATCCAGAAAATCACATTGTCTGATTTTTAAAGAATTTATTTGCAAATCATGGTGGAAAATAAGTATTTGGTCAATATCAAAAGTTCATCTCAATCCTTTGTTATATATCCTTTGTTGGCAATGACAGAGGTCAAACGTTTTTGGTAAGTCTTCACAAGGTTTTCACACACTGTTGCTGGTATTTTGGCCCATTCCTCCATGCAGATCTCTAGAGCAGTGATGTTTTGGGGCTGTTGCTGGGCAACACGGACTTTCAACTCCCTCCAAAGGTTTTCCATGGGGTTGAGATCTGGAGACTGGCTAGGCCACTCCAGGACCTTGAAATGCTTCTTACGAAGCCACTCCTTCGTTGCCCGGGCAGTGTGTTTGGGATCATTGTCATGCTGAAAGACCCAGCCACGTTTCATCTTCAATGCCCTTGCTGATGGAAGGAGGTGTTCACTCAAAATCTCACGATACATGGCCCCATTCATCCTTTCCTTTACACGGATCAGTCGTCCTGGTCCCTTTGCAGAAAAACAGCCCCAAAGCATGATGTTTCCACCCCCATGCTTCACAGTAGGTATGGTGTTCTTTGGATGCAACTCAGCATTCTCTCTCCTCCAAACACGACGAGTTGAGTTTAGACCCAAACGTTCTACTTTGGTTTCATCTGACCATATGACATTCTCCCAATCCTCTTCTGGATCATCCAAATGCTCTCTAGCAAACTTCAGACAGGCCCGGACATGTACTGGCTTAAGCAGGGGGACACATCTGGCCCTGTAGGATTTGAGTCCCTGGCAGCATAGTGTGTTACTGATGCTAGCCTTTGTTACTTTGGTCCCAGCTCTCTGCAGGTCATTCACTAGGTCCCCCCGTGTGGTTCTGGGTTTTTTCTCACCATTCTTGGGATCATTTTGACCCCAGGGGGTGAGATCTTGCGTGGAGCCCCAGATCAAGGGAGATTATCAGTGGTCTTGTATGTCTTCCATTTTCTAATTATTGCTCCCACAGTTGATTTCTTCACGCCAAGCTGCTTGCCTATTGCAGATTCAGTCTTCCCAGCCTGGTACAGGTCTAATTTTGTTTCTGGTGTCCTTCGACAGCTCTTTGGTCTTGGCCATAGTGGAGTTTGGAATGTGACTGTTTGAGGTTGTGGACAGGTGTCTTTTATACTGATAACAAGGTCAAACAGGTGCCATTACTACAGGTAACGAGTGGAGGACAGAGGAGCCTCTTAAAGAAGTAGTTACAGGTCTGTGAGAGCCAGACATGTTGCTTGTTTGTAGGTGACCAAATACTTATTTTCCACCATGATTTGCAAATAAATTCTTTAAAAATCAGACAATGTGATTTTCTGGATTTTTTTCCTCATTTTGTCTCTCATAGTTGAGGTATACCTGTGATGAAAATTACAGGCCTCTCTCATCTTTTTAAGTGGGAGAACTTGCACAATTGGTGGCTGACTAAATACTTTTTTGCCCCACTGTATGTCCCAAAGAAACACACTTTACCTTCACTACAAGCAACCATATTTATCCATAAATACATTAAGCAATAAGGGGAACATCACACATCATTCTTTTATTCCCTGATTAATGTTGAGCTATTTCATGCATTTTCACATATGCATTACTTCTATCATATATCGCTCTTACTATATTCAGCAACCAAATTTCAGTTCCTCAGTTGCTCAAAACATCCCACAAGTCAAGCCTATCTCCTTTATCCAATTTTTCTTAATCAACTACAACTACTTTTTCTGATAATCACAGATTTCTCAACAACCTGCCATAGAACAAAATTCTGGTCTGCACACCTGCTACCCAGCATGATGCTGCACTGCATTCTCCAAATTTTGTTGACACCTCATGTACTCTTCAGCTGAAATTTTGCTAAATGCCTCCCCTTCTGTAGTTCTTGCTTTCAATCTTGTTACTTTTCCCTTTGTATATGGGAACAAAAGCATTCTTTAAATCCTCAGGCTCAGATGGCAGATGAACATTAAACTTGTACAGTTGTTCCATAAGCAAAATACATCCATATTTTAACATCCCTCCAATTACATCTATCCCTGCAGCTTTACCACCGTATCTTATCTACCAACATTCTCATACAGTATCTCTAACTTCTTTTTCATATTTCTCCTGGTGATACATTTTTAGCATCCATTTTGATTGTACTCTTCAAAATACAATTCCCATACAAATCTATAAAATACTTCTTCCAGAATTTGTTTTATCCCAAATCATATCATTCTTAATTCCATTTGCACTTGGGTCTTCTTGTTTACCCCTCACCCACTTCCAAACCAATTATCTCCTGCATCTTTTTTAATCTTAACATTTCCTTTCTTTGCTTTTTTCTCTATATGCATGGTATACAATATTTTTCTTTTTTCTTTTTTGCAGCATTCTCCTACAGGTAGTCCTCACTTACCAACCACTTGTTCAGCAATCTTTCAAAGTTACAATAGCACTGAACAAGACTTATGATCAGTCCTTGAAGTTGCAGACACATGATTGCAATTTGGGCACTTGGCAACCAGCATGCATTTACAATGGTTGCAGTGTCTCCTGGTCACGTGATTGCCATTTGCAACCTTCATAGCTGGCTTCCAACAAGCAGTCAATGGGGAAGCTGGCAAGAAGTTGCAAGTCATGATCACATGTCACACTTAACAACCCATGGCGATTCACTTAACAACCACAGCTGGAACTGACATCCTAAGTCTGGTGCAGTCATATGACTTTTCACTTTACAGCCACATTACTTAGCCATGGAGTTGCTGGTCCCAACTGCAGTTGGTGAGAACTACCTGTGTACATTTTTTTCTCATACACAGCCTCTTTCACTTCATAATTACATCCAGCATCCTTATTCTTACCTACCAGTCCACTAAACTCTATTTCACTCTATATAATTTTTCTGTTTATTCCAAGCAGCTTCCACATCTTTTCTTACATATCACTTCCATTCACTCTGTTGGGAAATGAATCTTCTCTTTCTCTTCCTGCAGTTATTCTACATTGACTCATTTCTTTCACTTCTTTCAGGTCCAGTTTTTCCAAAGACAGACCCTCTCACACTAAATAGTCTGTTCAACAATTAGGATCTCTCATTACCTTTTTATCTTTCATTGTTTCAGTATTTCATCATAAACACTGGAATAGTTTTTTTATTCATTCCTTTTCCAAGTTTACTCATGTACACATTAACATATCTGTGCTTCAACCACCTATTTGGAACAGACCTTTTTCAAAGCCGATACTCACCACTGACTATTCTCATTAATTCTTAGGACTTGAATTGGCCCATAGTTTTATGTACACTCTCATCCTCCCATCTATCATTTGCATCATCCAACAGAGTAACAATGAGCTGCCTTTAGCTTATGTATAAAAGGCAAGATATAAATCAAATATCCCCAAGAACTTCTTTCATTATCACTGTTCATTGGTATGTAACATATAACTATCATCAATCTAGGAATTCCTACTTTCATACAGTATGCACTCGCACCACGCCCACCTAGATGATACAAATGTTGCTCTTTTAATTCATAATTCTCTCTCTCTCCCCCACTCCACACTGGATTTTATTCAGGTCTATTACATTCTTCCCTTAAGTTTCACACTTTTATTTCTATTTCACTTTTAAGTCATGCTCTTTACTGTTTATTCCCCTTACATTTCAAACTGCAATTTTCCATATGCCATGGACATCACCAGATGAACCTATAGATATTGATCTCTGCCACCCATTATGACTTTGATCATCCTGCTAACAATAAGGACAGTACTAATCAGTGTTGGCATCTTTTGGCTAGTATACAAGCATAACCAAAGTTATGTTCTATCCCAAGCATGTTGATGCTATCCTATGAAAGTTAGGATTTCTAATCAGAGACAATCTTGGCAAGGTGACCTACTATTGCCTGCATCCAACTACCTAGGAGGTATGTACAGTGTACTGGCACACATCCAGGACAAAATGAGAAGTACTGAAATCCACATCCTACCTCAAAAGCATCCAGCACTTCCTTATTAGACACACTGTCCAGAACAACAGGATTGCATTAACAAGCATAACCAGACCTGGGAATGTTTTTCCAGGGTTGTAGATCTGTGATCTTTGTAACTGACCACTTCCCCACAAAAAAGACAATATTAATTTCCAAGTGGCACTTTAATATTTTGATTCAATGCTAATTAAAAACAAAGTGAAACATTCAAGTAGGAAACTGGTTTATACCAAAAAGCCAGTAATAGATAGCATCTATTTTGGCAATATTGGAACAGATTATTAGGGGACTGATTATATTATTCTCTTAACTAAGGTTGAAATAAATTTGAATAGGATCTTCTGGCATTGCAAACTACAGCTTTTATGTTGTACAGTATAACAGCTATATACAGTTATTTTGAAAAATGTTAAACAGTATACTTATGTACAAATCGTAAAATATACGAACAATGACATTCACATATTAATAGAGGAGGGAAGAGAAGGTGGAGAAAGGAGAGGAATTAACTTGAAAACTTTTATTAGAAACAATTATAAAAAAGACATTTACACTAATAATGTAATTCAAACATAAAATTGGTGTGCTGTCTCCGTACACAGTACACTAGCTTCAAAGAAGGAAGCTGCTTTCACTAGAGCAGCTCTGGTATTTTTTCACATAATTTTTTTTAAAGAAAGCCCACTAACACAATGATTGTTTTAATGCTACAGTTTACAGCAAGGACAAACTAAAAATAGCAGCAGTTTCACATGGCATGTATCCACAAGGTTATTCCTGTGGTTTGCAACAATGCCTAACAAAGTGCTCCCAGTTGAATACACGAATAAAATTCACAACAGGTTTACCTGACACCAGGTATGGTTTGGCTTGTTGTCCTTTAGACTTTCTCCATGGCACTTCTTCTCTCCATGCCAGATGGAGCAATTTATAAAGTAATTCTTTATACTATCAGGAAAACGCCTTTCGTAACAATGCATTAAAACTAAAAAGCAGCACACCATTCCAATGGTTAACTCTGGATGATACAATATATAATATAGTTAAAAGCCTTGTTCGGTAAGGGCTCCATCCAGTGTTCTCTGAGCAGCCTTCCTTTGTGCAATGAGATCTCCCTTTCTTCACCTCCACAAAACACCTCCCAAATCTACTCAAGAGAATCTCCTCCCCCACAACCCCAAACCCTCTGGAATAAATTTAGGGAGTGCACAGCACTGAGGAGAAATCCATTTCACCTGGTGGTGGTTATTTTTCTAGCAAATGAAGTTCTTGAACATAACTTCTAAATGTTGGGGGAAACAGAGAAAAAGATAACTGCACCTGGTAAAATTCAAATTGCAGAAGGCTTCTTTATAAAACCATTGACAATGATTAAATAGAAAATTAGAAACAGACTTCTCTCTTCTGTTCCTAATTCAGTCCAGCAACAATCAATTATCCTCCTTTGTCAGTTAATGAAATACAGTCATCAGTATATTGTGAGGCTAACTGAACGGTTCATTTTTTTCCCAGTAAGACGAGCAGTTCTATTCTGTGCTGTAGATCTAGTTGTCATCCGGTCTGTAAACTGTGCTCGCTCCTCAGCTGCTGCCTTTGCCAGTTGTGCTTTCTTTAGCTCCCTGCGAAGAGGTAAAAATCTGTTATTTCCCCTTCAGATAATACTGAAGAAATTGCAACTAAAATAATTAAAAAGAATCTAAAACAAAGGTATAATGTAAATGGCATTACTACATGTTGGCAGCTTCAAACATAGCAGACAGCAGAATACTTCTCTATTAGTCTGTAAGGGTGGGATCATACAAAACCTATTCTGGCCTCATCTACAACATGATTAATTGGAATTGGAGCAATTCATAACATTCTGGACATGATATTTCAATCTAAGCAAGGCTGTTTTCATGGCAGGACAATCCCTGAATCAACCAGAATGGCATGCCCCAGGGGAAGAACAAAATGGTAAGACTTTGTACATATTAAGATAAAAGTCACTAACCGAACAGCTATTTCCTGCTACATTAGGGGAGGGCAAACCATGAACTGCATATGCCCCCCAATGTCTCAAGATCACACCACTGAATCTTGGCATGAAAATTTCAGCAGTACAAGTTTTTTTTCCTGTGTGGTTCCTCATAAAATATTAAAGGTGATTATAGAACTTGGAACTCATAAGTTGACACCTGCACTTTTCTAATTTTGCTGTGCAACTCACATATATATTTAGAGAAACGTGCATTAAAAAGTGTACATGGAGAAATGTGCATAAAATGATTCTTAAATAATTACAAAATTACACTGAAATATGACTCCATCACATTTCCTGCTTTCATTTCCACTTTGCGTGACCATTAGCAAGGATTCAATAGGTACTTTTATTCAACATATCTGTTAATCACCTTGGTACTTCATGGTTTCCTAAGTAATATTTTGCTATTTCGTAAGTTTCATGAAGCTGGATAAACAAAATACTAACGTTATCTCAACTGCAGATATATGTTCAGAAGTTAATTTTTTCAGAGCGAATGTGCACAAGAATCACACTACCCAGTAGTTTGAAATGGTTATTTACCACCACCAAGAAACTCTAATCAGTTTTCAGCTACTTTCTAATTGTTGTTGCCCTAGCTAGTACAGCTTCAGTAGTAAGAATCTGCAGGTATTCACAAATTAAGAAGTGCTTCAGAGCTAGTATAGAAGCACAATGTATAAACAAGAACTCCATGTTACAAGGATTCAATGTTAGCCTGTTTTGTCCTATCCAGAACCCAACAGCCCCCAGATACCAGGACAAGCCTTTTATAGCATTGCCAGCTAGGCCCAGGATGGCAATATGAAGCTGCATATCAGCAGCAAATTGATGGTATTAAACCCCCAATCATCAGAAGACCTCTCTCAGCAGACTTATAGCGAATTTTCTAGCAAGCCATTTCCTTCCCACAGCCCCAGCGCTTAGGCTGTGCTGCCTCTCTTTTCACACCACTTGAAATTTTGATCTTCCTTCCTGTGGAATGACTCCTGCAGCACCCCAACCCTATCTCCCAGGCCCTTCACAACTAGTTTTACACTGTCTTTACCCACCAGACTGTGGTCTCACACCCATCTCCCCAAGAACAAACTGCTCTCAATCATACTCCTACCACTATCCATTCACACAATAAATAATACCTGAACACCCAAAATCACACTCATACATTCAACCTCACCCTAACCACCCCACCATTCCCATACACAATTAACACACCTTCCTGGCCTGACAGGCCCAGCCCAAGAACAATAGAGAAACAATCCAACCAAGTTCAATTCTTTATTGCTTACACCATATAGACAGAATCTTGCCAGACTAAATCTATACTATCCTAACCTAATAGATATACTCTGGGAGAATCTAAAGAGTGGCTATTTTAAATCTCTTCTTCCCATACTCCTGCTCTGGACTATGTTGCCTCGTCTCCCCCCTTTCCCTTCTGGAATGTGCTCCCTCCTTCCTGAGAACCTGGATCTCTACTGCATTCCATCACACCACCTCCCCCTTCGTAGATACATTCCATCACATCACCCCCTTCTTCAAAGCTGCTCTCTCCCACCGAGTTCCCAGGGGAACTGGGCAGCGGAGGTAGAGATTAAAGTGCAGGTGTGGTGCTCCCTTCCATCTCTGATGACTCCTCCAAGACAGGCGGCTCTTCCTGCAAGACAGCTACAGGATTAGAAAAATCCACCCTACTCCGCCTTGGGAAATGGATGACCAAGTCGAAGGTCAAGAATCTTTGGTCTTGGTGCCTTCCTGCCCCTGGGCCCATTCTGAGCCTTCTACCCATTCACTCACGAATTCCTCCACTTGCTTGTGAGCATCCTGAAAGTCGGGGAACTTGTAAGGTCTTGGCTTGCCAAGGAAACACTGATGAAAGTGGCACACCAATACCAGAACATGTACATCCCTTGCATTCTCCCATGAACGCACTGTCTCTGGATACTCTTCCCAATGAATCAAACACTGGATCCCTTTCCCTCTCCTTCTTGAGTCCGCAATTTCTTCCACTTTGTACTCCTCTTCCCCTTCCACTATAACGGGTAGGGATGGTGGATCCTGGGATCTCAAAGCGCTTGGAGGCATGCAGGAGAAAAAGGCACACAGAAGTAAATCCCCTCCCCTCCTTTCATAGCTTGGAGCAGTACCACTACGATACCACAGTACCAGCAGTACTACAACGTTGTCTGAAGCATCAGTCTGGAGGACAAACTGCGGGGAAGGATCGGGGTGATGGAGATGGGGCTGAGAGGCAAAGAGCTATTTTAATTCCTAGAATGCCAGTTGCTCATGTGCTGTCCAAGCAAATTTCCTTCCCTTCTTTAAAAGTTCCGAGAGAGGCTTAACTGTGTCAGCAAAATTAGGAACGTACTTCCTGTAGAAGTTGCCAACGCCCAAGAAGCACTGTACATCTTTCACATTACGGGGAGAGTGCCATGACAACACTGCTTGCACCTTAGCTGGGTCCATTTGCTGCCCCTTCTTTGAGATGCTGTACCCCAGATAGTCTGATAGATCAAATGCGCATTTTTCCAACTTGGCCAATAGCTTGTTTTCCCTCGGCCTTTGCAAAACAGTTCTGACATGAGTAGTATGAGATGCTGCATCCTCAGAATAGATTAAGATGTCATCCAAATAAATCACTATGTACATGTCAATTATGTCAGAAAAAACATGATTCGTGAATCTGGAAAACACCGCCCCACAATTAGCAGGTCTGAACGGTATTACCATATATTCAAACTTTCCATACCTGGTATCGAAGGCAGTCAGGTATTCATGACCCTCTTTCACCCGAAAGAGGTTGTACGCATTCCTCAGATCTAACTTAGTAAAGATGCGGGCCTTCTGCAGCTGATCTAACAGATCTGAAATCAGTGGAAGTGGGTAATGATCTTGGACCGTGTCCTTATTTAGATCCTTGTAATCATGGATGTTGCACATGGAGCTCCCTCGCCTTGACCTCTGTGCTGAAGGTGTCTGTGGGTCTGGCTTCTTTGGAACGAAGACGGTGGGAGCCAAGGCTTTGATGATCTGATAAATCTCTTCTTAAGGTTTATATCCAAGTATTCTTTCAGAATAGCTAACTTCTTGGCAAACATAGGATACTGTCGCTTGTTGGGATTTTTGTCCCAATTTTCAGATCAATTGTGCAATCACAGTCCTGATGAGGAGGAAGTGCAGTAGCCTCTTCCTCCCCAAAAACATCTATGAAATCAGCATATTTGGTGGACAGCTCCACTACCCCCCGCCCCGCCTGGATGCTTGCCTTGGGAGCCGAGGAGACCATGGAAGTTTGCACGCGGTGGTGCTGGCAATCTGGGGAGGAGAGAGTACCCCCATTGCCCCATCTACTGTAGGGTTATGGAGCCATAGCCATATGGTACCTAGTACTATGGGTACTTACAAGGAGGCTGTTATGTAAAGGGTCAAGTACTCTGTGTGTCCATTGATAATGAACTGCAACGGAATAGTGACCTGCCTTCAAAGGTTGGCCATCTATATTCTCTTCTTCCATGGGTCTTTTCAGGTCTACAGTAGGTAACTGCCATCTCTGTACAGCCTGAACATCTATCAGGTTTGTGGTAGCCCCTGAATCAATACGAACTTCCAGCTCTACCATGTGACCAGATTCTAAGGGTATTGTAACAGGGGTAAGAAAAATGCTTGCCTGTTCTCTTCAGAATGAGCTCTCCTTATCTGGATGGCCCCCCTTGCAAGCTCCCTTGAGACAGGCCGGTGAAGTTTCCCTGGTTTGCAGCTATGGCTGAAATTGGGTGCTTGCTGGTGGCTTGTTCTAATAGTCTAGCCCCTGCCGTTGGATTTCTTGCTGGGCACGCTCTGACCATATGCCCTGGGGCTCCACAGTAAAAACAGAGACTCAGATCTAGTCATCTCTGCCTCTCCTCTGCAGAGTCTGATCTCTTGACAGCCCCAATTTGCATTGGTTCCCCTGCCCCAGGATCTGAGGCTACTGTAGGAAGAGGAGGGAGAGCCATGAGGAGTGATCCGTAGCCACCTCTGCCTCTGACACACCAACTCTGCTTTAACTCCTCTAGTCAGGTGTCAATTACAATGCAACGCTGGTACAGTTCATCCAAAGTGGCTGAGGTCCCCTGCCTTACCAGCTCATCTCGAAGGTCATTGTTCAACTCCTCCCTAAACTGGACAATAAGGGCCACCTCATCCATCCGACGTCTCCAGCTAATAGCTTAAAATCCACAATGTACAATCTTACTCTCCTGTTGCTCTGTTTGAGTTTCTGAATCTCCCGTTTGACTGTGACCCTCTGGATGGGATCGCCAAAATGGCCTCTAAATTTTCCAAGGAAATTCTGATAGTCGTTCAGTATCCGGTCATTGCCTTCTATCATGGGAATGGCCCATTTTGCTGCCAACCCCTTCAACAAGCTTAATACAAAGGTTACCTTGATGCAGTCAGTTGGATCTGGTGAACTCTGCGGGTCTGCTGTCCATGAACATCTCACACTGAGTAAGGAAGGTTCTTAATTGGTCCACATACCCTCCATATTTCTCTGGTAAGCTTCCATGAGAATGCAAAAGCACTGGCTGTGCCCCTGCTGCCAGTCTGGCTGCAGGTTGCTGGACGTTTTGACAGAGCTGTTGCAACAAATGCATCATTGCGGCTTGTAAATTATTGACCTGTGCGTCCACTTGCTGCTGATGCTGCAGTAAGGCTGCTGCTAGATGCTGTGGAGTTATCAGTGTTCCTTGAGGATCCATGGCCACGCTCAAATTTTCCTCCCCCTTCTTGGGAGTAAGAGTCTGGCAAGACTGGTGTCAGGCCCAGCCCAAGAACAACAGGGAAACAATCCAGCCAAGTTTGGTTCTTTATTGCTTATATCATATACAGATAGTCCTTGCTTAACAACCACAATTGGGACTGGAACCTCAGTCATTGAGCAAAGCAGTCATAAAGCGAGACGTCTGGTTGTGATTGCCTCACAACCAGACATACGGAATGCTCCTTGGCAGTGGGTAATTTACACCACTTTTAACACATTTCCAAAAAGGAAGGAGGGAGCGATGCTGTAAGCTGATAGAACTTTGCAATTCTGAGACAGAGTCAGATCTCTTTTAAAGAACTTTGCAATTCTGAGACAGTCAGATCTCTTTTAAAAAAATTAAATGAATCTCAGAAAGAAATAAGAACTTTGGGGGGGAAATCCTATAATAAAGCTAAAAGAAAAACAAGATCCTCTGCTGCCAAAACAACAGATGAATGAATGAGGGGACAGTGGGATGATTCTCTGGATATGTGCGGGGGGGGGGGATATTCCCTATCAAAATTCCACAGCTTTTAAAGTTTCACAAACAAGACTCTACACAGATGTCACCATCCATATAAGAATCCCAATCTATTATGACTGAAAGGTATGCTATTTCTGGCACTGGAGGCACTTCCTTTAAATTAGCAATTTCAAGCTCCATTTACAAAATAAAACAACAGATAACAGTTGCTTTCAGTTTTCATGGTGTCACCTGGTATGTCACTCATACTGGGTGGTTTTCACATTCAATTAGAGCATCCATTGAATTCTTCCCTTCTTTTTGATTACAGTATTCTACTTATATTCTGTAAATTATCTCTGGACTTTTATTACATTGGCTACACTGATGATGCCCTAGGAAACCAACATCTTCCAAGGATAAATGCCAGGATGGACTTTTGCATGTCCTCTACATGCATTCTTAAGAAAAAGGTGATATAAGCATCCCTCTCCCAAAGAAAACTACACATTTTCTCCTCATTGGGAGCACAAAGATCTCTTCACAGCAAATGAACTTATTAACCTTAAGAACTTAGAAATCACAGCTTCACTCCAACCTTCTGTACTGGCACCCTAAGTCATATCATATTCCTGAAGCCAAAATGCTGATGTTTATGTTTCAGATTCCAATGTGTTAATTTGTGCTTCGGAAAAATGGCAAAACCCTTCATTTTGTTACACAGTTGTTTGCAAGCAATATTAAAATTGGCATAGTATAGGTTAAACTTACTTCTGCAACAAAGAGTTTTTGAACTTTTCAGCATTCAGCTCTATTCGTAGCTGCTCAGCACTCTTTCTAGCAGTGGATAACAATGCAGAATGCTTAACTAGAGTAACTGCTGAGGGTCTTTTCTCTGGATCAGGGTTTATCATAACCTAAAACAGATTAAAGTTATGTTTGATTAGCCTTTCCATCTCCACATATGGAAAAAAATTGTAGTTTGTTGCCATAGATGCCTAAACTTACTTTTAGCAAGTCTAATAAATCTTGAGAAAGGACTTGTGGAATTCTGGGTAGTTTTCCTTGTCGAATTTCATGCCACTGATCCCCATTGGCAGGCAATGGTTCAGCTCCAGCGGCACATACCACAGTTAATGCCAGTGCAAAAATATCTGCTTTTGGCAAGTAATTATAGTTCTGAAAAAGAAATCAAAATTTAATTGCCATATAGAAGACACCAGATTAAACAAACTTTCTTCCTACATTCCAGCTCTGTTCATCAGACAGAAATCTGCAACAACAAACCTCCTTCTCTAACAAAATGTAAAATCTAATCAAAGTTAGTTGTTTTAGCATAACTTAAAAATGCATTGGTTTACCTCTTGTAAAACTTCATTGGCAAGAAAACGACTATCTCCTTCTTCTACCTGAGGACTGGATATTCTAGTAACATGACCAAGATCACCTTTATTAAAACAGTAAAGGATAAAAAAAATTATTTTCTTAAAATTAAAACAGAGTTTGCATGAATAGATATAGTTCTATATTTCCTACCTATTTTGAAAACAACTCTGCTAGATGACCATTCATCTTCATCTCCTTCTTCAGATATAGTAGTTGGAATTGAGGTCCTAGAAATGAAGATATTACCTGCCAAGAAATAAAATTAAAAAACTGAATCAAAATATAAACTAATTTCAGAGCTAGAAGAATTCTCACTGCTCTCTTGTTGCTTCTTTGAGTAATGAACACCAGTAGCAACAGCTCTCTTGGAAAGAAGCCAAATTTTAAGACAAGCAAGCAAACTTAATCCCACAAAAAGTATTTCCAAAACAAATACAGCAGCAGTTGGCCAACCACATGTTTCAAAACAGATCTCTTGCACTGTATTCTGTATTTAGACTTGAAAAGTTTCAGTTGCTAAGGTGTGGTTCACTATTCATTTTGGTCCTACATATATGTTCATCTTGGAAAATATTAAGTCCTTACAATGCAAAAGACATCAGATTTTAGAATACTTACTAGGTTTTATATCCATATGCACCAGTGACATTGAATGGATATACTTTAAACCACGAGCAACTTGTAGTAGCAGATCTTTCAGTTCTGGTTCACCAAAGTAACGCATATTTCTATAGTTTTCACTTATGGCATCAGCTAAACTACCACCTGCATACAAAATTAAATCACATCAAAGGACAAAAAAGCACCCTGCCATTTGTTCAGCATATAATATTTAATCATTGTTCTTAAAGAATAAAAAAATAATTAGCTTCATAATGTTGATAGGAGCCTGAGGCTTACAGAATGGATTTGTTTGTTCCTGGTATTTCTATGCCACTCTACTCCAAAACAGCTCCAAGAAGGTTTGCTTTAAGGTCACTACTGAGCTCACAATAAAGATGAAATAGGAATTATAGGTTAGACTTTATATTAATTCTAGCTCTAGATATAAGTGCCACAAAGAAAACTTGTTATATGTTATAGAAAATCTATACTTTTCCAAGTAAAAGTTCACAATGAACTGAACTACAAAATGCACACAAATGCGAATAAGCCTGACTTCAAATGCTTTTTAAGAATATTGTGGGAGCCAAAACTACGAATCAGAATGACTATGAATAATAATCTTAGAAAAACTATTTCTAGACTTCTCTAACTCATATATAATATGGAGATATTAATACTAACCTACTAGATTTTGTCTCAGTAATGCTTATGAATCTGTATATAAAACATTTGGAATATTTAACAAATACTGATATGCAAAGAAAACTTTTCTTTTTGTGTAAATTAAGAGTCAAGTTTGCTTTGTACAACCTGTCTAATTTTATATCAAAAGCTGCTTCTATTTTAGATTATTTTACATTATAGATGCATTGATGGATGCCTTATAGATGCTACTTATGTGACTTTATCCATTGGCTGGGCTGAAAAGCTGCTATTGCTAAAATATATTCTAATACCCCTGGAGTAGAAGGCAAGAACAAAAAATAGGGAAAGGAAAGTGCAGAGCTGTGGCACGCTCACAAGAAAATGAAGTGGTAAAAGGCATGGGGAAGCTATAATTTTGGCTTCCATATAAATCCTTGGTTGCCAGCTGACCCTACATTTCCAGTGTGGAATAATAGATGAAGCCTTAATAAGTCTGCCTTGAAGGCTATAGCGGGAGTCCCTTGTAATTAATATAAAACAAAATTAGCAGCAGAGAAAATGTTTTTAAATATTTAACTTTACAGTTTCAATTGAAGCTAAATCACATTAGTCAAACTACTTAATCAAATGAATAACAGTACAATATTCCCCTCTCATTTTTATTTTTCAGTCAGAAAATTAATTGAAATAATCAGCCTAGATAGAGATGGACCCACCAAGCCAAATGGAGTTTATCAACAAGAAGTCAGAAGACCATTTCTAGCTCAGGGGAAGAAAAGCTTTTCTTTTAATATCTGAAAGAAAAGCTTCCTGGCTCATTTTATTTAAGATGCATAATTTTAACCTAATTCAGCTTTGATGATTTAATGTATCACAGTTCTCCCATTTTTGTTCTGCCTTTCATAGCATTCCTGTAATAATTGTAACCACATACATAACATCTGTAGAAATGACTAAAACTGAAATCCTGAATCCTCAGTTCACCTCTTAAAAGAGGACTTATTTTAAGGTAACAACAGGATTGCCATCTCTGGTAATAGGCAATCAATATACTCTTGCTTTTCTCAGCCACTTGGTTAGCAACCTACTATAGTTATTTTCCCATGGTCATTAGAACAAAAGCTTACCATTACAATATTCATTTTGAATAAGCATATGATCATCTTCAGCCCAAGCAGAGAAGTATCTGACTACATGTGAATGCTGTCCCAAAACTGCATGGGCATAAACTTCTCTAAGAGCATTTTGCCTACGATATTGAAAAAAAATTACAATTTGAACAAAATTATAATTTCACCAAGCATTAAACTGTTATTATGGAATACTAAGTTGTCAAATAAACAGAATTCTGTTCATTTGACTAAAGTAATAATAATCTTTTGAATTATTCTGCATAATACAATCACATCATGCAGTTTACGCAAAACTTCAACAAAACAAGTAGGAGTATGCAGGAAACAATGTTCTTCATTTTACTAAAGTAATAATAATATTTTGAATTATTCTGCATAATACAACCATGTCATGCAATTTAGGCAAAACTTCAACCAAACAAGTAGGAATGTGCAGGAAACAATGTTCTTTGTTTTTTGCATGAAGCAAACAAATTGTGGCTCAGAGTTATGACTGGACCATTTCAGGCAGGTTGTGGTTTGGCCAAACCAAATCCCAGACACAAAATCTGGAAGGGTCTGATGGGGTAAGTAGAGTAAGGCTGGTGCTCCTAATTCTTTCCCTTACTCTTTTGCATGGCCTATGTGCCAACCTGCCCCCACCTCCCAATCTTTCTAGAGCCTTCCTTTTCCTTAGGAGTTACACTTGCATTCAAATGCAGCTTGCCCAATTGGCCCAGCTACCCTGTCCTAATCTTTCCAGCCAATTTCCTTACCCATCACCAATAGCCTTGCCTTTCCCCCATTATCTCAGCCCAGAACATCCATGTTCTCTATACATGCCCAAAAAAATTAAAAGTGGCTGATCTGTTCATGGAATATTTTGTACATCCCTAGAAACCTGCTACTGCAGACCCATCTATATTTACAATTGTTCCAAATGTATTAGTGGATCTGTGTTAAATATTTTGATACAAAAAATGGTATGCACAATTATATAACATTTTTCCAAGTACATACAATTCATTATCCTAATTGCAGAAACATTATACTATGTTTTTAAATGAGTTGTGTCCACAGAAGTGAAATATAATACAGGATACTTTACACTGAAATTTTTGCAAATACTCACTCATCAATTGAGCCAGCCAATGGTTTCTTAGATCGCTTTATTGCATAGATGCAACCATCAAGTCTTTTCACACATTTGAATACTGAACCAAATTCTCCAGAACCAATCTTCTCCAATTCATGAAATTCTGTGGCATATCGTGATTTCATATTGCTTTCTGTTATGCTGATCCGCTAAAATTGTGTAGACACAAACATTGCTGAATTCAATGTCACTGAAATGTGCCTATTTAGAAAGATATAGTTTTATGGAATTTCTTGGTTTGTTCTTACCTTGGCAGGTCTGACAGTTTCATCCTCAAGTTCTCCATCACTTGCTTCCATGTCCTCATCACAGGAGCTAAAAATATAAAAATATACAGAAACACGAGTTCTTAACTTTCCAAGAGATTATCCCAATAATACATCACTCATCCAGAGGGAAGATATTATTTTTATTTATATATAGAGAGAGGGGGAGGGAGGGAGAGGGGGAGGGAGGATGTATGGCCAAAAATAATGCTAGGAGCATGCAGAGAACCTTAAATGAAATTGCACTCCTTGAGGTAGAATTGTTTTTTACTATATTATGCTGATAAATACTATACTACAGCATTTGATCAAAGTAAGATATTTGTGTCAAGCACTGAAAAGAGTCAAGGGAGGAATGGGATTATTTAAAAGAAAAGGGGAGAATAGGAACATAAATTGAGATAAAGATAGAAATCTGATCTATAGAGAAAAACTAGGATATGATCTCCTTTCTTAAACAACAAACCCATTTATATCGATAATTTTTAACTAAGAACCACAGTATCTTTCTCCTGATACATAATATCCCACATTTCTTTATCTCCACATCAGTGGAGGCAATAGCTTAGAGTAAACATAGAAAATCACGGTATCAATAACCCAAGCAAAGAAACGAAATATGGAGCAATTTTGATAACAGGGACACATTTTAACTACTGATTTTGTTTTGGTTATCACTCCTGGCTTCATGAACTATATCTTATTTCCTCTTTGTCTCTTTCCATTCTGGTGTAGGCCAAAATTCCCTATTATATTCCATTAACTAGGGCCTATTTTCTTGGACTGTTAACTAACATTCAGCTTTGGTTTTCTGGTCATAGAAAACTATGCCTTACTAGAAAGCAAAATCTTCATGGTGAAGATGCTTTAAGTCACTGTTACTTTCAGCACAGATGGTTTGCATATTTTGCTAAATCATGGTTTGTTTAAACACTAAAGCCATGATTCAGTAAACATTGGCTGATTTCACATATAATGACAAACCATATTTTATAAACAATGGCTGGGCTTATAAAACACATTAAGCCAACAATTTGTTAACAAGCCATTTTGATTTAGTGCAATGTATAAAGCCAGCTATAATTGATCTCAGCTTCATAGATTAGGGTTTAAATAAAACACAACATAAACATCCAAACCAGGCTCATATCTACTTTAGCCCTAACATTCTGTTTAAGCAGTTATTTTCACCAATTCAGGCAACGGTAGAAATTCTCTATTGCCACCACTCAAGTTCTTCAAGCCTATTTACTACTCATTATTCACTAAGAATCTGTAAGAAGATACTAAGAAAATCCATTTCCTTTCTCAAGGTAGGGCCTCTGGCTGGTGATTGTGAGAATTGTATTTCAATATATGTATAGCAAATCAGATTAGTCAAGACAGTAGTTAAGTATAATACAGATTGTCCAATGCATCTGGAAGATACCAAGTTGCAGAATTATATTTTAGAAGATTATACCAACTTACTGTTTTAATAACATGTTTTTTTAAAAAAATAGTCTATCAAATATCAGTTCAGATACTCACTCATTCCAATGTGTTCTCTTTCTCCTTCGACATTGTCCAACTGAAGACTGAAGAAAGACAGAATCCGGAGTAAAGGGATTGATGTTCACATGAGGGGCTTGTCCCATATCACATTCCTGTTTTACTAGTTTTCCAACATTCATAAAGAGAGAGCCACCTCGAAGTTTAGCTGAACTTGAGCCCATTCCTTCAGCTCGACAAAGGAGACTCTGAAAAACCAATTATGACAGATCTGATTTAACAAGCTAATGAGCATTTAAAATCTAACACATCCATATTCTCTTCATAAACAACTCCTTGTGCTTCCTTTCTGACACATGCTACAGCATAAATTTATTTATTTATTAAAGCAATTCATATGGTTGCTGGTTAAATTGGTTTCTTGTGTGCTATTCCTAATTCATAACTCCTCTGACAATGAATGAAACAAATCATTATGGAAAGAAAAATTGTGGAATAGTCAGATATATTCAGACTTAAGTTACAGACAAAGCCATAATTTTTAGCTATTTTAGCAGGCAGGGAAGTCATTTTTCTATTAGCACTTCTTGGAATTCAAGCTAATGTATGGGGTAAAAAAAAAAATCAACAATGCATGCTTGTTATTAAATCCTTTAAAAGTTTCTAGCCAGCAATAAAATCCTGATTGCTTTTTCTTTACCAGAAGATTCTTCCATGTAAAACACAGGCTAATAAAAAAAAATTCAGGATGTAAATGGGCAAGCTGGCTGATAAGGCATGTGGCACTGCCTGCCTTCTCTACCAACTCATTTAATTTCCATCTGGACACGTAGCAGATTTTGCCAGTCAGCTTCTACACTTGGCCGCAGAAAGAGTTCATATCCTTCACAACTGTTACTCTCTCCTTGTTGTTTCAGCTGGAAGGAATTCCTAATCACCATTCCTACTGGTTAAACGTAGATAATATTTATCTTCGTAGACAATAAGAGACAATAAGAGTATCTGTTCCAAGAAACAAAAAATGACAATTTCTAGCAAATTTTGGCAAAAAAAATCAGGAATCTAGTAACACCTTTTTCAACTAACAAATTTTATTAAAAGGCATAAGCTTTTGTGAGCTGCTGCTCACTTCATCAAATGCATAAAATGGCCTGATATAAGATTAAATTGGGGAAAAGTGGGGGGCGGAGGAGATAGGTTGGTTATGCAGAGCAGGTTACCTGTGAGACAGATCCCAAGTACCTTATCAATTAACAATTATAATGTGTTAAAAACCCACTGTTTGATGAGATCTTCTGAGATTGCCTGAAACCTTTTGATGCATGTGAGTTTAATGATTTTTCACTCAATGATACTCTTAAGGTTCTGCTTTTCCAAAACAGTCACTCTGAGGTCTGCTATGGAGTGTCCTGGGAGGTTAAAATGCTCTGATATAATTTTGTCCTTGCTTTGAGTCCTAATATCAAACCTGCGCCCATTAATTCTTTTGTACAAAGTTTGCCCATTTGTTCTATGTAGAATCCAGAGTGAAACTGCTGGCAGATGATAATGTATCACATTGAAGGAAGAACATGTGAAGGTGTCTCTAATCTTGTATGTGTACTTGTTGGTGTGGAAGTGGGAGCAAAGTACAAACTTGGGTTTGTTGCAGGGTCTAGTCTCATGCTGGTATACTTTTCCTGTTGTTTCTTGTTGCTTGTGAGAATCTGGTGGTTGTCTGTATGCAGGCATAGGCCTGCCAGTGCCAGAGAAAATGCAGTGTCATTGTCCAGTATGGGCAGTAGCTTATGCATAATGTGTTTTAGTGGCTTGAGCTGTAGGTGACAACTCGTGCTGTTCTATTCTTCTGTTGTCTGTTTTTTAGTAAGTTCTCCCTGGGAATTATTAATCTAGCTCTTGTTGAGTGGGTAGTTCAGTGTCCTGAATGACTGGTTTAATTCCAGGTTGAACTTAACATGATTATTTTTCAGAACGACAGGCAGAGAATCCCACTCATCTTAACCAAACAATCTAGAATAGCTGAAGGAAGACAAGAACTACTCCTATAAATAAGAAAGGCTGAATGTTTTCCCCCTCACTTTAAAGAGTTGCTGCCATATTGAAAATCAGAACTGATGTACAAGAGTATAATGTTCCCAGCAATAATTATAAACTAATCTTCATGAACCTCTTTTGTCAGAAATAGATTTGGCCAGAAGAAGTGTTACAACTCAGATCCCCATCAGTTTAATTAGATTTAAAGTAAATACATATTAATCAGATTGCATATTATTCTGATTCTACTCAAATCCACTCATGGCTGAAAAAGGATGCACACCTTTATATGTATGTTTCTTCTATATATGTCCTATTTTTAATATTGGAACTTGGCTTTTAACAAGGCTTAAAAGAACACATTCTTCACTACACTTTGAGAACCATGATAAAAACCAGTTCCTGTGAATTTCAGAGATTTGTTTCTGCTCACATTAGTGATACTCAAACATTAAAGACAAAGCAGAAGCAAATTAAAGGGACACTACTGCATTAGAAAAATGTATCTTAAGTGTCTTCAAACATTTTCCAGTTTCACAAACTCAATGCCATCCAGAGGATAAAGATATTGTTGTTGTTCAGTCGTTAAGTTGTGTCCGACTCTTCGTGACCCCATGAACCATATCGCACCAGGCCTTCCTGTCCTTCACTGCCTCCCTGAGTTTGCTCAGTTTCATGCTCATTGCTTCAGTGATGCTATCTAACCATTTCATCCTCTGCCGTCCTCTTCTCCTTTTGCCTTCAATCTTTCCCAGCATCGGGGTCTTTTCCAAAGAGTCCTCTCTTCGCATTAGGTGACCAAAGGATCTGAGCTTGAGCTTCATTATCAATCCTTCCAATGAGCAATTAGCGTTAATTTCCTTTAAGATTGACTGGTTTGACCTCCTAGCAGTCCAGGGGACTCTTAAGAGTCTTCTCCAGCACCACAATTCAAAGGCATCAATTCTTCAGCGCTCAGCCTTCTTTATGGTCCAGCTCTCACAGCCATACATCACTACTGGAAAAACCATAGCTTTGACTATGCGGATCTTTGTCAGCAAGGTGACGTCTCTGCTTTTTAATATGCTATTTAGGTTTGCCATAGCTTTCCTCCCAAGGAGCAAGCGTCTTTTAATTTCATGGCTGCAGTCTCTGACTGTGGTGATCTTGGAGCCCAAATAAATGAAGTCTGTTACTGCTTCCATTTCTACCCCTTCTATTTGCCAGGAGGATAAAGATATAAGCTGCTATATTTTAGGCAGGGGCACCAAAGAGGAGATATCTAGAACTTAATACTTGGTGCTAATGAGAGTTGTAATTCAAAATGTGACAACAGATTACCTAATTCTGTGCTCAAGATGATCTCCTTTCTGGCACACAAACACCAAAAATACAACCAGCTCTACCTTTTTTTATTTTATAAATAGTAAGAAACCAGTAATATATACAAGTTCTTACTGAAGCTTTGAATCCTTTGTGAAACATGAAAGATTGATGTTGCAAGCAACGAATATAACATTTCCCAACAATAACTATACAGGAAGAAATCAATTAATGGTAAAATTTCCTGGTGGCCCCTCATCCAAGTACTAAATAGATCTAACAGGCTTAGCTTTTTGAGATCAGCCAAAGTGCACTAAGTACTGCCACCTACCAGATAATAAGGTCATTACAAGTGCCTGAAACTGCACAAGTCTAAGTCAGATTATTAGTTTCTCTGGCCAAGTAACGCTGTGAAGTATCAATAGCTGTCCATAGTTTGGGGCAAAGGAGGTGTTTTTCACTATCAATCACCCAGTCTTTCTAATCAGAAAAGCCATGTGAGATTTTAATTTAATGCATTTTGAATATAGTGCATGTTTTTTTAGCACTAAGCTCTGATCCCTCTGTTGACAGTAATTTAAAAATAACCAACATGTACCTCACTAAGCTTGTAACTGCAGAAAGGACCAAACTAGAGTGATTTGTTCTAACCAATGCATAATTTGAACCTTATATTAAGTCACACTACTGCATGATTTTCACTATTATGGTCATTTTATGATTACTAGCAGCTAGCCAAGATCTGTGGAAAGGTATTTCTTAGCCCTGAGATTCTACACCTGTATAGGAATAGTTGTTTTGAGTGCGGGCAACATTACTCCTTTTCTATAGTATAGTGTTTTATATATATATGTACAGTAAAGGGCCTGCTTGAGCAAAAATTAAATAATCAACAACCAGGGATGAATTCAGAAGACAAAATTAATTTTAAAGAAAAAATAGCAGCCATAAAATTAGCCAAATTACTAAGATTTTAATAAATCTCAGAAATAGGTTATTTCACAAACTTCATGGGGCTACAGAGAAGGGGTATCTGCAACATCATATGCAGCCCAGCCCTGTTAGAACACCATAAATGATCTCCTTGGCATTTTTATGGCTGGGGTAGACAAATTTTGGTCTCCAGCATCCTTTGTGATTCCCCAAAGTGTGCACAAGTAATTTTTTTCAGATATAATTTTTCATTCTTCGGGCAAAATGGCTGCTTTGATCCTTGCAAAAGCACTAACCTCATCCTTTATACCACAAAAATGGGTTGAATTTTCCTAGTTTAAGTGAGGTTAAGGGATGTTTTAAGCCTCTACAAAGCTTAGGACAAGAATCTGACTCAAAATACCTCAGACATCTATATTTCAGCTCTACTCACTCCAGTGACAGCAATCAAAGAGGCCAAATAGAAGATGTGTATCACAACACCCCACCAAAAATGACTGCACTCCCTTGTTTTAGGCCATGAAATATCTGGGCTAACATGGGAGCACAAAGTGACTCAGTTATCCTAGATGCAAGCCATTTAGGGTTTCACAAACTCACAACAAATGGAGCTCTTATAAAAATAAGTCTAGGATTCCCATGGAACTCTTCACAAAACACATTTCTACCTTCTGTACATCTAAAGCTTCCCCCAGATTCTTCAAAGATACCTGTTGAATATACTGCAACTCAATTAAGCCATGTATTACCACAGTAAGATCAAAGTTACATTTCCTGAAAATTCATCTGGAATATTATTATTAAGACTATCTTAATAGGCTTTCATCTTCAAGAAACTTTAGATATACATTACATATACAGCATTGATAGCAATATTTTAATTTTATAGTATTAAGACAGCTTCACAATATACCGTTATTAGTAATTTAAAGGGCTTCATACAATAGACATGAACAGAAAATTAACTTCAATTACAAAAATATTGATTCCTCAGCATCATACAACTTGACCATTATCGAGAAAAAGAAAAACCAATACATTGTTATTATTGCAAACAATTATAGTCTCAAAGCTTTTTGACTCATTTATCAAAACTTTACATCTCTCAGATTTCTTTATAATGTAAAATTCATATAAACTTTCATAAAAAACACATTTTAAAGTAGATGCTTTGCTTTAAAAAAAATCACCATAACTTTCCCTATTATTCTGTATTTTTTTTAAAAAAAGGGTTGATTTCCTAATATATGCTGAGTGATCCTTGAACTGCTTTCTTTCTAGAAAGTAAACACTCCAAAATCACTAAGCAAACCAGAAGGCCAGCATTAGGATCATAAAGATTTATAGTTTTCTAAGCCAGTTGTAGTGGACTGACCACATACTTCACAATGTGAGGAAAAAAAATATTTTGTTACAATTTGTCGTTCAGTTACATAATCTTAACTGACAATCTGTGTGCAGGATTTACCAAAGATGCCAACTTTTTTTGTAACAGGCAACCGTGTTATGTAACAATTATGATACAGGGGCTTGGCAATGGAAAGAATTGTTCTTATTCTTGGCACTGTTTTATGAACTGGGAAATAAAGGTCTGCCTATTTAAAAGGTCATCCTGATTACTTCAAATTCACTTTCTTTAGCAGAACCAATCTGCATTTTATAATGCTAGCTGCAATAAGATATCAGCCACATGTAAAGTGGCATGTAGGACATTAAAATACATGTTGAGAGAAGCTGCATGTGTGGAACATAACATTTATCATTAGACATATGAGGAAGACCCAGCTAAATACACGCAACAAGGCTAAAATTCCATCTCAAATTCATCTTCTTGAACACTGTCCTTTGCTTTGCCCAGAAGGTTGGCATCGGTCAGCTTCCCCCCCCCTTCATAATATCTGAGACCTTTAACACGGCGGAAAGTACCCGCAATAAAACATACCCTAACCTGTCTGGCACCAATGGATAATCTCCTCTTTGAAATGTCCTGCGCAGAAAAACTGACAAAGGCAGAAAGGGGGCGTGGCATTTAATCCAAGAGCGCCGCTTATTGTCCTCACTGAAAACAGTTCTTTTTCCAAACCAGACAATAAAACTTTATTCTGACCACACAAAAGGCCAAGAGGTCACGGTCAGGGAGGAAGCCAAGTGACCCCCTCGCCTGGCTACTCTCTGCCATACCAGGCAGAGGATCGACCACGGAAACTCGCGTGAGGCTCACACGTCACCCACGTGCTCGGATAAAACAAAATCAAACAGACTTGCGACTTACGGGAAGCCCCCAAACAGCATCTAGAAAGCACTCCCGCCGAGTGGCAAAATGCCCTCCTCCTCCCAGCCCTCCAGCCACCCCTCCAGCCACCCCTCCAGCAGCCCCTCGACCGGCGGCAGAAGGAAGACGCTTCTTCTCGGCCAACGGGCTGCGTTCCTCCCGCCATTGTCTCCAGTCAGGGGCCTTTCCCCGCCAATCTCACCTTCGGCGTATGCGGGGTGTCGAAGAGCCGCAGTTTGCGGAAAGTCTTGTGCGGCGGTGTGCCGGGGTACTCGGGCAAAGGAGAGCAAGGATTCTGGTGCTCCCGGTACTGGATTGTATCTGGTCGCAGCGGCGGCGGCGGCGACGATGACTGCCCGTAATAACGGCGAGGACCCTTTAGCGGCGGCGATCCAGCCATGAAATAAGCTCCGGGGGATTTCACGGGGGACGAAGAGCCGAAGCCTTCCTCTTCCCAAGAGTCCCCCTCCTCGCCAGGGAGCGCGGTCGGCGCCAATTCCCTCCCGACCTCCTCGGGGGTATGCGACGGCGGAGGCTCCCGCCGAGCCGGGGTACGGCTGACCGAGAGGGGCGAGTCGGCCTCCTGGAAGGCCGAGTCTTCCCCGGTGCTGTTGCCGCTGCCGCCTCCTTCCTCTTCCTCCTCCTCATAGCCGCCTTCCTCCTCTTCTTCCTCCTCCTCGCAGTCACTGCCGCCGCCCGGGAAAAGCAGCTTCTGCCGGATAGGGGCCGCAGCCCGCCGGACCGTAAGGCGCCGCGCCCCCGTAGTCAGCGACTGCTGCTGCCGGCTCAGAAAACTCATGGCCAAGATCGTACACGCTATTCTGGCTCTCAAGGCTTCCGTTCGGACAGGCACCTTGACAGGCCAAACCCTGCCCCCCTGCGGTCACTCTCTCCTCTGGCGAGGGTTCACACAATCACCCGACTAGGTTCCAACTTGTCCGCAAAACTCCAGCGCTCTCCACCCTACAGCACAGTCGCCCGTTCAGACTCCGCGGCTTTCCCGCGACCGTTAGTCACGTGCTGATCACACTGGCCAATCACACACGCCCCCTCCGTTTGAAAACACCAGTGGCGAGAGGCGGGGCTTTGCGTGGTGACATCAGCCGCCATTTGGCGCGAATTCGGGGGTGAAAGAGGGAGGGGCTGGTTTATTTGTGGGTTGGAGGGGGCTGTTGGTGTCTGAGAGAAAGGAGAAAAGTATTTGAAAAGGCGTAAACGTGGCTGGAAGTTTAGTATTTGTTCTTGGGGGAAGAGCGCTGGGAGATATACAGGAGGGTTTCAAGTGAACCCTCGAGCTGTTGGGGCTGACTCACATGGAAATCCCAGCCTTTACAGTGGCCCGAAACTGCATGTCGTAGTCATTATGTGTCATCAATGTCCAAGTTGTTTTAAGGGCTCCTTCCTTTTGGATGTGCTTTGCCTGTGGCAAGCAGTTTTATAATCGGAGAAGCCGAATCAGCGCTTGTTTAGCTCAGCGACCCTCACGCTGAGACCTAAATCGGCAGTCTGGCTGGAATGAAAACCTCACGTCTAAGTTGAGTGAATACGTTTCAAAAGAAGGGGGCGCAAAGGTCCGGGTGTAAACCGATTTCACCGAACTGATGGATCTGCCGCAACGTGAACTTCCCCTTTTCTCCTTTTACATGGAGCGCTGGTGATGAAACAAAAGTGAGGCGCCCTGTAGACCTTTCCCTAGCTTTCTGTGCACATTTCCTGATCCCTCGAGGCTGCAGACACGGGCATCCTCGCACGCCTCGTAGCGTCGGCACTAATTAATTAGACATTTTCTGGCATGTTTTCCCCTCCTCTTGCTGGAACTGCTAACAGCAGCGGGAACGGTTTTTCTGCGGTTACGTTAGAATTTGGACTGCTGTGATAAATGCACCCTCCAAACGGTTAACCGCAGGTGAATATGCGCACACTGAGCTGTTTAAAGGGTTTTACCCCTGCTGAAACGGAAGCTCGAGACTGCGGGAAGAAAAGCCCCTAGACAGCCCTCGCCTGCCTGAACAGGCAGCGCCCGCGGTCGGACTTCTCAGCCGAGAAAATAATAGAGCCGAGAGCGTTCTCAAGGGGCAACGGTGGACTTTAAGGCTTGCAGGGAAAATAAAGAGCGAGTTGTCATAAGACGGCATGCGATTTTCGTTGCGCCGAGAAGGCACCATGTGCAAAACGCGGCCTCAGCGATGGTCCCAGATGGGTTTTGGTTGAACTAGAATGCATAGCTGACTTCTGGACGGAATATGTCATGTCATCCGCATCATTTGTGTCCTGCTACAGTTCCATTGGGCTGATCGCTACTGCACCTCCTCTACAGTCACCCCACCTATAAAATAACTACTGTATGTGAAAGAAAGATGAACTCCAGACCAAAGTTTGTAATAAACCAGCCCTGTCCCCATGTTTGGCCTGGCCATATGATGGCTGGACATAGTGGCATCCATAGCTTAATAGTTAATTCACTACTTCGTCTTCCAACGTGATGAACTATCTGCTTCCAACTATCTCCTAATGCAGAACATTTTCTGCATTCCACATAAAACAGGCTCAGTGGACACAAATCTGAGATACAAATAATATGCAGAAACCAAGACATTTTTGCTTTTGGTCATTGCCAAATTTAGATCATTGCCAACTATGGCTGATTTTAAAAGTCTGTTCACGAACAAAGCATTTCAAAGGATGTTGCAACATGCTGAATTACAACATATCAGGAGTTCTGGTTCTAGTGTATGTTTATTTAAAATCAAATACAATATATACCAAAGAGAAAGGCATCTGTAATTGTCAATAGGTATTTTGAGAATGGCTGTTGTAAATGTTATCACTGATTTTTGCATTTACCTCTGAATTAATTGTTTACAACCTTCACCCACTCATAATAAAGGTCAAGTGGCTGTATTCACTCTGCACTAAGCCACTGTTTACTGACTCATAAACTCACTTATTAAATAAACCATAGTTCACCCACTTCACACAACATGCTAACCAAACCATATACTGTGTAAATCAAGACAATTAAAAATTAGCTTTTCCTGACTACATGGCAGCATTTGCCAAACAGTTAGCAAGATCCTGAACTGTGTTTCCTGTATTTAAGATGTGACTTAAATTGTTCTGTTACCTTAGCAAAGCCTCAGTATGAGTTGTATTTAGGATGTGTTTATACAACACCCATAGGTTAATTAAACCATGACTTACTGAATTCAATTGCTTGGTAAGTATAATACACTAAACCACAAATTACCCAAACACCTTTAACCTAGTATATTGATCAAATCCAAACCCAGCCTTGCTTGAACTGTATTTAATAGTTCCCAGGGAGCTATTTCCCGAGGGAATCTAGTCAAAATGTAGGAAGCATACAAAGAAGTGCTGAGATTACAGGCTTTTAAAACTATGAATGTAATAATAAACTGGAGAGCAATTTAGTGTAGTGGTTAAGGCACCAGACTAGAAATCAGGAGACCATGAGCTCTAGTCCTGCATTAGGCACAAAGCCAACTGGGTGACCTTGGGTGAGTCACTCTCTCTCAGCCCTGGGAAGGAGGCAATGGCAAACCACTTCCGAAAAACCTTGTCAAGGAAACTGTAGGGAGTAGTCCAAGCAATTGCCAGGGCTCAAAGACTGGCTCAAAGGCACACACACACACACACACACAAAAGCTATATGGAGAGCAATAAAAGCAAAATACCAACTGAAGACTCTGGAACAGATAAAAGGGAAAGGTATGAAGAGCTGTTTTCATTTGTTCTCACTGTACCATTCTTCCATTCTTCTGGATAAAATCCAGGAAATGAAAACAATGAATTTGTGAGAAGCAAGGTCTACTATCAAAAATATATTTTAAGGATGACACTATACTGATATTTTTATATTCTGTTTTATTGGCCTACAGAGGAATGTTCTGTATTCTTAAATCACTGTTGCTAGCATTGTCTCATTTGCCTGCATATGTCATTGTGATATTCATTGGTTTTATGTAAGTGCATTGTCATTTACTCAGTGAAAGGGTCAATACTGGGCCTGCTGGAAAGGGGAAATATACTTTTTTATACTATTAATATAACCATTACAACCTTAATTGTACAATGTTTCTACTAGAAGAATGGGAAGTTTTTGTAGGTCTTTCAAAAAGGTATAATTTGTTTAGGACTTAATAGATGCTGCAATTTGTAAGTACGATTGCTGTTCTACACCTATAATATACAGTACTAGACCAACTAAGAGCATGAACTGCTTTTTACCAGAGACTTTTGATAGAAATACAAATATTATTAAATAGTCATTCATGTACAATGGGGCCAGTTGCAAGAGTAACATATTTGGATTGGTCTTATCATGGCTTCTCCAAGACAACTATTGAAGGCATATGGGCAACCATGAAGCAGCACAAAGTATATCAACTACCAACTTACTCTCCCCCAGCAACTAGACAGATCCAGGCTCTGCCAAGTCATCACCACCATTGCTGCTGGAGCACCGCACATCATGCAAATAGATTTATGGTGGGAGGAAAAGATAGAAAGCATTGCTTCCACATCATATCAGGAAAAAAAAAACTGAGGTTAGCTCGGGATAAAAAAAACAATCTGGATCATGTGGAAATATCCTTCAATAACAGATAGCCAGCTATCCTCAGAGTTAAGGAGACGTGGGTAGATCTGCCTTAGGAGTAATGCCCCTTACACCAGGGGCAAGGATTCCAACCTGGGACTGCACAGATTTCACTGAATGACAACTCTCAACATCCTTTGCCACTAGTCATTCTTCTCTAGGAATGCCAGCATTTGAAGTAGCTAACATGTGGAAGGCCATAGGCTGATCACCCATTACAGAGGCACAGCACTTGAGATGCACCAGTGAGATGAAGATAAATTCTACTACAAGAGCCAGAAATGCAGATTGCTTTGTTAAGGTCAATAGGCCAGCAGAGAACAAGGAGAAAAGTTGTGGAGCAAAATTCTAAGCAAACTTATAAAAAGAGAAACAGGTGTTATTTATATTGGGGGGGGGAGAGTTTTGAATTAGATTTCAGAACTTTGTCCAGACTAGGCTGAAGAAATAGACAATAATTCTAATGTGTACTAAATCCAGGGTTTTCCTTCTGGACTAGAGGACTAAGAGAAAATACTCAAAACAAATATAAACAACAATCATAACTATGTTACCAGTGGAAGGAAAATTAAAAATCCATCACTGGACAAAAACATTATTAGGACCAACATTTTATTATTTATCTGCAGTATTTACATCCCACTCCAATAATGAAAGTTCTTTGCATAGTTTTCAGATAAGAAGCACAAACAATTAAATACAAGAATACAGCATGAAAATAATACCTTATTTCAAAACCAGCCTGTGGATAAGCAAACAAATTAACATTAGAGATATACTGCAATGTGACCTTTGTGGATTTAATTATCTCAGCCTTTGTTGGATTGATAACATTGTTTGTTCCTGCCCTGTTTCTCTTAGACAATCTTAACCAAAGCTAATAAATTCAGCAACATTGTGTATTCAACAACTCTAGTCGCCTAACTAGGGGAAGTTAAAACAGTACACTTAAGAGCTGTGGTCCTTAAAAAATTTTCAGGAGAATATTGTACTGCATTAGTATAACATAGTATAACATGGCATGGCATTATTCTAGTTCTTTTCCTGTAGTTGCTATAGGCAGTAGCTAGAATCTCCCTTTGCTGCTTCTTAAAGCCCTTGGAAAAATATGCCTGATTTAGGGCCTTTCCTCACTTGATTGATTATCCTACCTTTCTTCCAGAAGCTTAAGGCATCATGCACAGTACTCCTTCCTCCAATTTTTCCCTACAGCAACAACCCGGTGAGGTAGGTTGGGCTGAGAGAGAGTGACAAGCCCAAAGCCACCCAATGAATTTCCATAGCTGAGAGTGGACATGCCCCTCTTCTAGCACCTTAACCATTACTTGAGGCTGCTTAAAGTTGTCCTCAGATGTTCCAGTATTATACTAATATTTTCTCCTTCAAGCAAGTAGCAAGCCATGGCAGTTTTGCTGTGAGTGCCCTCTGACACACTTCACTGACCATTTGGTCGGTGGCATGATCAGGTGACTGCAGGGGATGAGATTAACTTCAGACATAGTGTAGTCATGTCGCCTCCCTGTTGCCCCTGGGGACTTTCTTCCATGGCCATTCTGATTTAGGCAGCAGAAGAGTCTCATTCTTTCAAACTGGCTTTTCCTCCTGAACCCACCAGACTCAGAGACCAGGAACAGCAGCCCACCAGTGGTGGCAGCTGGGGGAGGTGGGGGAGGTGCCCGATGAAGTGGGAGAAGAAGAACCTACTTCCTGCTGCTTTGCAGCACAATTCTCCCCATGCCTGTTTGGGCTGCTTGTGAACACTCTTTTGGAACAGCTCTAAATCCTTGTTCAAAAGGACCCTTTACTGGCACCAAACCATAGTGAGGTTGATCAAGGAGCTAAACTGGCCAGTCTATCCACCTATCAAAACTCACCTCCGCCCCCATCCTACATTAAGGAGAGTGATTAGTGGACCTGCTCCCACTGGCTTGTTGGAAAGGGAAGGAACTAAAGCCAGGAGAATCAATCAAACCCTGTCCATAACTGCCCTGTACTATATTCATACTGGCACAATATTGCATGATTAGTCTGGAATAAGCCAGCATAACAGGAGTTCCAAGTTTAGAATTAATCCCTTCCCCCTTTTCCAAAAGGCTAATCATATTTGGTTGTTCAGCAGCAAAAGCAACAAAAAGATGAGTGCTATCTTCAAGATAAATCCCCGGATGATGCTGCAACCTGTCCTGGACTGGTCTCTGCTTCATCAGATGCATGAAGTGTAGCCTTCAGTATCTGCCAATGGATCCAATGAAGCAGATTCTAGTCCACAAAAATGTGCTATCCTTTTTATTGTTTAACCTTAGTACATGAAACTACATCATTTCTCTGTAGTAGTGCCTGCTGTCTGGAATGTGGTTCCTCCCAAGATCCAGATGGCACCCATTCTGCTGTTGTTCAGAAGAGCCATGAAGAACCTGAATTTTACTCAGGCTTTTGGGAGAATGAGACCCCACACTTCATCGTGCTTACCATTTTTTAATCTTTATTTTTTATTGATCTTATTGTAATGTCTTTGATTGTTATGATCCACCCAGAGTCATTGAGAGTTGGGCAGCATACAAGTTTAATAAATTATTGTTGGTCACACAGTCAACCAGATGTTTAGACTGGATTTAGCATTTTTATCCACTTATCAAGTCCTTCCCAAGGACCTGGGTTAGGCAGATGTTGTTGTTTGGTGGTGTTAAAGGTATTGTCTCAGGATGTAAGCTGTTCCAAGTAAAGCTGCCTTTTGAAATTGGCTGATAGTGATTTTGTCAATGTCAATGGTCTTCAAGTGGTGCTCCAGATGTTTTGGGATTGCACCCAAGATGATGATGATGATGATGATGATGATGATTTCAAACCATGACATATGATTTATGAACATTTCTAGGGAAAAGAAGTGTTGATTTACAGAGCAGGAAAAACTCTCATTTTTCAGTTTGCTGAATGCATCCACCGTAAAACAAAGTGGTTTCCACAAAGAAGCATTTGCTGTCCCAGATCCTACTGCAGGAATCCCTTTGCCCTCATTGTATCTGTCCTTGATTCTCTTAACATCTCAACTCTTGGCTCCAGATTGGCTTTTGGTCTAGGAATGAAATGGAGGGCCCTGATTTCAATCTGTTTGGGCATGGTAGCTGATCCCCTCCTCAAAATTACCAAAACACCTAGAGCAATGTGGCATTTCATAGATAAGACAGCTTTGATCTGTTTTTGATCTAACATAATTCAGAAGTGATCTTAGAGAGAGAGAGAAAGAGTAAGATCCACCTACAGGAATAGAATAGAAAGTTGGGAAGGCACAGCAGCAGGGGAATTGTCCAATGATAGCCTGCAATTTGGACTAAATCCTTGTAAGCTCCTGTCAAAGTGTGGTAGTCAGTTCAAGCTTTTCTTAACCTGGCTTAGTGCATCAGTGCAGGACAAGAACATGCAAATTGTAGGAAAACAGGGAAGAGGTCTTAGCAGAGGAATCTCAGTTCTGCAGCTGAAAGACATCAGAAAAAGTGATTCAAAGAAACTCTGCCTTAATTAATTTGCTATAACTGAGGCTGAGAAATTCCTCTTCCAGTTTCTGAGATTCTGTAGTTCCCCCAGAGAAATAATAAAAAATGTATAAATCTAAACCAGCTTCTATACAATAATTAAATTAAGAAGAAAATCCTTATTTATACATACAGGTCTTAAATTTCTCAGCTGATGATTGTATACCTGGCCGGAGGGAATTCCATAGAGGCATTGCTGCCACTGAGAAGGCCCTGTCTCTAGTTGTTTCTAGCCAGGTTTCCCTTCAGGTAACACTTGTAGAAGACAAGTGAAACTCCATTGGTAACATAATGGGGAAGTTGTAAAGGGATTTGTATGTTAAAACATCCACTTGGAATTTGACTTGGTGGGCAATGGGAAGTCAGCACAACTTAAGCCAGGATGCATGCACATGCTGCAAATATGGTCTAAATGCCATATTCTAAGCCCGCTGGAGTTTCCAGGTTTTCTTAATTCTTAAATTCCAGGCAGGAATTTAGAGTCTATTGCACAACTTTTGGGCTACATCAGAAAACTTCCAGGCTGTGCCACTTTGCTGATACAGATGCACATTCTATGATACATATGGTTTGAAACTGTTCTTCTTGGTCAAATTTCTGCACTTGATGCAGCTTTGTCATGGAAGCATTACTTTGTGTAAACACCCAATATAATTGAATCATTTGCCTACTGGCTAAGGCCTATCTGATGGAATTTAGTGAGAGCAAAAATGAGTAAGAGATGTTTTACAGCACTGGTAACTGATACTCACTTCTATAGATGAATGGAGTGTGGATCTGACAGCTCTATTCATTTTTAAATGTATTATATATGCAGGCAGAATCACATGAGATTTGCTTGAAAATTTGGCCCAGGCATATATCTCAAATTAACTCAACATGTTGAATGCATAGCCTACTGTGTGGATAGATCCATGAAAATCAACTTATGCTCCTTTATCCTAACTGTTGTTGATTTTTTTCTCTATATGCAATAATACAAATTATAGGGCTTTTTGTATAAGTTTACCATGTATTCCTTGTGGAGTCAGAGATATAAATACAGAAACAAATAAATACATATTAACCTTGCAATCTTATATACGTACAGTGGTACCTCGGTTCACGAACTTAATTCGTTCTGTGACTCTGGTCGCGACCCGAATTGGTTGCGACCCGAATCAAATTTCCCCATAAGGTTCAATGTAAATACGGTTAATCTGTTCTGACCCCTCCGAATTTGGTCGCCAACCGATTTTGGTCGCGTCCGAATCAAATTTCCCCATAAGATTCAATGTAATTACGGTTAATCCGTTCTGAACCATATGTTTTTTTTTTTTAAACCACAAAAATATGACACAAAGTACAGTACGAAGAGAGAGAATGCTAACCTTGCTTGACGCGACTTCTGGCGTGGAGGACAGGAAGGCGGGTGGGGAGGTGGTTATTGCTTGGAGGAAGAGTCCCCCTCCCTACAGGAAGCCACGACCACGTGTCACGGGAGGGAAAATGGCCGTGGATCCTGTTCGTCACCCGATCTGGCGTTCGCAAACAGAGGCAAAATTTTGCGAACAGAACTGTTTGTGACCCGAATTGGTTGTGAACAGAAGCGTTTGTGATCCGAGGTACCACTGTATTTAAGTGAGAAAAGTCTAATTGAATTCAGCAGGGTTGATGTCTGAGTAGATGTGTGTAGGTTTACAGTGTAGCAGTGTTACATCTACTTTATGTACTAAAAATAATTCCCACCAAATGTAATGGATTTCCTCCTGAGTAATAACACCTAGGTGACAACCAAAGATGAAGCCCAAATGTATGTTTCTGTCAACAGAAAGAAAAAAAAATCTGCTGGTAGAATTGAAGCCAGGGGAGGGGAATTTCCTCTCCCATGTGTAACTCTTTCATGTAGGCAAAATTTAAAAAAATCAACCAAACACCCACCCACCCATCCTTTGGAGGCCCAATAATTGTCCAAAACAAATTGAGGGTGAAAAGTTATCTTCTGGCTATACTACTCATAATTCAAAGCACAGGATTGATTTCAATCATTAATAGTAGAGTTTTATCTGCCCTGGGTTTATTTTTCTTAAAAAGGTCATAGCCTTTGATTTCCAACTTGAAGATCTGCACCTCTAAGCAAAAATGTTGGTTAAAATTTAATAGTTGCCCCAGTGGGTGGGTTTTTTGTGTGCAATTTTAGCAGCAATAATCTTACAAAGTAAATATTGATAATGTCTGTACAGGAAGATTGTGCTAGTTTTAAAGGGAGTGAAGGCCAACATTTTCATTTTTGACATGTAGTTCTCAGTTGTGAATTGATCTGAGTACCTACCTATACAAACAGTGTATAGGCCTAGAAGATTTTAGTACTATGGATAAATACACGTAGATAAGATGTATTCATTAGTCACTTTATCAGAAAAAGAATGAGAGCAACAAATTCATAACACCCGTGTTTTGAGAAAATGAAGTTGTAGGGGCTATCAATTTTGTTTATGCACAGGCCCCAGGGAAGAGTTGCTATTCATGCTCTCCCACCAAATCCTATGTAGTCCATTTTATGAGATGTTCAAGCATAATCTAAGATTCTCTTCTTATTCCATATTTTGGTGCCAGTGGTATGCCAGGGCAGCCTTGGCATACCACTGGCAGCAAAATATGGCATAATCAGGACTAACTCTAATCTTAGTCCCTGGCACTATGTAATTCAAAAGTATTATCCTTTCAAAGAGAGGCCATTGTTTTATAATAAAGTAAATATAATACCTGCATGTGCTTTAATCTTTGGCACCAGCCTTAGTTAAAAACTCAAGTAGTAGGTAGTAGATATTTTTTTGCCACAAACCCTGGAGAGCAGGTACTGGTCAGAATAGACAATAATGGCTTGGATGGAGTACATATACTAGCTTGTATAAGATAACATCTACGTCCTATCCTTCCTTTAGAAGAGTTTGTAAATGTTTGATGTCTTTACATCTGTAAGGTTGTTCAGTAACTTTTCCAAGCAACTAGTATTGCTTTTTAATCTATTACTTTGAAAATTTCAATTCAAAATCATTGTATCCCAGCATTATATACTGAATTGTGAAGACCAAATATTCTTAGGTCCATTTACATACTTTCTTTACATATTTCTCCAGACTGAAAAATTGTGATTATTACAGTATATTTACAGAGTGGCTTCTGTCCATATTTGTATGGCATTCTGCTGCAATTGTGCATAGCATTTTGTAATATATATTTGCAATGATCATATTACATGTGATTTGTATGTGATTATGACACTGCTATATTCTTGCATAAGGTACATTCTCATGTATTACTGTATGAGAGTTGATATAACATACCAGCTAAATGACAGAGCTATAAATGAGGATATTCTTTGCCTATTCCATGAGATTACAAGGCAGGCCTTATGTCAGTCATTATCTATCAACCTGAGTCAAAGAAAAAATATTTTTATATGACTTGTAATGTTTAGCTTTATTTACTTTCCCTAGTTATTTATTCTGTATCATTTGATACCTCTACAATCACTTGTTTTGTAGTCTGTGGTATCAATAAAACAGACGTGCAGGTTTGAAAAATTAAGCAATCTAAATTGTATGTTTGGTACTTTTTTGATGGATAAACTGGAATAATAATAATAATAATAATAATAATAATAATAATAATAGGGGTTTTTTACAAAAATGATTTAAAATTATTGAAAAACGATGAAGTTGCTTTAAAAGCCTTAGACTATATTAAATATCGTAGAATCATACAATTATAACCTGTTTCTAAAAGGATTTATATATGTATGAGAAATTCCTTAAACCAACACTGCACCTCCCCACAAAGAAACTGTAAAGTCAAAACCCAGTTATAGGAATAATTGCTTATTCTCTTGTGTGATTAAAAAAACTCACAATAGCAACAACTATAAGAGACTGTAAGATATACAGGCAATTTCTTTGCCATGTGAAACAATCAATGTGTTTTAAGCCTTAAATATTAGCCTCATCATTTATTTTTTTTGCTTACTCAGTCCCAATGCTTTATGTTTTAATAGATAAGAGTATCAATAAAAAGGGCTAAGAAACCATCAAAGACACATTTCTTTAAAAAATAGGGTGGCCAACCCTTTCTATTGCCTTAATTTACAGTGGCAGAACCTGCACCTGCAATTGCATCAAATTCAGCTAGAAGTCTTTTTACATGTTTCCCATTTTTTTCATGGATGCCTCAGTAACACCATTGGCTGGGCACCAGAGCTCCCAAGTTACATAAGGGTGCCTTTGCAGAGGATTTTGAATCAGGGATACAGAAGGTTAGAGATGTCTGTCTTGCTATGAGAACTGTTCCATAATGCTCCATTCCATTTTGGATTAAGGCTCCAGATAAAATTCAGGAACAGTCATAGTATAGGTAGTCCTTGTTTAGAGACTGCAGTTAGGACTGGCAACTCGGTTGTTAAATGAAGCAGTCACTTAGTAAAAAATCATGTGACCATAACAGTGCTTACAATTTTACACAGGATGTGTACTAACTGACTGTAATGATGAACACATGACTGAGAGAGCGATGCTGCGAAGGTCGTAAATGCGAGCACTGGTCACAAAGTTACTTTTTCAGCACTGCTGTAACAGTGAACAGTCGCTGTCTGAGGCAGTGGCTAAATGAGGAGTACCTGTAATTTTCACTTTGTAAAAATTTCCCCGTTTTCCCCCCAATATCCATATGTAGGTGTCTGATGAAGTACATCCTGCTTTACAAGTTTTATGCCATAATACATTTAGTCTTTCATGAATCTCAAAACTGTTGATTTTTAAAAGCCTACACATCTCACAACAAACAAAAGAAGTGGAGGGGCTTATGTCTTTGGATATCCTGCTTCTGAAAAAAGAAATTGTTTGGAAAATGTTTTTTATAACTAGTTTTCACATCTTTTCATATCTATGAACTTTTCCTACAAGTTCATAGTAAGGTTTATGATGAAAGAAATTTAGATTACTTGCTACTTAAGTAATCACAGTCATTCAAACTAGCTAACCGTTGTCTCTTATTTTATCCTGTTTCAAAATGTTGATTTCAAGTTAAATAATATATGGGAACAGCAGCAAAATATTACAGAGTGGAATGTTCCTGTTTAGTATTTCAGTTAGCCACCATACCTTTTCTAATATATCTGCTCCATTTGCTAACTGAGGATTCTCAATCACTGAGGATTTCCTTTTTTTCCCCCTAAAGATTTTTTTGTACTTCTGGAAACTTTTCCCTAAGCCTGCTGATGCTTCCTCTCTTGTACATGAATTGTGTGATTTTTGTTACATAAAAATCCATCTTTGAGTTCTCTGCAATCGATCTCAAGCAGAGATGCAATGAATTAAAATGGGAATAAGAACACTTGTTTCACTCTCTTCTTTGGTCTTGTTACCCTTTAAAGAAGAAAAGTGGCTGTTGCAAAGTGCCTCTCTCTGTATAATTTAGATCCTGGAAAATCAAGGTTTTAAATCATATGGATAGAGTGAAGATTTCTCTGCTTGTGGTCACCCATCATACATAAAGCATGAGAATGATGATGGAGGGAACATAGCATTAGATTAATCATCTCATTTCTCTTCCTTTTAGGTAGAACTTTTATGTACTCTAAATGACTGAACAAAGATTTAGAGAAATTCTCTCTCATATATAACATGATGGTAGGCAAGTAAGTAGAAACACTAGTTTTACTTCCTTTAATATTGAACAACCAAAGCTTTTCTTTTATACATAATCCAATTCAAAGATAATATAATAGCAATTCTGGCAATTGTCTGTATTTACAATCAGTGAGATGGGAGAGGAAACTAAAGACGATAAATGTTCAACATGTGTATGAACCACAATTAAAATGGAATATTTACAAAGGATTCAAAATTCAAAACTGCATATAAGAAACAATTAAACTCATGCTTTCAAAAGATTTTTGAATGATGATTGCTGTTATGATTTAAACAGTTGAAATCTTCAATAATACCTTCATTGGTTTTGTATGACTTTAAAATTAATTCCAGCATTTCTTTTGTGGCTGTTGCTTGTCTCTAGTTTGGTTTGGAATATAAGCAAGTAAATTTAATACAAAAACCTAATTCCATAGTCCTGGGTAGAGAATAATGAATCTTAAGAGATAGAATTCCGTTATTCTCAAAGTTCATATACATAAACATTATACACTTTAAATGTTCTTCACTGTTGCGTAAAGTATATGCACAGTATTAGTGAGCAAAAACATTTTTATGGTTTTCACCTGGCATAGACTTTTGTTGAACAAAAATAAAATAGAATTCTATTGTTCCTTTAGCCAAGCTATGAATTAATCATCAATTCCTGGAGTTTCACCTTGTTGTATTCTGGAAGCTATTCGAATCGCTTCTTCCAAAGATTGCTGTTCTCCAAGCTGAAACAAACAAAAGTACAGCTTAAAATGTATTCCCTTCAGAAAGAAAAACAGCATTCTAAAAGCATTTTCAGCACATTTTTCTCAAATGACTAGATGTGTATCAATATTACTTCTATATATGTAATTGTAATGATTTGTGATTTTTTTCCTTTGAGCTCACATATAAAATTTCAAGTGATTTTCTTTTGAAACAGAGGAACTTGTTTGAAAAATGGGTAACATGTTTAAAAAATGAGAGTCAAAAGACCCTTAAATATGAGAAATACCTTTTTCTGGATTCTGCCCATTATCTTGGAATCACTTCTAAGCATGAATAACAATGGATCAGGAAACTGACAATGCTGATCAGCCTTTTGATAAATAATTACTGTACAATAAATGGCTCAAGTTTATAGTGTATATAGGGAACATGAACTTTAATAACAATTATATTGAAAAAAGCCATACGAGAGGCAAATTTCTTTTAATTGAGCATTTTATAGCATACTTCAAGTGGATGCATTAACTAAGTATTTTTTACCATTATTTTTATTTTAAAACAAGTTGTACACATATTTAAGTAGAAGATCCAGATTTGTTGTTCTGCAAAATTAAAGCAGATTGTTAGATCCAATGGAGGTTCCTGGAGTGAAAGAGAAGTCAGTGATCACTGATTCCCTCCTCTCTGAGGCCCTCAATATTACTTCCTGTGGTGTTCCAGAATATCTCTAGATCTCTAGGAGCAGGTTATGGGGAGCATAAAAGGATGCAGAAAGGTAGAATTTTTCTGTCCTCTTTCTTGGCCGCAGATTCTCTAGTTTGTGAAATTCTACCCCTGGATTCAATCCACAGATTTTTAATAAAACGTTCCCAGTGTCTATGTCATATCCTAATTACCTGCACTGCAATTTGTGTCCCATTGGATGTTGCCAGCAAAGTAACAGGCCTAGATTCTGCAGTGACTAGATGATGTCCATGTTGCTGATGTCCAATTTCTGGTGAAGCACTATGAAAAGCTGCTAAATCCTGAGCCACAATGGCAACCTTAATAAGAAGCACAGAGAAAAAAAAATTCTAAATATTGAAATCTAAAAATAATTATTTATTTAAAAGTTTTTAAAGCCACTAATCAGTCTTAACATTTTAAAAACAGAGTATCAGCCTTACTAGGACATAAAGCAAGATATATGAATAATACCTCCCTCCAAAACACATTTTAGAACCAAGAGTATATTTGTAAGGGGTAAAAAAATCAGTAAAGTACTTTGCATAACATGTTAAGATATAATATGCTTAGACCTGGCATAACGTATGAACTGGGACCATGCATTTAATAATGCTTAAAGTAGAGCATCAAAACTGCAATATGTACCTATAGCATTTCATGTTTATACATTTAAATCCTGGCATCATGCGCTAACCCATACGTAATTCTCCCTTCTGGTCTTTGGGCACAGAGATGAATGGCAGCTACAAAGTGTATTGATCTATTTATTACTAAAAATTCTATGCAGCTTCAGTGCTGCTGACTTTAAGTAACTTACAAAGTTGAATGATATGGCCAAAATAAATTAATACATAGCAGAACAGTACAAAAATGGGCTTCTGTTGCTCTGAGTTTTTTTAGTGTATTATCTCAGGCTTAACTGGATTGGCTAGAATTATATTATAAATCCTGTAAAATTGTTAAGCATCTTACTAAGCAGGTGTATTTCAAATGGTCTTGGGAACAGAATAATTTATAAAATTATCTGAAAAATGTGTGTGTGTTTATGCTGAGTTAACATATTTTTTTTCCAGCATGTATGCATTTGTATGTTGTTCTGAATTTGTTTTTTATTTTATTATGTGGTTTTATTGGTTATTACTGTTATTGATTATATATACCACCCTGAGTCATATGCTGAGTAGGGTGGCTATATCAATCAATTAAATGAAATGCTATGCTAATAGTTAGAAAGCTCTGTTATTGACACATTTATTGTAGAAAGCCACAATTGTTTGTTTCCACCCATATATTTAGGAGCAATTTACCTGTTGTCCTTCTGTGCCTTCTGCGGTGACCATTGCAACAGAATGTGTTCCTGCAGAAGAAATAACTGCATCGTGTGCAGGGACTGTGATGGTAGTGCCATCTTGTGTTACCATGGTGATAGTATTTCCAATGGCCTGCATGTCAGCCTGAGATATGTTAACCTGAAACAGATTATAATAATTTAGTTAATAGCATTGGTTTGAGCATAATTTGATCATATAATATTTCATCTGGGGATATATTACTATACCTTTATAATAACTAAATAAACTAATAAAAACAATTAAAATAAAGCTCACCAAGATTCATAACCTTAAGCAGAAATCAGACACAAAAAAAACAGAACTGGAATTTTCAAAGTAAATTGACTATATTCTGTTTTATGCCTTAGATGGTTTCCACGTGAATGCAGTCCTTTTTTTTAGTTAACGTGTCATATATTCCCAACATTACTAATCTAATGGAAACCAATTTTAATGACATCTATAAAAAAAATCAGGAATGAAATTTATTTTTGCAAGCTATTTTGAAGGGTATCTTCATTATGGTGGATACTTACATGCTGAGTTCCATCTTGAGAAATAAGTGCCACTTGCTGACTCAGCCCTGTCTGAGTCACAGTAGCAACCTGTGCGGAAACGACATCCTCGCCTTCAACACCTGTTACATATGTTATTTGAGATCCTTTGAGAACATCTTCACCTTGACCTATTTAAAGGAATATGGGCTAAATTTGTATTTTAAAAAGGTATGGATTCTTTTGTATTGAGCTCAAGCCCTGATGACTACATGGGCAGATACATGTTGGGTTCCTGGCAACAATATGGACATGGTTTGCATTCCCACTGACATATTTCTGAGTATTTTTTTCAACTTCTTTATAGACTATTTCTTGTAATCCCCCAACTAAGTGCCAACCAGGTCCAACTCTACTTTGCTTTATTAAAATCATCATAGAGCTCCACAGTCAGTCCCCAAAGGTCTTCTGGATGTGCCAAGTTTTTACTAGCCTCCAGAAGGCCACAAGAGTAGGGACTAATATTGCCTTGGGGGCCAAGCTGTTCTATAGGAGGGTAACCTCTCTGCCACAGAGAACACCTGCTATCAGGTCCCCTCCCATCACACCTCTTGAAAGTAAGGACCCTTAGTAGGTACCCTCTGGCTATTCAGACTGGATGGGCAGAATCTACTCTGGCCCAAGCCATATAGGAGGGCTTTAAAGGTAGCAACAAGCATCCTGAATTGCATTTGGAAACACCATGGCAATCAAGGCAGCTGCTGCAGTAGCAATGTGTTATGGCAGGTCCATGAATGGCCAGTAAGCATAAAGCTGAAGTTTCTAGGTAGTCTTCAAGGACAGTCCCATGTTCAGAAAATTACAGTACAGGTAGTCCTCAACCTACGACCATTTGGTCAGCGACCGTTCCAAGTTACTACAGCGCTGAACGAACGGTGGTTATGACCAGTCCTTGGAGTTTCAGTTATCCCAGCACCCCTGCAGTCACGTAATTGTAATCTGGGTGCTCAGCAACCCACTCACACTTACGACTGGTTGACAAGCACCCTACGATCACGTGATCACAATCTCCAACCTTCCCTGCCAGCTTCCCCAGAAAGTCAATGGGGAAGTGGGAAGGGAAGGTTGCAACTTACCAGGATAAGTCTCCCCCCCTGCACACCCTCCCTTAGCCCCTCTGTGCTCATGCAACGCCAGCCAGTCCCACATCCCCACGCACCCTCCCCACACCGCATGTCTCTCGTGCACCTTCCCCAACCCTTCCTCACACCCCCTTACTCCCTCCCGCACCTGGCAGCAGCCACTTACCTGCCTGCTGGCCTGAGACTTGCAACTTCCTGCCAGCTTCCGCACTGATTTTGTTTGTGGGAAGCCAGTAGGAAGTTGCTTCACCTAATGACCATGGGACTCAGTTAACAATGGCAAATGGAACTGCAGGGATTGCCGTCGCTAATGGCAGTCAATGGCAGTCACACTTGCCATTGTAAGTCGAGGACTACCTGTAATCTAATCAAGAGATGACAAGGAGTGGTGATGTACAACTGGGTATAATGACAAGGAGTGGTGATGTACAACTGGGTATCATCAGATTATTGATGATACCTCACCCCAGACTGATGGATGGCCTCTCCTAGTGGTGTATTTCTTGAAATGCATACATTCTGTATTTCTTTTTACACTTATATCTTCTCTGAAACTGATTAGCCACTGTGTCTACAGTACAGTATTAAAAATAAATTTGTTTTCAATTAATTGTGAATGGCAAGTTGCTTACAGATCACTTAAAAACACAAAGAAGTGGATATTATAGAGAACATGCAATGTTTAAGAGTAGATCTTATAATATACTGAACTATTTGTAAGATATACAAATCTTACAAATGGTTTTGACAGAGAGAACATTCTTACAGTTAATATGAGTGAAAAATTAAGAGATACAACAATTAACTACATACCTGGGGGTGGCTCAAAAAAAGCTTCTTGTTCTTCCTCTATTGGTTCGGTATCATTGTGTGCTGTTCGCTTGTGCATTGCAAGGGTAGAAATCTGTTTGTATGTTTTCCCACAGTGATTACAGTTATAAGGTTTAGAATGTGTATGTACCACATGGTGTTTATATAAACTAGAATATTCTGTAAAACGCTTATCGCAGCCAGGGACTGTACATACATAAGGCTTCTCCCCTAGGCAAAAAGAGACAAGCAACGAGGGTAACTGAATAGGCTGTAATGTCTGGCAATCTCACACCACCACAAGTAACAGCCATTTTCAGATACTGCATATCACCGACATTCATATTAAAAATGACAACTCCAGTATGCAGTTGTCATAACTCCTTTGTTATGGTATTTCAAGTCAACCAGCAACCTTCATCCTCTTCTCTGTATAATATGTTTGCCTCCTCTCCTCTCTGCCATTTCCTTCCTCTTGCAGACTTCTTCTAACCACCTCCTCTTTCCTCTAAGCCAAGCCCCCCTCTAATCTTTGTCCACTAAACCTTTCTTTCTTCTAGCATTCCTTCCCTTGGATCCTTTGCTTACCATACTTTTCAATAGTTATCCAACTACTAGCAATCAACACCATTTAGTCAGCCAGTGCCCACCAGAAACAACCATCTCCCATCCCTAGCCCTTTATGGCTGATAGGCACCTGAACTTGCCTCCCTCTAAGATTTCTCCAGCACCATAAATGCTCTGGAAAATAGCAAGGAATCATTTTACTTTTACAAAATTGTTATGTTTATAAGAGCTTGGAAATGTACACAATATTAAAATGTTATTCTCACTATTTCCATGTTACATCTCAAATTTTTGAATAATGTATGAATTCTTGAACTCCAAACATATAAAAAGAAATGGAGAATTCAGATGGAGAATTATGAGCTCATTACTCAGTAAAAAAAATTCCAAGTTCTACTTTGTTAAGAGGAGAATGAATTGTTTCCTATTTTCCCCAAAAATCTAAAATTACTTCTCAAATGAAACTGGAAAGAAAAAGGACTAAAGACTATAAGCAAAATATATCAAATACCATACCTGTATGTATTCTCACATGATTCTTGTAGTTAGTTGCACTGGCAAATGCCCTTCCACATCCAGGCTCTGTACAATAATATGGTCTTTCTCCTGTATGTGTCCTGATATGAACCTTTCTGATGTTAGATGTTGTAAATGACCTACCACATCCTTCAAAGGGACACTTGAATGGTCTTTCACCTAAAAAAAATTGAAATAAAAAAAATCAGAATACTTTTAACAAAAGCTTCTTAAGTTATTTATAAATATTTGGCACTAAATATGTTAATAAACAAATCCCTCCACCTTTCTTTTCCTTTTTTCACTATTTTGAATAAGATTAGTTTTCTGCTAGGTTAAATAAATTTCTAATGCTGTCTTATACAGCATTCAATTACAAAACTGTGAGTATAGTTTTAAAATATAGTGAAGAAATGTCAATAAATTCATCTATTGCTTGATTTGTTTTATATTTATTTTGGGTGAACAAACTGTTCTGATCCACAGGCATTAGAATTTGATATTATAATTTTTTTTCTTTAACAATTCATCTCAATGAATCATGCCTAAAGTTGGGGAAAATTAAATCTGTTTTGCAGATTCAGTACCATTAATAGCTGAAGTCAAAGATGCAGGTGGAGAAACTTCTATATACAAATATGGCAACATTTACATGTGTTTTATTCTTTTCATTTTTCTGTAGGTTAAAATTCCAATATACACATAGTTGGGTAAGAGCTACTATGAGCTACTCATACTGTATTTGAATAATTCACAAAAACAATCAAAACATCATTTTAGCACCAAATGAATAGCTAAACATTTTAAAATACAAATGGGACAGGATGGGAGGGAACCCGGAGGCAAAGTTTTTGAATGTTACTATGTACTTTTTGTTATTATGTATTATGTACAGAGTCTGGTTTAACAGCTGCTGGCAACTTTGCCATTTCAGTTACTCCTTAAATTAAAAGGCAAATTCCTTAAGAGATAGACCATAATCCAGAGCATTAAATAATGAGCTTCTGAATTTGTGCATTCCCAGCCGAATACTGAACTTTGGGGACAGATTACTAATATAGTTTCTCCACAAAGTTTACATATCATTAAAATGTTAAAAGAGGTTTGTCAGACAGAATGAAAAGCTGCTGCTTGAGAAAGAAAGGGCATATTTTGTTAGTCTAATGTTTGTTCTCTGGATTGTGGCACTGGGAGTGTATAAACAAATGGGTATCAATTATCCATCTGTAAACACAACACTCTAAAATATATGTGTATTAAACTCACCCATGTAGTAATTCTAAAGAAAAAAGCATATCTTCCCTGTTTAACTTATATACAACTACCTTAAATATTGTCTGTACTGATCAGTACTTAAATCCCTACAACAAATGTTATATTTCTAGCATACCCTCATGCTGCTGTGCGACACTTTCTCAAGTGCTTTTGCTAAGAACTGTCGAGTCTCTGTATACTGTCATGCCACAGAGAGAAGCCTAAGAGGGATGGGTGAAAGCACAATTTTTATAATTCAATGTATTACTGAGATATTTATTAATCCCCCCATTATTATTATATAACACCAGATAGGAAAAAGCCTTCAAATTACCTCCCTACAAGACAACTATTGGCTTCTTAGTAGAAAAAAAACCTGCAATTTTTTACTTTGAAAAGTCTGTCAGTTTTCTGCCAAAAAGATGTATATGTTTTTAACTGTGTTTACTACAATATTATGTTGCCATAGTTTCCATAATCCTTTCATAATGCTGTATATCATGTTGCAAGGCAGAAAAGAGCTGAACTGCACTAAGACCCACCCAACAACAGCTTTTCTTTAAAGACGGCCTTTAGTTTAAACAGAAGGAATGGAATGTCTTTAAGAATGTTACACAACCTGTTTTGATTCTTCTTCTTCTTCTTCTTCTTCTTCTTCTTCTTTTTTTTTTTGAGGGCAAGCAGCTAGGATATGGTTATTTTAGAAAGTGGACTATTAACAGGGAAACCAATTCATACAGCTTCATAGATTCCTCCAGAGAGAACCCACTGGAGATTTCAGTCTGTGTACTGTATTGTAAAGCTAAATTCGTGAAAAGTCTTTCTGTCTATCTTGTGAGGGGATTTAAAGCTGAAAAGCAGTGGAGAGAAATGGGATGCTGAGCTCTACCTGTAGAGCTTCCTTCATATACTCCAGCTCTTTTCTTCTATGAGTTTTTCAAGGTTGGAAGCAAAGAGCTACTGGGACAAGAAAAAAAAAATGGGGAAGTGGTTCATAAGTTAAAAATAACATTGGGTCAGTGTTAATCCTCACTTGCCAGTTCCTTGCTTTAAACTGTCCCTATCCTGCTTTTATATATTCAACATAATCCATATTTTAATACACAGGTTATTCTGCTATTATACATAATGTAGCCCATAGGAAAGCTGAAAGTGGGGAAATGAATTTGATATCATTAGGAAAAGAAGCCAAATACGAATGACTTTTATATTCATAGTAGCAATATAAAGTATAAATGAGAATAAGAGCAGCTTTACATTTAACATTTTTATACATACATATCAGAAATCACATGGATGTATGTTAAATATATGATGCATGAACACAAAAATAAATATGCACAACTCTATATTATACAGATAAACTCAACATGAAACAGGGACGGTCAGATGTTCTCACTCATCAATTTCTGCTACATAATGTGTAAAAGAGCTGAGTATTTCTGGAGGATATATACCTAGTACTTACATTAGGGACAGACAATAACAAATCATATTAATTACTCAGATTTTATGTGATACATTTTGTTCCTTTTTCTTAGGAAACCACAAGGCAACCCCTGTCTGAAATACTGTTAATGGTATGTGGGAATGACCTTGGGAGACTGGGCCCTGATACGCTGTCTAGGGAATGGTCAAGTAAGAGACAGCATAGTCCATAGCTGGATCATGGGTGGGGCAAGGGGCTCAGAAGATTTCTCGGGGTGTAAAGAAGATGGGGGGAGAATTGTACTTTCAGACTTGCAAGATTCTGTTAATATAACCTTACAATAGAATAGAATTAACTCATCTTGTAATGTTTCCTATCTGGTCTACCTGGTAAGGCTGACAAATATTTTTAGTAGTATTAATAACTGAAAGCCGAATACTGCCAATACATAACAAACATAACCAAGCATTCCAACTTCTGGAATACATTCACTTCCTAGATTGATGATGATTATGTGCCATCAAGTTGGTGCTGACTCTTAGCGATCTAATAGATAGATTTTCTCCATGACGATCTGTCCCTAACCTGGTCCTTCAGGTCTTCAAACAAGTTACCTCCTAGAGAGTATATAATATTGTATGTAGCTATGGTAAAAATAGCACTCTGGGCCTAGACTCTCATTTTTAATTGCCGTCTTCCTGAGAAATTGCAAATACCAATTGTATATAGACTGTCTCCACATATAATATTGAACCAAGTCCAACAGAAGTAAGAATAATAACATTTCTACAGCACAAATTTGCATTATTCCACTTCTTCTGGAGCCAGAGAGATGAACTGGATAGCAATTTTTTCAGTCTTTTACAGTAAATCAACAACTGTACACAGACCACTTTTGCCTGAAACTCATTTACGTATGAAATTTTTCGGAGGGAATTGAAGACTTGGCTCTGCCAGCTTGCGTGAGGTGAGGAAAAATACAACCAACCCTGGGGATGGCTGGTGCCTTGACGATGCTCCTTGAGTTTATTAACACCTAATTAACATCAGCCTCTTGGAAGTATCATATTGGAAGTTTGTTTTCTAGCATATTTTAACTAATTAATATTTATCTATTTTAATTACTGTTTATTCTGTTGTTACTGTAAACTGCCCAGAGTCACTCTGTAGTGAGATGGGTGCTGACAGATTTGAAATATAAATAAACAAACAAATAAATAAATAAATAAATAAATAAATAAAAATAAGAGACTAACAAATGAAAAGAAGGAAAAAACAGATGTTGAATAGGTCTATAATAGTGCAGAGGAAAAAAGAATGAACTGGGGTTATAAAAACCTTTAGACAAAAGTCAGAAAAACAGGGGTAACCATTATGAATGCAAACCTGTCAAAGAAAACAATGGCAAAATCAGAAATAAACAAATGCTGGAGTGTATATTGGGGGTGTACAGAGAAAAAGAAGGGAGGGTTAAGGGTGAAAAGGGTTTACAAGAATCCTCAGAAGAAGCTGAGTTGTACACAACTATCCCTTTTACACATTTGTTAAAAACATATTTTTGCACTGTCTGTTCTTTAGTATCTACAATATTTAATGCTTTGGAATGAAACATTATCAATATGCTGATGATTCCAAAGTCATTTGTTATTTGCATCTCATTCAAAGGTCAGGCTGAAGCCAGTAATGTATTGAGTGAAGGTAGAAAGCAAAACTTAGTTGATTAGAAGGTACTGCTGGTAGACTGGCAGACTAACCAGGAATGTATTATTTGTTCCATTACTGATGGGTTGTGCTCTCCCTTAAGATGCAAATCTGCAGTTTTTCAATACTTTTAGACCAGGTCCATATGGGATAAACTGCATTTCAACAGTTTCAACTCGTGCATCAGCTGTACACCCACCTGGCAGTAACCAGTTAGCTTATTGCAAAGTCTTGTATGTGGGCCTGTTCATGAAGATTATGCAGAAATGGTAGCTGGTGCAAAATACAGCAGTTAGTTAACCTAACCTGTCAATGGTGGACATACAAGACCAATATTAAAAGAGCTAAAAGAGTTTTTTTTTCTTTTTGTTTCTAGATACAGTTGAAAACCTTGGTTTTGGTCTTTAAAAACCTATGCAGCTTGGAACTTGGGTGTCTGAAGAACAGCTTCACCCCTTTAAAACCGTTCAGTTTTTTAAAAAGTTCTGTGGAGGCCTTTATCTGGTTTGTCAACTGAAATGGGCGTTTACTGTGGTAATCTCCAACTGCAGAACATCATACCAAAGAAGCCCACCACATGCCAAATTTTAGGTGACTGGACAAAAAAAAAAGCGTATTATTTTAACTAAGAAAGATTATAACTGTTACTGCTGCCACTGAATATTACTAAAGTTATGTTGTCATTATTTTGTTCTAGAACTATAGTGCCATTACATGTTCATGAATTTTGTTTAACTTAGGGATGTTTATTGGTGGCAACAAAGTTTCTAAATTAAATAGGAAGAAAAAGTATTTTTGCTCAACATTTTATATAAAGTATATCAAGGTGTTACAAGACTAATTTAGGATTTTTTTTTCAGTTTCAAAATGTTCAAAGTAATTTATAGTTAAGTCCTATATTTGTTTATTCAGATATAAGAATCCCTGAATTAAATGGGATTTATCCTCAGTAAGTGTGTATACATTTGCAGTTTTAGACTTTAGAAGGGATTGTTAAGATAGATGAACTTAGGGAATACTTTATTATGTCCAAATATGGCATTATAAAAGTTAATAAAGTTGTATTAATATGCAAAATACCTGTATGCGTTCTTATGTGTTTTTGCAGATCTCCTGAAGTCTTGAATGACTTTGTGCAGTTTTCTTCTGAACATCTATATGGCTTCTCTCCAGTATGAGTTCGGACATGACTTTTTAATCCATAACCTTGAGAAAGATTGTATTTATTTATGAAAATATTTTCCAGATACAAAAAATTGGAATTCCTCTCAGAATATAAATTAATTTGGGAATAATGTTCACTTTGAGAGCATTCACCTTTTCCCAAAGGATGAGGCTTAATGACTCCCATCTATCGATATCTGAAGAAAACTCTATATATTTTATTTATATTATTTGTTCCTAACTAAGTTATATCCTTTGGTATACACATACCAAAATATTTAATACATTCGGTACAAATATGAATTGATATTCCTTAAATGAATGGGTAACCAAATTTTCACCTATTGGCATCAGTTCTGATTTGGACAAGTTATAGAATATCCTGCTATTTTACTAAAGGCATCTACCCTTTGCATCAACACAGGAGTAGTACTGTGAGGTTTAGAAATAAACAAAAGAATGTTGTCTGCAAATAAAACCAATATGCATTCAATGGAGTTGTGTACTACTCTGTAGATCTCCCTGTGTTGTCTAATAGTCCAAACCAAGGTTCCACACAAATGTTAAAAAGCAAGGATGAAAGTGGACATGCTTGTCTAATTCCAATAATAGTGGAAAAGTAGGAGAAAACATACCATTAACCTTTACTTTAGAAGTGGGCAACTCATATAATATCTTAATCCATTTTATAAATTCCAAAGTAAATCCAAATCTATTTAGCACACCAAACATATACTGTTTAGGTATTTTGTCAAAGGCTTTTTCAGCATCTAATGATAAAATTACAAATTGATCTTCGTTTTTATTCAAGTGTATTAAATCTACAGGTAACCTAATGTTGTTTGCTGCTTGCCTAGTTTTTATAAACCCTGCTTGATGTCAGAATCCTCGCAAGATTTTATAATAGATTATTAGATGGCTAGTTTAAAAAAATGGTTTTTTTCATGCTGCAGTTCTGCCATTGTAAAAGGGGGGGGGAGTAGGAATGAGAAACCGTTTAAAGCAGATGGCTCTTTATCACAAGCTCTGGCATGCTCAAGGTCATACCAGCAAGAGAATCAGAGGACCAAGAACTAAGGGCGATGTAGGGGGGGGGAAAGTAAGAAAAACAGCTTTTGGCGCGCTTTTGATCAGTCTTAGCAATGCTTTGGATAAATGAACTTTCTTTTGAATCAATATTGGTTGCAAGGAAAGTTACTGGATTTGGGATCAACAGGTGGCAGCTCGTTACATTTTGCTAAGACTCACAGTGTAGACTTCCACCAGGGAGATTGCCCTGCGGGGAGTCCAAAGCCTCACGTTGACCAGGACCAACCGAGCAGCGGAATGGCTGACGATGTAATTGAGGAAGAAGAAGAGAGAACAGTCCCCCCTCCATTGGAAGTGAAGGTGATAACCCAGGAGGAGCTGGTGCAATCATCGCGCCAAGCCCGAGCGGGGGCGAAGGCAACGGCGACAAGGGGACGGGGTCCTTCGATGAAAGATCGCATGGGGAAATTGGAAGGGCAGATGGGGTCCCTATCCGATGATGTGCGAGCACTAAAAGCAGCAGTGGATCAACTGCTTGGAGGGGGATTTACGCCCCCCACGCGAGTCAGCTGCCACACCGGGAGGTACGGAGGTGGCAGAGCAGTCGGCCGAAGGTGAGACCTCCAGCGAGGAGGAGGAGGATCTCACACCTAGCAGAGCCAAGAAGAGCCCGATGCAGCAGCGGGGCATCTCCATGAAATTTGGGGGAGATGCTGAGCAGCTGGCTTGCTTTATCACCCAGGTGCGGATCTAGATGGAAGGCTATGGAGGTCTGTTCCGCAGCGAGGAAGAGAAGGTCTCCTATGTGTCCAGTTTTTTTGAAGGTATGGCTGCAGAATGGGTGGTTGGCCTGCACAGGGCGAAGGACCGGGCTTTAAGGAGATTAGAGGATTTCATGGCGGCTCTCTGCACGTGCTTTGAAGACCTGTGCGTAGCGCTTAAAGCACGACGCGACCTGGAAAGGCTGAAGCAGGGGTCCAAGTCGGTATCAGAGTACGCCTATGAATTTCAGGGGTTGGCTCAAAGGCTGCCTCACGTGCCTGAAGAGCTCCTGATCGAGTTTTTCCAGAGAGGCTTGCAACCCGAGTTGTTGCAGCGTGTAGTATGCCGGGGTTTCCCCAAACCTTGAATGGATGGGTCGCTATGGCCGGCGAAGTGGAGGAGCAATGGCGCACCATAGAAGCAAGAACCCGACTTCCGCCCTTACCCGGCACAAAGAAGGCGGCACCCAAGGCGAAGACCAGCGCGCCGGGAAGTAGCAGGAGCCGGCGTGTCTGTTTCAACTGCGGGGAGCCAGGGCACTTTGCCGCTGCCTACCCTAAAGCAAAGATGGAGCAAGGAGGCAAGAAGACGGAGTGGAAGGGGCCGAAGTCTTCGAAGCCCGGCAAGAAGGAGTCAGCGGCGATAGGCAGCGAGACGGGAGCTAGAGCGGCAACACGCGGCGGCGGCAAAACCCGGAAATTGTTAGCTCCGCTCTCTCTCCGACAGGCGGCTACTCTTCCGGAGAAAGAAAGCAGCTCACGAGAGGACTCGGAGAGCGAAGAGATGGGGGTGAGTCCCATTAAAATTTGGGTGGAACTAAGGGTGATGAGGACCAAGCGAAGGCTAGAGATGCGGGCGCTGATAGACTCTGGCTGGTCCCAAAATCTGATTAATCCCGCCCTCGCCCGGGGTTTGGGGGTGCACTTAAAGAGACTCAAAACCCCTGTGATTTTTACCCAGCTGGATGGATCCCCAGCGGGGGGAGGGCCGGTGGAGTATTGTACTGAAGAGCTCGAGCTAACCATGGGGGACCATAAAGAGACTATTAAATTCCTAGTGTCTCCCATGGCAGGCAACCCAGTGCTTCTGGGCATGAACTAGTTAAAAAGGAAGAACCCAGAAGTGAACTGGGAGGAAAAGATCTTGCGTTTCCCAAAGGAAGGGGGAGTGCAAGTTGAAGGAATTACTGAAATGTTGTCAGATGAAGAGATGGGCGCTGTGAGTAGGGAAAAGGCAGGGGCGGCTGCAACTCAGATTTCCAAGCAATACCTCGACCTGCAGGAGGTGTTTAGCGAAAGGGAGTCAGATCAGCTACCCCCCATCGTGCCTGTGACTGTGCCATAGAGATTGAGCCTGGGACTAAATTTCCAAGGAAGAAAATGTATCCAATGACACCCAAAGAGTTGGAAGCCTTGCAGGAGTTCATTGATAAGAATCTAAAGAGGGGCTTTATTGTACCTACGCATTCTCAAATTGCTGCACCGCTGCTATTTAGGGAGAAGAAGGATGGCTCCCTACGTTTGTGCACAGATTATAGAGGGCTAAATGCCATTTCTGCTGACAACCGGTACCCACTCCCTTTGATGAAAGATCTGTTGGCCCATTTATCCAAAGGGAAAATTTTCACAAAACTGGATTTAAGGGAGGCGTACTTCAGGGTGTGAATCCGGGAAGGAGATCAATGGAAATCTGCCTTTAACACGCCCCTGGGGTGTTTCCGTTATGAAATAATGCTGTTCGGATTAAAAGGAGCGGCGGGGGTGTTTATGCAACTTATAAATGAGGTGTTACAAGAGCATTTATACCAGGGGGTGTTGGTTTATCTGGACGATATCCTGATTTACACTGAGACCATGGAGCAACATGTACAATTGGTCAGGAAGGTACTAAAAAAGCTACTGGAGGCTCAGTTGTATGCCAAGCTCTCCAAATGTGAATTTCATAAACAGCAAATTGACTATTTGGGGTACAGAATTTCGCATCAGGGAATTGAAATGGACCCAGTCAAGGTGAGGGACATCACAGGTTGGGAGGCTCCCAAAACCAGGCGTCAGCTTCAAAGTTTCCTGGGCTTTGCTAACTTCTATCGGCAGTTCATACCCAACTTTGCCCAAGTAGCACTCCCACTAACCGATTTGTTGAAAGCCAAGGGCAAGGACAAAGCGAAGGCATCAAAACCTGGAGCCCCCCTGGCCTGGACTAAGGAGTGCCAGGAAGCTTTTCAAAGTTTAAAGCGTCTGTTTACAGCTGAACCGATCTTAAAGCACCCTGATCCAGAACAGCCATTTGTCATACGCTTCGGATGTGGCAGTGGGAGCTGTGTTGTTACAGAAGGGGGCAGGGGGGGAGCTGTTTCCATGTGCATACATATCCTGGAAATTTTCAGAAACTGAGAGACGCTGGTTGGTGTGGGAAAAGGAAGCATTCGAAGTGCGCTGGGCGTTAGTTTGCTGGAGATATTTGTTAGAGGGATCACCCCATCCCTTTGAAATTTGGACTGATCACAAGAATCTAGAAGCTTTGACTGCACCGAGGAAGCTGTCACCCAAGCAAATGAGATGGGCACAATATTTTCATTGATTTAACTTCTCCCTGAAGTACATTCCTGGGGGAAAAAATTTTCTGGCAGACGCCCTGTCTCGATTGCCTCAACACAACAGCAAGCAAGAGGAAGTAGTCGCTCCTGTAATTCCATGTACCCAAACAGCCCTAAGAGTGGTCACTACAGCTCAGAAAAAGAGGGGTGAAGAACAACCAGAAGGAGAGTTGTTGAAAAAATTAAATGCCCAGATTGCTCAGGATGATTGGTTTAAAAGCAACAGCCAATTACTAGTGAACAAACAAGGGGCATGGTGGTGGCAAGATAAGCTGTATGTCCCTGCAGATGCTAGAAAATGGGTCTTGCAAAGGTCACGACAGCAGAACAACCGGGCACTTTGGTTTTGTGAAGACATTACATCTACTCAGGCGACAATTTTGGTGGCCAACAATGAGAAAAGATGTAGGGGAATATGTAGCTACGTGCCCCACGTGTGCAATGGCAAAAAAAAGAGGGGGGAAACCAATGGGGCTTCTACAGACAGTAGCAAACCCAGGGGCTCCTTGGAAGCAAGTTTCCATGGACTTTATTGTAGACCTGCCTGAAAGCAACAAAAAGACAGTTATTTGGGTAGTTACAGACCTTTTTTCCACATGCACATTTTGTGGCATGCCAATCCCTTCCCTCAGGACCCAAACTGGCCAAGTTATTTATACAACATGTCTACCGAGCTCATGGTGTCCCAGAATGAATAATTTCGGATCGCAGGGTCCAGTTTACTGCCAAGTTCTGGAGGGCGTTCCTAAAACTACTGGGGGCATCGCAAGGCTTGAGTTCAGGGTACCACCCCGAGACAGCGGGATCATATGAACGTCTGAACTCAGTGTTAGAACAATATTTGAGATGTTTCATTAACTACCAACAAGACAATTGGGATGAGCTGTTACTGTTTGCTGAAGTAGCTTATAATAATGCAGTGCACCAAAGCACTGGCCTCACCCCTTTTAAAATAGCTACAGGACAGGACTTTGTACCAATCCCAGAACTACTACCAATCCCAGAATCCACTCAAGTCACTTCAATTGATGAATGGATCCAACAAATGACACAAGTGTGGCCTCAGATTGCTGCGTCGTTGAAAGAGGCCAGAGCAACGTACAAGAAATTTGCAGATGCTAAGAGAACCCCAGAAAAAGAATGGAAAGTAGGAGATAAGGTTCTTTTATCTGCCAAGCATCTTAAATCATTACAACCTTCCAGAAAGCTCGCTCCAAAGTTCGTGGGGTCTTTTATTATAGATAAAGTAATTAATCCAGTTTCACTATGGTTACAGATGCCTGCTACCTTTAAAAGAATCCATCCAGTGTTCCACTGCGACCTGCTTAAACCCTATAAAGAGTCATCTCAATGGCATCCCTCCCCAGCACCGCCTAAACCGATGATGGTTGAAGGAGAACAACATTTTGAAGTTAAAGAGATACTGGACAGTAGAAAGCATGGAGGGGGGGGGGTTTCAATTTTTAATTCAGTGGAAACATTTTCCCAAATCAATGGCTGAATGGGTTGACAAGAAACATGTAAAGGCTCCACATTTAGTTAAAAATTTTTATGATGTTTATCCTACAAAGCCTTAACAATTAGAAGGGTTATTGTATTATGTTTTTCTTTGCTTTTTCTTTTTTAGAGTGAAGAAGAGGAATCATCCAACTGACATCCTCTTTTGTGGAGGGGCAGTATGTCAGAATCCTCGCAAGATTTTATAATAGATTATTAGATGGCTAGTTTAAAAAAATGGTTTTTTTCATGCTGCAGTTCTGCCATTGTAAAAGGGGGGGGGGAAGTAGGAATGAGAAACCGTTTAAAGCAGATGGCTCCTTATCACAAGCTCTGGCATGCTCAAGGTCATACCAGCAAGAGAATCAGAGGACCAAGAACTAAGGGCGATGTAGGGGGGGAAAGTAAGAAAAACAGCTTTTGGCACGCTTTTGATCAGTCTTAGCAATGCTTTGGATCTGTACACTTATTCTCAATAAATGAACTTTCTTTTGAATCAATATTGGTTGCAAGGAAAGTTACTGGATTTGGGATCAACAGGTGGCAGCTCGTTACACTTGATCATTCTTAATAATGAACGATATCACTTGCTAAAATCTTTTTGATGACACTGCTGTTAAAGTCTTTGTGTTGATATTAATCAATAAGATTGGATGATAATTAGCACACTGCTTTACATGCTTTTGGTATAACCGTAATGTAAGCCTGATTAAATGCCAGTGATAAAATTTTTGTTTAGAAAATGGCTATGGGGTTCTTCAGTTCCGAGAATATCTTTACAGATAAGTCAATTATCAATTAATGAGGGAGGATTTGGTATTTTGAATCTGGAGCTATATCATCATGCTTACCTATTGTTAAGTACTGTGTTAAATATTGGAAGCTAATATTTCCGATTTGGAAATCAAGTGGCGCTAATTTTCCGATTTGGACAACTTTGGAATATACATACTGTATATAACACCTTTGGTCAGATGGACAGTATTAGAATCGAAATATACTAAAACTCTAATATCTCTGGAGACAATTTTGTTAGTTAGAAAGCTATGGAACATAATGTCTAATAAAAAAAGCTTTGACCCTTTTTCCCATGCCAAATTGACTTTATGGGGAAACCCAACTTTAAAAATTGGGAAAAAGATGGTGATATGGAAAAATTGGATGAAAGCGGGGATATTGACTTTGGACCAACTGATAGACGATAAAGATTAATTTTTAACATACTCTGTTTTAAGAGATAAATATCATCTATCAGATGTAACCCAATGGCAATATTTACAGCTACAACATTTGTTAACATTATTTGGACCAGCAGCATTTTCAGCTTCTGAGACACCTTAGATATTAGAACAACTTGTCAAATCCTTTAAAACTAAAAAACCATCAGTTTTTATAGATATTTGTTATCAATAAATCAATTTGATATGCAGATGTTAAGGGATGAGTGGAATAAAGAATTAGAGGTTTCTATATTGCCTACATAATGGGAGAGTGTTTTAACTTCTATAGCAAGGACCTTAAACTACGACTTATACAACAAAAAATAATATTTAGAATCTATTGGACTCTACTACGTCTGTATAGAAAAGGATTGTCAGAAACAGCATTTTGTTGAAAATGTAATAAGGACTATGCCTCTTTAAAGCATATGTTTCTACAATGTCCTGTGCTTATCAAGTTTTGGGAGAAAGTAATGGACTATATAAATATGATTGTGTGACAAAAGCTAAAATTTTCAGAGGATAATATTCTTTTGAACTATATACCTAGTACATGGAATTTGACATCTGGATAACATAAATGGATTCTCTGTGCCCTTACTATGGCTAAAAGACTGATATTGCAGCATTAGAAAGATAAATGTATGGCCTCATTTATTCAATAGATTGAAGACCTGATTGTGCTTGTCACTTATGAGCAGATTGCCTATAGACGTAGACTTTTAATGGACAAGTATAATGAAAGATGGGACTCATTTATACAAAATACAGTAGGTAAAAAAAACAACACATGATAGGCATATAAATCTATTAGAAATATATATGTATTTGAATAATATTTGTATTATATAAGTATACATAAAATTGAAATGGTTTGTTATGATATTTTTTGTTAAACCACTTATTTAAAAAAAAAGAAAATAAAGAAAATAAAAAAGAGAAAGATTGTATGAATGTTTTAAAATCTTTTACTCCATCTCTCTTGATATTCCTATACATTTCAATGACTTGCATGTTTCTTTCACACCACTAAAGTAGTAGGCTTGTATTATTTATAAATATTTAATTAAAATTACTGTTTAAAAAGAATCTTAACCCCTTACCTGTTGCAAATGCTTTTCCACAACCTGGATGATCACACTGATATGGCCGATCTCCTGTGTGTGACCTTTCATGAACCTGTTGAAAGACAGAAATCACATAATTTGTAATATGACTTTCCCAAGTAATATTTAAATATTTTACTATCCTTTGCACCGACTATATACATGAGGTATAGAAAGACCTTTGAAAGGAATGTTGGTAAGCACAGGAGCAGAGCTTCATCATTCATCTAAACTGTCAAAACACTTCAGATGGCCTGACCCAGCCAAAAAGCCCTCAAAGCAGGATAGTCAAATGTTTTTATCATTTTCAAAGAATTCTTATATCAAAATGTTCACTTTAGCCCTAATGCATAATAAAGTATCAATCAATGAGAAACACATCAGCTAATTAACATTTTTCTACTTGAACTGTAATCTATTCTCCATAGCAGCTAGAAAATGAAACCGATGTTAATAATACTACTAGTTTTATTATAACTAAGCACAGTACAGACATAGAAATATTAAAATATATGAAGTGACTCTGTAAAACTATCATCTGATAGTGATGTTGGCTACATTTATATCATTTTCTGATCAATATCTTATTGCAAATAACAATTGAAAGGCTTGGATAGCTTTTCAACAATAACCTTAAGGTGATGAGCAGTAGTGTACAATTTTCCACAGCCATCATAGTCACAACGAAAAGCCTTATCTCCACTTGACTGGGATTTAGCTGTTACTCTTGTGCTATGGCTCTGCAAGACAATCTAAATGGAAAGAAATGACAATATTAACACTTCAGTCATAGGTAAATTCCAGAAAAGTACCTTCATTAGAAAACAAAAGAGTACCTTAAAATGTTAGAATTCAAAATGTTGCATATTTCTCTTGGCATCTAAATATCAGTATTTTCCTAAAGATTTCTTATTCATCCATTTCTAAGTTTTTTTTTTAATTACATAAAGGTGCATTGCAATCAGATAGCATGGAGTACAAATGAATAGGGCTGTGCAGTGTTGGATCAGAAGGGGAGAAGGTGCTTTGGAAGATTCAGAGCACTCATTGGCAACTCTTTAACAGTGCATAATTTCAGGAAAAGCCTTTTTTTAGGTTATGGAGTTGGCAACAGATACCGGGTACACAAATATATACAGTGGAACCTCGGTTTACGAACTTAATTCATTCCGTGACTCTGGTCGCACCCCGAATTGGTCGCAACCTGAAGGAAATTTCCCCATAAGGTTCAACGTAATTACCGTTAATCCATTCTGGGGTGGAGGACAGGGAGGTGGCTATTGCTTGGAGGGAGAGTCCCCCTCCCTACAACGTGTCAGGGGCGGAAAATGGCCGCAGACCATGTGTCAGGGGCGGAAAAACGGCCGTGGACCACGTGTCAGGGGTGGAAAAATTGCCGCGGACTGTGTCACGGGAGGGAAAATGGCCGCGTATCCTGTTCGTACCCCGAGGCGGAGTTCGCAAACCGAGGTAAATTTTTGCGGCCGGAGCTGGTCGTAACCCGAAAAGTTCGTTAACAGAGGCGTTTGTAACCCGAGGTACCACTGTACATTCTTCAGCTCTAAAAGTCTAACCAGCCCTCAAAATGAATTGCCAATAAATGCTGTTTGCCAGAGTTTGGACTAGACTGTTTTTTTTATAGATGTATTAAGAAGAGAACTTTCAGACTGTCTATTAAAACTATATGGGGCTTTTTAAACTATGATACAAGTATCCAGGTTTCACTGTTCTTTCTTTTATAAAATTTAAAATTTATTTGTATTGTTGAAGGCTTTCACGGCCGGAATACGATGGCTGGTGTGGGTCTTCCGGGCTGTGTGGCCGTGTTCTGGAAGTTTTATTTCCTAACGTTTCGCCAGCATCTGTGGCTGGCATCTTCAGAGAGCAGGAACACAGACAGGAGCAGTTCTCTCTGTGCCCAGGATGATGTGACCCTTTTGTGGGTATTTATAGAGATCTGAAGGGGGGGGGGGATTGGGGGGGTAGGGGTGTGTGGGGGTGGAGTGGAGTTTGGGTTAACGAGTGGCTGCTTGTTTCGGTGTCAGAATATGTGTGTATCTTCCTGGGGATTAGGCAGGGTTTTTTCTTCTATTGAGTTGTTAATGAGTGGCTGCTGGGGGTGATTAGTATGTTCATTGTTACAGTTCTCTCCTTAGAACAGATAAGTAGATACAGTATGTGCAGAAATGCTTTGCAAATGCCCACTGGTAATCTTTTTTTTAATCTTGCATGGAGAGGAGGGATTATCCTTGGATGAAATTTATTTAAGTTTATCTCAACTTTTTTCTGTAGTGAATGGACAATATAATTTAAAAGTACATGGCAAGGCATTCTGCACATACTAATACATTTCTTTATATGGGGAAGAATAGAATGTTTTTATTAAATTTCTTACTAAAAGGCCTAAAAAGGATTTGTTTTTGTTCTAGTTTTAGCAAAATCTGAGAACAAATTAGGTAAGTATTTTACATACCTGCATTTTTTTATCTTGTTCACTGTCACCTATCATTCCAGCGCTACTGTCACTTCCATCAATAGACACCTAAAAATAAAAAAGCATAAACATCTTTAAAATCTACTTTGTGCTTGTCCAATTTCACAAAATTTTATTCCCCATGAAGTCTTCATTAACCTAATAAAATATTATTATACAATAAATTAAATAGCAGATTTCCTGTGGTTGTTTTAAATAACAATTAAAACATCCAAACTACAATTGCCTTACGGGCTGCAAAAACAGTGGGGGAGGGCTGTGTTGTCTACTGTGGTGTACAGAATTGCAGTCTAAACCACCAACATTAATTATACTGTATCTATGCAAACAAAGGCCGAGGTCTCTTAAATATGCATGGTGAATTTCTTAATATTGGTTTGAATGCAGACACATTCCTTCTGCTTATGGAACAGTCTTTCATCAAGTGGAAGTTTTGCTGGTGGAAACAGAGGAAGATACAATTTTTGCCTATTTTCCATTCATATTTGTGTGAGGATTCCCTAATTCTCCCAAATAGCATTTTAGTAGCCAGTGGACATTCTCCCTCTTGCAACAGTAAGAATACCTAGTGAGGACAATTCTTCCACAAGGGAAAAAATTTCTAGCACACAACTGTTGAAATTCCCAGAATCCTTCTTTGTTATTAAAGTCATCTTTAAAAATTGAATCATTTTTAATATTCTTGCCTCCAAGAAGCTATAATAAATATAGAACTGATTTATTGACATAAAAATATGCTATTAATTTTCCTTACAAATGAATGATTTATGATCAGAATTACTTTCTCAAGACTTTTTTTTTGTTTGCTCCAAATATAAAATCACTGATGCTGTATTTCTATTAATCATTTTATATTCTACATATTCATTATATATGCATTTCTTTTATCATACCTCTAATGGTCTGCTGTATTCCTCTCTAGTCCCAGTAAACTGTTTTCAACTTCCATTCTCTTCAAATACCAATCCTACCATATATTTAAGTTCAGCCAGTTTGGTGTTAAGTACAGGTAGTCCCCGGGTTAAAAATGCCTGGTTTACAGACTACCCATAGCTAAGAATAGAGCCTATTGTAACAAAATTTGAGTTAAATACGCAATGTCTCAAATTAAATACACAACAGTTTGAGTTAATTACACAATACTACTTATACAGTATTATACAATAATACTGTTCCAGCTTACATACAAATTTGACTTAAGGACAGACCTTGGGAACAGAACTCATTCTTAAACTGGGGACTACCTGTAGCTGGGTTCACATATTGCACAGGATTTCCTTAAAAGTTTTACTCAATAAGCTACAATTGTGGGTTCACACATGCTAAGTCATAAACAAGCAAACTATATTTTGGCTTAGCACAATATATGAGCACAACTACTGACTACTCCCCCATCTGATTCAATACATTTTAATTGCAATAAAATTCACTTTGATTTTATTTTATCACATTACCAATGCAAACTATATAAATGTAGGTATAAAGCAAAGTACCTTGGCTGCATATTGTTCCAGAGCAGTTATAGTATCTGGGTCAATAGTAGCATCTCCTGTGTGAAGACCTGCCACTGTGCCATCTGCCTGAATAGCTAATATGGTATCTGATTGTGGCACTTGTACTGTATGGTGAATGTAAGCAGTAGTCCCATCTTCTAGTTGTACTGCTTGCAGGGCACTCTGGTCGTAACTGTCTGATAAATTATTTAAGATAAATATTAAGAAAATTAATCATCTATTAGGGTACCCATTAAAAACATCATCCTATTGTGAACTCTCTATTCCATTCAACAATAATGTTTAAATATCATGAGAATTACCACCTGCCCTGATCTATTCAGCAGATTATACAGATGACACGTAATATCTACAACCACCCAGGGCAGGCAAGTAACCATGAGATCTACATGCTTGAACAAACTCATCATGAGATATACATGTTTGAACAACCCAGCTAAGTTTCTAATGGTTAAATCACTTATGAGTAAAAGCCTAGAAGTCTGGGATATTTTCTAAAGTATGGGATTTTAAGGTCATCTTTAAAATGAAGGAATGTATACAGTACATCAATTGACATTTAAAACAAGAACATGTGTGTGAATTTATTTATTTATAGAAAGTTTAGCAGTTAACACCCAGCATTTAGACTGGGCTAAGTCTAATTACCATCTTACATATTTATGCATCAATGATCTTGTACATTAGGAAAGAGCTTTTTATGTTCCATTCTCAGGAGATAAATTTCAGAGCATAGATATGAAGCCACATGGATTCAAAGAGGAAAAAGTGATTTGGATGGACAAGGATGCATATGTCTCACTTCCTTAAATAAAATCCACCTTCAAGTTGTTGTCAATAGGTGCAATAGACGCGCTCTGAATCACTTCCCCCCTTTGAATCCAGATCACTGCACAGACCTACTACAGAATAAATTGAGTTGCACACACAATTACAGAATTGTCATATAGGATGTTTTAATTGTTTTTAACTTCTGCAATAAAAAAAAAGATTGTTACTGAATTCCAGTCAAAGGTTTCAGGTTACAAAGTCAATTACTTGTTTTGTGGTGCAAATTACAATGTGAAATACACCGGTTATTTTCAATAGTTTAGAACAGATACATTGTTTATGTGATTAGAAATAAAATAAATGTGTTGGTTTTGTATTACCCAGCAGCAAAATGTCACCAATGGCACTTGCCTGTTGAAAGAAACAGTTCATGTGATTTTGGTTGATGTCATTCTATAATACCATGCGATCCCTATGAAAACAACATGGGAACTAATACCGCAAGCCACAAAGACAGTAAGTGAAAATCACTTGCCCCAGTGAAAGCATATGCTAAATTTTGGCCCTTCTGTAAAGAAAAGTATTCAAATAAGGCAAATCTTAAATAACCTATTACATTTCATAAATTAAAAGAGAAATTGAAATAACTTTGTTTAATGGAAAATCAGCAATATATTGACATATAATTTACCTTTTGAAGTGTGATGAATGAAAGCTGTTGTTCCATCTTCAAGTTGAACCGCCTGCCCATCTTCTAAATGAAGACTGTCTCCTACATCAAAAAAGAAAAACACCATTTAAAAGATATATTATAATTACAAATGTTCAAGACTTTATTTTAATATTTTATTATGCACTAGAAAATATATTAACTAATGAACTTCAAAGTTCAAACCAATGATATTTTATACAGTAAGTTAAAATAATAAAGTATTATAAAGCATTTTATCATGAAGTCAATAGATTTAAACTTGTATTTAATAAAATATACTTACTACTTTTAGACATGGGAACATGTTGGACATAGGCAGCTGAGCCATCTTCCAGCTGTATCACCTGGCCATCCATTAATTTGCCATCTGAAAAATATGTATATTGAACATTTAACAGTCCATCATCTCCATCAAAAAGAGCAACCTGCAGGGACTTCCGGTGGAGGAATAATGGCAGAAGGTTAATTCCAGCTGAAGCTCTGCTGAAGCTGAAATTTTAAGCGTGGTAGACCAGGTGTCTCAGGATTTTTTTCCGAGACATGAAGCATTCTCCAGGCAGGGAGAAGCCTTGAATTGCACCTCTTGTCTTCCAGATGGCTATAGCTTATCGAACGATCGTCGGATGCAACTGGACAGTGAGCGACCAGCTGGGAAGCGGGTGGAAGAGTGTCGGAGCCGTGTTTAAAGCCTCCTTAAAGAGACATTACTTCTGCCACCCCACTTCTAAAATCACCTTTGTTGTTTATTATAAGAATTTAAGGAAGCTATCTCCACTACAGAAATACTTCTCTTGGTTGGCTTTTCATTATTTTTTGGGATTTCTAAAGTGCGTTGTACTGGATTTGAAGGATTGAAATACGAGCATGCAATCCGGAAGTCTTAAAGTGCTGTAGAAAGTTTTTTATACTTTTAGGAGACTATTTTTTAATCTATATCTTACCTTTGTCTTTGAAAAGGAAGATTTTTATATAAGTGGTTTCTCATGGAGTTGGAGCGATCTATTTTTAGACGCTGTGGGAAAGTTTTGGTCTGCCAATTTTCTCAAGCTGTGGCTGGCTGTAGACTTCCTCCCCCTTTGCTTTGTTGTTAGTTGTGGCTATCTCCTTACATTTAATTTTGGGGAATATTATCTTGGGCCACAAGAGGGAGCTAAAGTACTGTATTTGTATTTGGATTGCTAAAAGGAAAAAATAGCTTTTTTCTCTCTCCTTCTAAGCAAAGGAGAAAAAGAAGACAATAGAAATAAAGACAATGGCCACTAGAAAGTTAACAAGGCGTGGCTCTGGTGAACATGACTGGATAAAAGGTATGTTTGAAGAATATACTTTAAAAACTACACAAATGATTACTCAAAGTGTTACTCAAACACTTGATTTAAGGTTTCTTGAACTTGAAAAAAGGCTTGATCAAAAAATTGACCAAAAAATTGAAAAAATGGAGAATAAATTGGAAGGAGGGACTAAAAATCTTAATGATAGAGTTGACTTACTGGAAAATGAAAGGGAAAAAGAACTGGACAAAACTGCATTATTGGAGTTGAGAGACAAAGAGTTTTGTCCAAGGTTTAGGGGAATCCCTGAACTTGAAGAAAAATTAACAAATATGATTACATGTGCCTTGGAGGAACTAATTGACTGGGAAGAAGATAAAATGTCAGATGAGATAGAAAAAGTTTTTTGTATAAATTCCAGATATGCAATTGTACATGGTAAGTCAAGAGATGTGTTGGTAGTTTTCCAGGAGAAAATCAAGGGATTTGATTTTGTAAGCGCATTTTGACTCTAAACTTAACATTGAGAATGTGGATATAATGGTCCTCAAAGAAATACCAGTAAGGATTTTAATAAAGAGAAAAGAATATGCATTTCTGAAAAATGTTTTGAAAAAGAATAAAATCCCCTTTTGTTGGGAAAAACTGGAAGGGATAAGTTTTTCCTATCAGCAACAAAGATTTAATGTATACCGGTATAACAAATGTTTGTTGGAAATGTTCCCAGGGTGAAGGAACATTTATCATCTTTGGTGGACATGTGAAAAGGCCAAAAAATTTTGGGACCAGATATGTATTGCTATTCAAAAGATTCTTAAGGTGAACATTAAAAAAAAAAAAAGAATTGTTTCTACTGGGTTTGATGGAGAAAGAATTGGAGAAACAACATGGAACTTTGCTTCTATATATGATCACAGCTGCAAGACTGTTATATACACAAAAATGGAAAGACTCACAAATACCTAAAGTGGAAGAATGGATTAAATTAATGGACTTGGCTCAAATGGCAAAGTTAACAGCTTTAATAAGAGATAATACTGTTTCTAAGTTTGTCTCCTCATGGCAACCCTTCCTAAATTACGTGCTTGGGTTGGGAAAAAATGAAGCTTTGACTGTGGAATTTAATGATTAGATGGTTTGTGTTGATAGAAATAATGTGAATTTGGACTAATTAGTGGTAAGAGATTAACTTTTTAAAAATTTGTACTCATATCTGTATTGGAGATAGTCGGAAGTCATTTTCCGTTTCATCTTTCTACCTATTCTCACTATTTTAGTTTTTGTCTTTTTCTTTTAGTTCTATCTTCTTTCTTTTCTATTATTTTTGATTTGTATTTTATTTGTACTTTTTATACATCTTAACAAAAGTTCTAATTAAAAAAAAAAAAGCAACCTGCACAGAACAGGCTACACTGTGCAAATTTATTTCCGGATTGTGTTCTCAACATGCAGAAATATTTTTATGGGTCATTCTCCAGACTTAAATTCAGCATCCAGCATCTGGAATTTACATATGCTATCTCTCTTGCTGCACTGGAATTCTACAGAAAATATCATCAAGTCTGTTACCACACCTGATATTGGATCAGATCACCTGCTGGGAGGCTAAGAAGTTGAATTAATACGACTGTCCATCTTTCAATTCCCCAGACAGATGGACAGCATTATTAAGACACAGATCACATGGACTGGAAGAGATCCTGGGGGTAAAAGCATTCATATAATGTGCTGAGTTTTGGACTGCAGCTCATAATACAGCCAAGAAAGTAAGAGCTACCTACATAAATGTTAATTCTATTTTGACTCCATCATTTTTTTACTCAAGTAAAGCAGCTAGGGTATATGTATGTGAAAATCAGAAGATACTTATCTCTTTTCCCAATTAAACAAGCAGTTCAAATTCATTTTTAGGAGAGTAAATATTGGGATGCTGTTCATATATATCTAGACTGATCTGGATGTCAAGGAAATTTAATTACATCCAGTTTTCTTAGAATTGTCCCCATGTCTCATTTTAAACTATATTATTTTTTAAATAAAACAGTTTAAAAAGTTTGGACAAGCTTTGTCCTATCTCCATCCTCCCCTTTTTAGGAAAGATTGTTGAGCAGGTGGTCACGTGGCAGCTTCACCAAACTCTGGAAGAAGCAAGTTTAACTGGATCCCTTCAGTTGTGTTTCAAACCCAGGCATGGGATCAAAACAGCATTGAGCACTCTTGTGGATGAGTTCTGGTGGGAGTGGGATGGGAGTGGTGCATCTGGATGGGGATTTGAGGCTTGAGCTCAACCTGAGCAAGACAGAATGGTTTTGGGTTTTAGAGTCTCCTAGATCCTGTGATCTTCCATCTTGCACTACCCAAAACAGAACTGTTGTGCAATATGGAAGTCCTTCTGGACTTCTGGCTCCTGTTTGAGGAACAAGTGGCAGCCATAGGCTTTTGCACAATTTTGTCTTGTATGACAACTGTATCCTTACCTGGTCTGGGAGGCACTGCTCAAAGTCACTCATGTCTTAGTCACTTCCTGAGCAGATTACTTTAATGTACTTTACATGGGACTGCCCTTGAAAAACATCTGGAAGCTGTAACTGGTCCAGGATGCAGTGGCACAGACAGTTATGGGCACATTTTGGTATGCCCATGTTATATCTTTGTTCTGCAAGCAGCAGTGGGTTCCAGTATGCTTCCAGGCGCAATTCAAAGTGCTAGCTGTCTTCTTTAAAGCCCTTCAAGGCATGGGATTGGGTTATTTGCAGGACTGCCTCTCTTCAATTTTCTTTTTTTCACTGGAGAAACAACTAGCTGACAGAAGAGGCATGCTTTGAGTCCCATTAATTAGGGGACGGAAGGCAATTTTTTTCCGTTGCAGTGCCTGCCACTGTAACACCATACCATCTTTTTAAAATGTATTTACATTTATTGAAAATTTTAAATAGAGTAAAAGACAAATCTAAAGAAAAAGATATAAGAGAAAGAAAAAAGAAGGAAAAAAAAGGTGCAACGAAAGGAAATATATTGAGCAAATGCTAATTAAGACCATTAATCTATAAAAGGATTAGAAGTATTTAAAGTACCTAGAAGTTTAAAAATAGAGTGTCTTTGGACCTTAATATTATATGAGTTACAACAGTACCCTAAATATTGCAGGAGTTGTAACAGTACAATAGCTTTATGCATCAAAACAGGTAAAGAACTATTTGAACAGAAAAACAAAGTCCCTAAAATCCTACTTTGTCCTATATCCTTATGTCAGTACAAGGATTCTCACATGGTTCTTATGATATCATGGCAGACATTGTTTGTACTTGATGTTAAAAGCCCCTTGTATATCATTCCTTCATCTGCATAAAATTTTCTTTTACAATAGGAACACCTTACTGCTGCTTCAAGAGTGAAACATGTTCTTAACCTTACAGCACAGTAACTACATCTATCTCTTCCTCTGACACAGAATAAATTATTAGCCTCTTACAAGGTATTCCCTTCTTATGTCTGCCCAGAACTGAATATTACAGACTTAATTTGAAGTAGCAATGTATAGAATTTAGCTTAGAAATGCTAAAACCGCATTAGTAACCTATTTTATACACATAAGAAGTAAGTTAAACCATGGGAAAGAAATTACCAGACTGTAGCCCAGAGCCAGCTTTCAGATCCCAGCTGCAACCTCCTCTTCTGAAGTGTGGCAATTATACCTATAAAAGCTTCACTGAAAACCTAACTATCCTGAGACTTCTGGTGGCAGGAGTGGCGGTCTGAATCTCTTTGCAATCTCAGCTGTTTAGCGCTTAGTGGGCACCACAGGGCGCTTTAACTAATTCCGGACAAGGGAGGAAGCTTGAAATCATCCTATTTGATTTGCGGACACCATTCCTTGTGAGTTAATCGCAAAAACTGAGGTTTTTGTGCAAGACTCACGTGTGGAGCGGCTGGGAGGCAAAGAATACAGCTCTGTTCATGGCTGAAGTGCAGCCTGTAAAAGGACACCGGAACCAGCTGACCCGCTTTTCTAACCACTTTTGGATTATATCTATTCTTCAGTTTAAGAGAGACTTCTTTTTACAGCAGATAAGTATTTCTCTTGGTATTTTTCTCATTTTGGGGGGGGGGATTATAAATTTTGGGAAGATTTGGAAACTTAAAGTAATTAAATTTTTGGATAATTAAAGGGATATAAGAAAGTTAACAACAGAGAAGGGGGAAGATTTTCATTTAACATTTTTTTTCTTTTTCTTTTTTCATGAATCTGTATTGTTAAAATCATAACTACGTTAATGGGACTCTGGCATTCCTTGGGAATGCCTTTTGTTTTCGTGTAACTGGCTTGATAATTGATTGGGATCATATATCAAAAGAACATAGTAATCAGCCTAGCCTATTTTCAGCGAAATCTATTTGTCAAAAATGTACAAAGGGACTTCAAATATATGCTGGAAATGTGAACAAGTAGGGACTTTTCATTATCTTTGGTGGACATGTAATAAAGCTAAAAAATTTTGAACTCAAATACATATATTAATTCAGAGGATTTTGAAGATTAATATACAATTTAAACCAGAGCCATTTCTCTTGGGAAGGATGGATAAACAATTGGAAAAATCTTATGGACCTTTGTCTTTATATATGATAACTGCAGCAAGACTTTTATATGCTCAAAGGTGGAAAGACTCGCTATTACCTACAATGAAAGAATGGATGGTAAAGTTGATAGAGCTAGCTGAGATGGTGAAATTGACAGCTTTGATGAGAGAAAAGAGACTGACTAATTTTAATGCTAATTGGAAGCCCTTTTTGGACTTTTTGCATGAAACAGAAAAAGTGAAATTATGATATATGGATTTGATAGTTAGCAAAATTAATAGATTATAGAAAAAATGGATGTTAAATTGTAATCTTAGAATTAGAGTTTAATCTATGTTTTACTTATATCTGCTGTAAAAGAAGTCGGAAGTCATTCTTTTTTTTTTTTGTATTTCTGGTTCTTCCTTTTCTTTCTTTCTACACTTCTGCTTCTCTTCTTTCTCTTTATTCTTTCTTTTTCTATTCTTTTCCTCGATTATTAGTTCTTATTAGTTTTTATCTTTTTTTAATTTAATAAAGTTATTATAAAAAAAGGAAACCTAACTATCTCCAAGAATTGTGTATGCTTGAATATATGCATGTATCTCAGAAAATGTGTGTGTGTAGGTGTCAGAATCAATGTAAGTTAAATTTTGCTTATATGTGTATACATGTGTGTATTGGGGAAAGAGTGCATATGTATGAGGGAATGTTTGAAGTGGGATGTGCAGTGATCTTACACAATTGTTGTAGTCCTACCCATCAATACTACAGCCTTCTTGGAAATTTAATTTAAGGAAATGTAACCCAGACTTTAATAAACAGGGGGGACAATACCCATGACTTAAATAACGAGTTAGACGTTTGTTGTTGTTTGTTTTATCTGGAAATGATTCCATTTCATGCTTGTGTAAAATGGAATAGATATTCAAATCTTCTCTAATTGTGAACACACATACAGACATTCTGCTGATTCTGGATTAATTTTTTTGGTCAAGCTTCTATTAATATTTATAACAAATACAATTTAACTTCATAAACTGGTCACAGTATGAAAAAATAAACTTCTGAGATTATTTTTATTAAATAAATTAATTGCAATAATGCTGTTCTAGATATACCTTTTGAATTGTGTTGTATATAGGCAGTGGATCCATCAGAAAGAGTAACTGCTTGTAAGCTCACTCCTTCCATGTTGTCCAAGTTGTCTCCATCTACAATTTAAAAAAACTGGCATTAGCATTTGTAGCACTAACTACACCTTTACTGCATGAATTACTAAGACATTTTAACCTTTTGGTAATATTCTGAGCTAATTTTATGGTGCGTTTTAAAATCCAAATTACCAATGTATGCTTTTTTAAGTTCAACCAGATTTGATCTTGTTGGAAGGGGGTATTATCCAGATAACTCACCTTGCACGGCTACAGCTTCTGTTAAACAGAGTGTTACATGCTGAGCTTCCATCCCTCCTCCAGAGAACTCCGTCATTCCCTGGGAATCTCGATTTATCTGGGCTAATAACATCGTCTACCTAAACATAACAGCGAATGTACATAAATTAGATTCAAACAGTATTCCTTACACCAACATTTAAATATTTTTCAAACCATTAAGTATTTGTGATTAATTTTTTAGGGAAGAAATAATTTTGCAAATCCTTATAATCCTCATTTTAATACTCAGGTGAGGCATATCAGGAGTCCTTGCTCCTCACAAAAATGTTGTATGAATTATTTTAAGTTTTATTTTGAACAGTTTTGTCCTCCAAGGGAAAAGCTTGATTGTGACATGTTAAAGGCTCAAATATAATTAATAAACATTCTGAGGGGAATAGTTTATGCAGAAAAGTGGGGAAAGTTCTATGATACCCCTTTCTGAAACAGAAATATACAAGACTGATTTATTTTATAGAAAAGACTGCAGAATTAATACAAGGGCAGGTCAGTTAGCTACTGCAACTCATAAAATAGGATCTTCAGCTGGTTTTTCTACATTTGCTCTGCAATAGCTACTAAATACAGTAGTAGAAAGCAGGTGGCAGCACTGAGCTTTCAATAAAGCTAATCAGGATCAGACTTAAGACTGGTTATCAACAGGAAATTCCAGGGCTATAGGATAGACTAGAAAGTTGAAAATATCCTGGAAGATGGTAGTGGCAAATCACTTCCATTTTGTTGCCAAAAACAACACAATTTTGTTTGCATATCTGGAGCTGAACTTGACTCAAGGTATTTATTATTTATTGAAGACTCAAGGGATACTTTACTTTTTCTTACAAAGTCTTGTTATTACAAAATATTGATATTACAAGATACAGATTAAATCAGAATAGACATTCCCAGAAGTCCAGCTTCACTTGAAGGAGACAGGTTTTGACATTGTATATTTTTGTGGCCAGGGACTGAATAAAATAAAATTCAGGAACATGATAATGGTATTCTTTGTTTCTTTTGTGGGTTTTAGCAGGGCTTTACATGTTAATCCTTGGGTTAACACATCTATTTTACCTTTATTTTTAAAAAAGCAGAAAACTGAGCTGCTAATTTTTGGAATTTTGCTGTTGATTTGCAAGAACTCAATCCTAGAATGATTTGAGGACCGCAAAAAAGGGCGGAGGGTTACATGATAGAGCAGAAACAGTGCAACTGACTACTAGTTCTTCTCATACACGCTCCTCAAAACCAATATACAGTGGTACCTTGGGTTACGAACGTAATCAGTTCCGTGACTCTGGTCGCAACCCGAATTGGTCGCAACCCGAGGCAAATTTCCCCATAAGGTTCAATGTAAATACGGTTAATCCTTTTTGCCCTCCGAATTTGGTCACAACCCGAAGCAAATCTCCCCATAAGGTTCAATGTAAATACGGTTAATCCGTTCCGCCCTCCGAATTTGGTCACAACCCGAAGCAAATTTCCCCATACAGTTCAATGTAAATGCAGTTAATCCGTTCTGAAACATATGCATTTTATTTTTAAACCACAAAAACATGAAAAAAAGTACAGTACAGCACAGTATGAAGAGGGAGAATGGGGTGGGGAGGCAGTTATTGTTTGGAGGAAGAGTTGCCCTCCAAAAGGACATCGGGGAGATCTCCTTCAGGGGTTTCCTCTCTCCTTTGCCTCTTAGCTGCAGGCTCAGTTCTGGGGAAAAACCTGTCTAAAGTCAGTTGTTTTTTCCTGCGCTGCATAACCCTCCGGAAATGAGAGAACACGTTATCGTTCATCATATTCAACACTCTGTTTGTCACAGTTCTGTTGGGGTGGTGCTTCTCAAGGAAATCCTGGCACTCATTCCATTTCTCCATGATGGATTTTATCACATCACTGCTCACCTCCTCCCCCTCCTCCTCTTCCTCAGTGGAATGCTCCTCACCAAGCGCTTTCTGTTGCTCACTCTGGAGCTGAGCAAGTTCTTCTGTGGTCAGCTTCTCCTTATGGTCCTCAACAAGCTCCTCTATGTCCGCATCATCCACAAGCAGACCCATGCTCTTGCCCATGGACACAATCTCCTTCACTACCTCTGGATCAGACCCTTCAAACTCACGTTCAGCAACACATTCTGGCCACAGTTTCCTCCAGGCTGAGTTTAAGGTCCGGCAGGTGACATCTCCCCAGGCTTTGTCAATGAGGCTGATGCAGTGGAGGACATTGAAATGTTTCTTCCAAAACTCTTTCAGAGTCAAGGATGTTTCCTCAGTGACATTGAAACACCTGGTGAAGAGCGCCTTTGTGTAGAGCTTCTTAAAGTTGCAGATCATTTGCTGGTCCATGGGCTGCAGAAGAGGTGTCGTGTTGGGGGGGAGGAACTTGACCTTTATGAAGTCGTACTCGGCATCCATGTCATCCACCAAGGCTGGAGGGTGTGCTGGGGCATTGTCCATCAGGAGAAGGCACCTTTCAGGCAGCTGGTTCTCAGACAGTATTTTTTAACACTGGGTGCAAACACCTCATGCAGCCATTCCATGAACAACTGCCTTGTGACCCACGCTCTCGCATTGGCCCTCCACATGACAGGCAGTCTGGCCTTGTTCACATTGTGTTCCCTGAACGCATGAGGGGTCTGGAAATGGTACACCAGTAGCGGCTTAATCTTCAGGTCACCGCTTGCGTTTGCACACAGCAAAAGGGTCAATCTGTCCTTCAGGGGCTTGTGCCCTGGCAATGCCTTTTCCTCCTGTGTGATGTAGGTTCTGTTTGGCATCTTCTTCCAGAAGAGCCCTGTCTCGTCGCAGTTGAACACTTGCTGAGCGACGTATCCTTCCGCCTTCATGAAGTCCTCAAATTCTTTCTTGTAGGCTTCTGCAGCAGCCTTGTCAGAACTGGAAGCCTCACCATGTCTTGCCACACTGTGGATGCCACTTCTCTTGCGGAATTTCTCAAACCAGCCTCTGCTGGCTTTAAATTCCTCACTTGCTGCTCTGGTAGAGGGGTTTGTCTGCAGTAAATCACTGTGCAGTTTCCTGGCTTTTTCACAGATGATAGCTTCACTCACGCTATCACCTGCCAGCTGTTTCTCATTCAGCCACACTAACAACAGCTTTTCCACCTCTTTCAGCACTTGTGTCCTCTGCCTCGTTAAGATCGTTATTCCTTTTGCCACATCAGCTCCTCTGATGGCATCTTTATTCTTCAAAATAGTCGAGATGGTCGACTTCGCCATCTTGTACTCTGAGGCCAGATCAGTCACATAAATACCACGATCGTGCTTTTCTATAATGTCCTTCTTCAGTTCGATCGTCACTTTTTTCTTCAAAGCCTTATTCTTGCCAAGCCTGCTCTGCATTTTCTTTGGAGCCATGCTGACAAGCACACCAAAAACCTTCCAAAACACCACAAAACACACCACAAGCCTCACCGAACGTCTCCTTGCTACCGCGATCTCGCCCACAGGAAGCCACGACCGCGTGGCAGCAGGGAAAATGGCCACGGATCTGGTTCGTAACCCAAGGCGGAGTTCAGAAACCGAGGTAAATTTTTGTGGCTGGAGCTGGTCGCAACCCAAAAAGTTCGTTAACAGAGGCGTTCGTAACCCGAGGTACCACTGTATACATTTAGATTTTTATTGGTTTCTCTGTAACTGCTTTTTTGTCTCCTGCTGTCCCAGCCATCCTAAGATAATTTCATATTCTTTATTATTTGGGCAACAGTCCTGTAGTGTCACTGTGATAACTATTTACAGAGATGGAAAAGGAAGACTGAGAAACAATAAATCCATCAACAAATCCTTGCTTATAGTGCAACTATAAATCCAGTAATAGAATCAAGGAGCATCAGGGTAGATATGCTCCCATTCTTCAGCAGTCTAAATTTACAATAACATGTGCACAGTGGAGGGTGCAAAAAATAGCACCTTTCTCTCCCCCAAAATTATACACACTTTTAAATATAACCAAAACTTGGAAGTATGCTTTGGTAAATATTCAGCAACAAAAAAGAATAAAAAACGTATTTAAAGTAATCTTTGTATTAGTAGTATCCATATACCTAACCTAGAATTTTAGAAATCCATCATGCATCTAGTTGATCACCCCATGGTAACACCGTCTCTAAAATTTATAGTATACTTGTAGAGTCAAAGAAACAAAAATGTGAAATAAGTCAATACATATATGGGACTACTATTCAAAATGCTAAACTGGTCATAGATGATAGGTTTCTCAAAAAATATCTTGAACTATAAAGAAAAGCACTATTTTTAATTATATAGTTGGAACGTCTGATGCTTCTTAACAACTACTAGTTAACTGTTAACAAGGCTTGAAATATTCTGGTTTGTTATAAATTAAAAATATTCTGAGACAAAGATGATTTTTTTATTAGGCAAAAATAGCAAACATGATTTGAAGCATCTTTATTGGCTTGGGCAGCTTGAATGCAATATATGTTATACCTTCAGAGATGCATTTGATTGTAGCCTTAGTCTTATATTTGTGTGTGCATAAGATCACTGGCATCAATGCTTAGATGCATTTTAACTCTTAATGCCAATTGATTTGACAATGAATCATTTTTTCTTAAATGCAGCTTAGTTTTATTAATTCAAGTTTCATTAAAATTATCAAGTATGTTTTTAAAGAGAAAGTTATGTTTAGCTGTACCATGTGAACTTTTAAAGATAAAAGATCTGCTGTATGAAAAGGAGGATCTATTTAGAAAAGCATTGCTTCTTTCTGAGTCTAACCAGTTTCTAGAAATCAGAGCACGAATACAGTAACTTCTCCTTCCCTAGGCAAAATGCTATCCAGTGACATATTGCTCCTGAAATGGGAGCTCCGTTTAGCTACAATGGCTAATACTGCTGGATCGTGGTACAGTAGTCCCCAGGTTAAGAACGCCCAGTTTACGGAATGACACATAGTTAAGAACAGAGCCTACATAGCAAAATTCGAGTTAAATTCACAGTGATTCAAGTTAAATACACAATACTAATATAATATTATAAAATAATACTGTTCTGGCTTACATACAAATTTGACTTAAGGACAGACCTTGGAACGGAACTTGTTCTTAAACTTGGGACTATCTGTATTTTCCATGAATTTGTCTGTTTCACTTTAAACTATCTATGCCTGCAACCATTACAATTTATGACACTGCATGAAGAAATTTTACTTTTGAGCTATGAAATAAATTCAGAATAAATCTAATTTCATTGTTATACACGCTAGCTAATATTTAAGTCAATCCATTTGATTATATCCAAACATTTTGTCTATGGACAGAGCAGCACCTGGCGTCATAATAAATTCCATCTCTTACTGTGCACTCATTTGCTCCACAGGAGCTTCTGGAGAAGATTTCAGGAGCAAGAAATCCCATCCCACAGTCCGTTCATTAAATTTGGATGAATTTTGATTCTTCCCATCCTGCATTTTATACACTTCCATATCATCTTCTGTGCACAATGCAATCTTTTGCACATCCACCCAGAAGTACCAAGATTTTATCTTCTTAGGTACAACAATTCACAGGAGTGGTGACCATAGACTACTTACAGAAATAGACACCTGCTATTTGGGAGAAATATTAGGACAAATTAGGACAAAATATTAAAGTGCAGAGACTTTAAATCTTAAAGTGTACTGTTGTCACATTGACAACAAAGATACCTTTTCTAGTCCAAGGTATATTTTTAAAAACTTTATTATATTATATAATATAATAAGGTATTCTCAATTACCTCCAGCACCCCAATTTAATTTTCTCTTCAATCTTCTGATGATTGCAGTTGGGAAAACTATGACCCAAAGAATAGTATAAATAGCTGTGAAAGCTGAACCATCAGAAGACTGAAGAAAAACTGTTGCCTTTGAATCATGATGCTGAAGTCAATGAAAACTAACAACTCAGAAATAAGTCCCACTGAATTAAAAGGTATTTCTAAGTATGCATACCTGCCCATGTTGTTAAGCTTCCAGTCTATGCCTACATACTTAGGAAAAGGTTTCACTTTTTCAGTGGCCATTACACCCAGTTAAGTAAGCATACAATTGAAGCTCAGTTGTTTTTCTAATGGAAAAGCCTGGGTCCAATTCAAGGTGTTGCTTATCACCTTTAAAGCCCTACATGGCATGGGTCCGGGTTACCTGAGGGACCATCTCACCCTCATTATATCGACATGTCCCACCTGGTCAGGCAGAGGAGGTACGCAACGGACCCCATTGACAAAACAATGTTGACTGGTAGGGCCCATAAGGAGAGCTTTCTCTGCTGTTGCCCCCGCCCTATGGAATACCCTCCACACAGAGGTAAGGCAGGCCCCTATTCTCTCGACCTTCTAGAAAGGGTGAAGATCTGGCTCTGCCAACTCATGTGGGGAGAGAAGAGGGGCAACCAACCCTGGGGATGGCTAGCAGCTTGAAGATGCTTCTGTAGGTTAATATTCTTATCTACTAGAAGTACCTTGAAATATATTATTTATGTATGAATATGGTTTTTATTGAATTTTAATTAATATTTTTATTGTAAACCACCCAGTCGCTCCCTAGTGATATAGACGGTGACCAAATTTGAAATATAAAGAAATAAAATATAAATATGGACGGTTAGCCCTGTCCCCGTCTAATATCAAATCCTTCAACGAGTTTATGTATTTTAATATAGAATATTTTCCATATCTGGAAAAATATTTGTAAAAATATTACAAATTCAATTCTCCATTAAATTCTTCCCCTCTAATGGTAGTATAATGGTAAGGACCTTCACCTACAGGAGAGGTATTTCTGGGCAAATACACAACACACTTCTGAGGTAAAAAAATAAATGCTTATATAAACACTGTACCTCATAATAGCAAAATAAAAACCTGGGAGAGCAATCTGCAGTCCATTTCCAAACTAGTGTTGCAGGAAGCTCAATCTACTTCCTCTGATGAAAGGAATATTGTATTAATAAGGTTGACTTTTTGGAATGCCAATGTTTCCTCCAGTTAATCACAGCATAATAATTTTCTTCCCTTGCAAATTCAAGACTGATCAGAATGAAACTTGATTTCTAGGCTCACATCATAAATTCCACAATAGCTTTATTGTCTTGGCAATGTAAGATGAAATGGAAGGAATTATATATGCTTAAACATAGATCTGAATCAATTATCCAGGGATTGAGGATCAGTTTTAATTAGAATAGCAAAATGAGATGGTTACAACAATTTCTTCCTGTTGCTTACCTGTCTGCAAGAAAAGGCAAAAATCAACTCCTCCCCATTACCACCTTGGCATGAGCCTCTGCTGGATTCCAGTTCCTTCTGCAAACATGAGATTTTCCATTCACAGAATGGTCATTCTGGATCAAATATAATCCAATTACGTATAAGTTATGTATTTATTTGTGATAATTTAAGATAGAATGTTTAAAAATGAGTATTTTTTTCTGGTATCATAAGCTCTGGTATACATATGGAAAAAAAATTTCTTAATGAACTCCTGCAAGAATAAGATTCCTGAAGAACTCATATTAGAGATGTTATGCACTGCAGGGCCAGAGAAGCTGCTGACCAGAGTGGTAGCTCTACTATGCCTCAAAACTTCAATCAGCCTACTTTTGATGATAGCAAATAATTTGCCAGTCTATCTGGATAAATACAAGTGAAGACCAATTATAACTGGCATTTCCATGATACTTTTCTTATGGAATTAATCATATCAATGAGTAATACTGAGTTTCTCACTAATCCAATTTGCATTTTAAAAAGTTCATATATGAAGTAGGTTTTCAAATCTTTAGGTAACCTTGAAAATACATGTTCATTTAGATGAATTAGATATAGTTCTTGGCTTGTGTATGCTACCCATTATTTGCTTTTACCTTGTTTCTACTGTAGTCATAGTGTAAAATGCCCATTACCTTTGCAAAAATCACAAAGCACATCATTATTTTAAAATGAAATTAGAAGTATAGTTTGAGATACATCAAGTACTATTTTTAAAATGTCTATACTTTATTACCATTATCCTTTAAAATATAAAACCTGAAGACTAACAACTCCCCCCACAATCTTACTACAGAAGCATATTTGTACTACATAAACAAACACTGAATCCCAAATGGTTGGGGTTTATAGTACATGCTAAACATGAACTCAGATATTGAGAATAATCCACACAGCTATGGCTTAGCACTACACAAATACAGTAAAAATGAATTATTGGGCTTGTATACCCTTTTTATGCATTACCCCCTACCAGGACTATATAACTGTGTTAGGTTCAGAGGGGAGCCCTGTGATTCAAGACATGCATACTTTAAAAAGTTACAGACAGGTGCTATATTTGCACCTCTGTATATTCCAAACCACCTTCTTGAAAATGAATCCAAAGCACTGCTCCCTGCCACCTGAGTCTCTTATGATACTCCAACTTGCTTCAGTCTGTATAATTAAACTACGATTTAACAAGGAGCATCAGATGGCAAGGTTTGAAGCTGATTATCTTACATATTAGCACTAAGGCAACATTTGGGGTTTTATCTGAAAATAGCTATAAATCAATGTTTTAAGCTTTTTTCTTTCAGGACCTCTTCCCACTTTTAATAATTATGGAGGACCCCAAAAGAGCTTTTGTTTGTATGGATTATATGTATCAATATTTACTGTATTAAAAATTAAAATTGACACATTCGCCACTACTTCTCATGGCTGATGGGATTTTAATATTGTATTATTTTTCAACATAGGCTGGCAAATAATTTTGATTTTGTGGATCCCTGAGAGGGTCTTGGGGGACCGCCAGGGGTCCTAGGACCACACTTTAAGAAACACTGCTATAAATAAAACACTAAAACATGTAATTAAGGACACAGCTTACTTGTCAGAACTGTGTTTATTGAAGAAGTGTTTCTTTCAATTTTTAGGAGCAATAAGTAAAACATCTCATACAAAACCTGAGTTTTTTTTAAAAAAAATCACAGTGAACTGGGTTTGAGATTTAGAAGCATGTATCATGTCTATAAGATTTTCCAATACAGTGGATTGGAATTAGATTTAGATACATACATTACATCTGTAAGCAGACTCATACTCTCTTTCCCATGGGCCCCCACACCATTCCCATCCCATTCCAGAGAATTCTTCAAATCTCCAAATAGCTGCTTCAAGAAAATTAAAAAGCTATAATTGTGATCAGTGGATGAACAAATCTACTTCTATCAATCTTGTTCTTTCTGGATGCAAGTATTATTTTCCACATAAATCTCTGGATTAAAGCATTATTTACTGGGAGAAAGTCCCACTAACATGTGTAACTAAGCCCTCTTGATCTTAGTTAGATTTGTGATCTTCCCTTAAGTGGGCAGTTAAATCGTTCTAAAAAATGTTTAATTCACATTTTATTCTTAAGTTTTGTAATCATTTTCTATATTGTATATCTTAACTATACCCCACTTTAGGAATACATTTATGATTGAAGTGAGTATAGAACACTCATTCTAAAAGCTCTTAAAAATAATACTTAATAAGACTTGCAAAATCTGTTCTAAAATTACTGGAAAAATGTATTTTCCTCATATGGTTCCTTGCATCTATAGTTTATGAACACTTACTGAGATGTCAAGTCTATGTATGTTTTATGGGAGAACTAGAAGTGTGATTTACTGCGAGATACAAAAATACTGTATTAAACTTAGAAAGTCAGTATGATGTTGAATTTTCAAAAGCATGTCAAAATTATCAAATTATTTTGTTTCATGAATAAAAATGAAGATACATTCTACTTTTAAAATTGTATCCTTCTGTGAAACTAAAATATTTTGTGACATTAACATTTCTTTTTTAAAATAAAGCCCCTTATTCAAACAGGCAATCCAAAGAACTCCACAAACCTAAAATCTCTGGAAATAATTGAATCTAGTGAGCCAGTGTAGTTATGTTAGACTTGCAGTCCAATACACAGGGACTATAGATCTAGCATTTTTTGGTTGATGGCCATATGGTGTGACATACAAGCAGGAATCTATCTTCATTTTAAGAGTTTTTACCACATTAATTAAAAGTGAATTTAAAAAAACGAATCGCAGGACCCACGAGAGGAAATAAAACTACTTTCTTTCATATATCTAACAGAATTTCTTGTCTGAAATGCGCCTGCTGAGAATCACGCATGCATACAGAGCTTCTATCGCATCATATTTGCATACTATAATCAAAAGAAAAACATGTCGTGCATGTCCTTAACTGACGGGTAACTGTACACACGACGATCGACTGAGGCCACAACCTTATACGCATTGATTTGGATTCTCCCTTTCCGACCTACAGCTTTAGATCACCACTCGCTCGCTCCCTCTCATACGAGGTTTTGTCAAAAATGGTTCCGCTGCCTTTTTTTTTAAACATGCGGCGTGGGTGAATTCACCAGGGAGCACAGGGCGACGGTGGCGTTCTGAGACAGCGGCTCCTTCGGCTCGGGGCCGATGTCGGAGAACAAAAATGCCTCAGACGACCTTTTTCTGTCATGGCTTGCGAATGGCTATGCAAAATGAACCTTCTTTGGTGACGCAGCCTCTAAAAAGAAAGCTTCCTCAGCACACTTCCCTGGAAGTCAGTCAGTAACATGTCCCTCGATTCCGCTTCGCCTACAGCCCGAAAACCCCAAGCGGGTTCTTTACGCGGCAACTTTCCCCCCGAGACAAATACATCGCAGGAGAAAAGAGCTGGAGCCAGAGAAACGGAGAAGGCGGGAATATGAAGGAAGGGGGGGAGAGAGGGAATGCACGGGCCGGACAGCGGCAACGCCTCGGCTTTATTATTAATATGAGCCGCGATACTAGGGCGACTCCCCGCTTTTCTCACACATTTCCCTCTGTGGAACATCGCCGCAAAGGGATTAGGCCAGACCAAACCCGAGAGTGAAGCATCCCAGTCGGAGATGGCGGCGGTTAGAATAAGGCACACTGGGTAAAAACACATTTATATACGAACCTCGCTGAGAAATTTTCCAACAATTCCTCCGTCCGACCACCATGCACCAGGACAGGAAACGACCGTCTCAGCGCCCGCCCGCCTATCCCAGCACCGCCCAGAGCCGCGCGGGTAGGCCCTGCCACCAGCAGTTGCTTAGGAAGTCATTGGCCAGTCGGCGATTCCAAACTCCCCCCACAGTCATCATTGGGCATTTTAGCTTCAGTTGACACCATCTATTGGTGATTGGCCGATGGGTCCGCCTCCATGCTACATCAGCTTGACTATGCTGAGTTCGGGGCCGCCGCAGGAACCATTTTGTATCACGTCGGGCGAGGCGCTGGTGCGTCAGTGAGGGAGAAAGGGACAGGCGCCATTTTAGACCCCCCACCCCGTCTTTCCCAGCGAGGGGAGTCCTAGTGTTACGTTCCGAAGCAAAGCAAGCTATCTGAATTTATCTAAGCTTTATGATTAGATGGGTTTGATAGAATGGAAGGTGAAAAGGGAGTTACCGCCTTCGCGGGCTGCTTTTGTGTTTTTTTGAAATGGCCACCTGCTATTCACCTTGGGATTGGTCGACTTGGGCTCAAGCTTTTATTTTCTTGGGTGGGGAGGCTTTCTCAGTCATCACCGCAATGAAAGGACGTGTCATTCTTACAGAAAATGTTTACTATCGGCCAACACAATATTTTCATTCTCGCCCTTCGGTTCCGAGCATTTTTAAAGATCGATAATACATAATAATAGGTGGGGTGTGATAATTCTGAATTACCTTAGAGGAACCTTCGGCAAAAGCTTCTTTAAGTAGTTAAGAGGGTTTTTTTCCCCTATGTTATAATCGGAGTGTTAAGGCTTCTGCCTCGGGAAGAAATGAAAGTTTAGATTAAATTAATTGGCCGGTTCAATAAATCCCCGAATACACTCACACTGATTTCCAGTCCTGAATGATTATATCTAATTCCATGACCAGGTAGCGTTTGTTTTCCCATTTGTTTTTGCCGCTGTAAACCTTTAGAGAGGTCTCTTAATTTCCCAATTCTCACACTATTATCTATTAAGCTGAGAAAGGTCGCACAAAATGCACAAGCGTGCAAGAATCTCCATATCTTTTTATTAGGGTGGATATTACACAAATGAAGCGGGTAGGGTTTAGTGGTGGTTTCAGTATGGATCTATGACTACTGGGTGGAGTACCGTTTTTTTGTTATCAAGGCTGGAACTATTTTTACATTGTGTATAGTACTCGATGAAAAGGTCAATAGAAACCAAGTTGAATTCAACGTATTGTAATCCTTTTTGCTTCCTCAAACCATCCCACTTATTTGCAACCTCTTGCTTAATGAATAGTTCGCAGATTTTCAATGCATGCATTTTTGTGACCTTTTAACTGCCCTAATAGTTATTTCATAATAAGGATTTTTGACTGATTTTAATAGTCAAACTAGAAATCTTTTGTTTTCCCTAAATTTTAGGATAGGTTGAACTAAAATGTGCCTAGTTAGGTGGCAACACTTGGTTGATCCTAAAAAGTAAAGCAGTCTGATCTGATTGGAACTTGGATTTCTGTTGTTTGCTTGCTTGACTAGTACTAATCAAAACATGATTAGCTCCTGAATGTATCATCAGCCATCTGTCATGTATATAGCCCTTATTTTCCATTTAAATTTTTGATGAGTTTAGCCTCACAAGTTGAAATTCCTGGAGTAGCTTGCAAAAGAATGCTGACACCCTGTTGTAATATATCAACAGATCTGCCTTATACCTGTATTCCTTGGTCTCCAAAAAGTAAACATATTGCTTCATAGTGAGTGAGTACTACAGCTAGTTTAATTGAAAGAGAATTGTAAATTTTTCATCCTGTTTCAGATGCCAATACAAATTATTGCACTGTTCACAAATACACTGAAGAACAGCATCCAGTAATGAGTGTAAATCTAGTAGGAAAGTATGATAAAATGATGAAATCTGTTTTTCTCATTTAAGAACCCCGTAACCATCCAATTTTATTGTGAGCAAGAACAGTTTAAGTCATGTGACAAAATACTGCAACTTTTCTTTACTATCTTCATAGCTTAAATTACTACATCTTATAGGAAGCTTTTTTGTTGCTAGTGTTACCAATTTTTTCCCATGCTATCAGTATGCTTAACAACTCAGAGCAAACACAGCATAGGATACTCTCAGCTAGTTCTGAAATTTCTGCAAATATGTTGGATAAAGTGCTAACCTAAAAACAGCAATTTAACTACATATCCTAGAGTCCTTTACATTTGTGTCTCGTTATTGTAGAATCTGTCATCTTAAAATCATTTTGTTGCCTAGTAGCCATTTAGAACTGATTGCTTTAATTTGGAGTCATAAGAATGTTAATGAAGACCCTAAGAAAATGAGGGTATTTACCTGAAAGAAAGATGACTGAATTTAAAGTAATCCCTGCTCCCAAGAAGAATAAAGAGAAAGAATACAAACATGTGAGTGCCTAGCTTCCACATATTGGCAACCTGGGATTACAGTTTCAGTTCTTGTCATCTATTCTTGAGATTTCCCCCTCCAGAATAAGTGTGTCTTGCATCTGCAGGAAAGCACATTCTAAAGAAGTTGGCAGGGCTAAAATAGTACCACTGTTAATTGGTTAAAATAAGGCACCCTATTTATAAAATGATCCCATCTGCACAAACAACCATTCTCTTGCATATAAATGTATTTATCTCCCTGATACCAGAAACACCACTAAAAAAAATGGATGGGAGATGGACAAAAGGTACTGCGTTGAGAGGAAAAGCAAAGGGGGAAACAGAACTGGAAAGACAGGAGTGGGAAACAGACAACTGGCTCGGAATGAAAGGGAGAGGTATGACAAAAAATATTAAAATCCACTATGCAAACAGCCAATCCCATACAAGGGCTGATCTTCAGAGACCCTCCTTTTCTACCTTTGCAGTCATTTGCACCTTCTGTGTATTCCTTTAACAAATTATCGGTAATGACTCCCTTAATTTAGAGTTGTTTTGGGAATAAAATGGTGTGTGTGGTAAATAATTCTACAAGAATACAAGTTTTTCATGAGCAATACTGTGTATTTTCTGCTTAGGGTCTTTTGTCTTTTCTACAGGGTAGGAATACTAATAAAAAAATTTCTGTTCTGGAAAACACTTCTGTGCTGGAAAATTGTTATCAAATTACTGCATGGAACCAAACTAGCTGCAAGGAAAGCAGTAACAATACTATCACTGCATTTTCAGGCAATTTTGAGAGGCACAATGTGGTTAATGAGTATAGTTCTCATTGAACTACTTTGTTCAATGGTTTAGGTTATTTTTAAAAATGTATAGTAAAAACACATTTGTGTCATCACTTGGGGAAAGTCCTTAATTTAGATTATTACATTCTAATTAATTATATGAATTGTCAAGTTTTGTAAAATCTGCATGTAACTTTTTTTTGACTATCCATTTAAGAATCCATCACAAAGAATAAAAGCTGGAATCTTCTTTCTGGATTTTATCCTTTCAAACTCTGCACATAGCACTTTTATATTTCTTAACATAAATACATGTCTGTCTTTGAGGAATAGACTTTTCATCCATTTTAGTTTTTATTAAAGGACATTTAGAAGAGATATTCTTCAATTCTCGGATTTATCATAGTGTATAAACCATTCACTAAATTCAGTTTATGCAGTTATATTAATGAAAATGGCACAGTATTTTAGAAGTATTCTGAAAATTTACTATTTAGCCAGCCAGTGAGTGCTTAGAATGGGTTATAATTACAAATCACTGCAAAATCACAAAGTATGTAATGCTAATGTGATGAACATAGATATATGCCAGCAAAAAATAGAGATTTACTTTTCCTGAAGTAAAACTTCCTGAATCACAATGAACTGGTTGAAAATGGATTTAGACGTCATGATTTATGAATTTCACTTAAACAGTTCTGATGCAACTTGTATTGAACTATTGTTAATTTTTAATATAAACTTTACACTAAGCAGGAATTTAATCCAGTGTTACAAGTATTCATAAATTAATGTTCCTGATGTTCATTTTTAGGATTTATTGGGCTCGAAGAAATTTTTCTGAGATTCCAAACTGTCCTATTTTGCTATATATATTTTAATCTTGCCTGAACGAAGAAAAACCTACAAATGTATTAAGACATATTTAATACCAAAAAAACCAGAAGGAAAAGAAAGTCTGTCCACATGACATGATATAAAACTCAGAAAACAGAACAGCGTATCTACAGGACAGATATAAGAACTCACTTTATTGTGTGTCTGCCCAAAACTAAATGGGAAATGCTCCTTTTTAGTAGCTAGCTATAGAGTTAGATAAGTCTTTCTTTAACTGAATCTCTATTTAGTCAAGAACAAAAGTACAAGGGCTCTTTTATCAGGCTTGAGACAATTGAGAGGTAGATAGTCTACTAGGAAGCCAGCATTCCAAGCAATCTGCCCTCACTAATACATATAAAACAAATACTCATCACACAAATTGGTTTTCTGAAGATTGCATTTTTGAATATCATAATATGTTTCATTTCAGTTTTATTTTTATAGATATAAATTCAGTTCATTTAACCTGTCTTTAAAGTTTTGGAGGCTTACATTTAAATTAAGGTAGCTTGTTCAATACCAGTTATAACAGTAGTTGACCATTAATATAAAAACAGCCAGGAGAAAGAAACATTTTGCTTAAAAGATTTGACACCAGTGATCTTAATGCAAGATCAAAAACTCAGCATCTATGATTTATGTATTTATTTTGTAGATGGGGCACTAAGCCAGCCCAGTCACATTATTTTGATGTTCCCTTCTTCACTCTTGAAGTCACTCTTGAATAGTGGTCCCAGCAGGAAGAAGTCTTCTAGCATCTAGCTAAAATGCTAGTTACTATATCACCTGACACTAATGTATGGTAAAGAAAACTTGCTTCAAAGTTGGGACTTGGTAACCCTGAGACCATGTCCAGATGACCATATCTAAGCTGCTTAAATTAAAATATGAATGAGACTTTTTCTGCAGGTGCAGCCCTTTCATGGCCAGAAGTCTCTGACCATAGATGCCTATTTCAGGTCAACAAGGACTTGTATTTTAACAAGGACTTCTTCTTAACAAGAAATACAAATTCAAACTTAAACTTCAAATTAAGTTAGGATCCTGACTTTTTCCAAATGATAATCAAAGGACCTCATCTTCAAATAGAAATCTATGGTTAAATACAGTTTAAACATGGGTGCAGTGAAGAGGCTGCATATGTTGACAAAAGACTCATTTAGTTCTCAATTAATTAGACAGTCGTATGAACCGGACCACTGTTCTAAATGGATCAGGCAAAAAATCTTGGATTTTGGACATCCTAAAATTGGGAAGGGACATAGAGGAGAGGAGATCCTTGAAATGTAGTAAATAGATAAGAATTATCATATTCCCATATATGGGAATAAAACTTTAATCAACTCCAGCCCAAGTTAGCCAAATTATATTTTAATAGATTGCCTATGTAGATGTTTAACCACACATCAAAATACACTCCTGTAAAAGCAGAACTTCATGTCAGTTTTCACGCTGCTGAGAAAATGAACTTCCACTCAGCATTTAAACATGAAGACTTCTCTATTCCATTTTCCATTTGTACACTGACAGCTTTAAGAAAAAACAAAGGACACAGAGAGTGTTGCCATTTTTTTTTCTTTTTTTAGCAGCAATGAAATACCACTAGCCCCTTCTTTACATAACCAAATTCAAGTCACAACCAGTGGTAGCTGCACCACATTTCACCAGGTACAAAACTGCTAGATTTAAATTAATAACCTGAAATTTTCCCCAGAACATCCCTTTTTTTTTTATATAAACAAACATTTTGCTATTTTTGTACATAGGCTAGCAGGCTTGTTTCAATATGAAAGTGCTAAATCATTTACAGATTTTATCAGTTATGTAGTGCTACAATAAGTGTCCGATATTCTACATATGAACAATCTTGATAAATGAAAATGATGAAATGTTAAGTAAGGCCATCCAATTACCTTTATGTACATTAAAAGAATAGATACCCATCAGGGAGAAGGGAAGAAAATTGGGCAAATACTCAGTCCCACAGTTGTAAAAATTAAATTGGCCTTCAAGCTTGTGTACTGTAAATGAGACCTTTCCAACAGTCCTGCAGCCAATGCCTATTTTCTTCATAGAAAGGAAGCTGCCTTCAAGACATCCCCTCTTGATTTCCAATATCCACAGTGTGTCATTTGAAGCTCAAGTTTCAGGTTCTTCCTATCTTCATAAAACCTTCTTTCCAGTATTAGGTTGCATGATCAAGTCCCACTCTTGGGTTGCTTTTTCTTTTTAAAATATTCAATCTACCAATTCATTTTGCGTGAGCTGTAGATAACATGAACCAGTTCTGGAACCACTATATTGGGAGGAACACAAGCTCTTCACTACAATCACACAGTAGAAGGAAAAGTAGTGATAATTCAATTCATTCCTGGGGCTGGACCACCAAAATTAAATGAACTTGGCACAACTGGAGCACTGAATTTATATCCACCATGCTTTTCAATCATTTTGGATTCTGGAAGAGAGAAGATAAAATTAGTTAGTGTCACAAACTGTTTCTGCCAAGATAAATTCTTCACATTCACCAAAAAGTCCTTTTAAAATATTAAAAATGCCTCAAGTGACCCTCAAAAATCAGTTCTCTTAGAATTGCAGATTAAAAAAACGAGAAGTTTAAGGTACTATAAAATAACACAAGAGTTATATGATATCATATGTACTTTTCCAGCCTTAAAGAGAAACAAGATGTAAAAACTTAAAATTATCATACTCTTCTGACTGGTACAAAAAGGTGCCCTGATTAAAAAAAAGAAACAAACCCAAAAAACTTCTCCCAAAAAATTATTGATAAAGAAACAGATTCTTAAGCTAATGTTTCTGTGTCCATAATGTTGGCTACCTGCCTTTAAGAGAAATGTCTTCTTCAGACATCCTCATCTCCTATAAATAATTAGGAAGCAAGTTAAGTAAGAATGAAGATGTACATTATAATTCCATCAGTTTATTTTGTCACAAACAACATAGTGATATTGAAAATAAAACTGTTTACACAATTAGAGGTGTAGATGTGGCTGGATTCTGACAGAGGGAGCTGTGATGTCAAAGGAGTGCTGATTCTTTCTGGCTGAGAATTCCACAGCAACATATACCTTGACTGTCTGATATTAAATTATGTGTTTTCAAAGACAGCAATACGCTACTGACCCTCCAGAGAGCATCTGAGGAATATTCTTAGTACTCAGTACACATCTAACTTGAAGCAGATTCATTCTCTGGCACAAGAGTTTGGCAGAAATTTGGAAGCACATCTCTTATACTGGGTGGAGTTTGAACTGAACTTGGGTGTGTAACATGGATCTAATTTAGCACCACTCTGCCTAATCCCCTTTCACTGAAGTAGACTCTAGTGCCCCCACCCTTCTAGTCAAGGCTAGGGCTACCAAGGAGGCTATTCTGCAAATGCGGATGTTAATAGGGTATGTCTGATGGGTTCAAGAGGAGCCCTTGTTAGGGCCTGAAGGACAAGTCCCATGAGGGAAAGTGATTTATGACTGGCAATGAAAGGAGGCTTGCGTCTCTGAGGAAGTGGTGCATGTTAAGGGTAACAGATTAGGGAAACTCTTCTCCTGTCAAGGAAGATGAATCTCAAAGTGTAAAGTATTTGCAGCTATCTCCCAATCCATCTGCCAGAATCCCTGTGGTTCAGGAACCTCTGCTGCTGTGGCCATAAGCCTGTCATTTGTGCCACCATTCAAAGGCACATCAAGCCAGTAAACATATATTAGTGGAGGCTGAGCATCAGACTGTCAAGATGTTTTTGACTGCTGTGTCTAGAAGGCTGAAACTCAGGAGATACTTCCATTCAATTTCCAAGCATAAGGCTTTAGCTAGTTTGGGTCAGGGTGTAAAATCAGACCTTGAGACAGGGTGTCAGGCTGTTTTGGGATATGCCAAAGGGACCTCTCACATAACTAATTACAGAATCTGGACGGTAATGAAAAAAACAGCTATAGCCCTGATAGTCAAGATTATTACAAGTTGGGCAGTGCAGGGCACAGCTAGTCACTACATGATTTCCCTGGGGGGTGGGGGGAGATACAACTTGTAGACTAGTGTGAAGAGTGCCCTGGGCAGGCGGGCAGACTTCAGTCATTCCATTCTTCTTGGAAACATCCTGAGATGGCATTTTCAGGCCCTTGTTGGAAACTGAATGTTACAGCTAAGCAGAGCCCTTGAAGTTCAAATGCAAGCATGACTTCCTAAGGAAATATAGGGATATATATCAGTGACATCTACTTTGACAAGTAACAACTCTCTAGGGTCTCATTCAGAAATCTTATACATTGCCTTGTAAACTGGAGCTACTTGGAATTGCATCTGGGACTTTTGCAACCAGGCAGAACTTTCACAATTGAGTTACACTCCTTCCCCTCATGCTAGCAGAAGCTCCTAGTTGAGTGTCTTAGATTACGTATTACAGAAATAAGACAGCACTAAACAGGCTCTGGGGTGAATGTGTAGATTGCACAAGATAATTCTCCAAATGCTGATCTTGTCAGCCCGAACCCCACAAGTACTGGCCTCTGATGTCATGTGATTCTGCAATTTTCTTCCTTGCAAGATACAAAGTTTCGCTGTGAGTAGGCAAAGATGGCAGTTAGCAGAATGGCCAAACTCAGCTAACAAAATTCTATCAGTACAGGTAACTGGCTTCCCATAAGCAGGTTAGTACTGTATATATTTTAGTTCCAGAGACGGAGAGTAGGATAGAGTTTGTTCTCATAATCTGCATAATTCTGAATGAACAGGGCCCTGTTATTTCTTAAGATTCTGAGCTCTTTCCTGGAATGAGTTTGGTATCTTGTATCTTCCCTGCTATACTAAAATAAAGGTGATTCATCCCTCTCTTCTCCAACATATCATCCCACCTGACTAGCTCTACTAGGCTCACACTGTTCTTACACAATCTTTCTGAAAAGGATTCTTTGAGCCTTCTTTCACACTGCTTGTTGTGAAGGCCACCTGAAAAGGACATATGATTGTTCTGTTCTTTTCTTTTTTTCTCCTCAGCTCTAATATGGAACTGAGGAAAAAGTCACCCTTCTTGAAGAATGCTGAGTTAAGACTGAAGAAAAGGGGATTCCTTCATGGGAGAGGAAGAAGTCTAAACCAGGCTTCTATAGAGGAGTTAAAGTTAGCCCTTTCTTCTTGGCACCAACTCTGGTGACCAAGATTTTCCTCATTTCAAGATCAAGTAAGATGGAGCTCTTTCAGGGTATGATGAACATATCCCTCAGCAAAATACTAATACCACCATGAATGTAATAACAACAATGTAAAAATCAATTAAAAATGCATACCATGAGCAGCTCTTCGCTGATCTGCTAAAGTTGCTATGTCCTGTAATTGTTTTCTTTGATCTTCATTAAGACCACGTGTCAATGCTTGGTACCATACTGGGTTACGATTCTGAAGTGCTGCAAAATATATAGATTTGTAAATATTTGGAAAGTTCTGGACAAATTAATTTTAATTCACTATTTTTAGATGCCTCTTGATTACTGTTAATAGAGCTTAGTCTGTTCTTTGCTTTGTTTCTGGTGTTCTAATTTTGATTTTGCTGTTATAATTACATATCCTGCTCTGGGATTATTTTTACTGATAATAAGGTTAATTATATAATCTTTAACACTTGAGGGAAGAATGTATAATTAAATGCATTAATCCAATAAAAAACTTATTTTTATACATGCTTGAGATATCATTTTTCCTTTTTCAGATTTTTCTGAAATCAGTTTTATGTGCATGTTGATGTGCAACTGAAGTTTGAGTTTACTATAGAGTAAGATCAATCAGCCTATTTGACAGATGTTATCAGCTAAGTTTTACCAATGACTATGAAGACTTCCTCAAAAGCATAATACAATTTAATAGTAACCAGTCCCACACTCTTAGTGCCTATTGTCCATTTTATCAGCCTTGCCCTTTTATAGTTTATCATTCTTAGCATTTCAGAGGAGAACTGAAAAATGTCAGAGAATAAAGTCTTGTTTATGTCAAGTGGGAGTAGGCAATGAACAGGGGGTAGTGGACAGCCTGTAATGGGTAGGCCAGATACCTGGAGTGCTTCTACAATTGCTGACTAGAAATAATACAATTTATGCCATCAATTGACATTATTTTCTCTCTTCCATTCTTTGAATAAGTCAGACAAACAGTACTGTGCAAAAGTTTTAGGCAGGTGGGAAAAAATGCTGTAAAGTAAGAATGCTTTAAAAAATATATATTGTAATTGTTTATCAATTTACAAAATGCAAAGTGAGCGAACAGAAGAAAAATCTAAATCAAATCAATATTTGGTGTGACTACCCTTTGCCTTCAAAACAGCATCAATTCTTACACTTGCACACTTTGTACACTTGCACAAAGTCAGGGAACTTGCAGGATTAGAGTCAGGTGTATGATTAACCAATTATACCAAGCAGGTTCTAATGATCATCAATTTCATATGTAGGTTGAAACACAGTCATTAACTGAAACAGAAACAGCTGTGTAGGAAGCTTAAAACTGGGTGAGGAACAGCCAAACTCTGCTACTAAGGTGAGGCTGTGGAAGACAGTTTCATGTCATAGGTCATACGCCATGGCAAGACTGAGCACAGCAACAAGACACAAGGTAGTTCTACTGCATCAGCAAGGTCTCTCCCAGGCAAAAATTTCAAAGCAGATGGGGGTTTCAAGATGTGCTGTTCAAGCTCTTTTGAAGAAGCACAAAGAAACGGGCAATGTTGAGGACCATAGACACAGTGGTCGGCCAAGGAACCTTAATGCAGCAGATGGAAGACACATCATGCTTACTTCCCTTTGACACTGGAAGATGTCCAGCAGCAGTGCCATCAGCACAGAATTGGTGGAAACCAGTGGGACCCAGGTACATCCATCTACTGCCCGGAGAAGTCTGGCCAGAAGTGGTATTCATGGAAGAATTGCGGCCAAAAAGCCATACCTCCGATGTGGAAACAAGGCTAAGCGACTCAACTATGCATGAAAATGTAGGAACTGGGGTGCAGAAAAATGGCAGCAGGTGCTCTGGACTGATGAGTCAAAATTTGAAAGATTTGGCTGTAGCAGGGGGCAGTTTGTTCACCAAAGGGCTGGAGAGAGGTATAATAATTAGTATCTGCAGGCAACAGTGAAGCATGGTGGAGGTTCCTTGCAAGTTTGGGGCTGCATTTCTGCAAATGGAGTTGGAGATTTAGTCAGGATCAATGGTGTCCTCAATGCTGAAAAATACAGGCAGATACTGATCCATCATGCCATATCATCAGGGAGGTGTGTGATTGGCCCCAAATTTATTCTGCAGCACGACAACGACCCCAAACATATAGCCAATGTCATTAAGAACTATCTTCAGCGTAAAGAAGAACAAGGAGTCCTGGAAGTGATGGTTTGGCTCCCAGAAAGCCCTGATCTCAACATCATCGAGTCTGTCTGGGATTACATGAAGAGACAGAAGGATCTGAGGCAGCCTACATCCACAGGAGATCTGTTAGTTCTCCAAGATGTTTGGAAAAACCTACCTGCCGAGTTCCTTCAAAAACTGTGTGCAAGTGTACCTAGAAGAATTGATGCTGTTTTGAAGGCAAAGGGTGGTCATACCAAATATTGATTTGATTTGGGTTTTTCTTCTGTTTGCTCACTTTGCATTTTGTAAATTGATAATCATAAACAATTATAATATATATTTTTGAAAGCATTCTTACTTTACAGCATTTTTTCACACCTGCCTAAAACTTTTGCACAATACTGTATGTCAGAACATTTTCAAGCAAAATATTATCACTGGAGAAACATCACGTGAGAGACAGGTATTATTCCATTTTGCTGAGAAGAAAATTAGTTTTTCTACATCTTTTCTACTTGTTTCTGCACCTTACTTCCCCCAATTGCTAAAGCTTTTCTTATCAAAGTTGAAAAATCCAAGGTTGTTCTTCCCTTCCAATATCTTTTTTTTTTCTTTTCCCATGTCATTTGTACACTTTTCTACATAGCCATTTTCACACAGAAACATAACCAATGATCTGACACTGTAAGAACAATTTACTATAGTGGTAAAAACAGACATATTTTCCCCAGTCAAGATAACTTATTTTTATCTCCAACAGTCTAATTTTTACAATAAAAAGCGAAATATTTACTAATAATTCTGCTAAACTACAGACTTCCATCAAACCTGACTCATTTCAAATTTGCTGAATGCCTAGGCTGCAGCTTTTCAAATTCCTCAAATTTCTTTTCTGAGTCTTTCCAAATTCGATGCATCCCTAGAGTTCCCACATTTCTTACAAGTTCTTTAGCACAACACATTAATAACACATATTTCAGTACACATAAGAATCCAGATTTGCAGTGAAAACTACAATTGCTCTTACTCTGAAAAATTGCTTTAAATATTTGATATTCATCAACAGGGTTATCTTCATCATCAATAATAGTTGAATATCCCTCCAGTGCTGTCTCTTCAGCATCATCTTCTTCCCAATCCTCATCATCTCCATCTTCTCCAGCCTGTTTTGCCAAAATCTCTAAATATTCTTGTCCATCTTCATCAATATCATCTTCATCACTTCCAAGTTCTTCTGTAAGCAGACAAAGGGTTTTAAGAGTGGCCAAAAATATCACCTAGACTCTTCCCCATTTATTACTGCAATATTTGTTTTGCATAAAAATTCCCCACTCTAGGCTCCATTTAAAAAAAAAATCACATGACCTTTAATACACTAGGTTATGAATGGTATGCACTAGAATTTAAATTTAATCATCTGATACTATACTACATAGCTACCAAATCACAAATGCAAACCCAGACAGGTATCACAACAAAACATTAAATGAATTAGAGTGATGGTTCAACAGTGGAAGTCTGCTTAGCTTTATTTTTAAAAATAAAAAACACTGGAACAGATTGAAGAATAGGAATAAATACAATAAATGTGACTAGGCGTATGCAATGCCTATATTCAGGGGACAGAGAGTTCCAGAGGATGAAACATACATTTCCTGGGCCATGCTAATCTATCCATTCTGATTTTCCCACAACTGCTACTCCATCCTGCTTTTCTGGAAATTAATCTTCCAAACTGAAAGATCTTTCTAATTTGAAAGATTAGATTCCAAAAAACTGCAAGTCCACCCCTGAACAGCCAAATCAGCTCGGTCCAGAGAAGAAAATGGAACGCTCCAGAGAAACCCCAACAAAGTACATTTTGCACATTCTTAGACGTGGTAAAGAACCAAATTACTCATAAATAAGAGATCAGATCCCAACACAGAGAACAGAGTACTGTGTGAAAAATAAGCAAGAAGACAAGCAGAACTATTTGAATCCAATTTAAAGGCAAAATATTAAACAAATAAACAAATACAGGAAAACTCACATGATGTACCAACAATTTCCTGAAAAACTTTCTATAGTTACATCAGTAATGTTGCTGATCATCACTATCAGAAAGATTTCTTTACCTGCTTCTTCATCTTCCTCTGCTTCATCATCATCATCATCACTATCATTTTCATGTTCAGCATGGCAAGCATATGCTCTTTTTAATCCATTAAATAAAAGTATGAAAGCTGGCAAGATCTGACCCGAAACCTGATTTAAAACCTGTGGTATGTGCTCCAAATCAATCAGTGCACACAGGCCTAGCACACACATTTTTCTGTCATGAAGTCTGGAATAAGAAAGAAAATGCCATATTATTTTCAGTTTTAGGAAAGCTGGCACAGAATATCTACCTGAGATATTCACAAAGGGCATGGCTGAGGAGATCAACAGAGCTTGTCATTTTTTCCCATACAGATCCAGCCCACAGCCCATATTTCATACAGAAGCTAGATGGAAAAGAGGCACCCATTGTATCTATATAATCCCTTCTCTTTGCATTAGGATTTAATGAATTAAAGCCACAATCCCAGAGGCAACAAGCTTACCCCAAGAAACAGTCTACATCATTAAGCCACTGTGTAATGAAGTGATTTGTAACAGGCTCCACATTATTGGGGAAGCGAAGATTTTCCAAGGTATTCAGAAGTAGATGAGGATTATAATAGAGAGCAGCTATGGCAACCTGGAGGCACATAGTCCTTAATTCGCTTGTTTTAACTTCTCTAGTTAATCGTTCTAAAGCAGCTTCCACAAACAAAGGTATACACTAAAGAGATGGAGGGAAAAAACATCAGATGCCAATATTAAAACATCTCTAGTGATAACATTTGATTTTTAACATCTGTATCTTACAATGCAAGTATGAAATTCTTAACTTTTAAAACTTTCTGGTATAACAGGAAATACTTCCACAGCTACTCCCATCTGTTCTTTCTGTATTCCATCTCCCCAAGTTTTTCTTCTTATGATGAGCAGAGATAATACAGGCTCCAGAGCAAGTAAGCAATTGTGATAATTATTGATCTGATTTATATCCTGTCTTTTTGTCCAAATAAAATGATCAAGGTGGCTAACACCATGGTTTAAAAAATATAGAAAATATCAGAAAACAATAAAAGTAACGGAATTAAAGCATGATTAAAAGTACAGCCAATGCTAATTTGTGTTTAAAAGCAGTTGAAACAGTAAGTCTTAGAGAGAGATGGAGACCAAACAGAATTGCTGGTGGAATGCTTTCCATAGTTAGGTATAACAAAGGGGAAGTTTTTCTCTCATTTAATTTTCTGCTTTTACTGCATCTGAAAATGCTGTCCAGCAGCATTGATCATTTTGTGGAATTGCTCATGTTCATTCTGAGCTGGAAACCAAATGGCCAAAGTCCAAGGAGGTGATAAGGAATGTGAAGTCACTTGGTAGGCCTTTGAGCCTGTACACACTGAAGAAATAGACAGGATTCTTTGTGATGCTAGTCCTCCACTTACAGCCTAGACCTTTGCTCTTCTTGCTTGGTCAAGACGGCCAAAGAGGAGATGAGGAATTTATTCCTGGCAATAGTCAATGACTCATTGCAGGAGGGGGAAATGCTAGCTATACTGAAGGAGGCATTTGTTTGCTCCTTCTTCAGAGAGACCTGCTTTGGACCCAACAGTTTGGAATAATTATCACTATATCTCCCACCTTCCCTTGTGGGGGAAGGTGATGGAGAAAGTGGTGGGACAGCAGTTACAATTTACTCTGGATTATTTGGATTCCTGGCAGTTTGGATTCAGACCCTGGCATGGAACCAAAACCACACTGGTCACTCTCAAGAATGACCTAAAGCAGAATTCTGATATGGGGAACATGACAATCCTTGATCCACTGGACCTCTCAGCAGCCTTCAGTACTATCCATCACAGCATTCTTGTGTTGTCCATGAGGGTTGAGAGTGGGGGATGGTATTTTGTGGTGGCTCCACTCCTAAGTAGATTACTGAAGTTGGTTATAAGGGAGAAGTCATGTTCTTAAGCATTTCCATTATAATCTCTATTTTTTTTTTGTTTAACACCCACCTAAAGCCTAAGCTGATCTTTCAGGCCTTCCATTGCCACTATAACTGAGTCCATCCATCTTGCTGTTGGTCATTCTCTTCTTCTCTTCCTTTCCACCTTTCCCAGCATTAGACCCTTTTCCAGAGAGGTAGGTCTTCACATAATGTGTCTGAAGTAGGATAATTTGAGCCTGCTCATTTGTGCCTTGAGTGAGAACTCTGGATTGATTTGTTCAATATCCTTTATTTGTTTTCTTGGCTATCCACAGTATTCTTAGGAGTCTTCTCCAACACCCAAGTTTAAAAGTGTCAAAACTCTTCCTATCCTGTTTCTTCAAAGTCCAACTTTCCCTTCCATAGTGTCACAGGGAATACCATGGCTTGCACTATTCGGATCTTTGTAGGTATAGAGCCATCACAACATTTGAACATCTTTTCCAAGGCCTTCGTGGCTGTTCTACAAAGTGCTAATCTGTGGCATATTTCTTGGCTACTTGTTCCTTTACTGTTGATGACTGATCCTAAAAGGCATAAGTTATCCAGCACTTCAGTATCTTCACTGCCAATTCTAAAACTGATTGTTCTACCTGTTATCATTAATTTGGTCTTTATATTTTAGACCCATTTTTTTCACTGTGCTCCTTAACTTTTATTACTAGAGCTTCCAGATCCTTTGCATTTTTGGCTATCAGGGTAGTGTCATCAGCATAGTGCAAGTTATTGATCTTTCTTCCTCCAATTTGAAAACCATGCTCATCTTCTTCCAATTCAGCTTCCCTTAATAAATATTCAGCATACACTTTGAATAAATAAGGGAAGAGTATACAGCTTTGTTGCACTCCTTTGCCAATCTGGAGCCAGTAAGTTTTGCCATATTCTGTCCATGCTATGGCTTCCTGATCTGTATATAAGTTTCTCATGAGGACAGTGAGATCTTCTGAGATTCCCATTTTTCTGAGCACATTCCACAACTTGATGTGATCACCACAACTGAAGGCCTTTCTATAATCAATAAAGCACAGAGTGATTTTTTTTTGGTATTCTTTGGCTTTCTCAATTATTCAGTATGCACCAGCAATAATATCTCATGTTCCTTGGCCTTTTCTAAAGCCAGCTTGAACACCTGGCATTGCACCAGTTGTGACCATTCCTGGAATAGCCACTCATGCACATGTCACTTCTTGATTGAACTACTGGAATTCACTTTACATGAGGCTGGTACAGAAGACTATCCAGAAACTTCAGCTGGTGCAGAATGCAGCTGCCATTGTGATAACAGGCCAGACCTTTTATTGCCATAACACACCATTCATTACAGGAGCTACATGCCAAATGCTTGCAAACAGAAAGTACCTGCTGAGGATCCCCCTCCTAGTAGAATAGTCAGATGGAGGAGAAGTCAGCATTCTCAGTAAGAGCTCCCTTCCTATGGAATAGCTTGTCTTAGAGGCAAGAATTGTCCTTTCCTCATGACCTTCCAGAAACATTCAAAGCTTGATTTTTTGGAAGACATTTGGGAAATAGTACCATTGTCTCAGTGTTACGTGGAACCACCTACTGTAGCTGATTGTTTTCTTAGTATTTATTCTGTATGCACATGGCTTAAGAGTCAACCCTGATTTAAGTGGCAAAGAAGTGCTTCTGAAAACCTATGCTAATAGTCAGGCTTTAAACATTAAAACCAATGCCCAAGGGAAAAAAAGGCAACATGGACATGATGCGAGTCCAGTATTTTTTATCTGGTGTAGCAGCTAAAATGCTAGGCTAGAAATCAGGAGACCATGAGTTCTAGTCTTCCCTTCAGCATGAAAACCAGTTGGGTGTCTCTGAGTCAGTCACTCTCTCATTTTCCAACCCACATGACAGGATTGTTGTGCAGAAAACAGGAGGCAGGGGCATTGGGTATGTACATGACCTTGAGTTGACCAAACATAAAGATGGGATTTAAAAAATCAAATCTATATCCTGCCTTTCTTCCAGGCATGCAAGGTGGTTTAGACAGGGATGTCTCTTTGTTAAACCACCTACGAGTAGGTTGGGCTGAGAATGACTAACCCAAGGTTCACACAAGTGAATTTCCAAAACTGAGAGGAGACTTAAATCTTTCAGTCCTAGTTCAGCATCTTAACCAATACACTGCACTGGCCCTGGTCAGTACAATTTGCACCAAATCAAAGCCCACAATAAAGATAAAATCTCACTTGTAGAGCTTAACTTTTGCTGATTTCAGACATGACCATGTTGCTTTCTTGGCAACTAGTGATCTAACTCTGCTGTAATAGATGTTATGACTTGCTTAGAAATGGAGCTAGCAAATGTGTTCTTCATTGCCATCACTTTGAGATGCAGCTATCCCTGAGGATTAAGGAGCACTCCCATTACTGCAGACCTGCCCAGGGTAGGCTGAACCTATTATATGCATGTAGCTTTCTACTGACTGATAGCACTTTGGTCTTGTCTGGATTCAATGTTAAGGAGGAACAGAACTGGATTTCATCAGCATTCTTGAGTATCCTGATATAAATTTCAATATGACATCTCTCAGCAGTTTCATGTAAATACTGAACAGCAAAGCAAAGAAAGAGGCATTCATTGCTGCCTCCACAGCAGGGAGAATAAATCTAAAATTAGTGTGAAATCAGCACTTAATGATTCATCCCACTTCTTCCATTTGTATTTCAGCTTTCATCCTTGACCTCATTTTTTTTTCCTCTTAGTTTTCTATTAAATCAAGGGATTGATTTGACTTTGGAGAAGGAAGAGGGTTCTTATGAATACTACTATATATCATCCAAGTTGTTTCAGTATTTCACAGCTGGACCATGGTCCTGATAATATTATCTACCAGGTGGGACATACTGCAGAAACTCTTCAGCATCATCAGGTGCTTGGAGTGGACCATTTTAATTGGGCATTTCCCCTACAGAGGTTCTTACAACTGCCAGTCTAAAGATTACTGGAATGTGATGGCAGGAAGGACCAACGAAACATACAGCCATAGAAGGTTCTGTATTTTGTAGTAGCAATATTCGTAACTCTTGATGGCAGCCCTACTGACAATGCAGCTATAATATGCAATATTTGGGAACAGCAAATAAATAAAGATCAACAGTGCAATCTATGGCATCAAAATTTTTAATGGTTATCGGCAGCATACTTATAAAAAAGCTATACACCTATGAGCACTCCAGATGTGCTTAAAAAATGTTAACCTGTAGTTTCTTCAAATTCACGTATCTATTACACCTGAGATGTTTCAGCTTTTGTATTCCGTCTTGATGGAACAGCCTTTTTAAAAAAAATTATTTCCTTTTTGATTTATACACAAAACTTGATGCTTTCTTTGGAAATAAGCAGAAAGAAAAGCAAAGCCTCAGAAACTTACAATATTGCTATCTTTATAGGACATATTTATTTTAACACTGCTTTTTTACATGTGGATGGTAAGTAACTGACCACCTCCACAGTGTAGCTTCTTTCAGAGATTTCTGAAGACACATTATTTAACTTACCTGATCAATGCCACGGCCTTTACATTGCAAAATGATAACTTCTAACAGCTTTGCTGCATGACATTCTGCATCTTCTCCTGCCACACCTGTAAGGACCTAGGAAATACATGGCCTATTAATTTTGGTACTCAATGTTTTTCATTTTCTGTAAATAAATTCAGCTATGTAAGAAATGTTCAGTCATCTCTGGGTTTCATCAATATATATGAATGAGTAAATCTTTTTACATATCTATATGAAAAAAATTACTTTTTCAAAAAACTAATAGAATATTATTTCACATCTACCAAGATTAATTCCAGTTATGAATCCACAAATACAAACCAGTAAAAGATCTGAATTTGACTTGCCATTTTAACAGATATAGAGTAAAATCCAATGTTATATAAACTGACTTTTTCTTCTGCTCCCCCACAGTCTTTCAGTTTGATCAGGAGGGTCCTCTACCTCCACAATAAATTATGAGGCCATGTGGGGTCTGCAGAGGGGGAGATGTGCACAAATTCTCCAATCCCGTTATACTGACAGAAGCAGTTCCATCAGTTCAAAGAATTTATTATCCTCAGATACCTCAACAAAATTAAAGCAGAACACTTTCTCTCTTTAACACAATCTCAGAGCTTGAAAAGAAACAAATCTCATCCTGCATTGATGAACTACAGTTGGTGCTTAAAAATTTGTGAACCCTTTTGAATTTTCAATATGTCTGCATAAATATGACCTAAAATATGATCTGTTCTCCACATAAATCGTAAAGTTATATAAAGAGAACCCCATTGAGTCAAAAACATACTTGTTCATTTATTTGTTGAGGAAAATGATCCAAACCTACATATTTGTGTGGGGCAAAAATATGTGAACCCATAGGATTATCAGTTCATTTGAAGGGGAAATTAAGCGTCAAGTGTTTCAATCAATGGAATGATAATCAAGTATGAGTATGGGAGGGCCTGCCTTGTTTAAAGGACAGGATTCTGGGTATTCACTATAAAAATCTGATCTTTACAACACAGGTATGTGGAAGTATGCCATGGCTCAAATAAAGAACATTCCTGATGACCACTCACCAGGCTGGAAAAGGTCACAAAACTATTTTCAAAGAGCTTGGACTCCACCACTGTCAGGCAGATCGCAAACAAATTGAGGCAATTCAACACCATTGTTACCCTCCCCAGGAGTGGTAGAGCCACCAAGGTCATGTGTTCATGAAACCACCATCAAGAGAACACTGAACAACAATAGTATGCATGACATGTTTGCAAGGAGAAAGTCACTACTCTCCAAAAAGAACATTGCTGCCTATGTAGAGTTTACAAAAGACCACATAGATAAGCCAGAAGGCTATTGGAAGAATGTTCCAGAGATAGATAAGACCAAAATAGAACTTTTTGGCTTCAATAAAAAGTGTTATGTTTGGTGAAAGGCAAACACTGCATTCCAGCATAAGAACTTTATCCCATCTGTGAAACATGATGGTGGCAATATCATGGTTTGGGCCTTCTTTGCTGCCTCTGGACCAGGACTGCTTGCCATAAAAAATGGAACTATGAATTCTGAATTGTACCAGCAAATTCTACAGGAAAATGTCAGGGTTATCTGTCCGTGAACTGAAGCTCAAGAGAAAACGGGTCATGCAGCAAGACAAATATGTTTTAGGTCATATTTATGTAGAAACACTGATATTCAAAAGGGTTCACAAACGTTTAAGCACTACTGTACTATTTATGTATAAAGATTTCTTTCCAAATCCAGATGCATATACTACATATACTGAAGGGAATGGGGAAGGCAGAAGGGAAAAATCAATCTATCATGCTGGAATTTGGCTCCAGACTGAAAATTGTTCCATACAGAAACAGATTCTGTGTAAGAAATCTACAATCAAAATGTAAGAGAGATTGTTCATTTTAATACCAATGATCACCAAAAGAAACAAAAGCCAATATATACATGAGAACTCAGATTTAATCTTGTTTAAAACAAAGGAACTGCCCACCAGACTTTGGAAAACCCAACTTTCCAAAAGAGATTCCTAACATTTAGTTCTGCTAGTGTTATTGACACCAAAACTCAAGTTACCATTCAAGCAAATATAACCCATGCAGCAGTTAACAAAATACTAACAATGGCGCCAAATTTCAAAATTCTACTTCACTTTGCATCTTTATGTTTGAGAGTTTGGAGGCTGGTCAATGATAAACTTGTCTTTCGACATCACTAGACCAGTACTATGATCTCAGGTTACTCTTTGGCTGCAGATTGTATGTGAGCAATATAGTCTATGTGCAGAACGCAAATGGACTAAATCACTAGACATAGATAATATACTATGCACATGTGGTTGCAGCCATTTAAATCTACTTTGAAGGAGGAATTAAAATCAAAACACACATAATTTTCATATGGCAACTGTTTTCTAGTTTTAAAAAGGCATGCAAAATTATTTTGAGGAGGATGCAACGGGTTACCTACCTTTTTACACATACTGTAGATCATTTCTAAGTATTTTGTATCAGACAGGAGCGTGTCTGTATCAACAGTCACATAATTATGCAACAGTGGCATCATATCTGTATTTAGAAAGAATACTACAAATGTTACATATATTCTCACCTCTTAATATTAATGAAAATGAAAAATTATGGTGTGCATTAGCATTTCAGTTTACGTCATATAATCTTCCCTTTGTAAAATGAGCTCCACAAGGCATAAGATATTCACCTGTAAAGTAATCAAAACCATCCTGCTGAAATACTTCAAAGACCAGAGGCAGAAGCTGCCACATCTGTGCAGAGACCTGTTGACAGGTCAGACTGTGAGCCAAGGAGAAGATTTCTTCATAGAATTCTGGAACAGATCAAAGTATCATTAAGTGTGACTTGATCAAATTAGTAGTGCTCTTTAATATGTTTATAATATTCGATACAACTGAAACAATTACCTAAAACATGCTGTTGTAAAACTGTTCCAATTACTTGTAAACAGATACCTTCTAACTGCTGAGTAATCTGAAACAGAATGTTTAAACGTAAGACAAAATATGTATGAAATTGCTTACTTTAAAATGGAAAATCCAATTTTGAAATTCAAATAGTACGTAGGACATGATCCAAACTCACTCCTTCCCCCTTCGTTACATGGCACCTATACATTTTTTCATCTTTTCAGAATGTCATTTTTAGTTTGTCTTGTCTTTCTAGTGTTTATTTTTTTCCCGTCTAGCTGCAGAGTTTGTCAGAAACTATTTTATTTCTCAAAAAAAATTAGCCCACTTTTCATTAATCCAAAAGCAAGATACAATAAAATAAAACAATAAAAGCAATAAAATTACAAAGCAAAAACTTAAGACTGTGCCATAACAGCATTACATTAAACAACACAACTAGCAAGTTCAGGACGATCTGTTTTTATGTATTAAAACAGAAGGAAGACCTAATACATTTTAAGTTATAATGAAATGAAAAAGCTTTTAGTAAATGGTTGCAAGGAATTATGAACATCAACTTATTATCTAGCTATTGCCTTTGTAACAGGATACATAGCTATGAAGCTGCTGATTGTCACTGCAATAAGGTGCAATAAAATTTAATACTGGGTGTCCCCCCATTTGATCCTAGTCAACATGACCTACAATCAAGTCAGAACGCATTCTACAGGTAGTCCTTGACTTACGAACACAATTGGGACCAGAATTTCCATTGCTAAGTGATGCCGTCATAAAGCATGTCATGTGACCACATCACTTAGGGACGGCAATCCCAGCACTCCCCATTGACGTTAGATGAATTTAACTGGTTGTCAGCTAAGGACCTACCCCAGGCCAAGCCTTTCTGGGTTTGGCCCCTCCCAGCCCTGAGCCTTGGTTCTTCCAAGGTAAGGGACTACTGTGATGGAATGTATCTATGAGGAGGAGAGTGATGTGGGAGATAAAGGCTATTGGGAAGGAGGGGGTGCATTCCAGGAGAGAGGAGGTGGCAAGAGGCAGCTGAGTCTGCAACAGGAGTATGAGAAGCGAAAGAGGTTCAGGATAGCCACTCCCTAGAATCTCACAGGGTATATCCACTAGTTATTGTAGTATAGATTTAGTTTGGCAAGATTCTGTCTATAAGGTGTAAGCTAATAAACGAACTGGACTGGACTGTTTCATCGTTGTTCTTGGGCTGGGCCTGACAACTGCCTCCCCTTCAACTCCCCCCAATTGCCTATTTTTTCTTTAGACAGTTTATCCCGCCTTTATTATTTTTATAAATAGCTCAAGGCAGCGAACACATCTAATACTCCTTCCTCCTATTTTCCCTGCAACAACAACCCCGTGAGGTGAGTTGGGCTGAGAGTGACTGGCCCAAGGTCACCCAGCTGGCTTTCATGCCTAAGGCAGGACTAGAACTCAGTCTCCTGCTTTCTAGCCTACAGCCTTAACCACTGGACAAAACTGGCACTCCCTGTCTGCCCCATTTCTGCCCTTTTAGCTGCCCTGCACCTGGCCTTGCAGGGCGGCAAGCAGCCCCAGAACTGCGTTGATCTGCGGCTGCTTGCCATGCTGTGGCTCAGGGCTTCTTGGCACACTGCAACTCTGGGACTGCAAGAAGCCCGAGCTGTAGCACAGTGCAAAGCCCAGACTCAGTCCAGCAGTGTGGCACAAAGGGACTTCTTGGCATCCCTTGGCTCTGGGGCTGCAAGAAGCCCCTGGGCCGCAGTGCAGTGCAAAGCCCTTCGCAGTGCAAAGCCCAGTCCCAGCAGCTGTCGCCACCCTGCACTCCAATGCCCCTGCCACCCTGCACTCTACCGCCTCAGCTGACCTTCACCATCTTCTTGCTCCCACTGCTGACGAGTCATGTCCAGCCTGGCCCTTCACTAGGCAGCTGCTTGCCACACGAGGCCATCTTCCCCAGGTCTCGTGAGGAAACTGCTGTGCACAACCTGGGGAAGAAAGCCTCGTATGGTCAACAACTGCCTTGCAAATGGCCAGGCTGGGCATGCTTGGTCAGCAGCAGCAGCAGCAGCAGCAGCAGCAGCAGCAGCAAGATGGTGAAGGTCAGCTAGGGCAGCAGAGTGCAGGGGGCCAAAAGGGCATAGATGGGGGGGGAGTTGAAGCACCCCTGTGGTCGTAAGCGAAGGCAGATTGCCAAGCGCCCAAATTTTGATCATGTGACAGTGGGGGTGCTGTAACGGCTGTAACTTCAGGGACCATCTTAAATCCCTTCATTCAGTGCCACCGTAACTTCGAACAGTCACTGAAGGAATGGTTGTAAGTTGAGGAGGACCTGTACCTGTTAACAGTTCAGCCACAGTATGTAATGAAAACCACAGGATTTTCATTTGAATTTTGTAAAACACTGAGAAGTTTCTATTTAAGTAACATTTTGATTAATATGCTATTGAAATCTGAATTATTATTGGCCATTTGATTTCTTTAATATATGTTTATGCATTTTGTTTACAGCTGAGCTGTTCTTAAGAATTAGAATAGCTGGAGTAAAATTTCACTCCAATCCATTGATCTTTAAAGTCCATTAATGACAGTTGTATTCACACTTGCTGAAATGTATATTTTATAGCTATATTATCACATAGGGCTAAAATGTTTTGGGACCACAAAGCTCCCCTAATCTCCTTGTAAAGAACTCCCCTTTTTAAAATGAAAAGATTTAAAAAGTCATTATGGAATAGGAATTCAGCAGGAAAGTTTTGACTCTTCTGCATTTTATACTGCATTTAATGCATAATTAAATATCTTAAATTCTGTCCTAGTGTCTGGAGGCTGTGTGGATTTAGGTGGGGAAGAACATGCTTAGGCTCAATCCTGACAAGACAGAGCAGCTGTGGTTCTGAAGATCTCCCATCTTTGGTCTTCAATGGAGTTTGTACTTCCCCATTCAAGACTGGTGCACAATCTGGATAGGCCATCTTGGACTCACAGTTCCTGTTAGAAGAGCAGGTGGCAGCTGCGACCAAGAAGACCTTAGAACAAACATGCCAGCTGCACCTTTACTTAGACACAACGCCCTTCAGACAGTTACTCACATCTTAATCACCTCACAAATGGATAAGGGTAACACAGTTTACAAGGAGCTGCCCTTAAAAAGCACTTGGAAGCTACAGTTGGTCCAAATGCAGTAGCACAAGCAGTGATGGGCATGCCTTGTTATGCCTAAGTGACCCCACTGCTCTACGAGCTGCACTGGTTAGATTGGCTTTTGGGTGCAATTCAAGGTGCTGTTTATCACTTATAAAGCCCTTCATGGCATAGATCCTGGCTATCTGAGAGACCACCTGTCTCTGATTGTTTCTGCCTGTCTAGTCACATAGATCAAGCAGAGTCATTTTGTGGAACTCAGGAAGTGTGTCTTCTCTGACATGGTACATGCCCTCTGGAATGAGAATCCCCCAGAGCGCCAAATCGCTGCCACTCTGATGATGTTCCAAAAGGTATTAAAGACCTGGTATTTCTCCCAGGCTTTGGGGCTATTCCAGAAAGCTGAGACCCTGCTGGATGGCATCCCCCCCACTTTTTGGTTAAGTGTTGTTTTTGGGGCCACTCAAGATCTGTTTTTGTCCTTTGTAATTTTTTTAAGAACTTTTTAGTTGTAAGCTACGCAGAATCGTTGGGAGTCAGGCAACCTATAACTTGTATAAGTAAATAAAAATAAATATAATCAGTTGCTGAACTGAGTCAAATAATATGCAACCTTTAAAAAAAATGCTCCTCTAAGAAAGGGAGGCAATGTGGCACTTGAGACTTTGAGGGACATTCTCAGCAATCTTATTCCTACCTTAACCAATGTTCAGTTCAAGAGGGCCCTGGATAAAAGAATGTTTCCTCTTATAGACCAGTAACTATTTCAAAGAACATGCCATGAAGCATAATAATCAATAGATAATTCTTGCAGTTCACAAAAATTCATGTAATACCTTCCCCTCTCAAAAAAACCCAGAAAGATGCTATTTAGTTATTTAATTTCATAAATAATATAGTCAAAGCAAGTAAGTTTGCAAACAGATCCAAATAAATCAATAAGAACTCAAGCCAACTATGAAGAGCTCCCATAAGATCAATCCAAAGTGGGTAAATAGATAACTAATTAAAAAGGGATTTGTATAGCTTATGCATGTTATGAATTAATGCACCCAATTCATTGTAGCTTCATACAAATTTATGAATAGCATTTTGCTGTATTTTTATTTTATCTATACAATTAACAGCAGTGAATTGGTTCCATTCAATGGTATAATGATATATTATAAATATAATGAATAAATAAAACACATAAATAACATGGATTAGGCTAAATGTCTATCTAGCCCAGCATCCTGCTTCTTACAGGTTAACTAATTAACTATGGTTAACTAAATATCTCTAGGAAGCTTGCAAATAGGACATGGAAGACAATAGTAAAGTTACCTCTGAATATCCTGCAAACTGATCACACCATAGTTCTGAGAATTCAAAGACTGATCAATCAGTGGCTAATAACTATGATAGATAAATGTGTTATTCGGTGCAAAAGGAGGATACCTCTGAATATCAGATGCCATTGCATATAACAGCAGAAGGCTACTGCCTTCATAGTTAGCTTGGAGGATACCTAGAAACACAGATAGGCTATCATGGAAGAAAGAACACTAGACGAATCAGTTCTGATCCAGCAAGAACGTATAGATATTTGTATCAATTCTCAGTGGTTGATGAATAATGTTTTATTATTTATTTAATATATGTTTGTACTCCTTCCTAATTTAAAGAATTTTGAAGACATAAAAAACAACACATTAAAGTAATACACAATAATGTTTACTAAGAAAGACCAAAGCATATTCTTTAAAAAATATGGGGAGGGGGAAAGTATTTTCTTTCAACATTCATACTGGGAAGGCCTGGTTAAATCAGCAGGTTTTAAACAGGTGCCTAAAAGATGTTAGGGTAGAGCACTCTAGAGCATGGGTACTATCATACAGAAGGCTCCCCTAAAAGTAGCCACCAGATGGTATTCAGCCGCTTTCTATACAAGTAGCAGTTTTACTTATATTGGAAATTACACCATTATCTGAAAACCTCTTTTCATTTCATCACAACTAGATGCAGAATCATATGTAAAAATGCACAAATCAGATTTTTGTCTTACTGGTTTATGCTGCTGCTTAATTGTCCAAAAAGTAATTAAATCGGGGGGGTAAATACAATTGCAAATAACAACAAAAATCCTTACCTCTTTGTGATCTTCAACTACACTAAGAAGTGTATCAATAGTATTCAAAATACCCATAGCTGTTACTGCTTTATCATCACTGCCTTCTTCATCTGGTCCTGTCTGAATCACCTGGTTAAAAGTCATTGCCTAAAAACACACAAAAAAATCTCAACTAAAAGAGGCAGTTAGAAAGTTTGAGAAACAGACAGTAAAGAACCAGGGGGGTAAAGAAATCTGACTGTGTTTCCAAGACTGTATGCATATTTACATTATAACTAAAGATGCATGTGTGGGTGGGGCAAGCAGTAATCAAGAGAATTTGGACTTTGTTTTCTTATGGATCAAAAGGTTGGTATGGGTTTGTGTTTGTGGCTGATCAGAAGTTATCAAAGTAGCATGTCTTTGCAAACCATTCAAAACAGGCACTTAACAGAGCACTGCCATTAGCAAAGCACCTATCCTTCTTCCCCAAGCTAAGTGATCTCAAATGAAAGCAGAAAATTGAATTCACATCTTATTTTTTAGTATTTAAAACAAGGATATTTGTTACTTTTGTTATCCCTGTTGCTAGATTCATATGCTGCACTTAGCCACAAACAAAACACAATATGGTTTACCAGAATGTAAATGTACCTATTATCCCTTGGTAGCAGTGTAAGCAGGCCAAAATGTAGCTAACAACCTACATGAACATAGTACACAAATATTTAAGAAACATCTGGAGTAAAATACAAGCAATGGGAACACTAAAAAAAAACTACTGGGACCAGACTTACCAAATGCTGAGTCATCTCAACTGCTATAGGAGTAACTTCTTCACTATATTCACAAATCATTTTTTGAATTACATTGGTAAGATCGTCATTCTCAGTTTCTCTAATTATGTGAAGAAGAGCCTGCATTACCGGTCTAATGAATGGTGTTATATATTCTTTAGCTGCAAAGCAAGCAAGAATAGCCATCACTTTTTTAGAATTAATAATAAAACTGAATGACTTAAGCATTTATATTTCTTTTTAAAATCATGCTCTGAAAAAGGCCCTTTCAAGTATTATTTAATTAATTTGTCTGGCTGGCTTTATTTTGAATATGATAGACCATATTTTATTAACATATAATCAGCAAAATTCCCATGCTTCCCCATGCCCCTTCCTGAATGTTTGTGCTTATTTCTCCCTTATATGGAAAGAGGATGCACAATCTTGGATCATTCTCCCTTCTCAGTCTGCACTTATGGGTCTGTTTTTCTAAACACTCCCCTTTCCTAGCAGTAAGATGCTCCAGCCCCCAACGATAGTGTTCAAGAGCCTCCAGCAGACTAAATGAGAGGTCACAAACTTATACCCTTCCAGATCATTTTGTGCAGCATACACTTCAGTCACATTCAGCAGAAGAATGATAGCTAACAGGAGGCACCATCTTCTGATCTTCCCATAGACTGACAAGAAAGTGGACTTCATGGGTCTAATCTAGAACTTCTGGCTACACTCCTAGCTCTGCACTGAAGTGGTCTCACAATAAGGGCTAGGGCCTGTCAGCTTTCTGTTTCAGTATGGAGTCATGTTTCTGACCCTAAACCTGCAGTTTTAGGAATGCAGTAGTGGCAACAGGCTGCCCTGGTGGTGATGGCATGTTGATGCAGGGCTAAGAGTGCAACTGCCCCTCAGTTTGTTCTGCCTGGGCAACCAGCCATGTTTCTTGCTGGAGCGAGGAGGAGGTGCCACAGTGCCAGGCAAAGCAAGTTCCAGCCCTGGCCCTAAGTATGGAAGGCAGTGGCAGGATCTATGATTCCAGTGCTGTACAGACCACCAGCTTGGTAGACGGGAGGTGAGGCTATTGAGGGCTCCTCTCCATTCAACAGCTATTCACCATACACTTGGCTCCAATGGCAATAGAAATCCCTATTTCTAGGGGATATTCACTACATAGCCATCACCATAGCTGCTCAGCTTCATTATTGCACATGCATATCACATTCCCCCTCACATCTTGTGGGAGAACAAGCAAGTTCCACCAGTATTGTGCCTTCGGTAGGTGCTCAGCTAAGTTTAGCACTATTATTCAGAAAGACAGAGGCTGCCTCCTTGTGCAACTTGTAATTAATTAGACAGCACTAGCAACAGCACTTAAAATATACAGAAACAGACCACATTCTCATTTTGATGTGTTTCACAAGAGTTCACAGACTCTTATCAATATATAAAAAATACTTCACTTACACCCCTTGGGTTAATAATTAGGCCTGATATAGCCTTCATGATGATTTCATTTTGAAACTCCTGGAATAAATTGCACTTACTTTTTCCCAATGATTTCCCCCCACCCTTCTCCATATAAGCCTCTAAAAAAAAAAAAAAGATAACAGAAAAAACTAGCTAATTAAGCAGATCCAAAGAATTCTGTGACAGGCTTCATTGCACTTGCATGAATGTCCACACAGCAGTTGATGATGGTATCTATAATATATGATTTTATATTTATTCACATTTTGCAAACTACAAGAAACATTTGTGGAAAAAATCTAAGTAGGAACTGAAGCGAGACGCCCATGTGACTGCTTCGTTCAACAATCGCAATCCGGGCACTCCCGGTTGCGGTCGTTAAATGATTTCCCAGGTCATAGAGAGCAAAAGGGCTGCCTGCCAGATGGTTTCAGCTCTGCCTAGAGCTGAAATCCTCCTGGCAGGCAGCCCTTTCACTCTCACATGCTCCTAAAGCCTGCCAAAGGGTTTGCCCTCCCCTCCATGGACAGAGGGGAAATCCTTCTTGGGGCTGGAGGAATGGAGCTCCAATCTTCAGGGTCTGAGCTCTGTTCCTTCACACTGTTGAAACCTCTCAGTGGTGTGAAGGAACGGAGCTCAAATCCTGAAGATTGGAGCTCCATTCCTACCCACCACTGAGAAGGGAGGTGAAACCTCTCAGCGGTGGGCAGGTCCAGAGCTCAAATCCTCAAGATTTGAGCTCCATTCCTACCCACCGCTGAGAACTCAAATCCTGAAGTTCCTCAAATCCGCCCCTTCCCGGTGCCAAGGGGGAAGCCAGCAGAGAAGATTGCAAATGGCAATCACATGATCTCAGGGCACTTGGCAAGTGGTTGCAATATAAGCCAGTTGCCAAGTGCCCAAAATGTGGCCATGGGACTGCGGGGGCGGCACAACGTTTTATGATGGCCGGAAGCGCTTTACAGGCTGTAAAGCACCTTTGCCGAGGCCGTCATAACTTTGAATCAGTTAAATGAACAGTTGTTAAGCGAGGATTACCTGAATAATTTTCTTTTAATAATTTATTGTAAAGTGTAGTGACTTGCATTTATATAATAAGACCTCAACAGAGAAATAAATCTGGTGATTAAAATTGATAGCTTCTATATTGCTTTATCACAATTCTGGCTATTCTTCATTTCCTATTTAAATAACTACATGCAGTAACATTTTGAGCACAGAAATTATTTCACATTTGCTTTTATTTCCTGGTTGTAAGCTTCTTTAACAAAGTCAATGCAGGAAAAAGTACCTCTCTCTTGATTACTAATCAAAACTTGCAGTGCAATGGCAGCTTCCACTTTAACAGGCATTTCTCTATCATCAATCAGGCATCTTCTTGTTAACTCCAATGCTGTTTGAAGGTTCTGGTCACTCTTAAACTTAACTTCACAAAAATAATGGAGAACCCAGCAAGCCTGGTGAAGTTGGTAAGCAATTAAACACATTTAACTATTGTCAACATACATATTATTCTACATACATACAATACATACAATTATGAATAATAGTCAAAACTGCAAAAATATAATACTTGAACCGCCTTGGAAAATTTTGTTCATTTCCCTTTCCACAGGCATCTTTGAGAATTTGGAGATTAGTTAATGATAAACTTGTCTTTTGACAGTCAAGATCAGTACTACAATTGCTACCTGTTCTTAGGCTGCAGATTGTACATGAGACATAATGCAGAAATGCAGAATGCAAATGCACCATACTGCTTATCACAGCCACTTTAACTCACTTTTTTTAAAAGTGGGGGGTAGGGTCACATCACCAGCTTTATGATAAGTCACTAAAAAACTCAACAATGTACACTGTGGTAGTATTAACTGAATGAAGTTAACAGTTCTCACTTTTTACAACATTCCATTATTAACCTGATTTTACAGTAGCTAAAAGATTCAGTATGCATCATATATACTAACTTGCTTGATACTCAAATTCCTATTCTACAATCCTTACAGGAGACGAAATTATTTTTCTTTCATATGACATCAAAATGTTTTTTACATCTGCTGTATAAAAACAGCTTACCAAACCTTGTTGCAGAAAAATGTTATTAAAGCTCCTAAAATTAATTATAATAGGAAAACAAAGTTATTTTGAATTTCAGGTCACCTGGACACAGAACAAGCAGACTACTGCTATGTTGAAAGCAGCATCTGCAACTTAAGAATCAATCTTTTATTTATTTGTTTGTTCATTTATTTATTTAGTTAAATATATATCTCATCATTTCTTCAAAAGCTCAAAGCAATATCTCCATTTATCCCCAGAACAACCCCATGAGGCTGAATTGAGAATGAGTGACTGGCCAAAGTTAGCTGGTAAGCTTCCATGGCTGGAATGGACTTGAACCTTCCTCTCCCCAGATCTAGTCCTTAAATATTAAACCATGCTGGCTGCCTATGAGATATTATGGAACTCAGAATTATGACTGTACTTCTGGACCAAGAGGCTTTAGCAAGAGTAAGTTGTGCCCTTATAATCTTGCGCTTAGATTATTGCTATTCACCCTACATCAGGTTGCCTTTGAAGTCAATTTGGAAGTTACAGCTATTACTAAATGCTGTCCACTTGCTGAACAGTCAAAATGCAGGTAGTCCTCAGGTTACAACCATTCATTCAGCGACTGTTCGAAGTTATGACAGCACTGAAAAAATGGACTTACAACCAGTCCTCACACTTACAACCGTTGCAGCGTCCCTGCGGTCATGTTATCAAAATTTGGGTGCTTGGCAACCAGCCCACATTTATAACTGTCACAGCATCCTGTGATCACATTCTCCTGCCCTGTGCAAACTGCTTCCGCTTCAACTCCCCCCAGGCAGTGGTGGCAGAATACAGTGGCCTTTTCATCTTGACCATGCTGTGGAGGGTGGCCAAAAGGGCAGAGATAAGGGGGAGGTAGGTGGGGGGAGTAGAAGTAGAGGCAGTTCACACAGGGCAGGAGAAGTGAGTCGGCCTCTTCTGGCTCAGTGATCCCCTGAAATTGTCCTTTGCCTTGGAAGAACTGAGGCTCAGGGCTGGGAGGGATCAAGCCGGGAATAGTTGGGAGATAGGAGACGTGATCGTCATTTGTGACATTCCCAGCCGGCTTCCAACAAGCAAAGTCAATGGGGAAGCCGGCAGAAGGTCACAAGTTGTGGTCATGGGAGGTCCTCGTCTAATGACTATGCAGTTCTAGCTTAAGGACTGCAACTGGGACTGCTGTTGTTATGCGGTGCAGTCACATGTTTCACTTAATGACCGGTTTGTTTAGTAATGGAAATTCTGGTCCCAATTAGGTTTGTAACCTGAGGACTACCTGTAGCGCCAAAACTGAGCAAGCCAATCACCTTGTTATCTGCAGGACTATCTGCTCCAGATAAATCTGCCCATGTTATATGTTGGGCAGGAGAACATGCCACAGATTCCCTACTTAATGTTCAGTGGGCAGAGCCTGTAAGCAGTTCTTCTTAGGAGCACACAGGCACACACGCAGACATTTACATTCTGGAAAGCTATTTTTTCAGAAAAAACACTTTTCCTTTTTTCAGGGTAGAGAGTGCTACTTAATTGAAGGCAACTGTTTTGGAGAAGGGGGTTGGTATATTAATCTAAAGATCAACAATGTAATATTGCAGGATTTCGTTTGGCTCAGTTGATGGATAGTTTAGATTTAGTTATACTAAATAGCACTGTCAGGGGTGACCTCAAAGGGGAGTTCACATTCTGGCACCCAAACAGGGCCAGTGTGGTGGACTATATTATGATCTCCTGGAACTCTATATGTCATATATCTTATTTTTTTATTGGAACTCGCCCTGATAGTGACCACTTTCCATTAATCTGCTTTTTTGATTCTAAAACAAACCTTGAACCATTAGAAGTGGCCCACGCCCCATTGACATCACAGTGAAGGGACAAGTACAAAATAAATGATCTCAAGATTTTGCTAAAATTATGACTGGAATTCTGACCTCAGAGCTCCTCTGTCAGAGACATACCCAAATTTGTTCATCTGATTCATCTGAACAAGTAATATCATTGTATCAATCAATTATTGTTAATATTCAGGCCCCCCTGACAAGGTGTATAACACCAAAGTACGTTTATGCACATAAAAGATCTAAATCTTGGTATGATAATGACTGCATTAAAGCTAAAAAGGCTCTCTTAAATGCAATAATCTCCTTTCACCAGGAAAATTCTTCAGTTGCTCTAAAGTTACTTAAGACTCAAAAAAAAAATTATAAAGACCTTCTGAAGACAAAGAAACAGCAGGCTATAAGAAAGAATTGGAATAACTTAATCTTAGCAGCAAAGCTGGAGAATTCCACTTGGTTCTGGCATTTAATAAATCAGTTTCTTATGGGACCCCAATTGAACAGGTGGGCACCTATAAATACCTTGGAGAGCAATTCCATGCTCCTCTATTCTGGAATACACATTTCCTTTATCGAGCAAGCGTGGCACAGTGCACTTCATCAGCAATTATAAGATTCTACCACTCAAAAGGAGCCCATTATATCCCTGCAGCATGCAAGGTCTTCCAAGCTAAAGTAATACCTCAGCTCCTCTATGGCTCTCAGATTTGCTCCTTTGCAAACCTCAATAAAATTGAAACTATTCAAAATAAGTATTATGAGAGCCATTTTGATGGTACCAAAAAGTGTTAAAAATGCCATCCTAAGGGTAGAATTAGGTATAGTTTCATTAGATGCCAGAGCATGGTTTCTTCTTCTTACCTTCTGGCTAAAGTTACTACTGTCTCCTATAGGTTTAGCCCCGTTAGTATTTAGGGATCATTTCAAATCATCGTGGCAAAAACAAGCCTTAAGATAGAATTCAATTGCTGGGCTTCTCTATGCAAACTCTGTGCTTATTAGGATTTGATAATGCTAGAACTGCCCTTAAACAACGTATCTGGGACACAGATTTACAAACAAATTTAAGTAAGGTGTTGCACCCCAATATTTGTCAGTTTCTACAAGGGTTTATTCCAGCTTATTTAACATATATTTCACCATAGCTAGAATGGATGCATTGCCCTCAGCAGTCCTTTTTGGACGTTTTAAGGTCATTCCCATGCACCTTCGATTATGTCCATGTGGAGATGGATAGATGTTTTGGCTCAACAGAAACATCAAGCCATATGCTATTATACTGCTCCTTATATAAGGATTCTAAATATATACTCAATATTGAAGAGATTTCCTGGCAGGGAGTGTGACTTCCATCTAATGCTACTCCTTTTGGACAAAGACCCGGAAATATCCTCCCAAGTTGCCCGGTTTTGTGCTACCATCTGTACAATACGCTCCACCATTATTTAGAGTTAAAATTCCACAACACAGTATCTTACTTTGATATATTTTAGCACTGTTATTTTAATTATTAGATTAAATAATATTAATTGTTTTGTTTTATAGATATATATATAAATGTAAGATGGTTGTATTGTATACTTTGATTGTATCTGGCCTTAGGGCTGTAATAAACGTGTGTGTGTATATAGTTCCAAGATGTTGTACACTGTATTTTATGGTAAGATTTTATGATATATATGATCCCTGAATGAGATAGAATACAAATGCATGTAACAAATACATTATCAAAACACTCACCACAATCATCTATTTCCTATCACTTCACATTGTACCTTTTGTAAAAAGAGTAGGTGAAGTTTGTGTTCCTTTACATTCTACAACTCCCAGAAGGCTGGATCCAGCTTTGCACTTACCCTTGCTCTCATGTAGCCCAGCTCACTACTGAACAGAGGAAACACATGATTCTGCAACATGTACTCCATCTGATCTTTGTATATCTTTTTCTGTTGAAACATTTCCCCAAGAAGTAGATCAGTCTTTTTGTTTTATATATGTAACTCAATTCCCAGAAAGTTATTATTTCAATTTCCCCATCCTATTAACATTGCTAGCTAGGCTAAATAGTTGCTAAGATAAAGTTAATAAACTAACTCTGGCAAAAACAGTAAATCCCAGATACAAAAGCTTTACCTGAATTATCAAAATACAGCGAAGACAGTTTAAATAATTCATGTATTATATAGTACCTAAATCTAATCATGCAAGAGTTGTTTTCCCAGTTTCAAGCAGAAATTGGTTACTATGTCTGAAATTAGTTGAAAGCCAAAACTAACTGATTCAATTTAAGAGCTATAGTGCTAATTTATTCTATAAGATATAGAATAATAGTAAATACACAAAGGATACAAATTCAGACCAGATAATATAGTGCATTTAGCACACTAGCACCATTAGTTTATGTGTATTTTACAAGGTCCATTTCATGTGATTAACTCCTTTGAATGAGAAAATATGACCCCATTCATCATGTGGTTATGTTGGGGAAATACAGCTGCTTAATTAGGTACAAGCCTTCCCCTACCATTTTCAGGAAGACAAACTTCTTAGTATTAAGTGTTGGATATATTTTACAGTATAATGGCTAAGCAGCCTGAAGTTATTGTAGCCGTTGTCAATGCTTCTTTCTTCATATCAACTTAGAGGTAGGGGTTTGGTTGTTCTGTTATTGTACTGGGCTTTGGAACACTGAAATACCTAAGTTGCAGTATCTACCTGTCTCCCACTATCACTATATGCTCTGCTCTGTGTAAAGTGAATAAAGAACCCCTTCTCCAAATTCTCTACAAGAATTAGAAAATTTGGGAAGGAGAGAGGATAGTACTGGATGTGGCTTCTTTCATGCTGGGCTTTGGAGAAAGGAAAAATAATATAAACCTCTTGCTTATAACAAGCTTCTTGTCAGTGCGTAGTACAAAACTATATACTCCGCTTATCCACTGAATTACCTCTATATGCCAAGAAGTTCAGAATGGAGTAACATCCAATCATCATCCATTCATTAGTTATATTGAATGCCATGTAGGAGATTCTGTCTGGCTAGGTAATGGTGGATTTCCCTTGAACACAGCCTATACAATTTTGACCTCTAACATCTTAAAATAGGAAAACCCATACAGCTTAGATAAAGTAGCAAAGAGCTCTCACCCATAAATACATAATAATTCAAGGGACCTGACATGCAAATATATTAACAAATAACTAGTAAAAAATAAATGTCGATATAGAATTAGATGCAGCTATCTATTTGTCAAGACAGTACTTACAAAGTTGCTATTATACAGTGAAAACAAGGCAGACAAGTGTTAAGACATGTAAAGGATCAACAAAAATTCCACTTACTTTCAGAAGTATTTCAGCCAAAGAACCAATCATATGCAATGCTCCATCTTTTTTACGAGGATCTGCATTTGGCTCTGTGAGGATCTGGTAACAAAAGCCCATTGTTTTTTGCAGGACCTAGTATAAGGGTTAAGATACATTTTATTAAACTATTTCAATTAATCAAAAGGGTCAGCCAATATTCTAATCTGAATAACTCCTAAAACCTAGGATATTATCTGTCTATGTTTAATTTTTCTAAATACTATGTATGCAAATTGCTTAGATATAATAAAGTCACCAAACCTTTACATTAAATAACATTAAAACTATCTTTGGGAGATTCAGTTAAAGTGAAAAGATACAATATTGATTGTAGGAGCTAATTATTAACTAGAAAAACCTAAAATCTTTAGACACTTTCTGATTTTTTTCAAAACTACAGAAATACTGAATATAGATCTAACCCCATCATGTCTGGAACCAGAACCTGACATCGTAACATAAATGCCAGGGTCACAACAGACCACTGCATCTGACATGTATCAACTGGGACTTCAGTGATAGGGAGATGGCGAAAGGCAATCAGCAAAAGTGAAATCTTTCACTACTGTGCCATATTCTGACAGTAAACTAATGAATGTAAGACAAGCATGCAGACTAGAAACTTTGCTTGTCACACACTGTTTCTATGGAAAGTAGCTGAGTGTGTTACTTGGAAAAGTCCATAATGCTCCCAAGAGATACCTCTTCAAAACCATCTACCAGCAGCTTTCCAAGTAAAATATCCAATGGCCTACATAGGAGATAAAAAAGAACTACTTATTTGGATTTAAAGTAATCTTTATGGAACATACCTCTTTCCTTTTACCACATGCTGTAAACAACAATGTTTGTGCAGCGGTTGTGGGAGAAATGAAGTCTTCAAACACATCTATTAAAAGATAACAATCTACATTATTTGCCTTTTGAAACATACAGGAATTAATGCAAACCAAAAAGTGAATTCAGACAAAGTATTCTGTCCAATCCAACCACTAGAAATTCCCATTCTGAACTTCCATAAAGGATTTTTAACACAAATTTATGGAGAATTTATGTATATAAATCTCTCAAAGCTGCAAAATGGGTAACAAGTTTATGGTTTTAGAAATTGTAATAATCAACATACATCATATTAATATTATTTCAACAACAAAGTCATCTAAAATATATTTATTAAGATCTACCAAGACATATTATATTATTCCATGCTGAAATTTCAGAGATTTATGAAAAAGTTTTTTTTTTTTTAAACCCTCTTCTTGGGTCATGCTGAGAAAGCCACATAAATTATTTTGTTCTCTGGCAAGTCAACATCATTTTAGAAAATTCCAAAAGTCAGTAAGTGCACAGAATAGACCTGAGCTGGAAAAAAAAAAAAATACAAAATTGACCCTGAAGCATTTTATAAACCTAGGGCTTCTGTCCTATGTAGAATTCCATGCAGTAAACTCCACTGAGTACAGTGGGATTCTCTTACATATAACTGGGTCGCTGATGTTATACTTTGGAGAGTTTAAATTCAAGGATTCAGTAATTGTAACAGATGAGCGAAGCATTAGAGAGGGGCCATTTATTCTTTGTATGCAGAAGATCCCAGGTTCAATGCCTGGCATCTCCACCCAAAATGATCAGATGGTGGAAAGGATCCTGGAGAGCAATTGCTAGTGAATGTAAAGCAAGATGGACAGAGTCTGGCACAAAATACCTTTCTGTGTGTATAGCATAAGAATTCCATACAAGAAGCTTCTCAAAGAGCCATGGAAGAGGAGTCACTATTGGCTCTGGACAGAGAGTGAACTGTTACCAACTGAAGCTTGTATAGGAATGGAACCTTATTTAATGAAACAAAGGTCATACAGTACTTGTCCTGTTACATCGTGCATGCCTCATATAATATGCCACAACTAGTTCTGGTAAATCTATATAGTAAGGATAGGCTTTAAAATATTTCTCTAACGTAGCTGACGTTTTCTTTTTACCGTGATGTTGATCTGTTTCATGTATTATGCTAAGCCCTAACTGGTAAAACTGGGATAAAACGTTTGCTAAGTACACCACCATATAATATAAATCATGGTTTAAAAACCACAATCTTGAAGTAATGAGTCATAACCATGGTTTAGAAACCACAATGATTGAATGTATTCATCATACCAATAAATACCAAAAAACCAAACAAGCCATACTAAAAGGTATTGTGATTTGTGAACCTATCACAGTTAAGCTGAGAAAGCTCTCTGCAAATATAGTCAGTTCTGAATTACTTACCAAACTTCATACGTATGTATTCATAAGGATCTTCCTGCCACAGCTCTTCATCAGCATCTGTATAGCACATCAATGGGAAGATAACATCTTGGATAATTCCCTGCAAATAAGAAATATTTGTTTTTATAGGCTGCTCTAAACATTTTTTTAAAAAAGGGGGAGAGAGAAGCTTCCAATATCAAACCAATTTAGAAATGTCAATAATAAAATCAAATTAATAAAAATGCCACTTAAACTAAATTTGATATTGTTGCATATCTCTTTATAGAACTGAATAGTAAAATTAAACAGAATTTTGACTCAAGCTTGACTCTTGCTGACTGCATCCATCAGTTTTCTTGAAGGATTTACATAAGAGGTTTGCCATTCCTTTGTCCCTGGATGTTTTTTGTCTTCCCAATCAAGTCAACAGGCCAGGAATTCTGAGATGATCCCCCACTGAAGTACTAACCAGAGTTAACTCTGCTTCCTAGCTTCCAAGATCAGTTATGGTCTGTTGGGTGCTACCACCCCTGAACATTAATTTCATGGGCAATAATTTACACAATTCCCATAAAGTAACTGATTACTTTCCAGAGAAGCTTAATTTAACTCTATGCAAAGTTAATTTATGTGTGATTAATATAATATTAAAGCATATAGTTCCAGAAAAAGCCACATAAATATAGTTTATGTATTTTAAAAAATCCCAAAGTTATCTCAATGTTACCAAACTTAAAACTCATCAACACAATTAGCTCCACCCAAATTCTGCTACACCAGAGCTTCAGAAAAACTTTTCAAAACTTATCATTCAGCCATACAGACTTCACTCCAAAAGAACACAAAAAACAACTTACTTGAATATGGGGTTTCAGATTTTTCCAGGTAACTGCATGTGATACCCCTTGATTGATATAGTTCAAAGTCTGCTGTAGAACTCTAGGAGCCATATACTGCTTTTCTTTATACTGATACAACACTTTGAGCAAAACCTAAGAAAATGGATTGATTAGTTGTTTCTAAAGATTTAAGCTATTTTCCAAAATCTGTTAGATAGCAGCTTTCCACCCAGCTAATATAGAACTGCAGCTAACTCCTCCTTTGTGGAAATTCCCTAATAGCATAGGAATTAGTTTATTTAAACTCACAACAATCAGAAAATCCACCATACATATTGTAATTAATAAATGCACAGATGTCCTTTGTTTGTAAGGACTCTGGACATTTTTTATTCCCTTTGATAATGACTTTGTGTGCAAAAGATGCCAGGATCCAACTTTAGTAGCTCCAGATTTGGCTGGGAAAGACTCCTGTCTAAAACCAGGAGAACCATTCAACACCTACATAATCCTAAACAGGATATATGAATGTGAGAAAGTTTACTTATGCATGCTGATTTAGAGAAAACATATGATTTTGAATATGCTTGAATTATGAAATGTTTTGTGTGAGTAAGGAATTGAAGGTTGATCACCGAATATGGTAAGTTGGATGTAAAGCATGAATGAGAATAAATGGAATGTTCCAAAAGGGCTCAGCACTGAGTAGAGACTATGAATATATTATTTATGAAATTTCTGAACCACCTGAATACATGGATTCTAAGCATACAACTAAGAAACTACATAATAAATACATTAAATTACATCACAAATACAAAAGTCAGCAATAAAACAAGAATAATCGTAACAATATCCCCTTAGTCATTTAACTAAAGAATGCTTTTGCTGACATTAGTGGTGTGTTGGTTGGAAACAAGAATGTCTATGTACATTTGCATGCAGATGATCCCATATTGTTGGCTGAGTACCCACATGATTTGCAGTGAGAGATATGGAACTGAAAATCAATGTATCACAGACTGAGGTACTTATGACTGAAGAGGAAATGGAGTGAACAATTGCAAGTTATGTATAAATTATGACAAATAAAAGCATGTAGATAAATTTATGTATCTTGGCATTTATTAAAGATGGGAAAAGGGATGGAGAAATTATAAGACAGGCAAATGCTGGTTAGAAAAGTGTGTAGTATGTAATCTGTGGCAAAGAATGAAAGTTGTAAAGTGGCAGGTAGGCAGGAATCTATGTGTAATAGCATTCTCTTGCCCACTTATATGGCATGTAAGTGGACATTAGATATGTCAGGAGAAACATAAAAGTTAAATGAAGTAGGAATGAGTGACTTAAAAAATATATTCTTGGTAAAACAAGAATAGTCAGGGTCAAGAATAAATAGGTGCTGGATGAATGTGACTGAATACAAAGTAAATGACAGATATGAAAGAAACATGTTGAGATGGTTTAGTCATATTGAGAGAATGAATGAGGATCAAATTGTAAAACGCATATACAAAGAAGAGTAAATATATTAAGAGGGAGAAGACCAAAAAAGTCATGGCTGGATGGGGCTGATGAGATCCTGAAAAAGAGAGAGATGAGATGTTTAAAGAACACAGGCAACACATGGAAAGCTATATGGATATGGTAGAAACCCGAAGAGTTTATAAAAAGGTATGGAGAAAAGTATAATGAATAGTATTGGTGTGAATACATTTCAGCTATGTTTTCTTCTATTTTTCTCATTTCATGTCTTTAAATTCTTTGGTTTACTATTTCTTACTCTTTTCTGTGCTCTTTGTAATACTGCGTATCCCAAAATGAGACAGAGTGATGTATGTATGTATGTATGCACGTGAACTGTCTTATTTGGTACGAAGCAGTGCTTTATTTAGTGGAGGTGATACCTGCAGAGAAGGCAACCATGGCAGAGTATATGAAAGATATAATTGCTTGGAATGCTAGGAATTTGGCTTCAAGGAACTTGAATTTGGGTCATTATACACATCAACATTAAAATGTGTATTTTATCAACTAAAACAGACTTTAATTTTCTCAACTAAAGAACTAAACTAAATTGTGTTTTCTAGGAAGTTATAGATTCTATTTGGCAAAAAGAGAGAAAGGGAGACCACTGCTTTTATTTCAAGTGTGTTCTACTTAAGTTCAGATGATTTTTAATTTTTGAATAAACAAAAAAAGACAGTAAGGCTCAATTAATTCTCAATCAAGCTCAAGTTTTAAAGAAAAAATTCCTACCTGCTGTATGCCAACAGCAAATGCCTTTAAAAAAACTTCAGCAAATTCGTTGTATTCCTTGGAAACATTACCAGGGCTTCCATACCTATTGCAATATTAGTAAAAAAAATCCAAAATAACACTGTAATATATTATGCACACGTAACAAAAAATAACATTTAAAACACTTAGAAATTAACCTTGAGAAAAGATATTACCTTTCAAAAAGTCTGGCTAAGATATGCAGTGCCCACTTCTTACATTTCCACCATGGTAATTCAGGCCTATCATCTTCATCAACTTGAAGAGTTTCCTTTTGAAGCCAGGGTAAGATTTATATTATTAATTTGTAATGTAATATTACGCTTTTACTTTAAAGACTAATTAAACTGGGGAGGACCATCTTTTGATGGATAAGGAACATATTTAAAATTTTGGAGAGGAATGTTAGCTACAGCAAACAGAGAAATGGTGTAAATCAGCAGATCTTGTTTTGCATCTCTATAGAATAAAGATTTATTTTTGTGTGTTCTGTAGGTGTAGATTGGGGCTTCTTTAAAAAAAGCATTATTAGGATTATATTAAAGTTACAATTTATGTTTCCCATCTCAAAAATGTGGGGAAAATTGTCAGTTTTCAACAATTGGAGGGAGCCTTGCAGTTGAGAAAAGGGATGTCAGGGGCCACAGGATACCCATCCCTGATTGGGACCTGCAATGATGTTATCAGAAAATATGTTTACATTCTTACTCAACAGCAAATTTAGAATGGCAAGAAATAAAGAGAAAGAACAAAGAGGCCCACAACTTCTACTTTTACATTTTCATATGAGGTCTATTGTCCAAGGGACATGCTTATAGGAAAGCAAGAGAATCTACAAACATAATTAGAATCCCATTCCCATTCCCCACATCGCTTGCGTCATCTATAGATAAAAAATAATAGTCATGTATATATTTCTTTATATACTCAGTCATACAACCAGTTCACATACAATTTTATACATAAACCACATTGTATAAAATAAGCACTTACAGCTGGTACATCTCGGTCAACAACTGTCTTCAAAATTTCTATCCATTCTGCTAGGTTTTGCTGATTGATCAACTCCAAGGGTAATGTATACTGTTGAGAAAAAATAATGAGCAAAGCAAAAACAAGCAATGATTATAAATTAAGCAAAGATACAAACAACTTCAGAAAATCAACTCTGCATCTAATTTGTTAAATTAACCACTTTCTTAGTTATGAACTGATACAAAACTATTACAAACAGTATGTAATGATTAAAACAATTTAACTGTAAAAGGACAAACCTGAACCAGGGCATAAAATATTTTGAAGATCTGTTTTTGGATAAGGACAGACTGATCAGACGGATCAGAAAGGAGCTGGATGAAACGATCTTTCAGAACAGGCAAGAAGTGTTGCATTGCTGCTATTAATGGAGTCCTCTCTTCTGGTTTTTTGTATCTTTGAAAGATAGTTAAGAGCTGATTTTAGAAAATGAATAGTAGATCTGACACTGATTAAAAATAGGTTTCACTCTATTTCCAAAGAAAGTACTGCTTCAGAAACATATAAATCTCTACCTTGTTGATTTCTCTGCATACATATAATTATGTCATCCAGTCATTCATTCATTCATTCATTCATAAATATGTTCTTGCTGCATGTCCTTTTTTAAATGCAGGAGGGAGAAGAATAAGAAGAAAACTACATGGGCTACAACCAGGCAGTTTGCCCAATGCCCCTTTTGCAGCCCCCAGTGTAAGCACAGCCACACATTTGGGTTAATTTTTGCATTGCTTCGGGGGGTAAATTTAAGGGTGAAATGGGTACCCTAAGTTAATCTCCCACAAAACAATTTCACTTCTCTCAATTTAGAGGTGTCTTAAGGTATGAGAAACACTGGTGTAGCATTTCAGTATTATCTGCAAGCATATATATATTTTAGTAGGCATATCCAATCTAGGCTCTAAAAATCCAGATTACCAGTAGGTAGCAGCAAAGAGATACAAACAAACATATCTCTCTGTTGCCACCTAGTAGTTTGCTGAACTTTTGTAGTTCATATACAGGTAGTCCTCTGGTTATGATGGCAATTGGGACCAGAATTTTTGTCACTAAGCGCGACATCACGTGACCACATCACTTAGTGACAACGATTTTGGCAGTCTCCATTGCTGTCGTTAAGCGAGGACCGTGCAGTTTGTTAAGTGAGGACCTCACATGACTGCCTCATGGGAAGAGGTGGGAACGCAGAAGTGCTTGCCTATGCTACTGAAACCGCATCCCAGGCAAGCAGGCTGGCGGGCGAAAGCTATGGGAAAGTGGGCGGCTGCTGCGGGTGAATGCTACAGAGTAAGGCAGGCAGATAGGGGTTGCGGGAGCACACCTCAGAGTACAGGCAGGCAAGCACCACAGAATACCAGATCCTCATGCTGCGCAGGGGCTCCTTGGGAGAAAAAGCAGCAGGAGCAACTTGCGACCTCCTGCCAGCTTCCCCATTGACTTTGCTTGTGGGAAGCCAACAGGGAAGGTCATAAATGGCAATCACGTGACCATGGGACGCTGCAACTATCATAATTGCAAGCCAGTTGCCAAGCACCCGAATCGCAAATATGCGACTACAGGGATGTTGTGACGGCCGCAACTTCAAGGACCAGTCGTAAGTCCCCCTCATTCAGTACTGTCATAACTTCAATCATTGAACGAGTAGTCACTGAGCGAGGACTACTTGTATTGCACGTTTATGTCTAATACTGTGGAAAGACATTCGTTATGAAAAAGTCCTTTCTCTTGTGCCTCAATAGGAAAACAGACGGACCTTCAAAACCAGTCTTAGATTCCATTTCATATTTTATTCAGATTATATCATACAACTCTATGTATAAAAAATAGCAATGTGAATTACAAGTAAAGCACACCATATATCTACACAACACATAAGAACTTACTCATAGTTCTTCACAAGTTGATAAAGACAGAGGAGGATTCCAAGCCAACAGGCACTATTATCAGACTGGAGATAAAATCCAATTTTCTCTACAACAGCAGTCCAACGAGTGGGATAATCATGCTTGATAATGTGATGAATGCAAGTAGTAAGCTGTACTCTGGAACAGATAAGATATTTTACAAATAATACTGCTATTTGGAGTTTCTACACATTAATAGATTAATGTCTTGAAGTAGAACTAAATATAGTGTGAGGATTTGAGAAGTTGGCTTAAATGTCAGTATTTCTTCAGGGAAACAAAGGTAACCTCATCCCTTCTGTCTCATAAAAATTACACTGTGTAATGCTCATATATTTCTCTACCCCAACATAAATTTAAGAGCATAGTATCAGTATTATACTTCCTAGTAAAACTGAAAATAATCCAGTTAAGAATTAATTTGGAACAAACATACTTTCTGACCATAACTCTAAATGTACCTGATCAGTTCAGGAGAATGAATAATGGCTTCTACAATATTCTCTCGAATACAGTGTCTATCTTCTTCTGGTATTGAGTAAGGTGGATTATCCCCTGGAGTAATTCCCCGGTCAGGCCAATACTGGGTTATCATATTCTTCAAGTAGATAACACCTGTCAGATAACAATATTAAAATGCCCTAAAACTGTATTATGATGTATCTGTAGTAATCTAATACACACAATAATTAGCTCATAACCAATATACAAGCAAGAATATGAAACTTAAATGGGATATAATGAGAGCATCTGATCACAAATCCCAAGGGCACACACATTATTTTATTATTAAACTGTCATGCTTGTTTAGAAAGAATATCAAGCTTTATGACTGGGATACCTACCCAGGTATGTATGGAACCTATCAGTACAACTAATATTAACTTTTGGGGACTGGAATTAAGCTGAAGGGGACTGAGATGCCAAAACTTCTTGATAAGAGAAAATATGCAAAACATGTTATATATTTCAAGATATCTAATTCATAAATTCAAAGCAAGGTTTTAGTAAGAATAATTTAATTACAACAAATGTCCAGAATTCACTCTTCCAATATATGCAAAAATATTGCACACAATATTGACTGCAGCCATAACACCAGTCTTTGTGAAAATTACTTTAGTTCAGTTTACTTCTCAAAGGAACCACAATGTAGTATTTCCCTTAAACACATCAGCTGACAATATTTATATCTAAATGCATAAGACATGCATTGCTTGACTGGATACCTGATTATGTTCAGTGTTACTGATATTCAACTAGTGAGATTAGTAATGTATGTTTCTCAGAGATAATAGCTTGAAAAGTTTACTGTTATTTCCAAAACCATCTTTTTTATCAATAAACACTTTTATGTCTTTTTCAAAATGTGGAATTGCAAAGAAAGATGAGATGAACTCTTAACCTAACTATAAATATACAAGTTGTCATGTCATAAATTCTGAGGAATGCTTTTGTGCAAAAGTAATCATGTCCACTCTAGAAAACTATTTTAAGCACAAGGACTATTTTCCCGACCCAGATTTCAGAGACTATCCTGTTCCTGTTTATATAGTATTACCCCACATTAAAATCTATTTTCCATTATATCATTTTGCTACTCATAACCACTTATTAATAGTGCTATATATTTATACTATAAAAAGTGATGAACCAGTACTTGCCTGCCTGTCTCACTGGTAAATCCAGTTGCTCTGACATAGTGATCTGAAGGAGAGTTGAAACGAAGTTCACTGATTTATGAGCCTATAAGCAAAATGTACAAAATAGTTAGATATTTAAAATTTTAGAAAGCATTACAAATAAAGTGTTTTTTAAAACTTTTTAGGATCCATATTTTTAGCTAAAAGTTAATCATTAGCTTAGACAACCATCCAGTGCCTATTAGCAGCTGATGCATTTTCCCATCTTTTTTGCTTTCTGTCCAAGACTTTGCCCATTTCATAGCTGAGATCGCATTCCATTCCTCTCACAACATTGTATATCTCAGTCAGATAACTGTCAGCAGAGCATTGCTTTTTATGCTACTCAGGCAGTGGAAAACATCCTTGTCTTAGAATTGATTTAAGGGTGCCTATTTAAGAAAACAAAAGGGGGGGGCATTGTTTCCTGTTTATCCTTCACTATATTCACAATCAGGAGGGTCAATATGACACAAGTGTAGAGTTTTTTCCACCTTTTCAATGAATGTTCTAATCCTAACAGCCACTGTGAGAATGGGCTTAAAAGTGCTGTCATGTTGCCATGCTAACCACAAATAAAATATGTACCAATGAATGTAAAGTAAGGGAGCCCAAAATATGAATATTTGCCAAACAGCTGCCCATGAAGTATGTTTCTTTTCAACTCCGATAAGTCTCATTTGGAGAGCACAAAGTTGAAGAAGACTAGTATAAAATGTGTCAGCACTTTAAAAGAAGCCATCCGATTACTTCATGAAAAATCAAGCTATATTACACATCACAGAATGAGTTGCTCTCATGCTGAACTAAAGCTTCCTTTTCATACTTATATCCAGCTATGAAAGGTAAGAAAAGTCAACATAAAAGGGCAGCAAAAGGAATGAGGTTTTCTATACCTCTCACCACCTGTTCATATCCCAAAACAAGAAAACCTGGAAAAATACAGTCTCCCACATAGTCCACTCAGAATGCACAGCCCCAAAATGGTGCTGCCCTTTTGCTTCCCTTATGAGGTGATATGGGCCTGATACAGCAAGGTCACAAGGTTGCCCCTGAGAGTCTCTGGTGCTATGTGGAGAAACTTTCAGAAGGATCAATTAGCCAATTCAGTAAGTCCAGCTCTGCCAATCCCTCAATGAAAGTGTTGGATGATATTCAAGCCTCTGACTCTGCCAGCCTCTGTTCCCTTTAATGCCTAGGCTGGCTACCTCTCTGAAATGAGTCCACCAGCAGCTGCAAGCAGCACAGAGCTCATGATTAGTGTCTCAGCACTGCTGATGGTCTCATTCCCTCATGGGGAACATGACAGTGAAGTGAGAAGATGGTACATCCTCTGGCACAGCCCTAGCTGTTGGAGCAAGTTGCCATCTGTGGGTCTGCTGCCATGGAATCTTTTTGAGTTCCAAAACTAAAACAAAACAAAGATAAATTAAAAGATAAAATTTAAAAATGTTAATGAAGCAATCCTGATTGTGTGCAACTGGTAGTCCCAGCAAGTTTACACACTCTCCAAAGCATAATGGAACAATCTCTTTTCACAGGAAGCTACATCAGAACTTTTTCCAACTCAAATAAGTGGAAGGGAGATATCCCACTATAGAAGGCCCTGGTTCTTCTGTAGGAAACTGGAAGATTAGCTTTCTATCACTTAAAGTAGAAATACGGGGAAAGGCAGACTTAACAGAGTGTGCAAAGTATCATACAATATCCTTAATATCATATGCTAGCCAAATAACAAGGCTGATGTGTATTACAGTCCTACATGGAGAGGGAGATGGCCAGATGTTCAAGCTGGTTTACGCTGATGAACAAGAGATACTATTGATCATGTATGATAAATGCTGGATAAATAAAAAAGCCAAAAATACCAAAAAGAAGTCATTATGTGCTTAATTGATTACACAAAGACTTTCAGTTGTGTTGACCATATCAAACTGTGGAAAGGAAAATGGGAATCCCAGAACACCTAACTGACTTCATCAGAAACCTATATACAGGATAGGAAGCCACATCAAGATGGAACATGGCTAAAGAGACTAGCTCCAGATTGGCAAAGAAATGAGACAAAGCTGTATACTCTCTCCTTATTTATTCAACCAATATGCTGAATATATATTATGGGAGGCTGGATTGGAAGAAGATGAGTGTGGGTTTAGAATTGGAGGACAAAAGATCAATAACATGTGCTATGTTGATTTTATAGTTTGATAGCTGAAAATGAACAGAAAGGTCTAGTTATGAAAGTCATGGAGCACAGTGAAAAAAGAAGCTAAGGTAAAGCATAAAGAAGACCAAACCAATGGCAACAGGTATAGCAACCAGCCTTAGAATTGACAATGAAGATATTGAAGGGATGGATGCTTCTGCCTTTTAAGATCAATTATCAACAGTAAAGGGCCAGCAGTCAAGTAACATGCTAGATCTTGACAAGGAGCAATGAAGGTCTTGGAAAAGAGATTCAGATACCTTTGTAGGTATGTCTACAAAGATCAGAATTGTGCAGGCAGTTGTTTTTCCTGTGACACTCTTTGGAAGTGAAAGCTGGACTCTGAAGAAGCAGAACAGTACTGATACTTTTAAATTTTGGTACTGGAGAAGCTCCTGATAATACCATGGATAGCCAAGAAAATTAGCAAATGGATCATACAACAAATCAATCCAGAATTCTCACTCTAGGCCCAAATGACCTGGCTCAAATTATCTTATTTTAGATACATTAACTGAACACCTAGCTCTCTTAAAAAGTTTATAACACTATGAAAGGTGGAAGGAAAGAGGAAGAAGAGGACAATCAGCAGCAAGGTAGGATCTGATTACAGCAGCCAAGAGTGCATTGTTGGAAATCTGAAGGACCAGGCTAGGGACAGATCAATCCTGGAGGTTTATCTATGTGGTTGCTAAGAGTCGACACCAAGTGGATGGCACATAATCAGTCAATCAATCAATAAGGGGAGACATGACTTTCAACTACTCTGTAACACTACTCTATTTAGCTGATACTGACCTCAGGCCTACTTCTAATATACCTCCTGCATTACTAATTAAGGGCTACTACAATTTTATGTACTTATGCTTTCTGCTTTACAAGGATCCCTGTATTGCCCTGTATTACTAAATATAATATTCTTTGGAGAATATCTATTGTTCTTTTATGTATTATGGCAAGTTGACTGTTTTAAAGGAGGGACTCCAGTTAAAGCAGATAGTTCAGAGAGAGTTTAACATATAGAAGAGGTAGTTTTAAAGGATTCTGGTACAGTTTGTGACTTTCAGTTAGCTCTTATAAAATATTCAACCACTACCCAGATTTTGGTCTAAGAGATCATTATTGCTTCTAGCATTTCCTCCCTTCTTTTATTACATGCACATATAAATCAGCAAAACCCAATCTAACGTAAACATGATTTTCTAAACAGGAATTATTGTGCCATCCTACCTTTTAAAATTACCTTCAATAAATGTATTAAGAAATTACAGCCATTCACTATAAAGTGAGAACCTTCTCCAGACAAAGCTGAGTCATTTTAGCAGCTATTATACATTCAAGTTGTTTAGACATAATATACTACTCAGCAGTGACTCATTTTTATGTCACAGTCAATATAAAGTAACCTAGAAAGAAACAGGCATGACATAAAGAGAAATCTATTCCACAGAGTGCCTGATAGCATAATCTAATTTGGTTCAAATATATGGTGTCATTATACCATTCATACAACTTTGACAAAAAGATGGATTACTAATCTTGAAGTAATTCTTTTATTCTTTTTGACTGAGGATTCATTCATCATCAGATATATATTGTTAGATTTTTGTTATAAATCCACTTATTTAGAAATTATTTCTGATTTCATGTCTGAATAAAGAATTACTCTCTGCCAATATGCTGCTTTATTCAAGACGAGCAATGATTATAATTGGCAGCACTGCTCTTCTAAAACAAGTAATTAAAGAATGTAAAGTGTTAGGGAATATATACAACATTAATGCTATGTCCATGAGTTCAATTCAATATATATTTATATATTGTATAAGTTCCATGTATACAAAGTTTAAGTTATAAAATGCTAATTACCTACATTTTCAATCACAGGAAGTTTCATAACCACAAGCATATCACAATCTTATACATAAAGATGTTATGTATCAGTTTAAAAAGCAGAAAACTAGGACAGGGGAAGAAAACTGGCTAGCCCCTTAGAGGCCTGGCACTGCTGCCCTGAACCACCAGCCTCCTGGACTTTTTCCTTCATCTTTTGTAACTGTGTATTTAGGCTTTTAATTGTATATTTATTTATTGTTTTTAATGAGTTGTGAGCCGCCCAGAGTCCCCATTGGGGGGAGATGGGCGGGGACGAATTTAATAAATAAATAAGTAAATAAGGAAGGCTGAGATATCCTCCCTCTATTTGTGCATGCTTCCCCCCCCCCACACACTGTACGGTTTATTTTCATGATTTGCTTTAAGAAAGAAAAATGAATATTGTGGTTTACCTCTAGCATAACCCAACGTTCATCAGAACACAATCCATTTGCCAGGATGAGTCTACTAGCTTGCCTTGTATAAACATGACATAAACTAGGGCTGTGCAAAATATTCCAAGCTCAGCTAGTTTCAGTGTTCTGAGCTTGGAACAAAAGTCCCTTGAATTCCAAAACGTCCCAAAGTAGGGTATCAGGTTATTTCAATTGCTCCAACATCCCACTTTGGCCTTTTAAAATTCCTCCAGCCACTGAGAGTACATTGACCAAAAGAAAAATAAAAACAGGTCACATCCCTGGTGATATTAGAGGGGAGGAAACAGAGGGAGTCAGCAAGAGCAGCTAAAACATGCATTCAGAGATTAAGAACCATTTCAGACTTAAGTGAAAGACTGACAAGTAGGTAAGCAGCTAAGTTTATTGCTACTAATTATTTTTTTTTTTGGTATGGGAAAGTTTGAGTTCAATGTAACATTGTTGTCTTTATATTCACTGTGTGTTGTGCATTATCAAGCAGTCTGCCAAATGCAAAATTGGGCACTGTACATGTACATTAAAAACAAGCCTCAACCAAAACCAGAAAAGTGTTTCTCCATTATATTGTTCCTGAATATGTTGAAATGATTTATTGCTTCTTTGCTGGGGTGTTCTGAGGATGTTTATGAAGGCAGAGTTTACCAAAAAAAAAGTATGTTTAACTGTTGCTTCTATTGCGTGATTCAGATTTTTTTTTAAACAAATCAACCCTTTGATCAAATACTTTTTTCCGGCTGGGTGACAAGACATATTCAGCATAGACGACCAACCCACTTTTTGTGACTCTAACATGAAAAACAAGGGAGCAAGGGGCTTGTTTCAAGGGCTTTTTAAAATTCCTTATGACAGAACATGCAAAATATTTCAAGTACTGTTCCACTGGAACAGAAGACACTCAAAATGTTACAACAGAACATTCCAAGTGTGGCCATTTTGTTCCATGTGTGGAAATAAAATTTCATGGTTGTTTTGTGCATGCTCCAATACATTTCAATTTAGCTAAACTTATTTATTTGCTAGATTTATATGGTTGCCAACCTCACAAAAGAGACTCTGGTAAGCTAACAAATAAAAACATCCAGACAATAAAAGATGCAATAAATAAACACGTAAAACAAAAGAAAAATGGCCACCAAGGATAAACCAATCAACAACAAATACATTTAACTCAAGGGCTCAACCTCTCTCAACCTTCGTGCCTAACAGCAAAGCCAGGTCTTAAAGCCCAGCAAGATTGTGGTTAATTTAATACTGGGAGGGATGGTGTCCCAGAGAAGCACAACTATAGAAAAGGCATGCTTCCTGGGTCCTGTGAGGTGACTTTCTAATCAACGGGGCCTGACACATGACTCTTCTGCCAAATCTGATTGGAGAGAGATAACTGAAGAGTGATCCCTCAAGTAATCCAGCTCCATGCCATGAAGGGCTTTATAGGTGACAACCAGCCCCCTGAATAGCACCTGGAATCCAACTGGATGCCAGTGCAACTTGTGACACAAAGGTGTAATATGTTTGTATCATGGCACACCTATAATTGCTTGTTACTCCATTCTGGACCGACTGCAGCTTCTGGATGTTCTTCAAGGGCAATGCCATGTAGGCCATATTGCAGTACTCCACTTGTGAGATTACCAAAGCATGAGTAACCATGCATAGCGCTGCCTGATCCTGGAAAGGGTGTCATTGGTATACAACACAAGAGTTGGACAAAAGGCTTCCTGGCCATACCTGCCACTTGTTCTTTAAACAGAAGCGCCAAGTCCAGGAGGAACCCCAAACTGTGCACTGATTCTAACTAGACAGTGTGACCCCATCCAGAACTAGAGATGAAAAATCACTGGATCTAGCAGGCGAAAAACCCAGAGCCACTCAGTCTTGCTCAGGTTGAACTGAAGCCTGTTCTTCCCCATCCAGCCTCCACACACCAAGACAGAACCTCCACAGCATAATTTGGTCAGCCCAGGGCAGAGATGTACAACTGGATATCATCAGCATACTGATGATACATCATTCCTATGCTGTTGAATGATCTCACTCAATGCTTCATGTAGATGTTCAAGAGGATTGGGAAAGCGCTGAGCCCCAAGGAACCACACAAAACAGAGAACATGGGCTCAATTTCTCGACTTCCCATCAACACTGACTGGAACCAACCCCGGAGGAAGGAGAACCAGCACAGGACTATACCCCCAACTCCTAACCCCTGGAGCTGATCCAGAAAGATACCATGATTGATGGTACTGAAAGCTGCTGAGAGATCAAGGAGAACCAGGATGACCACACCACACCCATCCTACTCCTGCCAGAGATCACCCCAAGCATGATCAATGCCTTTTCAGACCTATGAACCTGAAACCCAACTGAAAGGGGTCCAGATAATCTACTTCTCCCAGGGCTCTCTGAAGCTACAGCACAACTGCCTTCTCAACAATCTTCCCTATAGGGAGACAGGACCAAAATTTTCTAAAATGGTGGGTTCCTTGAAGAGGGGGTGGACCACTGCCTCCTTAAGCATCAGTGGGACTACCTCCCCTCTCAAGGATGCATTCACTACTACCAAAACCCAATCACACTTCACTTCCCAGGACCTTTACTAACCAGGAGAATCAAATACACAGGTGGCTGAGCTCACAGCCCTGAAAACCCTCTCCAATTTCTCAGGATCAAACTCAGCCCATATAACACCACCAGACTGGGCTCCAGTCAACTCCATGGTACTTGCATCAAGGCCAGAGTCAAACTGGAAACAATCCTGAGCAATTTTATTGACAGATGCCCAGTGTATTCCTCATAGCAGCCCTGTAAATGAGTTTCCTGCTTCACCTTCTCAAATAGGGACCAGGTCACTTAAAACAGCTGCCAGATGGCTCTCTGCAGACGCAGTAAGGGTAGAAAAGTACTAGCACCTTGCCACCCTTACTGCCATGAGGTAAGCCCTAGTAGCAGCTCTAGTTCATGTTTGGCTGGGTCCACTCCTTGCTGACTTCCAATGGTGCTCTGAGTTTCTTTTAGCCTGCTTCATCTTCCTTGGTTCCACTGTAAACCAGGGGGAGCTCCAGGATCCACAACACAAGAAAAGCTGCACAGGCACAATTTTATCTAAGGCCCCAGCCACCCTCTCATTCCAAGCAACAACCAATGTCTCAGACTGTGCACCAAACTTGCAAGTTCTCTCTGAAACCAAATAGGGTCCATCAGGTGCCTGGGGTGGACAGCATGAATAGATCCTGACTCCCTAAAGCAGGAAGCAGTGCTGAAATATTCCAAGACGTAATTTAGTTAGAAGTAATTTGACCATTACAGGGGAGTGCTGACAATCTCCCCCAACTCCAGATCACACCACAAGAAAGCCAGATTCACGTGTGACCACTGTTATCCACTGAGCCCTTGATGATCTGGGGTTGAGTCTATGGCTCACATGGTGGTGTTGAACTCCTGAGCTATCAACCCTGCTCCCAGAGAAAGCAATTTGAAATCCCCAAGACAATAAGTCTCAGGAACTCCAATGCCAAGCTGTCCACACAGTCAAGAAACTTAGGCAGGGAGAATGCTATACAGCAGGGAGGCTGATACAGTAGCAACATTCCCAACTGATCCCTAGAGCCCAACTTAATAAACAGGGTCTCACATCTAGTTACCTGTGGGGCAATGCCTCTGAACAACCCCAGTGTGTTCCAATTGACCACATCTACTCTATAACCCCTATCCTGGGGTCTCAGCTAATTCTACACCCAAAATACAGGTGAGCATATCTCTGAAAGAGAAATTGCCCCTCCAAGGCTCAGTAATAAATGTCAAGTAAGCCTTCTCATCTACAATCAGATCACAGAGGAGGGAGGCCTAATTACAGACTGACCTAGCACTTAAGAGCGCAAGGGGATAGAACGCAACACCAGTACCAAGTACAGGGGGGCCAGAAAGTGGCACTACCCCTGACTTCCACCAAATCTCATCAATGATCACCATATCAATGTTCCTGCCTGCCCTTAGCCCCCCTGAATTCCCCTCCCAACTGCTGATCGCCTCCTCCTTGCTGTTCCCCTCAATAAACATACACTCTGGCACCAAGGATGGGGGCAAGGACCAGTAGGTCATTTCTACCCTGACACTCAACAGCTATCCCCCATCACACTCCCCCATCCCCTATACAGACATACATATAGAACATCCTTCCCCCAGCCAGCTATAATTCAGCTACCAAGGGATGCCTACTTCTAACCATCAAGGGTAAGGAAAGGGTATCTTCTCTCCTTCCCCCTGGCTCTCACCTAGGATGATATCCAAACAGCTTCATATATGATTCCACTCACCTCCCTCAATCCATTCCCATCCATCCAAGGATACATAGTCCATCAGCCAAACCACTCCTCCAGATAGAAAATGGAAAGTCCCCAAAGCTACACATACAGCCCAACACACCAAAGACTGAACCTCCATCCAGGGCCCAACGGTCACACTGCAATACAAGATGGCCTCTAAGCCACAGCAAAGGGCTGTATAGCAGCTGCAGGGTTCAGGCCAGTCCCACCCTGTTACCAACAGCCCACTCCTGCTCCCACCATGTATCTTTATTTACTAAATGTTAACATTGTTCAGTTAGAATTAGACTGCAATGACTTCAAAAGGCAAAAAGAAAGCCTATATTAATAAGTGTTATCTTTCCTGATACTTGCTACTTGAAAGCCTGGCAGAATTTCTCTCTCCCTCCCTCTTATACCAGAGAGAGTCAAAGTGGATCAGTCTTAAGTTTCTTCCTCATTACCTCCTGTCTTCCAGGCTAAGCTCATGTTTTTGTAATGGCTTTTGTGTTCCTTCTTCAAGGCCATCTCTAGATTCCTTTACAATACTAATACTTGATATACCAATACTTGGAATGTTAGGATCTCATATTGCAAAATTATTCACATATGAATATAACATTAGATTAACTGCATATTTACATATGAATCCTGTTTTTCCTTACTTAAGTTATCTGGTTTCTTTCTCAGCATGCCTTTCTCAGCTAAGAGCCAAGGGATCTCAGAAACCCTTTCAAGAGCCATTTGTATTTAAAAGAGTTGATTTCACCAATTCTCCACTGCCAGGATTTTATGGCTATGTTTTCAGAGTTTACTCGAACAGTTGTATTAAATCTGTATTAGATCACTGCAATTCATAAGCAGTTATAAATAATAACCACAGAGAAACTGCATATTATTATTGTACTGCAGAATAAGTTATGGGCAGAAAATTATTCATAAATGACAAATTGCCATAATAGCCAGTTTTGAAGCTATGTATGTTCTGAGAGTGAGAATAACATTTGCTTTCTCATTCTAGACCTCTGTTCTATGAATTAAACATCGTAATCTAGAGAAGATCTGTACTTTTCAGGAATTAAACATTGCTAATTGAATCCCAGAGAAAAGCAGCATTCCTTCAAGAAAGATATCCAGATGACCTGTAGGAAAACAAATAGATTACCTTCAAAGAACTGAAATGTACAGCCACTGAGAGGGAAATGTTTCACACATCATGTAATCACAGTGACATTTTTAGCTTCTACTTCCCTCACTAAAGCAGATTCCCCCACTTCACACTGTTGTCAAATTCCACCAGCAACTTTTCCCATCTATATTCATTGCTCATGTAATCATCCGTGCTGTAATACCACCTACCATGTATTATTACTTGCCCGTTATTCATCTTACAACTTTCTCCTCAATGCTGTAATCATGCCAGCTTGTTTCTCCACCAATACTTAAATATTTTCCATCCTATTTTACTTCTCCTTGTACTATTATTATTATTATTATTATATTATTATTATTATTATTCTATGTATCTCATAACTGGCCTACTCTTCCTTTGTCAGTCTATCCTTCTTAAATTGCTAATGAAAACTCTATTGTTCCACAGTATCACCAATAATCATGACACTAAACGTCATACTAAAATACAACACATTCTACACGTTTGCTGTCTTTTTCCATTCAAGTTCATATTTACTTGAATTGCAAGACCAAAAAGCAGACACCACACATCTGCTTTTTCTCTAGATTGAACTCTCTTAATTTTATGAAATTTACCATGAAACAGATTTTACTATATGCACATACATGAAAATATGTACAGTATATGCACATAGAGGCCTACTTGTAACACCAACTGTTTCAGTAGAAAACAGTATTTTGTTGCTTGAATGTAAGCACCTTATTAAGAAAAAAGTACGATCATATTCATATGTAGTACCAAGTCCTCCTTTTCCAAAATCTGGATTTTTAGACCACAATATGCATAGATGCAGCACTCTTAGTTCTTTTTCTCTCATTCTTTCCCAAATGTTAAATAAGGAAGCAACAATTAACCACTCCTTTCTGTTGCATTAGAATCTGAGATAACAATTAATTGCTCCTAAATGTGCCAGGATTAAAAATCAGTTTTAAACTATGTTTTGAAGTTGGCTTATACAAACTGATTTGACAGTAACTAATCAAAGTTCCCAGTTTACACACAATGGGAAACTGGGTGATTAACTCTGAATTCCTACTTGATTTTCCCACTTGCACAAAAGGAAAAATGAAGTAGGGAAAGAAGAAACTATACACAGTTACCTACTTTTAGCAAATAATCTGCCTTATTTAAGCCAAGATTTTTTACTCAGAAGTGTGTTTGTTAAGCAGCCATAGGAATAAATGTTGGTGCTCGTGAAATATTACACCTCTAAATATATTTATAGGAAGTAAATTCAGTTGACAGTGAGGCATGCTCCATACTACCCATCAAGTCATGAGCTAATTCAAAACAGGTCTATAGAAGAGGCTGCAAAATCCATAGTTCAGAAAAGTTAAAAGCTGTAATAATCACACAATTGTATCAGCATTTTAAAATAAAATTACTTATGCTGCAATATTATTTATTTAATTCAATTTAAGCACCACCCAACTCCAACTAACTCCGGGTGGTTCACAACCTAATACCATAAAAACTGATACAAACCAAAAACAAGAAGGGATTTGCATACAACAGACAAAAACAACAGATACACTCAATAAGGGGCCCCATCCATCTCAATCCAAGGGCTGGGAGAACAACCATATCTTCAAGGCTTTACAGAAGGCTTATGCTTACTCAAGAGAATGGGTTATTGTATATTTCTAAACACATAGATCACATTATTATATCATATACAGACAGTTGTTCACATTACAATAATATGGATTCCCCTAACAAACTTTATGTAAGAATCATCAATGACCTGTGTAAATATTTATCTACTAATTTGCACTCCAAATGTAGCATGCATCAAAGGAGGGGAGATCTATTTAACTCATCAAACTGGACCATCCAGTTCACACAATCTCAAGCAACATCCCTCCCCCTCTAGAACCCATTACATTGCAACATCCCACCCTACTATGTCAACTGGCATTCATTTCCTTGACTTACCAAAGCATGGGACACTTCCTGTTATTTCTGCTGTCATCTTTCCTAGACAGAGGAAAGCTCATGGCAAATAAGCCACTCTAGAAGCTGCCCTACTTATCTACACCTATACTTACTTACATAATTTGACTAGCACCAAATTTTAGATGCTTTCACTTGGTGAAAATTCTCCTTCCTGGGCCCTTCTGGAATATTCATTTTTAACATATTTAAATAATTGAACTGTTTGGGAGTTCAAAATATAATCTGCTCTATCCTGTTACTATCATGGATATATGTATGTTCCTGTTTCTATGCTTATTAGCTGCTCAGATTTGAAAATGGGCGGACATATACATTCGCATAAATAAACACAAAAGCTGTGGTATCTTATTTCTGGAAAAATGCATTTTAATCCTTTTTCTCATACTAAATTAATGCTATGAGGTAATCCAGATCTCAGTACTTATTAAAAAAGAGTTTTATGGAAGATCTGGATGTATGCTGGGATCTTTACATTAGATCACATAGTAGATAATATCAATGAGTTTTAATCATTTTCTAGGTTAAAAGAAAAATACCGTTTGTCAGTTACCACTCACTGGCAGTATTTACAGTTAGAACATTTACTGACATCTGAATTTGGAGATTGTCAGCCTGAGAAACACTTAAGTTATTAGATGAGAGAGACCAAAATGCCCACAATAATTCTTTATAAATACCTGTTACCAATACATTGATTTGATATGCAAACTTTAAAGAATGAATGGAATAAAGAACTGGATTTTTTTTCTAAATAATGGAAAACATTTTCATCCCAATATTAAAAATTTAATTGGATCTTAGATTAGTTTATACAATAAAAAATTATATTTCAGACTTAGTGGACCCCACTATGTTTGTACAGAAAAGGAACAAGTAAATTATTGTTATGTTGGAGATGCAACAAATAACACTTCATTAAAACCTAGCTTTTTGCAACGTCTTAATGTTATGTTGTTAAATATTTTTGGATGCGTACATTCTTTTGAACTACAGTGCATAGAAATTGACAGCTAGACAATGGAAATGGATTCTACATGCCCTCATTGTTTCCAAGAGATTAGTTCTTCAGCATTGGAAAGACAAATGTACGACCTCAATTACCCCACGGATTGAAGATCTGATGTTACTTGCATCCTACAAATGAGTTGCCTATAAACGTAGATTATGCATGGACAATTACAACAAAATATAGTGTGTGAAAGAAAATTCATTTGCTTCAGTGAATGTTGTAAATAAACAAGGTGGGGAAAGCAAGCTGAGCATGGCTTCTAGAATTCTTTCTAACCCCTTAATAGCTCTGCTCTACATCACATGGCTATGAGGGAGTAGGGAAGGAGGCTTAGAATGAACTGATCAATGTAAGGATGCAGTGGGGAATTTAATTTATATACAGCATCAAATGGATCAAGCCCGTTTTTAATGTGATTTTTTCCCCTCAGCTTCTCTGCCATACCAAATTTGGCCCCATTCTGTTCAGTTTTCAGTGTTTCCAATATTCTGTTGAGTTGGAAAGAATAAAATAAGAATTTAGAATGAATGCAAAATATAACAAAAATGAAAAATTAGATAAGTATGAGTAGCTCTGTAATCAAAAAATTAAAAGTACTGAAAATTCTTTGTAACTTTATTCAGAAAAGGCAGTCTGTAAGAGTATATATGTACAACTGCAGTTATACTGTTACTCTTATTATTCAAAACCTATCATGTTCCCTGTATTTAAAAAAAAGCATTATAACATATTTTATTTACATGACCTGGCTATGGCAAATAATCTAATTAACAGTTCTAAGACTGCATCAGCAACTCGTATCTTCATGGTCCAGGTCTTCCTTTAAATTGTATACCATTTGTTTGCTGTATCTCTCATGTCACTACAGGATGTTCTGATCTCTATATATCTATGTATAGCAAAGACAGTATTTTTTCCATGGAAAAGGAAAATGATTTCTGAGTTTATCAAGAAAACCAGAATCCAACTCAGTTATTGAACATACAGTATAAAAAAAAAAAAAAACAGCCACAGTCAAAGGGTTATTTTTCTTTTGTGTGCTATTATCTTCTAGTACATAGCATTCCTTAATGTGTGAATACAGAATAGCAACCACCTGGCTTTATTGCAGTTTTGCTTTATCACGTGCAAGAATAACCTAAAAAATTCAAAAAGAGCACCAAAATAATATCAATTACTGCAAAGATAAGCATTTTCTAGCCTTCATTAACACAGAGACTTTCTCCAGATGCATCATTGCAGGACAGCATCAGGTTGGGGAAGGCATGTTTATTATAATAGTACAATGCCATAAAATATTAACATAATATTCTATATATTATCTAATAAAAAAGTGTGAAGAATCAACGAAAGCAAATCTTCCTAACCCACCTCTTTTGCACATCTGTGGCAACATCACAAAAATATTAATCACAAATAACTTGTTAAAAGAAAGACACTTATCTATAATCTTTTTAAAGGCATTGTCAAGACAAGAGTTCTGAACAGAATCATATTTGAAGGACCTTATTTAATACTCTCCCTCCACCAAAGAGCTCACACAATAGTTCATGAGGTAAAAATTTGCTGCTTGGTTTTATGGCAGTGCATCCCACAATGTGCTTTCTTAATAAGCAGAATATCACCTGTAAAATAGCATATAACCTGATAGGATGTTTCACTGCAAAAAGTACAGAACATTAGTCACATCTGGATATCATGGCAAGCCAGAATTGTAAAAAACATTTGGCTTACTCATGAATGAGAATGCACTTGTCAATCACTTGTATTGCTGCCAGTGGGTACATAAAACAGTTTCATCCACTGGTTGTGTGGCATTAGGTACAAACAGGAATTTTGGCTTCTCTCTTAAGAAACCAGAATCACATGCCATGATTTGTTTTGTAACCGTTTGCTTCAAACTGTTAGAAGAGAAATACATACAAATTCCTGATTCATACATGTTAGAAAATAAGGGAACCTGTTGCCTCCCAGATGTTGCTGAACTACAAGTTCCATCAGCCCCAGCAATTTTGGCCAACAGTAAGAGGTACTTGGAATTAGGAGTTCATTAACATGTGGAGGGTCACAAGTTCCCCTATATTAAACAAAAGCTTGGACAATCAGCTGGTTAGGTGGCAGGAGGAGCCAAATGGGACCAATCCAGTAGACTACACCAGTATGTTGTTTAAGTAAGCCAACTTTCTTTACCAATCATTTTCTCAATATCCCAATATCTCAATGTTCTCAATATTTCTGATGTAGCAATGTTACTTCACTATTCTACCAGATTTTTTTTCTCATGAAAGTTCAAGCTGCACTTTTTTGGTATTTACAGTAAGCATGATTATAATCTGTAAATAATAACATGGAGCTTTTATATATATAGAAACCTGTCAATTATTTTTAAATACAAAAAGTATATTAGTATATTTGTACAAAACTATAACTCAGTATATTTTAATCAGAGCTAAAGAAGATTGGCTTTAGGCAACAAAATGTGGTTTTCATGAACTGCATTAATTTTAAAACAGATCTATAACTTTTTTCAATCCATCTTCTTTACTTCAGTTTCAGCACCACAGGCTTCATACATAGGTTGACAAGTTGAGGTTCCCCTCCAGATTTTTCAATTAACATATTTCCTTTGTATTTCTACACTGATCTCACTTTCAGAGGTCAAAAACAATTGGTAGCTAAGTTAACTTACTGAGATAGTGTGATCATTCTATATTTCTGTTTCCAGAAGTAGCACAGAGCGATAACCCGTTTCACAGACAAAACACCATAATCTCTTCCAAACCATGAGTGCAGCTGAGCCCAAAGAAGTATAGTACATTATCTAAGAACCATAATTGACCTTCCCATTATTTGCTATATAGACAAGCTACAATCAATAAAACACTGCCACCACCAACCTCACCTCAAGCCTCAATCATTCACACCAGTCCAAGTCAAAACATCATTCAGCCATTCATCAAAATGCATATGGAAGGAAAGATGGCTCATTTGACTTAATCTGATCAAATTTCACACATTAAATCTTAAGATTGGTGCAAATTCAGCAGTACAATACTTATAATAAAGAATTACACATAACTTGTGTAAATAAACAGGACTTGAAAGCTCCTTCATACTTCACCCAAGCTTTTTTTCCTGCTTTAATCTTTACCCCAGCTGCTGTTTTATGTGTGTCGCTTATTTTTCTGTTTTTTCTGCTTTTATATTTTTCCTTTAATACTCTTAGACTCCCAGAGTCATGAACTTGAGATGGGTCGCCATATAAATTGCAATACAGGTAGTCCCCAGTTTAATGAGTTCCATTCCCAAGCTCTGTCCTTAAGTTGAATTTGTATGTAAGCCGGAACAGTATTATTGTATAATGCTGTATAAGTAGTATTCTGTAATGAACTCAAACCATTGTGTATTTAACTCAAATCATTGTGTATTTAACTCGAATTTTGCTACAATAGGTTCCATTCTTAACTATGGGTTGTCCTTCAACTGGGCATTCTTAACCCAGGGACTATAAAGTATCCGTTTCAGATAGCTTGGATATCCCAGCTATAATTATATGTTGAAAGATACAGATTAGAAAACAGCAAAAACGTGAAAGGCGTAAGATGTAATTCTTTAGAGAAAGCTAGGCACTTAATTCAGTATCCTTATACCAAATACAGACTGATTCTTCATACTTGTGTGGCTTTCCATGGTATTATAATAATGATGTAAGTTGCATGTTGCCTGGCTGCTTCAGAACTGCAAAATGTTGAAAACAGACATGATTTAAAACAGGATTCCAGTTTTAATACTGTATAAGTAAAGATGACATTCATATTATCTCCATAAGAACAGCATATCTTGCTTTTGTTCATCTGTTTCCTAATTAGCTGATTATATTTCAAATTTTAATTGAAAAGTTAGGCATAAAAATGTGAAACTATAAAGTTGGATTCAAATGCACCTTTTCATTCCCAAACATGCACAATGACGATGACTTCTCGAATCAAAGTCTGTGCTGCGCCATTAGTGAAAATGAATACAGAACAATTTAAATCTGAAAGGTGAGACCACCCATCTCCTTTTTCCCGCCGCTAAATTTAACCTTAAACAGCAAAGTTTGCGTCCATATAAGGAAGAAGGACACTCTTGCCTCCTGCACTGGAATCCTTCTACTGCCAGTTTCAGAAAGGATCCGTCTGAAATTCTCTCGGTACCATTAGCAAGCCACTCCGGCTCCAGCCCACAAGGCATGGCAGAAGGCGGGCACGGGCCGGGCACTGACGAGCTTCCCCAGATGTGGACAGAGCTGCCACGTGCCCCAGGACAATGCTGGAGGGAGCGGGAAAGGGCCTGACAGTAAGCTCGATCGCGGGCGAGGCCTTCTTCCCTTCCGCCCAGCCCGCACTTCGCCACACGGCCTGGCTCCCTCGCCCGTCCACGCTCCTGCCGCCGCCTCCTTTCCTCTTCCTGCCCACGTTTCGCTCTGGGAAAGGCGGCTCCGTGAGGCCCGCGCCTGGGCCTCTCTCCTCGCCCCCAAGTGCGTGTGCACGTGCGTAAATGGCAGGGCGACCGGACGACAATCTGGCCCAAGTTTAAGTCCCGAGTCTGGCTCCTCTCAAGGCTGGAGGTGACCTCCCATGTACCACTGAGGGATCTCCCCTCCTCGGAGCCCATTCCCCTCCGTCACCCGCTTCTCCTAACTCCTCCCCGTCCTTACCTCCAGCCCAGGGAGACATTCGGGGTTCACACGCTCGATTTTCCCCTCTCGCTCGCGCCTAGACCCAACTCGGGGCCCGACGGTGTCCCCGACTTGCACCCCCTCCCGGCCTTGTCGCCAGGACGGCTTCTGCTGGCATGCCGCGCTCCCGGGCCGCGCCGCGCCTCCTCCGCCGCCTTCTCACCTCGTTCAGCTGCCTCTCGGCGGTCTCCCGCAGCGTGGAGTCCATCGTGCCCCGCAGGGCCTCAATGATGGTGTTGGGGTCCATGACCGTGTGGTCGAGGCCGAGACGGGCAACGCGGACGAGATCTGGGGCAGCAGCGCCGCTCGATGCGCACATGGACCCGCCGCTCTACAGCGGCAGCCGGCGGCGCGAAAGGAGGAGAGAAGCGCCAAGGCCCCGGATAGAGCTACTCGCCACCTCTGCGAGGCCGACGCCTTCCGCTCCGCTCTTGCCGCCTTTGACGGGCATCACGGGAATTGTAGTTCTTCTGGAGGGCGGGAGAAGACGAAAGCGGCCTCAAATGCCATCTTTTCCTGCTAGATCCCCCTGCAAATAGGACCAATATATTAGAGGTGGACGCGGGGAGGGAGGGAAGGTTCCATCGACACCAATTACAAATTGGCTACAGTATTCAGAAGAAGGGGAAAAAAAGGAAATCGCAATAACATCTACATATTGGGACAAATGGTATTCTCACTGATCGCATATGATGTACGTGCAGTTTCCTTTTATTTTTTCGCACAAGGCTCGTGGGGAGAAATGTCTAGGAGAGGGCAGAGTAGTGGGAAGAACGTGTCTTTTCCCTCCCTCTCACTCGTTCCCTGTTCTGTAGTTTATTTGCTTAACTACTGTACTAATAGAGTAAAAGAGCAAAGGAAAAGTGATGATATGAACTGTCCCCTCACATGAAGTGTAGCAACTGATCTGTTCATTCTTTGGAGAAATAACATTTGTCTCAACTTATGTGCAACATCTTGCAAAATACATACAGCATGTGACTGTGTTGATCATATAAAGCTATGGAATGTGCTCAGAAAAATGGGAACCCCAGAACATCTCATTGTCCTCATGAGAAACTTATATACAGGTCCAGAAACCACAGGACGTGGTGAAACAAACTGGCTTCAGATTGGCAAAGGAGTGTAACCAGGCTGTATACTCTCCTGTTATTTATTCAAACTATATGCTGAATATATATTAAGGGAAGCTGGATTGGAAGAAAATGAACGTGGTTTTAAAACTGGAGGAAGAAACAATAACCTGCGCTATGCTGATGACACAACCCTGGCAGCTGAAAATGCAAAGGATCTGCAAGATCTAGTAATAAAAGTCAAGGACCAAAGTGAAAAAAATGGGACTAAAATTAAATATAAAGAAGACTAAACTAATGACAACAGGTAGAACAACCAGCGTTAGAACTGACAATGAAGATATGGAAGTGGTGGATAGCTTCCGCCTTTTAGGATCAACCATCAACAGTAAAGGAATAAGCAATCAAGAAATAAGCCACAGATTAGCACTTGGTAGAGCAGTCATTAAGGCTTTGGAAAAGATATTCAAATGCTGTGATGTCTCTGTACCTACAGCGGTGCTTAAAAGTTTGTGAACCCTCTTGCATTTTCAATATTTCTGCATAAATATGGCCTGAAACATGATCTGTCTCCACACAAGTCCTAAAACTACATAAAAAGAACCCAATTAAACAAATTAGTCAAAAACATTATACTTGTTCATTTATTTATTGAGGAAAATGATCCAAAGCTACATATCTGTGCATGGCAAAAGTATGCATGATGAGAAGAACTGGAGCCTGAGGAAAGATGACCAGATACAAAAAGGCAAATCAGCATGATGCATAGTTTTAAGTATAGGAAATGACTTTAATACAGTAATATTTTAATTGCTTTCGTTTTGAGGAATACAGCACTAATTCAACACTTAAATATTGAACAATCTTTACATCATTTATTTTAAATATAGGAATGTATTAATTATTTTCTTTGTAAATATAAATTTAGCCTAATCCATTGACATCATGTTTTTTCCCATCTCACTTTGCAAGAATTCACTTCTTACTTAACAAAAAAACAAGAAATATAAATATTTTGATTTTGTTCTGTTAGGCTTTGCCTACAAACCTTTCTGGACTTTCCTGACCATACTTCAGTCCTCTCATCTGTATCTAAAAATCTGCTGCCAAATCTCTTTTATTGCTCCAATCATAGCCTCTTGCAAGTTTTAAATAAGGGATGGAGAATGGAAGAATACAACCGAATAAGTCTGACAGCTGTGTATTTAAGCTAAGATCTGAAAGAAACTCTCACATTTCTTTCTCAGCATGATTTCAGACTCCTGCTTTTTCAAAACACACAGTCTGTGTTTATAAGCGAGTTACATTTCAGCCTAGCATGTTCTGCAGACCCATGCTAATTTATGTTTCTGTGTGCCATGTGAATTCAGAAAAGTCATTTAATTAAGCAAAACTATGATAAGCTAACCATGAGTAAATATGCTATGCAAACACATATGAAACTGTCTAGGGGATTTTTTGAAACCTAGTTACACATGATCCTATGCTCTCACCTTGGAAAGTAGATTGTGTTACATGCTTTCATACATATCTGTAGATTCACTGTACCCATATTGGCCTCCTATCCAGCATCAATTGTGCATCCTCAGTGAGTCCCCCACTGCTCAGTTAAAGTACCATCCACCTATCCTTAACTTGGCAGAAAACAACACAGGCATTTTCATTTGTTTTGCCCCATTGCTGATGCCAACCCAGTCTCTCTTGTTTCTGCTTTAAATTCCCACCAAATTTTATTATCCTGATTATTTGTGTGCAGCAAATGTTAAATAAAGTGATTGGTTGATTTGCTATACTCCAGTATTAGCTTCGGCATGGCAAGAAAAACATCCACCAGTCATGGGACTGTAGCATGAATAGGCTAGGTCTGGCTGGCTGTAGGACGGAGTCCATCATCACTAGACGTCTTCCTATGTCCCTGCTCTTAATACCTTGTTCTGTTGAAAGCTGGGTTGAATAATGTTTTTTTTTTAAAGGAAGGAAAGAAACATATCAGACTCATGAAGACAGCTAAGTCACAAGCAGTGCTTTTCTTTTGTATTTTTCTCCCCTTATTTCCCTTTCTATATATAGGCAACAAATGCTGATATTCAAGAGACAGTGGGAGATGACTGAGCCCATCATTCCACTGTTATGCTCTTTCAGCCTTGCATTAAACCAATAAGGTCTATAGAGCTTACAGTATTGCCTGTTGAACCATGCAGCAGTATCACACAATTCCGATAAACACAGCCCTGCTGTGTCCAGTTCTCTAGGGAGACTGTAGCAGGCATGGCTGACTGGGGATAGGAGGGGGTGGGGCATGCCTGCATCTGCTGAAATAGCCAGTAAATACTTCTCTGACTCACTATTGGTCATCTGATTGCCTCCAACATTGTGAGTGACAGATTTTATATACATATTTCACTGTTGCTGTTGGATGCTTCATTATGCTACTTTTAGATGGACTCACAGTTGGCTGAATGACCATACTCAAAGAGTGGTCCTTAAAAGCTCCACTGCAGCTTGAAGAGAAAAATCAAGCAGAGTACCATTTGATGGGACACTTATAAAATGTGCAGATGACACAGAACTGAGAGGGGTGGCTAATACTTTAGATGAAAGAAGATTCAAAACTAAACGGGCTTGAGCAACAGGTTGACATGAATGAAATGGAATTTAACTGGGAGACAGATAAAGTTCTGCAACTTAGTATGAAAAATGTAAGGCACAAATACAACATGGCTTGGCAATAGTCCATGTGAAAGGTATCTGGATGTCCTTGTCTACCACAACTTAAATATGAGCTAGCAGTGTGATATAGCTGCTAAAGAAGCAAATGTTATCTTGGGGTGTATTAACATAAGCATAGCGTCCAGATAACAAGAAGTGTTCCTTTCTATTCTGCCCTGGTCAGACCCTGTTTGGAGTACCATGTCCAGTTCTATGCAGTTCAGAAAGGATAGTGATGAGTTTAGAGGAAAGGTACCAAGATGGTGAAAGATTTGGAAACCAAGCCCTATGTAGAATAGTTAAAGGATCTGGATATGTTTAGTCTACAAAAAGAGGTGATATAAAAGCCTTTTTGAAATATCTGAAGAACTTTCACACAGAAGAAGGTGGTTCAGGCTATGCATCAGGAGGAACTTCCTGACTATATAAACTCAGCTAGTGGAATAGGTGCCACATTATATGGTAAGTTCTTTACTAGAGGTTGCCAAACAGAGGCTGGATGGTCATCTATCAGGAATGTCGTGGATCTTGTACTAAACAGAGTGTTGAACTATATGAATTCCCTGGTCCCTTCCAACTCTAAGATTCTAATGGAAAAGAAATACACAATATGGTGATACAGCAGATGTTGTCAGGGCATATTTCTGCTGTGGCTAGATGCAAGTGGGGAAAGGGCCCTTGTCTTTCTCAGCAGTCCTGTCTCACCATTCTTCCCACCTGCCTGCCTACTTGTTTATGTCTTCACTCTTCTAACTATTCTCCCTTTCTACATTTTATGTTTGAAACTCCGTCTCAAAAAACCTCAGCCAAACCACTTAAACTCCAAGCTCTTGTCATGGCCTGTATGTTTTATGCAATTTAGAATGATGTCTTCCTACTTGACACTAAGGCTAATGATAACATAATTTCACATGATCCCACATGATCTCATGTGATTTCTGCTTTCCCTTGCATCATTTATCATTCAAAATAACCTATGTATCACACATAAGACATAAATATAATATAGATTTAGTTATTGAGATCTAATATTTCACAAATCCTTTTGTTCTTACAACTGCTACCATTAAAAGTGTTCAAAGCTGATATGTTTATGATTACACAGAAAGTATAAATAATTTTTGACATAGTGATGGTATCTCATGCTTTACTAATCTATAGAGTTTCATATCCTTGTTTATGACATGTTTTATACACCCAATGCATCCATAATTCCCAGGATTTGGTAATGTTGGTTGGAAGATTATGGGAGCTGAATTCCCAACAAAGCTGGGGGACTTCAAACTGATAATGGTTAGGATTAGAGTTAGCTTGCAATAAATAAATGGCATAATAAGTTGAAGAATACCAAAATATCAAAAAATAAAATAAAATAAAATAATATAGTTGTTAGGGTTTAAACGTTACTTTAAAGAATTAATTTTAGGTTCTGTTGTTATGCAGAATGCACACCAATTCTTAATAGCTCTTAATTCTAAGTTAACATGCACTTGATCTAACTGTAAAAATAATGCAAGACATAACATTTCTTATAGCTTGCTGTTCTTAGTTTGCTATATTAGAAAAATTTAAAAAATGAAAATCAGCAAATAGTTACATAATGTGATTAAAGAAACTGACTAATTGCTTGGGATTTAGTTTCTCTATTTCCATAGTATTATTTTGATCATCTAAACCTCATTTACATTGTTAGAAAGTGTTGGAATTAGAAGTAAATTATCAGTTGAAAAAAAATAGCTTCTAACACTTGATGAAATATTATCTTACATGTATCTCCTGCCTTTTTTATGGGAAATTTCCATGACAGCTTACATGGATTTCTCTTCAGTGTAATCTCAAATCAAAACTCTGTGAGGTTGGCTGAGTTGAAATTTAGTGTAGCCGAAACTCAGCTAGCAAGCTCCAAACTAAAATGAAGACCTGGTCTTGGGCCTCCCTAGTGCTAATCTGTTATTTTAACTACTATACTACATTATGTTGGATTCTCCTTCATGCCTAGATACCTCTCTCTCTCATACATACATACACACACACATGCAAAATACTGTACAGCAACGTAATAGGTACATAATGACCTACTGGCTCCTGCTTTTCTTCAACTTATGAAGGCTGTTGGCCACTATGCTCTTACTTACATATCCCCATACCACCCTTATTTCCTACCAACAGCATCAAATAAAACAGGGCAAGAAATATTAAATAAATGAAGGTTTATTATCTGCATTAATTCTCTGTTCACCTAAGCTCTGGCATACAGGCATGATACATAATTTTAAAAACCTAAGACACCTTATTTGCAAATAATTGCTAAACCTGGATTATGTGAGAGCCAGTAGGAGATGCGTAAGCATCACATTTCTCCAGTCTTTTTCTTTTTCTTCAAATGATCCTTAGTTTGTCTTTTGTGTACAACAGATTGCTGAAAGATCAGACAAAGGTGAATTTAAAGCATAGCTTTGACTTATTTTATGAATGACAAAGACACCCAAATCTCTGCTTTGAATTCATAATGTTGCAGTTAACTTGCAGATCTCAGCTGCTTTTTTTTGCACAATGGGTTTTTGCTACTGAGCAGAAAAGTATGGGCAAAATGGACTGTTTTTGTGGGTTAAAGATAATGGAGGCAACATCCCTTTTCCCCACCACAAAACAAAAAGTGGAAATATACACTGTTTTTGAACCAAGATAAGAAGTTGTTGTTCAATTTAGTTAGATGTTAAAGAATGTTAATGCATTGTTTAAATGACTTTAGAATCTTTGCAATAGGGGAGGATGGAAGAAAATTAAATACAAACGACTCTACCCATTGCAACCTCTGCTGTTAATTATCTGGTTTCAATGTTCTGCCACTATGTTAACTTAAAGGATGAGGAAGTATAGTTTACTGCATTGTACATTTGCAATATTAAAACAACAGATTGATTAAAATAGAATTGGCTCATCCATGTCTGTTTAGAATGTCAGTCTTCTTTAGAATGTCAAGTTCAGTGTAGCATCAAATTCTTTCTGAAGCACAACACATTTTACAGGGATGTGAAACTGTAGTCTTTCTGCAGTTTGCTCTTATTTTGCTCTAATCCATTTTTAATTCCTAAAATGTTTTAAATTTTAATAATTGTTGCAAGTTTGGTTAAGTTTAATTACATTGATCGATACTTTTAAAACCTTCAAAAGATTTTTTTAAAAAGAATAATTGGCATTGTTTTCCCTTATTCTTCTTTCTCCCCTTCTAAATTTACTTCCGCTGCCACATTTGCAAAATTGCAGAGAAGTTAGACTCAGGTGTGGTGTCTCAAAACTCTTTCTTATATTGGCACTTCTGGTATTCCAAGCAACTAGATGACAACATGGACTCATGTCCAGCAGAAGATTCCTGTAGTCACTTTGCAGAAATTAAACCAAGCGAGGTCTGATCAGTTCCAAGACTGGGTGCCTATCTGGGAACAGTATCTTTAGTTTCATAATAAAAGAAAATTAAAATATAAATGTGCAAAATGTGTGAAGGATTGCCTAAAGTTCATAAAGGAACATGTACTACAGAAACAGGAGGCGATGGTGGAGGAAACTAAAGTATCAGAACTAAGCCAGTAGCTCCCTTAGCAACATCACATGTAATTACTGTCTGCATGAAAAGTAAACTGTCCTTTGAGAGCTCAGCACCTGGTGACTTCATGGACACATCCATGCAGTTTTCTTGGCAACAATGCAAAAGTAGTTTGACAGTGACTCCTTCTGGCAAGTTTTGCAGTTCCCAGGAGGGACTGGGAAGTCTCCTATCCAAGTCCTAACTAAACATGAGTCAACTGAGCCCAGAAAGCTACAGTCTTAAAGAAAGAATAAGCTTTCTCACTTGATTCAAAAGTTAAGGTTAGTAGCAGCTAAATGGCCAGTAACTGAATCAAACTTTTCTCCTGGAAGTTTTTTTTTAATTTTGGAGAGCCTTGCACTGAGCAGGGAACCAGTTTCTTAGCTCTTTGTTTTCCTCTGATGAATGTAGAAAGCAGCATTCCCCTTATCCTCCCAACCCTTTCCAAAGTTGTTAAATTTGCCTGGCAGAACAGCCTCCCCCTAATCTGTTTTCTTTTACAGACATGGGATTATGAAAGCTGTAGTCCAACATACCTAGAGGCACCAGTTTGGAGAAGACTAATTTACAGCATACAGAAGTTGACAGCTGATGTTGCTTTTTCAGTATTGAAAGCCATTGGCCTTTTATTAGACTGCACAACTCCCACAAATATTGCATCAGTTACCAAGTCATGTACTGTATATCCTGTTCTGGTTTTCTTGAGACAGTACTACATGGAAATTACTTCACCTCTACATCAAAGTTGGTTTTGAGGCCAAGCCTTGGGCCCTGGATGTGGGACAGAGCCTGTCTCCTGGTTATGTTAATGGTGTCTTTTTTATGATTCACAGCTGCTATGTATTTTTATGTTTTATTTTTGCATTAGATGTGTTTTATCAATTTTATTGTAAGCTGCCCAGAGATGGGCAGCCATATAAATAAATAAACTGGATCTGAAATGAAAGTCATGCTATATAATTACTATTATTGCCTGGGTTGTTTTAAACTGGATTCTTTAATCGTCCTCAGCATGAGGAAATATTATGACTGCTGCTTGAGATGCCTGTAGCCAATCAATAGTTGTATTAAATAGCCCTGTTTGTTCTCAGTGCTTTGTATTTGTTGGAGAAAAGGTTGTACAGTAGCTGTATTAGGTGAAGGGAAAGGAAAGAAAAATAACTCACCAATATCATTATGCTTTTATACAAATACTCTGTCAGTTGTGGTTGGTCACCACATCCCAGAACAGATAATGTAGGACTGCAGAAAAGGGCAACCATAATTTTCATATGATTAAAAAAAATATCCTTCAAGAGGAAGTTAACTGTTTCATTTCAATAAAAGATGAACATGTGGAGGCCTGGTTGCAGTTTGTAATATTTGCATGGTGTAGAGAAGATAGATAGATAGATAGATAGATAGATAGATAGATAGATAGATAGATAGATAGATAGATAGATAGCACAAACACCTGCCATGATGTTTAATGCTAGTCAGGGTTCATTACCTCTGCCACTATCCCCACGTGTACTGTATTACCACCAGTGACGCTAAGCAGAGTTATGGGGCTACACAGGATGTATGTGTTAGCTACCCTCATGTTCATGGCAATGGTTCTAGCTCTCAGTTGTGTATGTCAGAGACAGGGCTGATGTTATTACAAGTCTGGCATCCACCAGTCGACCTCTGGGCCCTTGGTTGAAACTGTGGCCCGGCTTTGCTACTACACTTTCTGCTGGGTCTTTTGTGGGGAGGGGAGGGGAGGGGCACCCTCACAGCAATGCTGACCTGATCTCCTATGTACACTGCCACCACTTGCAGCTTATCAGGCACTGATACATTGTGGTCAATGAACTACAGTACTCGGATTCAGTGGGAATACTTCTGTTCCTGCTTAGTGCAGTGTTTTGTAAATGAGTTAAAAGCTGGGTTGCTGACCAAGCATTGAATCCTGCCTTACTTTGAATGAGGGAAGCTGCACTGGATCGGCAGCCATCCAATGTCAGCTGTAGGATGGTGCTGCACAGGCATCATCCTTGAAACGTATTTTCTGTATCCCTCAACTAATTTCTAATCCAACATTAACCCTACCTTATTTTCTACCTCACCTTTTAATCTCTGCACTGAACAGAATTTGTGAGTATACATGTTTAGAATGGATTACATAATTCCACTTCGGGGAGGTATTGTTTATTTTGTATTACATTAGGTGGGAGAGACCACGGCATTTCTTTTAGTTTATTTACAACGTTGGGGATGTGTGACTAGGTTAACATTCCTAGATTCAGGGCACATTGCATGCACGTCTGCATACTCTTGCATTATCGCAGGTACTTTGGTCAACTCACAGTTTCTTCGGTTAGGCGTTTTGCAAAAGGAAGTCAAAGGGAAGTCCGCTTGCGAAACACCACGCGCCTCCCTCAACCCCAAACCGAGGAACAAAACAATTGGGAGGAGGGGAGCAGACTCCGATCCACGGCGAATGTCAACTCTGCGCCTGCGCCAACTACATCAGGCGAGGTGGTGGCGTGGAGGGAGGTGCTGTCACCGGCCCCGCCTCCTCTCGCGGTTCTTGGCGCGGAGGAAGGTAGATCCGGGCCTGTTTGTTGCCGGCCGGCTACTTGGTCGGCTCTGTCGCTGAGGGGGACTATGGCTCAGCGGGGCGCAACGCAGCGAGCCCTGGGACGGCCGATGGAGACGGAGGCAAAGAGGCTACAGGAGGCAGAGGCTGCCTTGGAACAGCATCAGCAGTTGATTGCAGGTGAGAAGCAGACGCGGAAGAAATACAAGGAAGGGAGGGATGCGAGTGTTTCTGGAACGAAGTAGGCTTTGTTGGACGTGCTGGGCTGTGTTATCCGGTTGTGACGGACTCGCACCGTAAGGTGAGGACAAGAGGAGAGAAAAGGTGACGTACGGGACGCAATTCACAGGGTTTCAACGAGAACGGCGAGGCTTTAGGTTTGCTCTGCCTTGTTTTATTTTGGGGGGCGCGCTACATCACGCTGACAAGGACGTACTCTGTGCCTACATTTCACACGTTTCAAGTTGACCACGGCAGTTCAAAACGTGTTCTGGCGCTGAGGCCTGTCTGGAATCGTACCTATCCTTGCCAGATTACACAAGCATGGATTCAAGCACACATGATATGGCGTGAGGCAGGTTTTCCATGCTTTTATCTAGGTTCCTTCATCATAAATCACTCTGACGGTGATGTTGGGCAATTAGCTCCAGTAATTGCAGTAACAGTTGACTAAATCTAATGGAATGAATAATCTACACTAACTTTGTAAGTATGATCATGGCTTTGTTTGTGGAACTTGTTAAACTGTAGTTTATTGAACTGCAACATGCTAATTTTGTTTTACTGAATGAACTTAATTGCCTGAGTGTAGACAACATACTTGATAATAAACTGCCTGTGCTGGATGCTGAACTGTAAACTAGCCAATCATATTTTAGCATGGTGAGTTGTGCAAATACAAAGTGTGTTAGATGGATGAAAGTTTCCTACAGTTGTTTAGAGTCTAGAAATGCGTATTGACTAAGCATTATAGTTTGGGAGCAAAAGAGAGCATTCTTCACTTCTATCAGCTATATGTTACAGTGAAAGTGAAACGTTACATGTCATAATGTAGTCCCACTTGCACATGTGAATTGGCAGTTTCAGTGAGGTTCTCACTGTAACTTGTTCTCCAGTAATGATAATCATACCATATCAGAAGTGCTCAGGCTTGAGTTCCCATACTGTGTTAAATCATAATATAGGTTATTTTGCTTAGTGCGTTCTGTGAATCCAGACATTTTGTCTTATTTAACTATGGCTGAACATATTGTATCAGCCTTACTGTTGTCTCTGATACCATCAACAGCAATTTAAACTTTCAGAAACACCATATTTTTAAAGTATGAAGTCTTGCTGTGCATAAATTTGGCATACTAATTATACTTGCATTAGAAAAAGATGTCCACATATGATGCCTGTCAAGGCCATCCCCCCATTAAAATAAATACAGTGGATGATTGCCTCAGCTGAAGTTGCCTGCTGGGAATAATGTAGGAAGTAGTAGCATAGTGTTTAGGTATAGAACTACTTGGGCCAGGCAACGTGCCATGTACCCTGTAAAATACTGTACCTGACTTGGTCAGCTTCTCAGAGGAGATACCTTTGGTTCTTTACCTCTGGCAGCATATCTACAGCTGGCAACCAGTGACAGTTTGTCTAGCCTCAGTAGTAAAGATGTGGGGAGTAGATACATTAAATACAGTTTTATGAAAAAGTATTTGCCCTCTTCCAGATTGTTGCCCTAAAGTTCTAATCTAATTAGTTGGGTTCACATCATATGCTAAATCATAAACTGCATTATGTCTTCAAAAACTAATAAATTTTTATCTCAGTGTATTAAATAAGTATCTTTAGTAATTTTTTTCACCCTAACCCAGTGGTCCTGTAACTTAGCATGTCTTTATAGTTAATAATTTAAAAAATGTGTAAACTTTGCTAAAATATTTATTCTGCTTTTCTTCTTAGGTATGCTGGCGAGAAAGCATCTATTTTTATAAATTTGTAAATAAAGGTAGAAGTAGCAACACAGTTTCCTCATTTATAGGAGTGTTTTACAGGTAGTACTTGATTTACGACGGCAGTTGGGGCTGGAATTTAGGTTACTAAGCAATGTGGTCGTAAAGCACAACTCCATCATTTAATGATGGCAATCCCTGCAGTCCCAGTTGGTGTTGGTAACTGAATCCCATGGTCGTTAGGTGAGGCACCTTCCTGCCAGCTTCCCACAACCAAAATGGCTACTGCTGGGTAGAGGAGGGAGCAAAAGGGTGGGTGGATGTGTGGGGGATGGTCAGAGAGGGTGCACAGGGGGGTGCAAGAGGTGCCATGTGTGTCAGGGAGGGGATGCGAAAGGCACTGTGTGGGTCAAGGAGGGTGCGTGAAAGGCACTGCATGGGTTGGGTGCACGAGGTGCTGCGTGGGTCAGGGAAGGTGTGTAGGGGTGCGTGAGTGGCTGGTGTGGCACAAATGCAGAGGGGCTGTGGGAGGGTGCGCAGGTGGGGGAGACTTACCCCAGCAACTTGCGATCTTCCCTGCCAGCTTCCCCTTTGACTTTCTGGGGAAGCTAGCATGGAAGGTTGCAAAATGGTGATCATGTGATCGCAGAGCGCTTGGCAACTGGTCGTAAGGGCAAACAGGTTGCCAAGCAGCCAGATTGTGACCATGGGGATGCTAGGACGGCTGGAACTCTGAGGACCGGTCGTAACCACATTCACTGAGTACCATTGTAACTTCAAATGGTTGTTGAACAAATTGTAAGTCAAGGACAATTACCTGCATTAATATATACATAATTCATCCTGTCTAGATGTTGAAGCATATGGATAATATATCTACTTGCATTTATTTATTTATTACGTTTATATAGCCGCTCATCTCACTTCTGTGACTCTGGGCGGCTTACAAAGTTAAAAATACAGAGAATGATATTAGATCAACCAAAAATAATCGGAAAAAGCATTAAAAACAATAAAACTATTAAAAACATAATCAGCGAAAGAGCACCATTGATTTTATTTATTTATTTATTTGTTTGTTTATTTATTTATTTATTTATTTATTTAATAGACTTGTCCCTGCCCATCTCCCCACAATGGGGGACTCTGGGCGGCTTACAACAAACTAACTCTTATTTTCCTAAAAACCTAACCATTTAGCAGGCTCTCCACCAGCATCACCAGATCTCCAGGCCAGATGACAAAGCTGTGTCTTCAGGCTCTTCTGGAAGGTCTTATATGTGCTTATATATCCTTAGTGTGTACCAGTACACTGCACATGTATATATATGCATATATATCCTCTTAGTTGGGGATATACAGACAACAGTATTTAGCTTGCAAAGTAGGCTATAGATTAGAGACCCTGGTTTTCAAAGGGTGTCATGAGTTTGCTTGGGGTAAAACTGGGGCTTTGCCTGTGATTGTGGCATACTGACAAAATGTGCTCAAGCTAATCAGTTTTATCCTTATAAATTATATATATAATATATATAAATTATATATAAATTACATCCATGCATATGCCTTAGTTGTAATTAGAGCTAGTAACCTCATCTAAATGGGGGACGCGGTGGCGCAGCGGCTTAATGACGCCGAAAGTTGCTGGCCAGAAATGGCTGACGCTTCGGCGGTTCGAGTCCAGCCTTCGCGTTAAACAGGGTGAGCTCCTGTTTCCTCCCCCCAGTTCCTGTCAACCCAACAGTTCGAAAACTTACGTGAGTAGATAAATGGGGACTCTCACTCCGGTGGGAGGAAAAATGCTGGCGCGGTGCCTTGCAAAAAAGGAGTGGGGAGTAGTTGCCGGTAAGCGCGAAAAAACCGCGTGCGCCCGAAAAGGGCGCTAAGCAACGGAAACCCCGCCTCCTGCGCTCGCCAGCTGGGCTCTGCCCTAGGAAGGAGGCTCTGGCAAACCACTTCCGAAAAAACAGTTGCCTTGAAAACTGCAAAGGACTTGTCCAAAAAGCAGTCACTGCAGGGTCAGCCATGACTGAGCGCAGACAAAAAAAAAACCTCATCTAATCTAGGCTTTAAATAAGAGCATGATTCTGCCCACAATGGATATGTCAGAAAAATTTAACAACAAGGTGAATGCAGTGAGAATGGATTACAGGTAGTCCCCAGTTTAAGAATGAGTTCTGTTCCCAAGGTCTCTCCTTAAGTCGAATTTGTACGTAAGCTGGAACAGTATTGTATAATTCTTTATAAGTAGTATTGTGTAATTAACTAGAACCATTGTGTATTTAACTCGAATCATTGTGTATTTAACTCAAATTTTATTACAATAGGCTCCATTCTTAACTATGAGTTGTCCATAAACCGGGCGTTCTTAACCTGGGGACTACCTGTATTTAAGAAGCGTGCATGATCAAACAAAAAGACATATAGCAGTGCTTAAAGGTTTGTGAACCATTTTGAATTTTCAATGTTTCTGCATAAATATGACCTAAAACATGATCTGTTCTCCATACAAGTCCTAAAACTAGATGAAGAGAACACAATTAAACAATGAGACAAAAACATACTTGTTCATTTACTTATTGAGGCAAATGACCCAAAGCTATGGTGTGTGGTATGTGAACCTCTGCTTTCAGTAACTGGTGTGCCCCCCTTGGGGAGAAATAACTGCAATTAAATGTTTCCAATAACTGTTGATCAGTCCTGCACATTGGCTTGGAGGAATTTTAGCCCATTCTTCCGTACAGAACAGCTTCAGCTCAGGGATGTTAGTAGACTTCGTCACATGAACTACCTGCTTCAGATCCTTCCACAACATTTCTATAGGATTAAGGCCAGCTCTTTGACTTGGCCATTCCAAAACATTAACTTTCTTCTGCTGTAACCAATCTTTGGTCAACAACATGCGTGTTTTGGATTGTCTTGTTGCATGACCCACTTTCTCTTGAGCTTCAGTTCATGGACAGATATGCTGACATTTTCCTGTAGAATTTGCTGGTACAATTAAGTACTCATAGTTCCATCAATGATGGCAAGCTGTCCTAGTCCAGAGGCAGCAAAGCAGGCCCAAACCATGATTCTGTTACCACCATGTTTCATAAATGGGATAAGGTTCTTATGCTGGAATACAGTGTTTGCCTTTCACCAAACATAATGCTTTTCTTTCAAGCCAGAAAGTTCTATTTTGGTGTCATCCTTTCCAGAACATTCTTCCAATAGCCTTCTGGATGATCCATGTGACCTTTCACAAACCGTAGATGTGCAGCAATGTTCTTTTTGGAGAGGAATGGCTTTCTCTTTGCAACCCTGCCATGCACACCATTGTTGTTCAGTGTTCTCCTGATGGTGGTCTCATGAACATTGACATTCACCAATGCAGGAGTGGTCTTTAGTTCCTTAGACATTACCCTGAGGTTCTTTGAGACCTCCCAGAGTATTACATACCTTGCTCTTGGTATGCTCTTGGTTGCTCAACCACTCCTGAGGAGGGTAACAGTGGTACTGAATTGCCTCCATTTGTCCATGATCTGCCTGACAGTGGTCTGGTGGGAAATAGCTCTTTGGAAATAGTTTTGTAAACTTTTCCAGCCTGGTGATCATCAACCACTGTTTTTTGGAGATCCTCAGAAAGCTTCTTTGTTTGAACCATAATACACTTCCACATACCCGTGTTGTGAAGATCAGGCTTTGATAGTGAATACCCAGAATCCTGTTCTTTAAATAAGGCAGGCCCTCCCATACTCACACGATTATCATCCCACTGATTGAAGCACCTGACTCTAATTTCCCCTTCAAATGAACTGATAATCCTAGAGGTTCACATACTTTTGCCCTACACAAATATGTAGCTTTGGATCATTTTCCTCAATAAATAAATTATTGACTATAATTTTTGACTCATTTGTTTAATTAGATTGTCTTTATCTAGTTTAGGACTTGTGTGGAGAATAGATCATGTTTTAGGTCATATTTATGCAGAAATACTGAAAATTCAAAAGCTTTCACAAACTTTTAAGCATTGCTGTAGGGTCAAGAATGAATGGGTGATGAGTAATTGGGGACTGAATACAAAAATGAGTGACTGGTATGGAAGAAGTGCATTGAGATGGTTTGGTCATATGGGGAGAATAAATGAGGACCAAATTACAAAACAGATTTAAGAAAAGTGAATAGATCAAGATAAAGGAGAAGATTAAGAAAGTCATAGTTGGATGGAGGATAGAGATCCTGAAAAAGAGAGATGTATGGATATAGTAGAAGCGATGATGGTTTGCAAATAAAAATATGAAGAGATATAGTGATTGATCTTTACCCAGGTCTCTGGAAGGGATGACTGAAGCCCCCTTTTAACTTAGGCGATTTTCTTTTGTTTCCACCCAGTTTGTTATTCTGCCATCTTTACTCTTTTTTGTTTTTATTTTTGTTTTCATGTTTTAAATCATTTGTAAACTGCCCAGAGTCACTGGGAGTTGGGCAGGATATAAATTTAATAAATAATAATAATAATAGTGTAAACAATTTATTCTACAAGTTTATATACCACTCCAGTTGTTAAATGAAGTGGCTTGCAGTCTATGGTACTACATAGATCTAGTTACATTTCTTTTTTTCTTATCTCCTACCTTTAATTTCGTTTGCTAATTACTTCTTTCTTTTCTGTCCATTGCATAAAATTTCTTACCTGACATGGAATAGAGTGTTGAGTACATATGTATGCATGTGTGAAGAAATGATATATTTTATTTGCTTGCTTGCTTGCTTGCTTTATTTATTTATTTATTTATTTATGCATGCATGCATGCATGCATGCATGCATGCATGTATGTATGTATGTATGTATGTATTTATTTATTTATTTATTTATTTATTAAATTTTTCAGCCGCCCATCTCCCCCCAATGGGGGAACTCTGGGCGATTCACAACAAACATTAAAAACATAAAAAATATAAATACATAATACATATGTTTTATAATGGTTATAGTTTGCAAGTAACCTCAATGAAATTACATTATAGGCCAAAAACCTGGTTTGGTTACCCTGTAGTAAAACTTCAAAATTTTAAAAACTGAATGGATAAATTCTCTTGGAGGAGAATTATCACTGATATTTTAAAGACCTGAGAGCTGGCCAGAGAACCTTCTAAAGTGGACCAAAGATAGTAGGTGATGAGAGCTGTAAAGTAGTATTAAGCTTTAAGGAGGAAACACAGAATTCAAAGAAAGACTTCACTAGAAGGAACTCCAGCAAATTGTCCAGGAACAACTGTTTCATCCTGGAAGCCAAAAGTAATAAGAGGAGCCTGAGGCTGAGGAAGACTGTTATGCAACCTATGTTCATTATATAAGGATAATTGGGGTTAAGTTAAAAAACTTTATAAATCATTAACACACCAAAACCTGGAATAGTGTATTAAGTTCTGTTGTACTTGGCATTTTTAAACTTGTGCTATAAAGTAAATATGTTATCAGTATTACAGATATTTGGGCAAGGAGGAAATGTAATAAAGCATTTAACATTTTCCTAACTTTTTAAAAATGACTCAGATCGAAGACATTTAAAACACTGAATTTGCACAGCAGTTTTAAAACCAAGTTTTATGTTTTAATATTAATATTCCTTTTTTACATGGTATTTGAATAGTAAGTAAAGTGCTTCTTTTATGTGGTTGCTGTCATATATGGTTGTTAAATATAATCTTTATAGATAAAGGATGTGGGAACACAAGATGCTAATCCTTGGTTTTCTTAATAATAAAGGTTTTTAAAGCATTAATAAACACAGTTGGCCAAGTTTACACATTATGCTAAACAGTAAACCATGAATTACAGCCTGTACTGGCTGGCTTCACACAACATGCTAAGACACATTTGGATTTGGTCTTCTGTAAACTCAGCCACTAACTTCTGTAATTCAATTCAGTTCAATCTATATTTGATTCAACTGCAAGTCAACAATACAGGAATTAACAAAAATGCAGAAGTAAGTAAAATGATAACCAACTTTAATTAAAATGCTTTTTTCTGTGCATGTCTTTGAATCAGTGTTGCCTCCTGGTGACTGCCTAGACTAGTCTCTGCAGTTTTCTTGGCAAGATTTTTGGAAGTGGTTTGCCATTGCCTTCTTCCTAGGGCTGAGAGAGAATGACTAGTCCAAGGTCACCCACCTGGCTTTGTGCCTAAGGCAGGACTCACAGTCTCCTAATTTCTAGCCTGGTGCCTTAACCACTACACCAAACTGGACTTCTAAAATACATTAAAATATATAGAAATCAAGTAAAACTTATAGAGCGTTATTGGGACAGTGATTACAAAAATAAATAAAAGAACTTTTAATAAAATCATTGTCTAGCAGCCTCTTAAGCAAAACTTGCCAGCCTCCTTAATAAAGTCTTCTTGTTTAAATTAATCAAATATTCCGTTTTATGTGAATCAAGGCAAGATAATTTTCCTTTCAAGAGAGGCTTTAAAATTTTTCCATGGACAGAAGTGGAAATAGTGCAGTACAATAAATAATATGAAAATAATTCTATGGTTTTATTGCAGTATGGGCAGAAACACATATGGTATTTCAGGGAATTGGCCCTCCCTCATAGCTGAATATATTTATTGAAACTATAAGTGCCTCTGTAAGGGAAAGCACTTTTACATACCTAAAATAATACATTCAATTTTAGTTTTATTGAGTGCATACCATGATGCAATTTTTTGTAAAACTTTAGAAAGATTCCCTTGAGCAAAAATGTCCCAAGAGGTGATTATCATTTGCATTATTTGAATTCAGAAAGAATTCAGCTGAAAAGCCAAAGGAATGCATGTGATTGATTAAGAATGTAAATCAACATGTACAATATAAAGTGTGAAATTTCATTTGCTCCAAAAGGCACAACTTATCAAGTTGAGAATCAGGCAGTGAAAGAAGTCTAACCCTGTAATTAAATGCCCTAACAATTATTTTGGCTTTAATTTGGTGTTTGCCAGTTTCTGCATCAAAAGGAAGTAGGTGTAATCTTAGATATGCCTAAGATAGTTTTAAGGAGCTTGATTTGGAAAAATTCCATGTCATACAGAGTATGACATATATCTCTGCTGCATGCAAAAAATAAAGAACTAGTTTGTTTTATAGAAGAATCAGGCCTAAAGGAATTTGACATCCACCACTTAAACAACAAAACTTTATTATTTCAATTAATCATCAATACATTTTAATTTTTGAGCCTGATAATGAGAGCTTATGCTGTCACTAAGCAATGTAGTCATGTGAAATCTCACTTTACAACCACATCGCTTAGCAACGGAAATACCAGTACCAGTTGCTGTTGTAACTCAAGAACTACCTGTAGTATTATATTGTAATACCTACATTAATTGGTCCAGCATCAAATTATTATTATTGCTAGTCTGTGATCTTGTAGAGTTATTGTAACGTTTACATCAGAAATTATTAGATTGTTTTAGATGACCAAATATTTCAATTTAATATATACATATCTTAAATTATATGTAATGAAATGTGATGTTGAAAATTGTCTCTTCAGATTGGTTTCATGTATATTTCCAAATGTGATTTGGATTAAAATCCTTGAGTAACTTTATGTAATTTTTGAATTAACTATACTTTCATTGCATTTCAGGAAAAGCACATAAAGAAGGTGGATCTGCACGAATGTCGCTCCTCATCTTAGTGTCCATCTTCTTAATAGCTGCTTCTGTTATGTTGATGGTATATAAAAACTTTCCCCAGCTTAGTGAGTAAGTATACCATGAAGAATTCATTCCGTTTCTAACGTCTGTAATTATATGCACCTAGAGAAGTTATGTAGGGTCTTATGAGGTATTAAAAGGTTCTAGGTATCTCCTAGAAAGCACAATAATGTCAATATCAGAAAACCCCAACAAATTACAAAATATTATATTTGATTTTCTCATTAGAAAATTAACATAATAGTGTAAAGTTATTTACAGATAGTACTTTTTTCAAATGGTAAATTATGCAAATTAACTTTAAAACCATTAAGTATACAATTATTTGGAAGGAGTTGATACTGATTACTTGCGTCCATGCTAACTGCAGTATGTATGTTCTTTGCTAACTCAGATTAAAAAGGTTGCCCAGTTTGTAAGTAAACTGGATGAAAGTTCAAATGCCGCAAAGATAATCTTCTTAAGAGGCCATCCTTGGACCCAACTGTGTTAGACAACTTTTGTCCAGTCTCCAACCTCCCCTTTTTAGAGAAGGTTGTTGAGAGGTGGTTGGCACTCAGCTTCAGAGGGTCCTGGATGAAGTGAATTATCTGGGCTGGGATACAGTACTGAGATGGCATTGGATGTGCTTGCAGATGATCTTTGGAGAGTCCGGGACAGGGTGATGCAACTGTCCTGTCTCTCCTGGATCTCTCAGCGCTTTTAAGTACCATCAACGATGGTATCCTTCTAGACTTGCTGTGGGGGTTGGGAGTAGAAGGCACTGTCTTGCAGTGGTTCTTCTCCTTTCTCTGTAGCCAGTTCCAGTCAGCGTTCGTAGGGACGAAGAGGTCAAACCATAGACTCCTGCAGCGTGGGGTGCCTCAGGGCTTGGTCTCTTGCCTCTCCTCTTTAATATCTACATGAAACCACTGGGTGAGGTCATTTGACAGCATGGGGTGTGGTATCATTGGTACGCTGATGATACCCAGTTATACATCTCCACCCTGGGCTGGGCAGGTTATGCTGTTGCGGTGCTGACCAAGTGCCTGGAGGCTATGATGGTCTGAATGGGGAGGAACAGTCTTCAGCTCAACCCTGGCAAGACAGAGTGGGTTTAAGGTCCTGGTTATTACCTTTAAAGCCCTACATCGCATGGGACCAAGTTATTTGTGGGACTCCTTGAGATTATCTGCCTATCCCACCAGGTCCAATACGGTAGGCATGCTCCAGGTCCCTTCCCTAAAATGTTGCCATCTAGTGGGACCTAGGAAGCCTTCATAGCTGCCCCTACTTTGTGGAACACTGTCCCCCATGCAAACTGGCAGGTCCCCATCCCTTTAGCTTCTAGAAGGCCATCAAGACCTGGCCCTTTATCCAGCCACTGGGGTAGAATGATGGGAGCCTGTAGATAGCCATTGGGGCATCTTAGGAGATGACTGAAGCACCAGAATTTTTTAGTTCTTGGTTTTAATTTGTTTTTATTATTTTACTACTTGTAGTTTTATTTCTGCTGTGAGCCACCAGAGTTGTATTTTAGGATGGGCAGCCATACAAATAAAATAAAATAATTTTTTATCACAGCATAAAATCTCATAATTTTTGAAGTAGACAGTAAATCTACAAGAAGACTAGCAATAGTAATAATTTGACACTGGACCGATGAATGTTGGTATATGAATTGGGAAATGCAGGACTGCAAAATTGGTACAATGGGATCAATGCTTTCATGAAACCCTAGACTTCAGGTATTATAATATCATAATAGTGTATGTGTAGTATACTTTTTTGCTGACTGGAGGCAAGAATTCACTATACCTATTAATAAAATTGTCTGTTTTTCCCCCTACAGAGAGGAGAGAGAATGTATAAAAATTCCTAGAGACATGGATGATGCTAAAGCCTTAGGAAAAGTACTCTCTAAGTACAAGGATACTTTCTATGTTCAAGTATTAGTGGCCTATTTTGCTACCTATGTCTTGTATCCTTCTTTAAAAAATATACAAGTTGCTGTGTAATATGATGTGAATCTATTATGTATTATTAATCCTTCTAATGCCAGGGTTTCTACCAGGGTTTCACCTCTAAGATAAAAGAATGAAAGGCAAATTTCCCATCCTTTCATTCTCCCAGTGTGGGATGGGAGATGCTTTGAGACAGATTTGGGCATTTTTCTTATAGGCAGGGACTGCAGCTTTAAACATCTCCAAGGGCTGTAATGTTCGACTAGTTTTTGGTGCCGTCAAGGTTTCGATAGAAGAAAATATATGTAGCTCAGGGTTGAACTGTGGAATTCTTGATGCTTTCTGAGCCTGCAAATATTTCATTACTGGAATTCCTGGAAGCTTGGCATTCAAACAAATCAGCCATCAGTAGACACATAGAGATAAACCATATTTGCATAACATTAAAAAAGGCAATAAAAAACCTAGGAAGGAAACAAAAAGACTAGAACACATCCCCTCCAGCAGGCAGCACTCAGATAAGCAGGGATCAACATCAGGCAAAAAACAATACTCTAATCAAGGAACCACCAAGGAGAAAACCACACCCCCACCAAAACTGGCAGGGCAAGCTATAAATAAGCGGCAAACCCCACACTCACTCGCACTGATGATGTTACCTAGTCGGGTAATTAAATGTCTGCAAGCAAACAACCAAGCTCAGTGAACTCCAGTGACTCCACATTGGCTTTAATGGATGAAATAAATGCCTTAAGCCTTACAGATATCCATTTTTCCTTTAAATTCCCCAAACTTCCATTAATGAGAGGCAATTTTCACAAATTTTTCCTTCTGTACTGTAGACCTCTGCCTTTCTCTTTTTGCACTTTCCAGTTGTCATAAAAATAAAAAAGACCCTGTTTAATCAGACTGAAAGGTTATGTAACATAGCATCTTCTTCACTGAGGTATATGGGAAGTATCCTAGCAGAACATGAGTGCCTCATTAGATCAACTGATATTCAGAAACATAGTACATTTTACCTTAACCATATGAATGACTTACCCTGCATGAATTTGTTTAATCTGCTTTTGAAGGGTCTCCATCAGCACAAGTTATGGCTATAAATTCTATAGCTTATGTATTGTGTAAAGATGTACTTAGTTTTGTTTGCTCTGAATTATATATGTTATTGAGTGACCCCAGGTCCTAGTGCTATGAAAAGCTGAGAAAAATATATCCACTTCTTTTATATTATCCATCATTTTTAATTTTTGTTTGTGAAATGTGAATACTGAGTTATGGTACTCATGACGTCAGAGCAGGGGCTTGGATCCGGGTCAAAATCAGACCATGACTTTCTTCATTTAATATATTTAAAATCTGCTTCTTTTATGAAAAAATTAACTCTGTAAATATCTGGGTAGAAATCAACACAGGAATCAATAAATGAAATCAATTGAAATGTTTGGAGCTTTAAGAAAAAGAAAGCTAACAGGAGACCTTGTTATTCTTGTGTTTTAAGTTGTAAAAATTTCACAAAAGTTAGCAGAACAGAGGTATTCAGGAAACTTATTTACATAAAGGAATATTTGGATGCTGTGAAGTCACTTTTGAAATTTTTTAACACATACTCTGCTAAAAATAAGCATTCCTTATTTTCATTGGTGTGTTCTTTCTCTGGGAATAGAATCTGCTAATTTGATATTGCTATGTTGTTAAAGCACTTGGACTGAAAAGAACTTTTGAATCAATTATCTATTAAAGGTCTAATATATTAGAATTATTCTTGTATGAACAATTTTAGCAATTAAAATCAAGGATATTAAATAATGCCATTTACTAGCAATTTATATTACCAATGAGACAGCTTTAAAATTTTGCTTCAATTTTTCACAGAAGCAAAATAGCCTATAAAGAGGTAATATTGAGATTCATTGATGTGGACATTTACTGATGAATGATGATCATAGTTCAGACCTAATTTTTTATGTGAATGGTAAGAGTTACCAGTATTTTTAACAGTTTAAAATATTAAATACTTTGTTTACAGTGAACAGTTTGTCAGCAAGTATGTTATGAATGAATAGGCAGATGCAGTTTTTTGACAGATGAACCTTTATGATACACATGTTTGCAAATCTGCCTAGAATGTGCACATACAATTTTAGACTGCGATTCAATCTGCTTGTTATATCTAAAATACAGAATGCATGAAGAAATACATAGAGAAAGTCCATTAAGCAGCATAAGCATATGTCAGAATATTAAATGGACATTTATTATTGCTTATTCAGGAAATACTTTTGATTTTTTTCAAATTTTGCTTGTATTTTAATCTTCTATAGTTGCAAACTTTTGTACTTTTCAGTAATCTGTAGGATTATACTATAAGACTTACAGAAAGACTCTTTTGTTCATTAATTTATCAAAATTCATTCTTAACTATAGTCACCATCTAGTCTGCAAACATTTGCTATTCCTGGATCAATATTTTTGAGTATACTTTCAGGATTTCTTTATCCCTTTCCATTAGCTCTATTTCTTGTTTGTTTGGTAAGTATTAATTGCAAGGGTAGAATGTTCTTTCTTTTAAAAAATGCTTAAGATAATCTATTGTGAAAAAAGCAGAGTATGTGAATGTTGCAAAAATTTCAAATCTATTCTTAGGAGTTCAAATCTATTTAAAATAACAGAAATACAATTCAAAATATTAACACAACTCAGTAATAACATAAAAGTGTCTGTTGCAAAGAATATCGAACACAACCAACATCTGGATAGAAGAGGTGCGCTTACATCTCTTAAAAACTATCAGGGATAATTTTTCATACCTTTTGAAGCCTCAGGAAAGCTTCAAAAATATAGAGCCGTTGGTGAAAATGCCTGACTGATCAACATCAGTATCCAAAGCTGCCACAAATATGACATGAATAATAAGACCTGCTAGGGTTTATGGCATGAATAAACTAATAAATAAAAGGCCTTGTCTTTGACTCCTAAAGTTTAAAAAAGACTTGTATTCTCTAACAAATGGACAAAGAGTATAGCTGCCACAAAATAGGTAAATATATGCTCTTTTCCTAACAGCTGTTGGAAAATGTACAACAAATGTTCAGCTGACAATTTTATGTATAATGCATTGCCGTAATTGAGCCTGAATGTTATAGAAACATAGATCAGTGTGGTGTAGCAAGTTCCATCAAAGAATTTTAGATCAAGCTGTTTTGGATTGAGCTGAAATTCACATCTCTCAGCACCACACATTTGTTATGGTATGAAGCACCTTTAGCTGAACAGAAGATTTTCCAAGAAAAATATAATCTGCGGTTAGTGATGTTCTGGTAAGAAAAAGATTAGATTAATGTAATGTGTTTCTTGCAAAGCTATTTTTAAAAACTGTGTATCAATATATAGTTGTAATTGCAGCTCTTTTAGCTAGACTAGAAAGTAATTTTACTTTCAGATCTGCCTAGCCTACTAATGCATTTATTTCTGGACACAGTTCAGATCAACGAAGTCCAGATTCTATGAAAATTTCTGCCCCATTGAAACTTGTTCACTGGTTGTGTCATCACATTTAGAGTTAAGATAGATACCTATTAGGAATGTTGCCTTCATAATGGTGATAGCTACTTGTGGTACTCTTTCTAGACCTACTTGCTTGGTACCCACCTTAAAAATGTTCAGGTGCAAGGAATATAGTATGTTGCTTTCTCAGGCTTTTGTTGTCAAAATTGTGCTGCTGCTATCTGTTTTGTTTTTTGTTTGTGCATTAGATACTGTTTTTTCCAAGCAGTCTTACATTTTAAGCATTTTAAAGCATTCAAATTCCCTTTGGACAATTTAAACTGGTACAATCCAAGGAAGAAGTAATTTTAAATTTACAGATAAATTTATTTATTTATTTATTTATTTATTTATTTATTTTTATTAAATTTACATAATTCTGTTATTCTGAAATTTATTTAATTTAGCTAGTTAGAAAACATTATTGCATGTGAATTATACTGAATTGAATATCTCTGTATAAGATACAGATTTTCCATTTATTTGCAGTGCTCTGGACTTGGAGCTTCTTTTTGTTATATGCTGTCCTATTTAGTTGGAAGACCAGTTGTATATAGATATTTAACAGAGAAAGCAGTGAAATGGTCAAAACAGGTAAGGTCACTTTGGTGGAACATATGTCCTGAATAAATTAATAAAAGGATATCTCATCATTTTTCCCCTACTTCTGGTCACAGAGGCTAGTTTATTCCTATAAGTAGTTGTAGTATTAAGGACACTGTTATGTGTCTCACGTGAGCAGAAACACTCATGTGTTTTTGGCATGAGGCAGTCGTGCTAATTATCTAGCTTTCCAATACTGTTTGTGCCTGCCATGTCCTATCATGCACCATTCTGTGGCCCCTTTGCTTTCCTGGTTCTGAACAGCAGAATAATGGTGGGAAAAGGCAGGAAAGCCCCATCATATGGACAGAGTTTCAATACTTCATCTCTGAATCTAGTCCTATTTTCTAGTCAACAAGCAGATGGTATAACTTAAGAGCAGTTACAATATTTAGGTGCTATGCTCAAAACAGTTGAAAGAATATTTGCTTAAATGAATGACGCCTTTTAACAGACCAAGACTTGTTGGAATAAATTGTGGTTTTCAGACTTTTATAGACATTTCATATGCTAATAAAGAATTCTGTAAATGTGAAAGCTTGCATTCTGCTACCAAAGTATTTATGGCATTATTCTTTCTATTATGTTTAATTGTTTAAATCAATACTCACAAAGCAACTTAGTATTAAAATAAACGGTCCCTTCCAGAGGCAAGTTTGAGGTTACAGGACTTGCAGCCCAACCAGTTTGGTGGGCAGACTATACAAAGGCACTAAAGAGGGTATGATTTGGACAGGCTGCCAGTCCTAGCTTGGAAGTAGGGTTGTGGAATATCTCTAAGGAGCTAGAAGAGGAATACTGATATACAATATAGCCTAGGGACATAATGTCTTTTATCACATGGGATACATTCCCCCAATTTTTCTTTCCTCCCCCCTTTAGAAAAAGGGTCTGGTTACATTACTTTCTGCTCTTTCCCTTCATTAATAAAGAAATACAGCAGCAGCTGTCTGTATCTTGAGAGTTGCTATTCTTCACAGTATTAACTTTTCCATTTTCATTCCAACATACTTTTCTTCATGCATCTCTTCCCCCTACCTCTCAGTCCACCAGCTGTGTCATTCCCCATGGCCACTGAGCATGCTCTGTTCTCATTGAGTTGTTTTTTTATTCTCCTCTAGAATTTATATTGCTGAGCTCACTGATATCTCCCTTTTATGTGGCTGGTACTGATTTAACTACACAAAGGCTAATACTCATTTCTGAGCTTCAGTAATGGGATTTATTACTCGATTAAGATGAAACTGCTGAATTTCAAAGCAAGATTCTTTTAATTTGGAATTCTTATGTCCCACAGGTTGAACGACACAGAGAACATCTCATTAACTACATAATATTTTTGAGAATCACTCCTTTCCTTCCTAATTGGTTTATCAATATAACTTCTCCTGTAATAAATGTGCCATTAAAAGTATTTTTCATCGGTACTTTTCTTGGTAAGAATTCTGTTTAATGTTTAACATTTTAAAGTGTATGTGTTTCCTTTTCTGCATGGTTTATTAGTGCATAGTGCCATCTGTTGGGGAATTATAGAAATTTTGGATAAGTTTTATATTTTGATCTTTTTTTATGAGGATTGTTTATAGACACAAACACAAGTATAGAAAAATGAACTGCAGTGTTGAAGATCAATTACAGATACAATCCTATTCTTGAGCCTACTCTATGGCACTGATGGTAATGAAAAATATTCTACTTCACCATCACCATTATATCTGCTCATGATTTTGATGTTCAGTACCTGTTAGAAACGAAAGGCAGCTTGGCTAATGGGGATTGGCACTCCAGATAAAATTATACACATCCATTCTGACTTAATTCTATCCAAGTATGATCCCCCTTTCAGTTACAGTACTGCTTTTATGTTTTGGGGAAAAGGCTGCTTGTCCAGCTGCAGAACTGTGCTTAATAATGGTACTGGTTACTCAAAATACAGTTACATCAGTCGTATAGTACATTTGTCCCCAATGTAGTGATATTTTGAACTGAAGTTTCTATTAATCTATGCCAACATTGCCAACAGGGATGACTTAGAAAATCTGGACATCTTCATTGGAAAAGGCTACTATCATGGCAATGCCAGTGATCAGCTTGATGACTCAATATATTGCACTGACATTTAAAGATATAACTAGCTTAGAATTAGACTTTCTCAAGAACTGTAGCTCCCTCTTCCCCTTTATTCTTCCTGGGACATTATTTCCTCTACAAAAGCCTATTTTGAATTCTTGAAATAAGATAGGTAGATATCTGAGAGACCTATTTTCTTTCTTTCTTTCTTTCTTTCTTTCTTTCTTTCTTTCTTTCTTTCTTTCTTTCTTTCTTTCTTTCTTTCTTTCTCTTTCCCTTCCTTCCTTCCTTCCTTCCTTCCTTCCTTCCTTCCTTCCTTCCTTCCTTCCTTCCTTTCTTTCTTTCTTTCTTTCTTTCTTTCTTTCTTTCTTTCTTTCTTTCTTTCGTTGTTGTACTGCCCAGGATATGGAAGTTGTAGCTCCCTTAAGCTAGTTAATTTAGCCAAGTGATACCATTTTTTTTATTCAGGGTTTCTACTTATTACTTACATTAATTCATTATTTATGTATATGATATGTATGGCACCTAGTAAGAGTAATTGGGAGTCAAGTGGCATACAAATTTGAGAAATATAAAGTACCTGCTTTAACTTGTAAAAGTAAGGTAACCTTTTTTGGATATTGGTTTCATAACATATTTTGCATCCACTTGTTATAAGAAGGATATACACAGGAATTTAGCATAGCTGCCTTAAAAAATATACAAAATATTTCAAAAATGTGAAACAAGAAAAGCAAAGCAAATATATACATTTTCTGTTGTGACTCTTGGATCAGATAAAATAATAGCTACTTGCTAATATTAGAAGTGTGATTTTGTGTTGAAACTTTTTATAATTTCTAACCAAAATATTTTCATCTTTTGTTTCCAGGTGTTGCACCACCATCTTTTGTAGCAATTAAAGCTGGAACAACACTTTATCAGCTTACCACAGCAGGTGAAGCCGTTTCCTGGAACTCAGTCTTTATTCTTATGATTCTAGCAATTCTGTCCATTCTGCCAGCTGTTTTCCAGAATAAACTTAAACAAAAGTTTGAATAAGGATAAACCTGGATCTTCCCTTTCCATTTCATCTCAGGATCCATAGTACTTTTCTGATCCCTTTTCTAATAGATGTTAAGTAATTTAGAAAGAGGAAAATGAAGAGAAACAGAAGTTTTTAGATCTTTTGTTCAGTTATACTATATTTATGGGGGGGAGGCAAAATAACTATAGCTGGAATAAAATTTTAAGGTGAACCATTCCTTTTGAAGAATTCTGAGGCAGTCAATTTTAATTTGTAATATTTAATCTGAATCTATGCCTTATCTGATATTTTTTGTTTTTGTTTATCTGATATTTTCTTGATCATTTAATGTGAATAATTTGTTTTTCCCATCTTTTCCCTGTCACTGAATAATCCTAAGGAATAGCAAATTGCACAATGGATTCTATAACCCAGTGGAGTAAAAAGACTGCATAGTTTCTTTATGCATAAACTCTTTGTTGAAAACATGATCAGGTGGCTTGACCAGTGTTTCAGAAGTTTCTGAGTCCTTGTTTTTTGCTCATTTTGTAAAAGATTGAGTGATTTAAATGTGGGGTATTGTTTGTTTTCTTGAAATGGGAGCTAATTTATCATGGCACATAAAATGCTACTTTTAATATTCTTACCTTGTTTGCGATCATTTCAGTTATTTGAATGGCTAATATTTTATTACACTGTCATTATTTGTCAAAAAACAGCAGTTATCAGAATACATTTTATAGGAGCATATTGAAATGTAGGAATTACTTTTTATTTTGCAATAATTTTGGGGGGAAATATTTATTAAAGATAAGTATGCAGTATTTTTAAAACTTATAAATACAATCTGGCTGAGTAGTAATTAAATGCATTGCTTGAATCTAAAACGCCAAAGATGCTCCATGTTCCCCTTAAAGCCCAGGTTCCTTCAGTCATGTTTTATACACCAAATGAAATGAATGAGAAGTGCCTAAGCATGAACAAATTCAGTCTGTGCAATGGAAGAAGCGTTACTCATTCACTGGGCAAAGATTAACATGTAGAATTTGTATATTTTGTAAATAATCCTTACTAATATGATGTAACCTTTTTCTGATGGAAGAGTAGCTTATTAAAAATGAAATGAAAATTGACTTATGAATTTTAAGTACTCTTTAGGGGTTTTACTTCCAAAGGTAATGATACTTTTTCACTGAAATACTATAATTGCCATGGAATGTTTTCCCCCATTTGTGAGATCTGTTATACTATCTCCAATACTGATTGTTCCATCCACTTATTTTTAGTACAGGTTGTAATGGTATGTGGGAGAGACCTTAGGAGACTGAGCAGAGACGCTGCCTAGGGAATGGCAGGGTAAGAGATTGAAGATTCTGTCAGTGTAGCTTTACAAAAAAAGTAGAATTAGCTAATCTGGTTGTGATTCCTATCTGGCTTACCCTGCAGGGCCGGCATCAATCTTGCAAGTATGAAAATACAGTTCTCCCCCATCTCCTTTTCAGCCCGAGAAACTAGGGAGGGTCTCTTCTGAGCCTCTTGCCCTGTCCACTATCTAGCTGTGGGCTATGCTATGTCTTATCTGACCATTCCTTGGGCAGCGTCTCTGCTCAGTCTCCCAAGGTCTTTCCCAGGTACCACTACACAGGTAGTCCTTGTTTAACAATGGTAATTGGGACTGGAAACTGTTGTTAAGCGATGTGGTCGTAAGTCGAAAAACCATGTGACCATGCCGCTTAGTGATGGCACTGCCAGCAGTCTGCACATGACTATGACTTCTGACTTCCTGCCAGCTTCCCCATTGATTTTGCTTGTGGGAAGCCAGCAGGGCAAGTTGCAAATCATAATCAAGTGACCATGGGGACACTGTGCCTGCCGTAAGTATGAGGTCCAGTTGTAACTACCACTCGTTCAGCACCACTGTAAGTCTGAATGGTTGCTGAACAAGCAGTGATTAAACAAGGACCAGCTGTAGATATATGCAGTCAAATGAATGAACAAATAGTTTTACAGATCATACAAGCAAAACCAGAACACCATCATTTTTCTTTGTCCCTCTCTGAATCAAGGCCAGTATGTAAACCAAGTGTGCAAGAAACTGTATTTTATTACCCAGATTTCTATACGGCCCAGTTTCCAAGATTCCAGGCAGGCTATAACAGCGTAAAATAATCACAGCATCAACCAATAAAAAAGCCATACAACCACCTAGCAACAACATGGCATCTCATTACTACAAATACTCTAGTTGGGCTGAATAATTACTGTGTAGTAGCTATTCCATTCCTATATGTATATGTACACTTTTTTCTGTCTAAATGACATTCCTTTACTACTTGCTTCCCAGCTCACCTAAAATGTATAGTGTCCTTCAGTTTTGAATCAAAGGCATTCTGTTACTCTGTTAAATGTGCAGCTATAATATGCTTTAATTTCAGGCTGTAGAATATTACTAGTGGTGGTTTACTGGCTCAGTGCAGTAGGTGGGAGAGAGTGGATAATTAATTTAGGAAAAAAAGATCCTGAGATCTTCAGGATGATTGACCAACAATCTGATGTACAAGAGGCCAAATTAATATGCTTGAAATACAGTAGCAGAGTATTTTTTTTTCATTTAATAATCCAGAAAGAGTTAATTTGAATTAATTTTCACTGAAGAAATGAAACCCAGACTGTAGTGATAATCTTGTTTTAAAACAAGTGGACATAACAGGAAAGTGCTTTATAAAACTGAAGTTGCTTGAGACTAGCTGAAGTAGCAATTATTTAATTCTTAGTTAATTTGGATTAATATGTATATAAAAAATAGATTTCTGCAATCTTCTAAATTCACTCCCTGCCCATCTTGAAAATTGCTTTATTTTCAGTGAAGTCCTTGAAATGTAACCGTATGTGGGAAGAGCATTCTACCACTTTTTGTAATGTGTATTGGATCATTTTATTGCAGGATTATGTGTAAATTTATAAGAATATATTAATATGTTTAACTGTTTCCCAGGTATGAAGTTTTCCTTTCATTTAATTCATTGCTGCAACTTTTTTTTAGCAGTACAAGCAGTACTATGGCAATTAGGAAGAATTTTATACTGCTTAGATCTTTTCAGAAGTTGATTCAGGTATGCCTGAAAATTTATCTGTAATTAGTGCCATGAATTTGATATTGAATTATTTTAGTCTAATTAGTTAAATGTTTGCAGCTCTGTTTTCTGGGGAATAAATGTAACATTCTTGATGAATTCTGCCAATATAGAGGCAATAATACATATATTGTATCTTGGTTTGTTTAGGGGTTTAATAACTCTTGCAGCTCATAATATATAACATAATACAGGGTTGTATGTTTTTAATCGTTTTTTATAAACTACAATTAAAAGAGTTAAAGTAGTGACCCAATAACCACGGTAAGCTTTCTTTTTCAGGTAAGCTTTCTTTTTCACGGCCTTTCTTAGCGATTTCTCTTTGTAGTAGAGAAGATTAACTATGAGGATTGAATTTCCATTGTTTAGTCAGTCTTCCTATCAGGCATTACAAAAGATCAGCAAAAGTGCCTAGTCTGGAACACAAAAGCTGCAAGGATTAAAACAAAACTGCTGTTTTACTGCTGTAAAGATTTCAAGTAGCTAACATCCTTTTGAATGTGAAAAGATGACAGCAGCACATTTTCTGCATTTACGATTACAGAGCAACACAAAAAACACTGATTGTATCCACTAAAATAATCTGAAGAGGCTCTTCTGCATATCTTTGTTTTTCTGCATGTCTTATTCTTATTTGATTTACTTTGTTTGTTTTATCCGTATCTGATCTATTCTTGGCATAAGATTAGACTTGTATATGTTGGGAATCAGCAATATGGCACGCTTGATGGCATCCACTGACTTCTAAAATAAAAATAGCCAAACATTATAATAGCCCAATCTCATAAATCCTTTGTGTTCTTCCAAGAGAGAACTGCCATTTTAAATTTTTTATATTTTGATTTTTTTTGGAAAAAATATGCATGAGATCTTGCAGTTGTGCCCATCACCTGAAAACTTCCCTGACTCAGGGTAAACATACCCTTCTATTCAAACTGAAAAGACAGGAAGTCATACGAGTATGTTTTAGAGCTTTATCTTCACGTAGAAGGCAGGATTCTCAGCAACGATCTACTTACCAAGTATATGTAATTTAATGTTTTGGATACAGAACATTTCAGTCGTAAAGTCTGGGAAAGTGCTTTATTTTTTAAATGCGAGAAAATGAAACCATTTTGATTTTTGGAATAGTAATAAAGAATAGTACAGAAAGTTTTGTTTTCTTAACACCCTATTCTTTAAAAGAAAATAGAGCAGTTAAGTTAAATATAACAATATTGTTAATTAAACCATGACTTAAAAATTCCCTACCAAACAAAAAATAATACAGATTGTCCTTGCTTAACTAATGTAATTGGGACCGGAATTCCATTGCTAAGCGATGCAGCCATAAACCATGATGTCATGTGACTGCATCACTTAGTGACAGTAATCCTGGCAGTCCGTTGCCATTGTGAAGCAAGGATCGCGGGTCATTAAGCAAGGACCTTGTGTGACCGTGACTTGCGACTTCCTGCTGGCTTCCAACAAGCAAAGTCAATGGGGAAGCTGGCAGGAAGTTGCAAGTTGTGGTCATGACAAGCCCTTCCTTAGGTGGCTCATAAGCAGGCCGGCGGGTGGGTGAGTGCTATGGAGGGCAGGTGGGCAGAGGGGTGCTGCAGAGTGAGTGCAGCCAGGGACACAGGGAAATGCTACACTCTGGTGCAAGTGCATGTGGGTGGGTGGCTGGGCATGTGGGTGGGTGTGCAGTGTGGGGCGCCTGTGGGCAGGTGGAGAGAGTGGGTGCTGCAGTGTGAGCACAGGCAGGCAGGAGTGGGTGCTGCAGCATGAGTGCAAGTGGGCTGGGGTTGGGTGCTATATCCTGGTGCAAGGCTGGGCGGGCAGTTGCCCACCCACCTGGGGCCTGCACTCACCCTGCTGCCCAGGGGCTCCTTGGGAGAAAAAGCGGGAGCAACTTACTGGAGTGATTTGTGACTTCCTGCCAGCTTCCCCATTGACTTTGTTTGTGGGAAGCTAGTAGGGAAGGTTGCAAATGGCATTCATGTGACTGCAAGATGCTGCAACTGCTGTTAATAGCAAGCTGGTTGCCAAGTGCTCCAGTTGCAATCATGTGACTGCAGGGACGCTACAATGGTCATAAGTCCCCCTTGTTCAGTGCCACTGTAACTGAACATTTGCTGAATGAGTGGTTATAACCTAAGGATTACCTGTAGGTAGTATCAAGTAAATGCAGAAGATTGTTTCAGTATTTAAAACAACAGAATATAAAACTAAACCAAAAACAAGAAACAGCAGTGAAAAATGTTGGTATGCCAGATCTAAAAAGAATGAACATAATTAAGTTTGAAATGTGGAAATAAAAACCTTTTCCCTTCTGAAAAAAAAAGTGCTAAGTGTCATGCAAACCAGTAAAGGGAGGGCATTCTATAATGGTGTCAATTTGTCTAATAGTTAATTTCTCTGATTAATTTGGTCATTGAGAAACATAAGAATGTAAGAAAGTGAGTTTATCGTACATGTATAGATTTACAGAAAATGTATGATAAAGTGAATAGGTTTGAATTATAGAATGTTTTCTGCAACTATGGAATTGAAGTTTTACTGATGAATGTAATAAGAGGAACACATGATGCCTATTTTTGAATAAAAATTTAAAAAAGGGTCAAGAATGAATAGATGGTAAATGAATGTGGACTGAATATAGAATACAGAAATGAATGAACAGTATGAGAGAATGAAATGTATCAAGGATCAAATTGCAGAACAATATATAAGGGAGGGGAGGGAGGGAGGGATTAAGTGAAAGGGAAAGATAAAAAGGTCTTGAACCAGATCAGATAAATTCAGACTTACTTGTCTAATCTTCACATAGTTGCTTGTGAGTTTTCAGGTAGAATATATTTTTATTAACTACTCTGAAAACATTTAAGAACATAAATTTCCACTTTCTCTTCTATATTGTAAACACCACAATACAAATATTATGAGTGTTTCTTGTTATATATGCAATAGAACTTGGAATCATAATATTTTTTAAAATTTTGTAGGTCTTGGGTAACCATCAAAATGCATATCAATGCAGTGGCTGCAGAAGGTTTGAAGCAACTGATTTCTAGCAAAAAGAAAATAAAGATCCAGGAGAACTCTTTCTCCTATTTGATGTGCATCTTTTAGGGCAAAATGGTAACTTTGCATCTTAAAAAACAAATACACTGAAGGACGGACCAGGGGTTTGCAAAGTTTTATTTATTTTTTCTGCTTTTTCATTATTTAAAATAATCTCATAGACAGGATTATTGTGGGGCAACCTACTCTTCTATGGGCAGCGATATATCAATACCTTGTAGAAGGTTATGGTGTTTACAAATATGCCCTGCAATAGTATAAATATCCCAACATATATTCATAACTTAAGATGTAATATTGATGTTTTCATTTATTATCTTTTGAAAGTGTTAATTTCTATTCTACTTTTAACATTTACTTTTTTTGGAAGAGAGTGACATGAAATATGTACATGTTAAATTAGTCACATCCAGTTTATTTTCATATTAGAATAGCCAGAGGAATAACTATTAAAAGTATAGGAGCTTTTATATTTATTTATTTGTTTATAAAATTTATATAGCTGTCAATCTTGTGACTCTGAGTAGCTCACAATACAAAACATAAAAATAAATAAACATTACAGCAAAGCTAAGGCCCTGAAAATTATAACCCAATCAAACCATATGTATCAGGCTTTGCTAACAACCAGGCCTCAGCACCTGAGGAAAAAGATCTTTAAGACTTACTTGAGGGATAGCAGTGTTGGTGCCATCTGAACCTCAAGGGGAATGCTGTTTCATAAGACAGGCACCAGCAAAGACACACTTCCTGGGTGCCAGTAGATGACCCTGTTTAAGAGAAGGGACCTGTTGGATTTAGGCGAAAGGGCAAATATAATCGGGGATAGGTGGTTAGATGGGCAGATACAAATGGGAACAGGCAGTCCTGCAAATAACCAGATCTAGTCCCATGTAGGACCATGTGCCATACTGACCACTGGATGTCCACAAGCTGTGGCCAACATGCCATACCTATCAGAGACAGAGCCTGTCAGCAACATCTGGTCCTGGTGCCATATGATTGATGGGTGGATGGACGGATGGACAGACAGACAGTTTCAGACTTCCTTTTTTAGAAGTTGCACTGCAGCAACGTATGAAGGTCTGCTGGTTGAATAAACCACAACTGACTGGGTTTTCAAAATACACCAAGTCATATGCCATGATCTCAGAGCTGAATGGCTGGATTCCATGTGGATTTATAGCAGCTTACCATAAAAATTAAAAGTACAGTGCAAGGTAAATATAAATAAAACATCCATAGAAAAGCAAAGACATCTATAACCCTTTAAGACTTAGATGTGTTTCCAGGCATGGAGATCAAATTGTTAGTTGAAGCCTGTGAGGTTGTTTGATTGTGGCAGATTGGCTTTTACCTTTGTTATGAGATAGATGGGAGGATGGTTTTAAATTTGTTAGCCACTCAGCGCCACCATGGTGAGATGTACACTACAGGTAGTCCTCATTTAATGATGGTTCAAAGTTACAATGGCCTTGGAAAAAATGCTTTACGACCTGTACTCGCACCTATGACCATTGCAAACTGTCACACCCTCCTGGCGGTCATGATCGTGATTTGCAGCCTTTTTTATGACAGCGATTAAGCAAATCACCATGGTCGTTAAGCAAATCACATGGTTGTTAAGTGAATTCTGGCAAAAAAAATCCATTGGGGAAGCTTGATTCGCTTAATGACCACATGATTCACTTAACGACCAGATGATTCACTTAATGACCATGGTGACTCGCTCAATGACCATTGTAAAATGGTTGTAAAATCTGGTCCGGTCATGTGATTTGCTTAATGACCACCTCACTTAACAACCAATTTTCCAGTCCCTATTGTGATCATTAAGCAAGGACTACCTGTACTGGATGGACATTCATGATCACTTTCAGTCACTTCATGAGTGGAATAGCATCCAGACTGAATTTAGGGAAGTCCTCACTAGGAGGTTTCTTTGGCTCATGAGTTTTAGATTAAATCTGGTTTATTGGGTTTTCACTTTGGGACAGTCCCTCCTGAGAAGTTCCACTTTTCACATTTGAAGAACTGGGAACCTGTTTTGTTTAGAAAGCTTGCCCCAGTGGTATGGTATAACTGATGTTTGACATAATGTGACTGGTATTGAATATGGAATGTCTCCCAGATTATCTCTGACTTGAGGTTGGATTTTGCCCTACCTCAAGTGTAGAGAAGTACTGAGATAACTTTGAAGAAGAAATGCAAGGGCAACTGAATAAATACCAGTAAGCCCTGAAAGAGAAAAGGGGGTAAGAAAGAAACTGAAGATTACCCTGCTTTGATTCTTTTTGGTATAGGAGGGGGGATAGAGAAACTCTGTCAGGCTTTCAAAATTCTGATATTATATCTTGCAATAATACAGTTCCAGTAGTCCTTGTGAAATCTGTTTCTTGGCCTGGCCTACTTTGGCATCAAGAATATCTTGGTGTGATCATGATAATATTTCTCTACTGTCACCTGAGGTCTGGAATCCATCAGTTTCTGTGCCATCTCTCCCACACTCTTTATGGTCATGGGACTCATAAGGAAGACTTGTTCAAAGATCTGGCCAAACGAATTGTTCACATTGCTTCAGCTCAATGACTTATTTGATTGTGCTGGCTTCTGTCTTAGTATATGTTCTCTCTACTTTGTGGGCAAAGTCCTGAAGTTCCTTCTGGTGCGGTCTAGTTCAATCCTAGCCAGGAATTCACCATGATCTTTAATACTGCAGGAATATTGGATTGCTTGTGGTAGGAGCCAGTGCTCTCTCCCATTTCTGAGGTGTGTGTTTCTTGTCTCCTCTCTCTCTCCCCAGGTGTAAACTTTTAAACCTTTCTACTTTTCCCTGGCTGAAAATCATCTTTATTCCCTCTGGCATTCCACCTCTTGTTTTTAAAAGAATAAAGCTATATATATACACATACACACGCATACATACACACATATATATATGCTCTTCCTGTCATGTAGGCCAAGCCAGATTCCCCTACCCACCCAACAAGCCCTCATCTCCTAGATAGGCAGACAGACAGACAGGAGGTGAGGGCTGGTTGGATGGGCAGGGGAATCTGGCTTGCCCTACGTGACAAGGAGAGCATCTCTGCTAGGTGAAGATTCTGCTTGAGACAGAAGGATGTATTTTCAGTCTGGTAAGCAGGGGAGTGTGTTCTTGAAAATAAATCTGCTGTGTTCATCCAAAACTTTAAACTATAAAGCTAGGCAAATTAGTGCACATGCAATTTTATTTCTAATAGTGCAGAACCCTTTAACCAAGATTTATGGTTTACCACATTAGCCCAATCCCAAACAACTGCCATTTGTAATTTCAGACAAAACTGAATTTGTTTCCTACAACAACCTTGTGTGCAAGTTCTGATTTTTAGAAAATCAAAATGGCAGTTATTTCAGGTTTGGACAACACAGGAATCCACAGAGCCACGTATGGCTACTGGAGAGTCTAAAATGGCAAGATATGCTCATTAACAGAGCTTTTTTGTTTCATGTGTTGTCCAAAAACTATTAGCACCCAGCAGCCCTAGCTTCCCCCCCCCCTTTCCTTGGTGGCTACATTTGATTCTAATTCAAAGGTAATTGCTATGGAAACTGTTTCAGTCAAAAGTTGCCAAGAGCTCCTTGCATGGCTTCTTTCATTCTGGACCTTTTGGATACTTAGAGCAAGTGCAGAATGCTGCTGAAGCAATTCAGCCAGTTTCCACAGAGTTTCTATTGAAGAAGAATGAATCCTGTAACAGTACTGGAGTACTTTTGACAATACTCTCTCAAAATAAAGTATTCATGTGGAACAAGTTACGACTTGCTATGTACTGCTACTTATCTGCTGCAAAAGAAAATCTTTAAGATGAAGAATAATTATAATCTTAAGTGTCCAGATCAGTTCTAAATGAGTTTTTTCTGATGTTTCGTTGATTATTATTTGGCACCAAACTCTTTTATTTTAGAAATTTATAAGACTGTCCAACTCTGTAACTGCTCTGGATGGTGTATAGTAAAACAATTAAAAGACAATCAAACATAGAGGACCCACCGTCCACTCTAACCTAAGGCCTGGTTTTAAACTCTTTTGAACATATCCAGGGGAAGGATCAGATATGGGGGGAGGGGGGGAGGGAGGGAGAGTAAGATGCTACTCCAGAAGGGGGACACTTCAACAGAGAAGACACACTTCCCATCAGGTGATTTTGTTAAATGGATGGGACCTGATGTATGCCATGGAAGACAAACAGCCTTTTAGATAAGCAAGTCCTGTGCTAAGAAGGGCTTTAAAGGGAATAACCAAAAAGTACAATTACCTCTCTCCCTGCAAGGGGACTGTGGTACAATTATATTTATCTTTTAAACTGCTAAGAGAAGGTAATAACCAGCACCCTGAATTGCAGCGAGAAGCCTACTGATGTTTGAAACATAAAACAAGCCTTGTTTTCATGTTTAAATATTCTCAAAATTCTTGCATCCTTGGTAAGAAAGTTCAAAGTAAGGTGAGATGATTGTGTGGTTATAAGCGTCTTCTGGCTTCCAGTGTAGGATTTATGATGGTTTAGTCACCTTCGCAGAGCAGAGACGACACCACAGCTTGAAAAGGCTACCCAGCAACCAGTGCTGGACGCTGAACTTCCTCTGGACAAAGGAAGAAGCGTGAAATCAACCCTTTTGATCTCTGGACAGCCATTCCCCATGAGTTAACCGCAAAGATGGAAGTTTTTCTAGGCACCTTGTGAGTTGAACGGCTGGAAGGCAAGGGATTCCATTTTTGTTCATGGCTGTGGTGTAGCCTTTATGGACACTAGGACCTACCCATCCTCATTTCTTAAGCACATTTGGTTTACAATTATTCTTCATCTAAAAGAGATTTTCTTTTGCAGCAGATAAGTATTTCTCTTGGTGCATTCTCATTCTTTCTGGGATTATAAATTTAAAAGAAGATTTAGAGACTTAAAGTATATTGAATATCTCACAAAAAGCTGGATAATAAGGATGATATAAGAAGGCTAATGGAAAAAGGGGAAGATTTATTTTTAAAAGTTTAATCTTTTACGAATCTGCATTGCATAAATTTCAACTGCATTAATTTGACTTAGTTCTTCCATGGGAATGCTTTCTGTTTTGTCTTAACCTGCCTGATAATTGGCTGGATTTACAAAACAAAAGACCACATTGATCTGAGTAGACTATGTATTTGGCTGGGACATATGCCTGTAATGTTCAATGAATTAAGTGTCTAAACTGGTTCAGTCACTTGAAGTTAAATATATGACCCCTGAAAAAAATCTGGATGAAAGGTTAGATAAGATAGATAGTTCTTTAAAAGAAATATTTGGAGATATAAAACAAATGTCTGGAAAAATAAAACAAGTTAATGACAGTATTCATATGTATTCATAATGACAAATTCTAGACAGTAAATCAGAGGTTAGGGATATAGAATTAGAAAAGCATGGATAATGTGGCTCTGTTGGAACTTAGAGAGAAGGAATTTTGTTTGAGATTTAGAGCCATTCCAGAGAATCCAGATGAAGATATTAAAAGTTGTTCAGGCATTGACAGATTTTTTAGATTGGGAACAGGAAGATGCTGAAGATGACATTGATAGCATATAAATTAAGAAAAGAGAAAAGATGGTTTTGAAACTTGAAGAGGGAGGTACTGTATTAACAGACAATGTGGCTATACAAAAAACTTTTCATCAGTATTATTCTAACTTGTATAAAGGACATGATATTCCCTTGGAAAAAATAGATGACTATTTAAAAAAAATTTACCAAGGCCTACAGACAACCAAAATCATGAATGGATCTGTAATAATAAGGGAATGCTTTGAGGACGAACTTTTACAGCCCCTCCAAAATACAGTGAACTCTATCCAGGGAGATTAGATGCCAGAATCTTGGAAAGAGGCTAACATAACACTAATACCTAAAGAGGGACAAGATTTAACTTCAACAAAAAATTATAGACCAATATCTTTATTGAATAATGATTATACATTATTTGCAAAGATTCTAGCAGATAGACTAAAAATAATTCTACAAGAATTTATTCATGAAGATCAACATGGATTTTTACCCAAAAGACAGTTAAAAGATGATGTTAGAATGGTACTGGACATCATAGAATATTTGGAACAACATAATGAAAAATTGCATTAATATTTTTAGATGCAGAGAAAACTTTTGACAACTTAAATTGGCCTTTTTTGTTTAAGTTCTAGAAGATATGAATTTTTGAGAGAATTTTATAGAATGGGTAAAATCTATTTATATTTCACAGAAAGCACAACTTATTGTTAATGGAGATTTAACAAAACCTTCTGCGATACACAAGGGAGCAAGACAAGGGTTTCCATTATCCCCCCTTTTGTTTATTTTGGTCCTTGAAGTTTTGAATAGAGATATAAGGCAAGATGAGAGGATAATGGGTGTGAAAATTAAAAAGGAGGCTTATGAGTTGAGAGCTTTTGCAGATGATTTGGGGTTGATTTTGGAAGATCCCTTAAATGAGATTGAGTTATTAATGAGAAAATTAAAAGAACTTGGTGCACTAGTTCACTTTAAGATTTATGACCAGAAAACAAAGATGTTGACAAAAATATGAAGATACAAGATCAAATGGAATTGATGAATAAAATGGGTTTTAAGATTGAAAAAAAAGGTAAAATACTTGGGTGTTACTGTGAAAATATGAATTATATGTTTCAAAATAATTAAGACTTGGAATGAAATTTAAAAAGATATGTTAAAATGGGGAAAATTACAATTGCCATTGTGGGAGAGAATATCTGTGATTAAGATAATGTTTTACCTAGAATGTTATTTTTGTTTCAGACAATACCTGTTCTGACAACTGATGTATCGTTTAAACAATGGCAGAAAGATATATCTAAATTTGTGTGGCAAGATAAAAAAACCATGAGTTAAATACAAGGTGTTACAAGATGCCAAGGAAAGAGAAGGTTTAGGTTTACCTGATTTGAAATTGTATTTTCCAGCTTATTGCTTAGTTTGAATGAAAGATTGCGTGATGCTGAGAAACAAAGTTATTGGAATTAGAAGGTCATGATTTGAGATTTGGGTAGCATGGCTATTTATGGTATGATAAATCTAAGGGTAATGTAGATTTTAAGAATCATTTTATTAGTCGTGCCATACAGAGAATATGGAATAGATACTGTATAAAGCTATGTTGTATCTGAAGATACCTTTATGGCTGTCATCACAAGAAGCATAGAAGAGAAATGATAACTAAGCATAAATAGTTAACTTATGGTGATATACTGGAATTCTTCCAGGGAGACTTCAAAATAAAATTAAGAGAGGATTTGATATCAGAAGGATACATATATCAATGGTTTTCCTATGTACAATTACTAGAAAGATTTAAAATAGACAAAAAGACTTTTGGTTTTGAACATGGTAAGACTGAATTTGAAATAGAATTATGTACAAATGATGAACATGTTATTGCTAAAATGTTCAACAGAAGATGAACAAGTAAAAGAATGTATGATAAAACAGGCTAAAAACTGTGGGTACAATATACAAATGGAACAATAGGAGAATATGTGGATGAAAGGATTGAAATTTACATTGTGTTATAATCTTAAAGAGAACTTTTATTAAATGATGTACTATTGGTATTTGTTGCTGGAAAAATTGTCTAAAATGTATAAAGGTACTTTGAATGTATGCTAGAAATGTGACCAAGAAGAGGGGACTTTTTATCATGTCTGGTGGACATGTAAAAAAGTTTTTAAAAATTGGACTTAAATATATATATTAATTCAGAAGATCTTAAAGACTAATATACAATCAAAATCAGAGTCATTTATTTTGGGATTGATGGATAAACAGTTGGGAAAAAACCATGGAACTTTGTTTTTATATATAACAGCAGCAAGACATTTATATGCACAGCAGTGGAAAGATTTGACATTACCTACAGTGGAAGAATAGATGGTGAAATTGATGGAGCTGGCTGAGATGGTGAAACTGACAGCTTTGATTAGAGAAAAAACATTGATAAATTTTAATGCTGATTGGAAACCCGTTTTGGACTTTTTGTGTGAAACAGGAAAAAATGAAATCATGATATATGGATTTGATTATTAGAAATAATAGTAGACAATCGAAAAATGAAAGTTATGTTGTAAACTTAGAGTAAGAGCTTGAAGCAACTTTATACATATATCTATTGTAAAAGAAAATTGGAAGTTATTTTTCTTTGTATTTCTTCTTTCTGTACTTTTGATCTTGTTTTCTTTTTAATTCTCTATCTTCTCATTTCTGCTTTCTATCTAAATTATTAGTTCTTGTTAGTTTTTATACTTTATTTTAAAAATCTAATAAAGTTATTAAAAAAAAGATTCCTGTGTGGTTATGAGTACAATTTAGTATTGCTGTTTCTCTTAATGGCTGGTGGTATTTCATGCTAAATCACAGAATGGAAAGAATAAAAGGCTAACAACTAATATTCTGCACATTTCAGATTATATGGAAAACACAGATGGCAAAGAATGGAGTGAAAGCACAGCAAAGTTAAGATAGAGGATGGGAAATACAATAAAAAGCACAATTACCCCTCTTCCCTCAAGAGGAATGTGAAACAATTATATTTATCTTTTAAAACTTTCAGAGAAGGAAAACATTTAAAGAAAAAAGGATATGCTCATTGAAAGATGGGAAACAAAACTCAGAAGCAGTGCTGGTAACAAACCTACAAAAAAGAACAATTTGATTTCTTAAAGCCTTTGAGGACTAATGATATTAAAAAATGGATTTCCATTTTTAGGACTAAAAAACAGTGGTTCAGAGCATAGTGGGAGAGAACTCTTGTATCATAAATGTTTGTATGTGATCAGTTTCAGGGCTACTGCTCGGGTACATGTATCACAGGAACCCCGGTTGAAGCCCATACATAAGCAGGCCAGTGGAATTTCCTGGATTTCATCCCTTCACTATTACTCTTCTTGCAAAGCACCCCATGCCTTCCCAGCTCCTGGACAATGATTCAGAGTGAGCTTGGAACTAAGAGGGAAGTAAACAGACAGTGATAGTGGCAAGGAGATGGGTCCATGTGGGATTGTGGTAAGAAGAGCAGTGCCCTCAATGTGGAGCTGTCATCCTCTGTAGAGAATTGGGGGTGTGCATCTCTCACAGATAGGTTGCCATAAATAGTGTTCATCAGGCTCTGGGTCGAATCCATCATGTATTCTGGAGGAAAGTTAAAAATAAAAAGGGGGATGGAGGAATGGAACTGCGGTGCAAGGAAAGGAAGAGGATGCCCTTCCAGATAAAGGAAGAAAGCAGGGGGTGAACCGAAAAGAGGAAAAGAGGGGATGGGAGGCCCAAAGCTAGAAACAGTAATCACTGAACGCCTCCACAGAAGGAAGATGGAAATACCTACTGATGGAAAAGCCAGACTCTGCTTGGTACCGAAGAAAGAACCGACAGAGGAGCGGCCTTGATCTCCTCGTACATCGCTCCACCCATCAGACATCCACCCGCAAAGGATCACGTCATCCTTTTTGCTCACTGCACATGTGCAGCATTGCGGTTCTTGCTTCCATTCCTTCCCCCTCCTCGAAACATCTGGGCAAGGCGGGCGGGGGGGCGGCGAGGGAGCGTCCTGTTATGCGTGTTTGTCCGCCGGTCTGTCGGGCCTGCTTCCGAGCACGGCGCGCGGCCCCGGCCGCTCCGTCATGGAGGCAGCGGCGGCAGCAGCGAGGGCCGCTGAAGCAGGCTCAGCCGACGAAGCAGGCGCCTCGGCGGCGCCCCCCAATACCTTCTTTCCCCGCCGGGCGACTTGAGCCGTCCCGCCTCGCAGGGGCTTCTCCAGCATGAGCGGAGGAGGAGGAAGCGACGGCGGCGGCGGCGGCGGCAGCAGCTCCCCTTCGTCCGCTCCCGGCCGGTTCGCCGACTACTTCGTGATCTGTGGGCTGGACACCGAGACTGGCCTGGAGCCGGACGAGCTCTCCGGTGAGTTGCTCAGCCTCGCCGGCGCTGGAAGCACAGCAGCGTGGACGGCCCGGGGGTTTGCTGTCGCCGGATGCATGGCGTCGTTTGGATGCCCTGGAGGAAGGGAGGAGCGGGAGTACACGGTGGCTTGTCCCTCGCACGGCCAGGGCATGTACGCACTCTCCTCTTCCGCACAGCCCTCTCTCTCACACACACACGCACACCACACACACACGCTTTTGACAGCCACGCGAACGGGAGAAGCTCCACAAGAGGCTTGTGTACGGTGCGTTGACCCCACCAAGGGCGGCCCCATTTCAGAGCGCGAACTTCTTTGGGGCAGCAACCCCCCTCCCCCGGCCTGCCTAACCGGAAAATGACAGACGAGGGGGCCTTGGGGGCTTTCCCTGCTTCGTGCGGGAAGCAAAGGGTGCTCTCAGGGATGATGCTGGAAACAGCTGCCCCTTTGTTTTGGCAACCACAGAAGCTTAATTTTTCCTCGCTCCTTCCTCTCCCTGAGCTATCAGAACATCTGAGCTCCATAATATGTTGCTTCTTGCTGATACTTCGGAGGGCAGAGGCAGCTTTTAGGATCAGATTGTAGCAGTCGCCACAATCGCATAATTTTAATTATGGGGCAGGCTGGTGTGTGGGGAAAATAACAGGAAACACTTCTTGTTTTTTCCTGTTTTCAAATCCTTTCCTATTTTCAGATTAACAATCTTTGATTCATGTATTTTTGACTACCACCCATCCCTTTGAAGACTGGTATTATACTTAACCATATTAACCTTACACAAATCTTTTTAAAAAATGGTTAAGTTGGAAGCAGAAGAGGAAGAAGAAACTGCTTCATAAAATGTAACTTGGCAGTGGCCATTAAAAAAACAATTGCAGAAGTATTATTGCAAAATCTGTTATGGCTTTTGAGGCTCCTGCAAATATTTTTCCTTCTCTTCTATCTTCTGCCCATATCCATGGATGGATGGATAAACTAATCTCACCATTGAAAGAATCACACTATATAGCTGTTAAATGGGTTAAATACATAACCATAATATTTTTTAAGCTAGCATAATAATTACTGCAAATATATTTTAATTTAGTTTCACTGTTACGTGTGAAGTACTTCCAGGATTTAATTACTTTGTATAATCATGTTATATTGTTTAAAATGAAATATATTTACAGGACTGGGAGTATATAGCTTTCCATTATAATGTGATCAACTTTATATAAAGTAAGCATTGGTACTGCCTTTAATAATCTGTTCCATAATAAAATGGTAGGCTTGTAAAATCTTTTCTTTTTTACAACCCCAAGATCCACCAAGCAGATCATGCTAAACTAAAATGTGATCTGCTTGTTTTCAGATTAGCGCGTGGCACAAGCAGATATTATTTAATAAACTAATTAAGCAAACTATAATGTGGCATGTTAAAAGAGTACAAATACGCATTTAACATTTGCCCAGTTCAAGGTAGTATGCCATTTACCACCCTACCTGGATTAGAGTGCTCTGACCACAGAACCTCACACCTGATTAAATACTGCAACATGTTCTACACGGGGCTGCCTGTGTAGAGAACATGGAAGCTACTGCTGGTATAAAGTTTAGCAGTATTTAGACAACATGCCAATGTACTGTAGAGTAATGCCTATCTTAAAGTTACTGTGGGGATTATCAGTAGGCTTTTGAGTCCAATTGAAAGTAATGCTTGGTGATAGCCACCCAGAGTTCTTCAGGATTGGGGTGGGTTCTAAACGTTGTTAAATACATAAATAAATGTAAGAGTTCTAAGCCAAGTAATTTATTTCAGAAACAGTTGAAATAAGTCTTGACTGCTTATAAAACTGAATGGAGCTTACAGTACTGAACATAATATTCATTCCTGGTTACAACAATCTTATTTTCAGCAGTATAATATAGATTATGGAAGCATTTCATTATTGATGTTATTGTTAGGCCTATCTGAAGTCAGATACCTTGCTAACTTATTTAAATCACACAGAATTTGTCAAATGAATCCCAGTCTGCCTTTTTCATTCTTTATCCATACTTATGAAGAACTTAGTAAGTTATTTCTGGAATATTGTGTGGAATAACACTGTTAACATCTAAGTTCCTTTATATTAATTTCTTATTCTAAAGTATTTGTATCTAATATGCAAGACTTTTTTTCATTTACTGTTGGAATGTTTTAGATTCTGCTTCTCCTACAAAAACTGAATATTTTTTCATATGTCAGATTCATGCAGTGATAGAATTTATATATATTTTTTCTATTTTGATAAAATTCATCTATGTAGCCATGAAAGTCAAGAGTCCTATTCTTCCTGCACTTTCAAGGATTAAAAGAATATATTCAAATCCTTTAAAATGTTTAAAGTATCTAGGAGAACAAAAATCCAGGACCATAAAGACATCAGCGTGCGTGCCAACCTGGATTACTTAGTATTTTCCAAATGGGGATCCAAATCTCTTGCTCCAATACACACTCTTGAAAGTTATGATTGTGAGCATCCTGAATGAATTGAATGAAATCTTCTGTAGTTGATGTTAAACCTTAGAAAGATGCCTGTGTGCAGTAAGGTCCCATTGGATCTCAAGCCATATGCAGCATTATAGATCAAAAGTTTTGTAAGTTGAAGCTAGTACACTGAATTGTGTTCAGATATTAATTGGAATCCATGGAGAGTGAGAAAGGACCAACATAATATGAAAATAACCAGTCATTATTTATGTAATGTCATTAACTATTTATATTAAAATGTATGATACGTTTCATGTTTTAGATGTTTCATATAATTGCTTTGGAAGTCATTGTATCCTTATATGAGCTCATATGGGGATATAATATTTGCATGAAGCCATATCCTCTCAAGAGATAGTACATAACAATTGCCCCAATTCCTTTGAAATCTTCATGAATATATTATCTTGGATACTTCAGTTCTCATAAATAGACCTTTCTAGAGAGTGGCTCACCTAGTAATTAGCTTAAGTTTGAATTAGCCTGTTTTTGTTCCTATATATAGATGGTGTCCTCACTCCCCACAACTAAAAAAAATGAGAAGAACAGAATGTATTCCAGTCTTGTCATAAAATAGTTTTTATTTGTTCTTAAGCGAGTACAAGCAAAGACAAGTTTTATGCCACTTGCAAACATTGCATTTTGTTCATAAAAAGGTAGCAGTAAGCAGTAGAGGGATGCAGTAAAATATTTTGTTTTTGTACAGTTATTTAGACTGAAGTATTAATTGTTATTCAGTGTCTTTCTTTCCTCTTGGAGTTACCATTGAATAGGCATTTTAAAAATTGCATGGTCGGTCATATATCCATCCTGTTAGCACCATCATGGTGGAGGTGTGGGGTTAAATAAAAATAAAAATAAGATGATACCCAGAAAATCTGATTAATTACTTTAAACTGTTTGATTTTATCTAGGGATGTATTTGTGAAAATTAAGGCATAATCTTTCTACAGTTTATCAGCTAGATGAGGTATTATCCTAGCCACCCTTATCCCCAATTTTAAATATAATTACTAGGATCAGATAATAAATATTTCATTGCCAATTATTCTTAAATATAGGAATGACTGTCTTATTGACTAACAGTTCTTGTAGTGAACATTATCAAATAATTTCTGCACCTTTCATTTCCTTCTGAATTCCGTGTTTAGAAATCTCCTGTCTTGACTCAACCGTGAGTGAACATTTTCCGTGCATTGTAGGCATAGTGGGAATGTACTGTATTTCTACTGCAAGAAAAACTCTTTGATTGATTTCACATACTGGTAGTCCTTGGGTTACGGTAGCAGTTGGGACTGGAATTTCTGTTGCTAAGCGATGCAGTGATAAAGTGCGACATCTTGCTTTACTGCCATAACCCTAGGACCATGTGGGACATTAAGCGGGAAGAGGCTGGAGTCCCAGGCAAGGAGCGTGGGTGTGTGTATGGGTGTTGAAGGAGGTGGAGGGGTGCTGCGGGCAGGCGCTACAGAATGTGGGGATGCGCACGTGGGGGGGGTGCCATGGGCAGGTGCTTTTGAGTGCGGGCTAGTCAGCGGGGGCCGCAGGCAGGTGCTTCTGAGCTCAGGCAGGCCGGTGGAGGCTGCTACAGAGGCACAGGCAGGTGGGGGGTTGCTATGAAGTATGAGATCCTGCAATCTCATACTCCATAGTGGGGCTCCTTGGGAGAAAAAGCAGCAGGAGCAACTTACAGGAGTGACTTGTGACCTTCCCTGCCAGCTTCCCCATTGATTTTGCAGGTCCCTGCCAGCAGGGAAGGTCACAAATGGCGATCACTTGATCACGGCTCGCTATGACATAGTAATTGTGAGCTGGACACCCGATTACCCAGATCATGATCATGTGAGTACGGGGACACTGCCACAGCCACAATTTTGCAGACTGGTGGTAAGTCCCCCTTGTAAGTCCCCTCTAATTTTGAACAATCGCTGAACAAGTGATCATAACTCGAGGATCACCAGTATCCCATGATTGATTTTTGATGATTTCTGGAATAAGCCACAGTTCTTTAAGTCTATATAACATGCTGTATCACAACCATGCAAACCGAATTTTGGGTTAGCATGAAGTATGAGGGAAAAAACGAAAATGGACAGAGCGTATTTGCCTTGTGTTTATGCTTTTTGCAAACTATACTTATATGTGGTAAATATTAAAACAATTTGCCCATTTTATGCTTTGTTCTTAGATTTAAAAGTTACATGGGCTCCTGCTAAAATTGGTTCCAAGATCTGTGCTTTGTTCAGTAGACTCTTGCAAATTTCAGGCTTCTTGAAATATATGCTTACTGGAGTGAAGGGGCATTGTATAGCTTTTCCTCTACTGATTGTATTTTTAGCTATAGAAAGATCTTTGTGCTACTGAAACAATTTGTCCTATAAGTGGCAATTGTTGAAGTAAAGAATTGGCATTTCAATGAAAAGAGGAGGATAAGAAGGAGGAGAAAGAACATTCTAAAAAAAAAAACAAAGTACTTCTTAATCGCTGTCAGTAATCTGATGGGTACAAAGTATGGCTGTTTTCAGGGTTAAGTGTAACTTCTCAGTGTTCTCAGAATAACTAAATTTGACTACGGGAAAATTGTCAGTTGTTGCTGAGACCACTAACAATGCTAAAGGAAATTTATTGTTGCAAAGTTGTAATAGAATACTGTGTCTTCCTAGATGCCAGTTGTATTAAGCTGTTTTTATGCATTGGTTTGTTAGATTTATATCCTGCCTTTTGTTCAGAGGCAAAAGGTGGCATACATAATCCTGCTTTCTCCCACTTTTCCCTGGAAAACCAACTCTCTTTGGGGGGTTGGGCTGAGAGAGAGAGTGACTGGTTCAATGTTACCCAGCTGACTTCCAGGGTTAAAGGAGGACAAGAACTCAGGGTTCCCCATCCCTACTCTAGTACCTTAACACTAGACCAAACTTTTTATCAAATACTTACTGTCACTTATTCCGTGTGAATTACTGAAAAATATAGATCCAGGGAATATTTTATAACCCTAAACTGTTAATGCAGCCCCTGGTATCATCATTAGTAATCACATAAGTAGTAATAGTGTATCAGCTTATCTGTTTGTTTAATCAGTGATGTCATCAAAGTAACCAAAGCCCACGTCTTTGCTGACATCACAAGGTCAGGACCTAACTGGATAGGATGTCATCAGGTCATGACCCTAACCGGAGATGATATGCATGCCCCCTCCTCTCCATGTGATGCAGACATCACAAGGTCACGACCCTAACGGGATATGATGTGTTCAGTCTAATCCCCTCAAGAAATGGGTGGCAGCCAGCCCGACTGGGTAATTAGCTAACCTAACCTAGCCCTATATGTGGATTCTTATAATTAACAAAACCCTAGGCTGCGCTGTATTCGGGAAGCAAGTCCTATTTGTGCATTGTAAAATAGATAATAGCCTAATGGTGCTTTTGATTTTGTGAGTTTTAAAATTAGCACCTTGAATGCTGGAAAAGGAGATCCTAAAATGTAGCCACAGACTGCATTTGCCCTCCTTTTTTCTAAAAGGGCTTTATTTCTATGCAATTTAAAATCTCTCCCTCGAACACAGGAAAAAGGAAACTTTTAAACCACAGATAATAAGTATCACTGTTGGGTACTTGCTGTTTGATTGGTTGCTGTGTGTGAGTATTTAATTCCCTGTTAAATTTTCCTGGCTTTGCTGGAGGGGGGTGGAATAAATTTTATTAAGGTCATGCTTCAAAATGTTTATGTGTATGTATGTATGTGTGTTATCAGTTAAATTTGCAAACACGTGTGTGTGTGTGCGTGCATGCGCAGGCACTTGTGTATTTCAGGTTAAAATTTGCAAACTGTCTTTAGCTTTTACAAAAGATAAAGCTGTCTGTGGTTTTCACTTCACTTAGGATGTGGGTTGCGGATTAGGGTTAGATTAATCACTCTGGGCTGCTGTGGCTTAAAAAGTTCTTTTTTCCTGTGTTTGAGGGAGTTATTGTAAACTGCATAGAAATAAAGCCTTTTTTAGAAAAGGGAGGCAAAATGCAGTCTGTAGCTGCATTTTAGGACCTTGTTAACGTCTGCATCACGTGGGGAAGAGGGGAGCACGCATGTCATATCTGGTTAGGGTCATGACCTGATGATGTGATATCCAGTTAGGGTCATGTTCTTGTGATGTGAGCATCACATGGGCTTTGTTTACTTTGATGACATCACTGATTAAACAAACAAATAACTCACCCTTGAATTTAGCATTCACTATTACTATTCACATATGATTTAGGAACTTAATATACATTTTGATCCAGAGCAAAAAAAAATTGGGGAAAAACCTGAAATAGGTCAAGACCTACTTCAGAAATCTCTAAGAAACCTTCATGTTTTGTTACAATCTAAAGACATGTTGTTGCTAGAAGCTATCTAATTTGAATTACAACAATGATATCAATAAGAATCTAATATTATCAGAACCTTAATGGATCCTGAGTTGAATGCGCAATAATCAGAAGAACGATCTGTAGATTGTAGTCAGAGTAGCTTAACATTTTAGCATCCACATTAATGAAAGAAATGGGATTATAATTCTAAATATGAATTTAACAATCTTTATGCTTCCAAAACAGAATAATAATACTGTAACTTCTCTTGGTCCAGAGTCATTCTGCAGTCAGGTGGCACCTAAATTTAATAATAATAATAATAATAATAATAATAATAATAATAATAATAATAATAATTTTATGTGGAAAAATATTTACAGATTGTGGTTGTAGATCAATCAATAAATACTTTTAAAAGAATTTAATTCCACATTGTGTGGTTGGCTCCAGTGTAACAAATCATGAGATATATATTTTTACAAAATGTTAGATTAATTTAATTTTTCCTTTAAGGATTTGATTTTAATTGTTCTTTTTAAAAATATAGTAATAAGAAGTAAAATAAGTATTTTTGTGGTAATCCATAACAAAGATAGCAGTGTAATTCCACCAACATTTCCACCATCCCCTATACCACTGTTTAATATAACTTAATAATTTAGAAACCATTTAAAAGTAATTAAATTTTTGTAAGGTAAAGCTATGAACATCACAAGTGCATGATCTTAAAAAAAGTATCTGTCACATGCTTTAACTTTATATACTGTATATACTTGCATATACGCCTATCTACGGATAAGCCGACTCAAATTTTTAACCAAAATACTGTGAAAAATGTGCCACCCAGATACGCCAACCCTCGAAATTTTTGTATGTTTTAATTTTCACGGTTGGCTTATCCATTGGTAATACATGGATTATCCATTTTTCATGGTATTTTGGTTAAAAATTCAAGGGTCAGTTTATCTGCAAATGGGCTTAACTGTGAGTATATATGGGATGTATGGGTACTTGAAAAAAGTATTACTGTATATACTTGTGGATAAGCCCATCTGTGGATAAGCCGTACCCATGTTTTGAGTGTATTTTGGCACCTAAATATTTGGCTTATCCACAAGTATATACGGTATCAAGAATGAGATAGTAGGAAATAATTAGCTTCTATATACAGAAGAAACAAAGGGCATTTTGCTCTAGAAATTTCATCTGAATCAGAATGCTGTTGCTGAGCTTTTAGAAACCTTTTATTAGGAAGATGGAATTCCCTTGTTACAGCAGTTTTCCTTCAGTTCCCTTCTTTTTATTTCAGGTTAGTGAACTGATTAGGATCTTATGCAGCTTTTCATCTGTTCTCATTTACTGTATATGATAGAGACTCACCTGTAGACTTTCCAAACCACTGAACTGTGTTTTTCTGGGCAAGAGTTTCTTTGTGGCTGCACAGAAGCACTGGTGCTGCTGTACCCGTTGTATGCCTGCTTTCTTCCCTTTGGTTTCTTTCTATTGCTGTAGGAAGATCTTTCTTTTTGTTGAGTAAGTCACTTGCTTTCAATTCCCTTTTTCTTTTTTATATGTCTCTGTGTTTATTGCTTTTCTCTTCTTACTTTATTTGTTGTTGTGTATATCCTTTAGTGTTTCTTGTGCTGAAAGCTACATTTCACCAGGATTTAGGATTAGAGCCAGTTTGGTGCAGTGGTTAAGGCATCAGGCTAGAAACTGGGAGACTGTGAGTTCCAGGCCCATCTGAGGCCCACAGCCAGCTGGGTGACCTTGGACCAGTCACTTTCTCTCAACCCTAGGAAGGAGGCAATGGCAAACCACTTCTGAAAAATATTGCCAAGAAAACTGCAGGGACTTGTCCAGGCAGTCTCCAAGAATTGGACATGACTGAACAGATTTTTTTTTAAAAAACTTCTATTAATAATTTACAGTTTATCATTTTAAAGATAGCAGCACATATTCCTTCCAGCAAAAATGGATTTTCCAGATTTTAAAAGGACTTCACCATTACATGTGCATATAAAATGTGCAGTTTAGAAGTATTTCTAAGCATAAATATTTGAACATGCATTTCTCACATTCAAATATAGTATGTGAGCAGTTTCTCTAGACACAATTTGCTTTTGGAGGAAGAGACAGTATTTTCCTGTAATGAACTATGAGCTCATTCCTCCCAAAATCAGTAATGGAAGATATTATTTCCATTGGCAATTTAGCTGATACCTCATCAGAATTCCTGATATAGTTCTGTTAAATATCTAATCAGAACTTGATAAAGTTCACACACAATTCTCCACTGGGTCAGCTTTTCCATTGTTTTTAAGGGTATATTACTGGTAGGAGTAGCTCTGTACAAGTGTTAAAATGTGTTTCTGTAATACAGGTAATCTACAGTGTAAGAACAAGTTATGTTCCCAAGGTCTGTCTTTAAGTCGAATTTCTATGTGAGCCAGAACAGCACTATTATATAATTCTGTATAAGTAGTACTGTGTATTTAACTCAAATCATTTTGCTACAAGAGGCTCCATTCTTAACTATGGGTTATCTGTAACTCAGGCATTCTTAACTCGGGGACTACCTGTATTAAAGACTACGGGGTAGCCCTTGTATAATACGAAGTGTCTTTTATTTTGGTACCACTGCAAAGAAAGAAATGAGATTAGAATTGTAGTAGCACTTGAAAAATGCATTTGTACATGTTGTTGTAGATCATTTAATTTTTCTCTCTCTCTGTGAAGAACTTTGTGTTATATATCATGTTCTGAACACCAAAGAGCTCTTTTGTTTTGGAGGTAACTGAGACAGATGTGATATGGTAGCTGATATATCAGTGAAGAATGGTGTAGCTGATGTAAGAACAGCTGTGCTCATTTAAAGCTGTTTTGGAGCTGCAGTACAGTATGAGAGTCTTGTTTATGGCTGACACGACACAGTGATTTTGTGCATAGTTGTATTTATAATCCCAAGGGGGAGATCAAGATTTTTAAAAATTACATATGATTCCTTTAATTCTCCAATAAATTTTTACAAATCTGTTTTTATCTATGTGTATATAGTTGACTTAATTTTGCAATAAATATTTAGATTAAAATTGTATTTAAATAGTTTATTTAATTTTACAATGCAGAATTAAAATGTAAAATTAAATTTACATTTTAATTCTAATCCAATTATCTACAGTGCATATATTTGATGTTACATGGTTGGGTTTAATACTGTAATTACTATGAAAAATATTGTTAGCATAAATTTACAGAACTATTTCCCTCTCTGCCAATTATTTTAGAAATCCCAAATCTGGTTCCATTCAGATGTATTGGACTATAAATCTCATCATTGCGAGTCAGCATGATTATTGGATATGCTGACTGGGAACTATCTGTTTAATTTAACATACAGTATCTGAAGGGTACCAAGTTTGGGAAGGCTGCTGTAAGTACTCTGTCTTGTCTATAGGAAAGCGTGATAATAATAAATTCGTATGATCTGGCATTGTTATAAATCATTATTTAATTCTACATGTAATTTACTTTCTCTTGTCAGATCTGAAGTTGAGACTTTCTAGTGGTCCCCAATAATATATTACTATTATTTTTTTAGAAGATTTATTTATTTTATTTACATTTCAAATTTGTCACCGCCCATCTCACTGTCAGGTGACTCTGATTAGTATCGTTCATCCGTTTCCCGCAAATGGAACACAAATCTGAGAATTTTTTTTTTTAAGTTGTAATTTAGATTATGTTGCTTTATTTCCAGTGCAGATGATTCTCTAGTAATATAACTGAATTTTATACCCAGTTTTATTCACATGCACAGATACACACACACACTGTAGATGGATTTGATTAAATTTTAAGGATCAGTTTATCCTTGTTTCTCAATGGGTAAACAAAGGGATTGGGAATAGGGCTTTTCAGGAGAGGTAGAAATGTTATATATCCAGCATGGGTTAGTACCTTATCTGTCCCAGTCTGACTTTTGACCAGCAAGGAAACATTGGTCAGCGTGAAATTAAGTAAGCTCCAAATCCATCCATTTCTTTCCAATGGATGCTTTAAGACACTGTTGTTGTTCTTGTTAGATTTTTATCCCACCTTTTATATATTTTGATCAGCTCTAGGCAGCGAACATACCTAATGCACCTGCCTCCTAATTTCCCTATAACAACAACCCTGTGAGGTAGGTTGGGCTAAGAGAGAATGACCAAACTCACCCACCTGGCTTTCATGCCTAAGGCAGGCCTAGAACTCACAGCCTCCTGGTTTCTAGGCCAGCATCTGAACCACTACACCAAACTGGCTCTCCGGTGGACTCCAATGCTGTGCTCTGTAGACTATTCCCTATTGTTTCCAAGGTGAAGGAAAGGCTTGTAATTCAGAGTTAGAGACCCTGCTTTGCATATAATGGGTTCCAGGCTTAATCTTTGGCTTCTCTAGGTTCTGCTGGGAAATACTTGCATCTGAAACTTAAGAGAGTGGCTACTAGTCAGTATAGAGCTTAGTGAACTACATACACAAGTAGTTGGACTCAGTATAAAACATCTTTCCATATTCAAATCTGAGTATTCAAAAAAGAACTGACAGTGTTCATACTCCGTATTTTTACTTTTTATTTATACAATTTATAGGCAGCCTTGCTCCCAACAACTGAGTGGCTTACAATTAAAAGAAATTAAAACGTGGAAAAGACAAAACAGATTATGAATGGCCCAAAGACAAAACATATAAACCAAAGCAACCCGCCCCCATCCATCAAGGGCTCAACCATCACCCTGCCCCAAAGCTCATCATCAGGGTGATGATATTCAGGAAAATTATTTGACAGGAAAACTACCTTTTCCTCAAAATAATATATTTCTAAAATGAGAAGAAACAATTACATAATATAATCTGATGTCTTCATTTTCATTGCTGCTTTAAGTAAATCATGTTTGTTGGAGTCAGTTTATAAAATTGATAATTATTATTTAATGTTATTGATGTCTGAGTAAGTATCATTTATTGCATCTTCACTGTATTTGAACGGAGGCTTTGTAACTAATATGTATTTAATGATGAATAAGCAAAAGGGATACTGAAATATTAGGCTTTCATTGGGATGTATTTAGTACTTGCTTAGAAAAATAGGTTTCTGCACATATGGTTTGAAAAAAGGTATATTTATACATAGACATGGAAAAGAAATCAAATGTTTGATGAAAGCTTAAGAGTATTAGAAGGATATAGTGCTGATAAAGAGTTCTGAATGTGGGGCAGATCATTATTTCATAATGTCAGGAGTGTATGTTGTGAAAAATGGACATGGAGAAAAGCAAAGAAGTAAAAGAAAGTGCAGGTAGAATGATTGTAAGAAGAGAAAGTATAAGTTCTGCATAAAAAAAGAATTAAAAGATAGGTTAATGTCCAGTAATAAAAACCAAAAAAACAGTAAAACCAGAACAGTTTACAAGAAGAGAAAGATATGGCAAGATATAATGAATGTTGTGCACTAGATTGTATGTATGTATGTATGTATGTATATATGTATGTATTTATTTATATTTCAAATTTAGTCACTCCCCATCTCACTCAAACAGCGGCTCTTTCTTTTATCCTATGACTTTATTATGATTTTATTTATTTATTTATTTCTGCTTACTACTTCTTTTCTGTGCTTTCTATAAGATTGCCTATTTCGAAAAGGAATCATATGATAGTATACATTTTTATTTTGGGGTTCCTTGTTGAGTATTTAAAATTATTCAAGATTATGCACGTTGATCTTCAGCAATTTTCTCTTGCTCTTCGGTCTTTTGTACTACATTCCAAGTCTTTCCTAAATTCAGCAACATCTACAGGGGAGGTCAAAACAGGAAAGATGAACTTTTGTACAACTACAAAAACAGTTGTAGCAGCATAATCAAATCCCTGCCCTTGTGTGTATGCATGCAACGTCAATGAACATACAAAAAGTGCAGAGCTTAGATCATGCCGCCACAACTCCATCTTGCTTGTTTCCTTCCCCCACCCTACACACATGCAGATGACTAAACATCTTCCTGCTCTTTAAAGAGATTGTGAGGCTTATTGGAGCAGCTATATTTGTGAGCAGTGGTTCTGAAAGCAACTTTCTGCTCATCCAATAAATGATAGGACACATTAACTTTTATTCATTTTTTATATACAAAACAAAAATACCTCTTTAAAACATTTTACAATAATCATCCTTTCTCACTCTGGTTGTTCACCACAAAATAGTACAAATAAAATGAAAATGTATATCTCCCAAACATGATTAATAAAGATATATCATTTTGTGCTTCTTTGGCTTTATCAGATTCAATTATTTGATTTCCAAAAACGTAACCGCTTATCCAGTCTATCTCTCAAGTTCCTAAGGCAGAAACTTTCCGGCCCTTTACCCTACAAGTTCAGCTATTCTGCTGCAGTACTTTTGATTTTTGGAGTAATAATCAAGGGAATCACTGTCAGTAAGCATTGCTTTACTAGAAATTAGAGCCATTAAACCACCTGGGTGCCTCTAGATCTAATAAAGACTGTCAGACCAGCTGACCAAGCCAATTTCAGATCTCTGTCCCCAATGGACACACCACAGGATGCATGTCAACAACAGTTGGATTTGTTTATTGATTCAAAATTCCAATAGATTTACCCCTTTAATACACTTCTTGATTCCAGCACAAACTGACCAGAGATATTCACAGTTGATCGCATTTTTTTTTCAGTCGGTTAAGCAAGGGGGCATATGTATTCTAATTACAGCTACTAGGAATATGTCTTATTGCCCTCCTATAATACGGAGGCTACATGCTCAGGATAGTTAAACTGATAAAAAAGGGTAAGCACAGAAAGTTAGAATGAGAAATGGTATAGAATTATTTAATCTCACTCATTAGTCTTCATTCTCGCTTCTCCCATAGTATTTCCTACTCCTGCTCCTGTTGTGTTTGGGTAAACATAATTTATTACTGGAAGGATGGCCTTAGATCCTTCTGTTGCATGGCCAGGTGGGCAAGACACTTCTGGTCTCTGAACAAAACTGCAATACATGCTTGGCATGAAGCATGTCTCCCCCAACCAATTCAGCTCACTATGCCTAATCTCTGTCATTATCCAGATTTGGCTCATTCAGCCAGATGTGGGCTAAAATTCACTCTTCCCTCCCCAACTCTCACTTATGTAATACATGCACCATTTACACCAACACTCATACAGCATACTGTACCAGTAGTTTTGTTAATTTGGTGATTGTTCAGTTACAGATTACATACATAAGGATAAATCAGATACATAATATGAAATTTCCTGCCAAATTATTCCTCTTCAAGAATGATTAAAATAGCACAGTGTATTAAATAATTTATCCCAGATGCAAGAGTATGAAAAGCTGATGGCTAATCAAGCTCCCCACCCATTGAGATTAAGGCTGATGGGAGGACATGCAGGTAATAATGTTAAGTTTAAATTTAAATCCTACACCAGTTAATCCACTCCATGCATCTAATGAAGTTTAAGAAAATGTATTAGCTGGAAAAAATGCTACCAGCTCTTTTTGCTTTTTGGCTGCCAGAGACTAATACAGCTCTCTTCCTGCAATGACATAAATGAGAAGCTTAATTAAGTAGCCTTTTCTCCTCACTCTCGTTATAGTACTTGGTAGAATAATGTATTGGATTGTGACCAGTAATTTTCAATTAATCCAAATCTGGACAATATAGCAATGTTGCTCCCTTTTGGGGAGATGCAAATTGTTTTCTTCGTATCTCTGGAATATTAGCTTCAGATAACAATATTCCATAACATCTTCATGGATCAGAATGAACATTTTGCTTTTTGATCACTGGGTCTAATTTCTCATGTCCTTCCAGCCATTCTGTGTCCATCTTTAACACAATTGTGTTGGTCTGGAATACAATATCTTCCTGATGATTCTGGCATGACTACTTTTATTTCTTATGTCTACAAATAAACGGATAATTCTAGCACAACTTTTTCATAAGATGATTGTTAGATCATGAGAGCCAGTTTGATGTAGTGGTTCAAGTGCTGGCCTAGAAACCAGGAGACTGTGAGTTCTAGGCCTGGCTTAGGGATGAAGCCGGCTGGGTGACTTTGAGCCAGTCACTTTCTCCCAGCCCAATCCACCTCATAGGCTTCTTGTTGTGGGGAAAATAGGAGGCAGGCAGATTAGCTGTGTTCTCCCCCTTGAGTTAAATACTGTATATAAAAAATCAGGATAAAAATCTAATAATTAGTCATGTAGTAAAGAATTATTCAGCATGTTTACCAAAGTTACTTCTTGCTCAAACCTATATGCTCTCTCAGATTTGGTTAAGATCTATGTGATTTTCCATATTTCTTTTTACAGTAGTCCAGGTTCTGGATCAGGCTTTATATCTCTATAATGGCTATCACTGTTAGTTTTATCAGTGTCAGTTATATATTCTACCAGTATTATTAATGGTCCAAACCTCAATTTATATTTAATCTTTCTTGTAATGTTAACATCTGTTACTCCATCAGTGTTTGCACATGCACTAAAAATGTGAACGAGAATATTATTCTGAACACATGTAACTGTGGTTCGCAGACTATTAGGGATTTGAGGAACAGTTGCATAAATAATTCAGAGCTAAAGGCTTATCTTGTATAGAAAGGAGCTGATGAACTGTAAGGCTGCGAGGAAAAGATTCAGAAAGTCTCTGCCCTAATGTATACATAAATATACAGCTTGTATATTAAGAAAAGTTCATTTGCTGGAATTCTTGTATCACTGCAGCACTGCTTTCATTTTAATAAAGCTAGCTAAAGAGAGCGAGATTTGTGGTTGGAAGAATCCCTTTCAGATTAGGCAGCTGGCAAACAACTGACATATCTTTTAAAACACTGTACACTCTCGGTCTCTCGCTTGGTTCAAATATTGCACTTAGCAACGAACCACACTATACTTTCTTTTCTTTCATATATACAAGTGTATGTATGTGTATATGTCAGTAAAAGCTTTACTGGCATTTGGGAGGCTGTTCAACTCTTGCTTTTATTTTTAAAAAGATTTCACTGAATTCTAATTGTAGATATTAGCGATAAAGTGCTATTATTTCATGTTTTAATTACTGCATACTCTGAATGACTTCGTTAGCCTATTACAAATTAAAATGTATATGTTATAAATGTAAGTATATGTAAACACATTTCATTCTTCTTCCAGGCACTATTTCATGTATACAGAGTTATCTCATTTAATCTCAAAGAGTTTCATTTTTCCTAATCAGCTTTATGTTGTCAAGTTGTATATTCCTATCCAGTGATAACTGAGCATTTTTGTATAAGTAGCATAAGGTTTTCCAAGCATTTTGAATAAGCATATAAGCTTAAACTGGAATCATTTTAATTAATCAAGACTGTAACAGCAACCATTCCAAAATCAGCATTGCTTGTCTCTTAATCAGAATGCATTGGAGAATAAATGAAGTATTGAAATGGTTCCCCCATGATCCCATTTGCAGATGGTGATAAAAGCTTTAAGCTTGTTTGAAGCATGCTTCATGTAATTCTCCTCTGTTGTTATAACAGCTGTCACACTTTGCGTACTTATTGCCTATTCTTTGATAAAGGTGACAAAATTTATTTTTGGAGTAAAAAAATGCCTTTCTTAGGATTCCATTCTTAGGAAGTAAAGTGTGAAGAATGGTCCTTGGTTTTATTAAATTCTCTGTGGTATGTTTCTGGTTAGTTTTTCAGTGGTGTTTGAGAGTGCTGTACTGTTTTTCTTTACTGTAATGTGAAATTTGCCAAGGCAGTATAGCTTTTCCGTATAATGAGGAGGTGTTTTACCAATAAAGCATTTTTAGAGATTGTAACCTGGAAAAATAGATATGACAGCTGAATGTTGTGCAGTATTTGAATTTTGATTAAAAATCCTTTGGTAGTCAGATTGGTGTTATCTTTTGAAACCCATGTACCCAGTAGGGTGTTCCCTATGTCACTCTGTGGGATTCTTGGTCCTGCTCCTCCTCCTCCTTGCTATTATTATATATATTATTATATTATGCTCCTTGTTCATATGCCTTCTAAAATACTGCCTGCTTGCTTTTAGTGTGAGGAAGAATATTGCTAAAATATACAGGGGGTTTTTAGAACATTTTTAATGTATCTTTTAATTATTTATGGATTTTAGTCACTGTTGGAGGGATTGGTGTGTTTGTTCTTTTTTGTTATTGTGAGCCGCCCAGAGTCACCTGTTGGGGGAGATGGGCGGCATACAAGTTTAATAATAAATAAATAAATAAATAAGTAAGTAAATAATAAAGAAAGAAAGAAAGAAAGCATGCTTTGGCTCAGGTTAATCCGGAAGAAGGTACAAAAAGTGAGCAGTTGCAAGAGTGTTGAAAAAAAGAGATGGGTGCCTTCTGAGATGGAACTCTAGAGAAACATTTTCCCCATAGGCTTTCTGAAACTGCTTTCAATAACATTATTAATATGTTTAAATATTTATGATTTATTTATTTTACATAGAATGATTAAAAGGCCAATTTTGAATTCTTCTCTGGAACATTAATAGATTTAAATTTCAGTTCAACATACAGCTACCTAAATTATATAGCAGGTGGAACATTAATCTTCTGTGAAGTATTTGTAAACATTAAATGTAAAGAGTTTGTTTGGTTTGGTTTATTGTTTTACCTGCATGATGTCTGAGATAGAAATTCAATAAATCTTTCCGCAGTCTAGTACCCTCCACACTGAAATTCCCAGGATTCACAGCCAGCATAGGCTTCATTGGCTGGAAGTTCTGGGAATTCTTCACATATCTCTTCAAGATGCAGGGGCATCAAACGGGACAGCTGCTACAGACACTGATTTGAGGTTAAAGCCTACTGAGATTTGTGAATCATTTTACATTCTTAAACTTGTAGAGTCATTAGCCACTCCTCAAAGAATTCTGAATATTATCATTATTCCTGTTGCTTTGTTTTTATAAGGTTTTAAAATATGCTACCTACAGTAAGTGTTCATAGCCCCAGTTTTTGATGCTCTGTTTTTTGTCCCCCTACAAGAGGACTGTATGTCCAAACCCTATTGACTTTGCTTCTCTTTTAGGTTCCATTTTTCATTCCTCTCTATTAGGTAGTTGTTACAGCTTTCCTTTCCCTATTATATAAGAAATTACACTGAATACACAAAGCCGTAAATTCTGAAAGAATACATTCCTATTTAATAACATATTAATTATACCTGTATGAGTTTTTGTTTGAGGAGTTAAACCTAGATCAAGGGTGGTCTGCTTACAGCCTTTAAAGATCAATGAGCTTCTTGGCAAGGTTTTTCAGAAGTGGTTTGCCTTTGCTTTCTTTCTAGGGCTGAGAGAGAGTGACTGGCCCAAGGTCACCCAGCTGGCTTTGTGCCTAAGGTGAAACTAGAACTCAAGTCTCCCAGCTTCTAGCCTGGTGCCTTAACCACTACACCAAACTGCCTCTCTAGGAAAACTGCAGGGGTTTGTCCAGCCAGTTGCCAGGAGTCAGTACTGACTCAAAGGCACACACATACAAAGCTTTCCTTTCCCTGTTATATATGAAATTAAACTGAATGCACAAAACCATAAATTCTGAAAGAGTACATTCCTATTTAGTAACAAATTAATTATAGCTCGGGGAGTGAATATGAGTTTTTATTTTCCTAGATCAAGGGTGGTCTCCTTGTGGCCTTTAAATGTCAATGAGCTACAGCTCCCAACACCACATGCTGGCCATGACTGCAGGGAGATGAAACTCAGCAAAAGAGCAACAGGTTGCCCACCCCTGACCTAGAATGTATTTTGCGATTGATGATCTAAGTGAGTATTGCTGTTACGTAGCTTGGCATTAAGAAGGCAGCTAATTCTTTTGCAGAATATGCAGAAATTGCCAGTGGTTCACAGCATTCTGTGAATTCCATTAATCGTTTCTTTTAGACATTATTTTATCTAAACATATTCAGCGTACATAGGGAAAATACAGTAGAATTAGACTTAGTGGGTTTCATTATTTGTGAAGAATTTTTTTAGAAATAGATTTGTAGATATATTAAGTATTGACACTATTAAATTATAACACAGTGTTCTTTTTATTTGTTATATAGCATTATGCCAGTATATACAGGCCTCTAAAGCCCAAGATGGTGGTGGCCGTTTCATTTCAAGTTCAGCAGAAGGTAAAAAACAGGAGGAAAAATAATCAAAACTCTGGTTCATATTTCTTTTCTAGTATTTCTGTCCCTTGACCATCTGTGCCTTCTAGATTTCCCTTCACAGAATTGTTTTATAACAGATGATGGATTCCAGGCTTAAATACCAAATAAAATTAAAATTGGTGTTATATGTATTTAAACTTTTATTTAAGTTTTGCATCTTTTACCTATGTGTGCATTTCCTAACTACTTTTAAAGTGGTACTTGGTTTAAAAGTGCACATAAATATTTGAAATAAATGAAATAGCTTGTGTTGCACTTATATAAGGAAAAGCACAACTAGATAATTATATGCAAGGCACTATCAGTACTATAATTTCATTCTGCTTCCTCTTTCTTGCTAATCGCTACTTTGCATTTCCTGTTTCTATTAAAAGGACTAAATTCAAATATTTCTTTACTTCCTAATTATGTTCTTTCTAGCATCTACATAATAAAGCTTGAGTGAAAATACTGTTATTTATCACTTCTTTTTCAATTTTTCAGGTGAAAATTTTGAGCAAACTCCATTAAGACGCACATTCAAGTCCAAAGTTCTGGCTCGTTATCCAGAAAATGTTGAATGGAATCCTTTTGATCAGGATGCGGTAGGAATGGTTGGTAATTTATATTTTACATTTCATTTTTGCTCTTGGACAAATATGGTGTGGTACAGACTACATTTTCTTTATACATGCATCCCAAGGGTTATATAAATCAGCTCTTAGTCTTTCTTCACCTGCAAGTCAAATAGACGCACCAAAATAATAGAACTGAAACTGGTCTTTCAACTAGAAAGTTGTTTAAAATACTGCTGTCTTTTTTTTTTTTTTTGTCTGCGCTCAGTCATTGCTGACCCTGCAGTGACTGCTTGGACGAGTCCTTGCAGTTTTCAAGGCAATTGTTTTTCGGAAGTGGTTTGCCAGAGCCTCCTTCCTAGAGCAGAGCCCAGCTGGCGAGCGCAGGAGGCGGGGTTTCCATTGCTTCGCGCCCTTTTTGGGCGCGCGCGGTTTTTCGCGCTTACCGGCAACTGCTCCCAACTCCTTTTTGCAAGGTGCCGCCAGCATTTTTCCTCCCACCGGAGTGAGAGTACCCATTTATCTACTCACGTGAGTTTTCGACCTGTTGGGTTGACAGGAACTGGGGAGGAAACAGGAGCTCACCCTGTTTAACGCGAAGGCTGGACTCGAAACGCTGAAGCGTCGACCATTTCTGGCCGGCAGCTTTCAGCGTCATTAAGCCGCTGCGCCACCGCGTCCCCCTACTGCTGTCTTAGAGAGTCCAATAATAAGAGAGATGAAGTCACTCAGAAATTCTGGAGTGTTAGGAAGTGAGTTTCAAGAAAAAAAGAAAGATACACTGTACTCATATAGATTCCTATCACACGTTCACAGTATTTTTCAGACTCTTAATTGAGTGCACCTCTGTCTAATTTTCTGGATTCTTCTTCCACCCACATAAATATATGTACAATAAGACAAGTGTATGGCACAAGATGGCCAATCTGTTGTTGAACATAAACTTCAAACTACCTACCTAGCACATCCACCTATCCAGTACTTGAATAAACTACAGCTGAAGTACAGAACATGTACCCTGTGGATTGCATGTAGATTGCCAGCATTACCTTTTCATCCCCTAGAGGTTTCCCAAGAATTAGACCAGGACCAGTAATTCCTAGGTATAGTTAAGTTATTGTTATTTATTTTAAACTAGGTTTTAAATCCCATCTGTTTTCCAAGAAGTTCTCATTAAATAAAATAATTATCTGTTAAATAAATACTTAAGAATGTACACCGTTCCATAAAATGAAATAAAGGTTTGTCACCCAAATGACAGAGAAAGGAGAAAGGGGGTCCATTTAGAAATGCAAAGGGGCATGTAGACGAAGAATTCAAAATCTTATCCTCCAGCCCACATATCACATTTCTATTATCTGTTTTAGAGGTTTTTCTTCTTACTTATTTAAATGGGAGGAAACTGCTTTAGGGCACAGCTATAGAGGTTAGCTATTGTTGATAATGGATTAGGATTCTCCAGTACTTATCTATAAAACTTGTTTATTTCAGGATTAAATGCTCAACCCCTTTTATATGAATGAGACAGATTTTGTCTCGATGCATGTATGTGTAGTATATTTGTGTTTTTAATCTGTGAGAAAATATTACAGTTTTTCAGAGTATTTTCTTAGTGTTATAGCTAAGACAAGATAAACATTTTGGTATTTTTACCAATATTTTTAAAAAAGTTAATTTTATTTGCAGAGGGATAAATAGGGAATTTGAGGGGGAAAAGCTTAAAATTAAGATTTGTAATTTTTTTTAGTTAAGAAATTAATGTGATTAAAATTCAGAGTAGGATTGCAGCTATACAGTTAAACCCACTTGTTCTAATGTGTGGGAAATTAAATAGTAATAGCAAATGTGATAACCACAAATCTGTGTGCCTATTTTAAGAATAACAAGTGTCCATGTACTTTTCTTTTTATACTCTCTAGTTAATAATGGTTTGGAGGCATTTTTGAAGAATTGGAATTATTTTGCATTCAAGACCTTATTTTAAGACATTTTAAGGAATATAGTTAAACATAAAGTTGCAGATTTGATTCAAAAGAGGTTGTTCAAAATACATGGGAGCATGAATGCACCATTTGTTTACAACTCATTAAATCAGCCACTTCTCATTGATGCAATAGAAGCCTATTTTAATTATTACAGGTGTGGTGTTTTGCCCTTGTATGTTTCAAAGCACCTTTTTTGAATTAAATCCAGAGCATTGCACAGTCCTATTCCAAGTGAAATGTAATAGCTTTGAGTCCAAACTGCTCCTTGGTTCATTTGAAATAAATTGTCTGTGGCTTCTACCAACTTCTTCAGTATTTCTAGCCCTCTTGTACTGTATCTCACAGCATTTGAAAGGTCCCACTAATTCCATAAACAAATTGGCGTGTGGGGTTTCAGGAGACTGCAGATGAAATGAGGAGATAGGAAAGCTTTCTTCCATGAATATGAACCATGATTTGTGCTTAGGAAGAAACATAAGATTCAAGCCAATTTTAGTACCGAAAGTGAAAAATGCATTCAAGTAAGTGATATATAATTTTTTCTCCAATTTTCTTTCTTCTCACCCCCAGCTATGTATGCCTAAGGGTCTGTCTTTCAAGACACAAGCTGATGCCAGAGAACCTCAGTTCCATTCATTTATCATTACACGTGAAGATGGCTCACGGACTTTTGGATTTTCTCTAACATTTTATGAGGAAGTTACCAGTAAACAAATCTGCAGTGCAATGCAGACATTGTATCTCATGCACAATGCGGAATATGATATTCTTCATGCTCCATCTACCAATGATAAAGATAACTGTAGCACTATAGAGGACTGTAATGGTACCTCTGTATCAAAACTACAGCGATTTAACTCGTACGACATTAGTAGAGACACACTCTATGTCTCTAAGTGTATTTGCCTAATAACTCCAATGTCTTTCATGAAGGCATGTAGGAAAGTGCTTGAACAACTCCATCAAGCTGTAACTTCACCTCAACCACCACCGTTACCTTTGGAAAGCTTTATCTACAACATTCTGTATGAAGTTCCTCTCCCTCCAGCAGGAAGATCCCTAAAATTTTCAGGAGTTTATGGACCGATAATCTGCCAGAGGCCAAGCACCAATGAATTGCCATTATTTGATTTTCCAGTCAAAGATGTTTTTGAATTACTTGGAGTGGAGAATATGGTTCAACTCTTCACCTGTGCTCTTCTGGAATTTCAGATACTGCTTTATTCACAACGTGAGTATAACTGTTTTAAATTGCAAGTGATGGGCAAGGTCATAAAAAGTACATTATTATTATTGTTATTGTTATTATTATAAGTCACATAGTCAGCCAGTTGTTTAGACTGGATTTGGCATTTTTATCCCTAGCGAGTCCTTCCCAAGGACCTTGGATAGGCAGATGTTGTTATTATTAATATTATTATTATTCCCACCTTTTTTATATATAACTCGAGGCAGCAAACATACCTAATCTTCCTGCCTCCTATTTTCTCCACAACAACCACCACCTGTGAGGTAGGTTGGGCTGAGAGAGAGTGGCTAGCCCAAAGTCACCCAGCCGGCTTTCATGCCTAAGGCAGGCTTAGAACTCATGGTCTCCTGGTTTCTAGGCTAGCACCTTGATCGCTACACCAAACTGGCTTATCATTATGATTATGATACATTATCAGTATACTCTTCTTTACATCATGATCCTCATCTTCTTTTTTCAGTGGAAAAGTAAATGAAAGTGTTTCTTTCATGTAGATGCAATAATGATGGCCAAAACATTTAACTAATAACTAGGTGTGCTGTGCAAAAATATTTGGAGGGGTGCTTCACTTTGGCAGCAGTCCTTGTGGAAGCGATATCCTTCTGCCCATATGCATGCTTAGATAATATAAGATTCTCAAGCCTTTCCAAAGACGTTTGAGAGTCCTCTGTTTGTTTTCTATTTCTTAGTTTTATTTATTGGCTTTCAGTAAATGAGTGGTCCAGAATGAGAAAGTGTAATTGGTAGTTTTATTTTTTGCCTTTTCTTACCAAATATAGAATAAAGACGAACTTTACTCTGAGCAGCTGCACATGTTACTTAGAATATGTATATTTTAGTCGTCCTTCACTGGTTTTAAAATCTTTTGAAAGGAAAAAGGCTTTATTCTATGAATATCTAAAATAATCCAATAGAGCTGCAAAACTCAAGGTATGGCTTTATTGCTTGCCCTGCTTCACGCTGAGGCAGAAAAACAAAACATAACAAAACAAAAAAGAGATATATTTTTGTTTCTGGTTTAATCTGTCTAGTTTAATTTATGAATAACTATTTCCGTCTTGACCAAAAACAGATTCCAATAAAAGAGAATATACGTAGCTCATGGTTGATCTATGGAGTCCTTGGGGCTCTCTGAACTTGGTTGTTTGCCTGCAGATGTTTCATTACCCAACTAGGTAACATCATCAGTGATGTTGATGTTGTTACCTAGCACTGATAATGTTACCTAGTTGGGTAATGAAACATCTGCAAACAAACAACCAAGCTCAGACAACACCAAGGACTCCACAAAAACAGATTCTCCAAGAACTAAGCAAGTTATACTAACTGCTTTTATTGTGACTGTTGACAAAATGAGGTTAGATTGGCATTTTTAACCAAATACATATTGGTCAGATATGTTGCACAATTGAGAGCTTCTGTGCAAACGTCTTCAGATAATATTTGGCTGCTGTTAAACTGTTGTGTTGCTTTATCAGTGTCTCAGGCAGTGGCAACACCTGGGAGATCCCCAGGGAATACTAGGGTGGTAGCTAGACTGGGAAGTTGCAAAACATCCCAGAAGAAAGTTGTGGCAAATCATTTCCATATCATTATCAAGAAAATATGTCCCTAAAATTGATTTGCTGAGACTGCTGCATCAGAGATACAAAATATGATTGTCTAGTTTGCAGTTTTAGTGTGCTGTATGAACCTAGGGAATAGGTTAATTCAGTAAACCTTGGTTCAATTAACCAAGGTAGCATATTGAATGCAACTTATATGTGGCCTTAGAGCCTTGCTGGCACAACTTAAAATAGTTGTTGCTGTTTGTACATAATGTGTTTGGAACATACTAAGTCTCATACACGTTATATAAACACTATTGTTTTCAACCATTAACTTGGCACAATATGGCAGGAATGATGAGAGGGAGGGAGGGAGGGAGGAAGGAAGGAAGGAAGGAAGGAAGGAAGGAAGGAAGGAAGGAAGGAAGGAAGGAAGGTTACTAATTAAGGTGCTGGTCTAGGAGTGGGGAAACCCAAATTCTACCTGTCACTTGGAAGTTGGGTGACCGGGCCAGTTACTCTCTCCCTGCCCTAGACTGGGAAGTTGAAAAACATCTCTTTATCAATCTGCAGTGGACCAGCATAATAGACTATGGGCCATAACCTTCAGTGAAGAAGCCTTTATCCTGCAGTGGATGGATTCAGGCTGATTCCAGTAATAATAATGAATGTTTTGGAATTGGCCTACAGATAGAATGGGAAGAAGCTCCCTTCTATAGCTTACTGCAGTTGCTATAGAAACAGAACTAGCCAAATAGGTCTGATAAAGCATCATGGAGAAAGTCTATCTATGCGTTAGCTAAGGGTAGACACTGACTTAATGAGACATAATCAATTTTTAAAAATCTGATAAAGCATTATTTTTCTGATGTTCTCCTTGTATCAATATAACTAATCCTTCTGGACACCTCAGATGTGGGCAAAACAATTTGCAGACCCCAAGAAATTATTTTTAATTTATTCTACCTTCATCGATAATGTGATAGCTAGAAGGACCAAAGTCAGATAAAAAGACCCTGAGACCACATTAGTCAATTACAGTAACAATGCAGAGATATACAATAACAACGCATCCCCAGCCCCATTCAGAAACATCCCATTCTCAATCCATTAGGTTGCACAGGCAGGAGAAAGAAGCACAAGGGACCACTATATATATGGTTTGAGGGTTATAGTTGCAGTTCCTGCTTTTCTGCTCTATTACAAGTTCCCCAGTATCTGTAGTAATAAACTAGTTTATCAAAGCACTTTGTCTTCATACATCTCTGCCTGCTAGCCTTTAAGTTTGTGTAATCATTTGTATCATTTGTATTTCAGTTACTGATACACATTTATTAGCTGCATTTACTCATTTATTAAGCCATGATTTGTATTAACCAGAACTATTAATCGGTTCTGAAATATCCAGGGCAGTCTTATGGACAAGCAAAGTAATCATGGCTTATCTGACTAATTTCTATTAAGCTTTTTCTCTTTTTTCACTGTTTTGCCCTGTAACTTTGTGGAATGACTACAACATTTAGTGGCCCCCAGTTGGTGCTAAGATTCAGCAGCAAAACTGCTAGCAGAAATAGATATGTTAGCATTTGCTTCTTTAATCTCTTGTTGGCCCCACTCCATGAAATCAATAGAAGCCAAACAAACAAGCAAAAGTGTAACCCAACAGCTAAAAAAAGTTGACAGTTCATAGGGAAGAAGTTTGGATGGAGCACAGAACCAAACCAGGAATAAGCCAAGAAGTGGCAAACCATGCATTCCCATTCACATAACAAATTAAACCATAGTTACAGTCAACAACCTAATAATCAAGAACAGTTTCCAGCTGTGGTTTACTGTCGTAAACATACCATGTTTTATTCACTGGTCTTCTCCAACATCATGCTGAGCAAAAAACCAAATACATTTTGGCCTAGCACAATATATGAACCAACTGAGTCCTATAGGAGTGCAGGAGAAGTGTTTTCCACATCCAGACCTGCATAGCATCTGCCACCCAACAGTTCTTTTCCCATTCTGTTTTGCATGAATATATATGTCATTCTATACCAGTGTTCTCAATCTCAGCAACTTTAAGATGTGTGGACTTCAACTTCCAGAATTCCCCAGCCAGCATGCTGGCTGGGGAATTCTGGGAGTTGAAGTCCACACATCTTAAAGTTGTTAAGGTTGAGAAACACTGTTCTATACTGTTAATAATAATACTGTATACTTTCATTATTTCATTACTAATGCATACACACATACACACACACACACATATTATGTGATAAGGCTTAATGCTACCATTGCAAGACTAGACAAAAGCAATTATGTGGTAAATGCATTTCTGATCAATCAAGCTTTAAAGGTAACAATAGAACTATTGTAATCTTGCTAATAACCTATATTGGAACTGAATGTGAAACTCATAGGATAGTATTTTAAATGGGATGTTTCATTAGTTATGCTCATTGGTTTTAAGATTTTTGTTTGTTGGTTTTATTTGGATTTTATGGCATAAGAAGAACTATATTAAAATTAATTTTTAGGAGCCGAAGCTAGTTAAATAAAGTATAGTCAGGACTGATACTTGCTATTGGTAGAGACATGCAATGCTAGAATATTGTTATACTCTGAATGAGCGTTACTGCTAAACTCAGGAATATTTTGCAAAATTCTGTACATTTAAATATTTTAATTGTAATTTTTCATGTTTACAATATCTTCTGAATAAAGGCATATGATTTTTATGATTGTTTTTAAAAATTACCTTGATCAAATTTCTCATTGCACTGGCTGATAACTTATGGAAGCTATACTGTGTTTGCAACCTTTTAATTAATAGGTAAGAGCATTTTGTATCTGGTAACTAGATAATAGCTGAATCGAAATCTACAGCACAAATGTGTTTACTGAGAAATAAGTCCCACCAAGTTCAGTAGATATTGAATTAATAATCTTTAGTGAAAAAAATATATTTGGATATACAGTAAGTCACTGAGTTTTTCAATTATATATTTTTTTATTAAAATATTCAAATTGAGCTTAGTATGGATTTTTAGTTCTTCAAAATAAAGTATGATTTTGGCCTGTTCAGATTTTGTTCTTCTACATATGCTAAACATATCTTAAGATTTGAGAATTTATTTATTTGAGAATATTTCTGGGGCAGGAGTTACATCAGGAACATTTGTCAGTGAGTCTGCTATGGCTGTATTTGATCTAAATTGTTACCCAGGGAATGCATAATGACAAATATAGTGTATTTACAGTATTCAGTACATTCAAGTATTGGGTGGGAGTAGTGTGGGAGAAGAGAGGTGCTACAGCTGTCACATATATTTAATACCTACAGTACTGCAGTTGTTGATGCCAAATCCTGCTGTTTTTTTGCATTAGTTGCATGTAAGCTTTCCCATCTGCATATGACCTAAATGTAAACATTAATTGTATTCATATCTCTGTATATATGTATTAGGATTTTTTTAATCACTCACTTCCTCTCCCAGCTTAGAGCATAGTGTGTAGCTTTCTAGCAGTTCCCAGAAATAAACCCTATAGGGCTGGGCAAAGGAATTTACTTGTTTCTCTTTTTAGTTTCTTCTTGTCTCAACAATGTTCTGCTTTTTTATAGTGTTTAATAGAGGTTTAGCTGCTCCAATCCTGATTCCAAGCAATCAGACTCTTTCCCTCAGGTCATGCAGGAATCCAAGCCAGTGAAACCATTCTACCCGTAGAGTGATAATACCATAGATTTCAAACATACTCTGCTGGGTAGCAACAGAAAGTATAATTGTTCCCCCCAAATGTCATCAAAGGGGAGAAGCAGAGAAGAATGCTGAAGTCAGATATAATGTCATGAGGACCTGTGATACGTCCATTGTGACTGATCGCATTTTTCAGTGCTGGGGTAAAACACATCTGTGGTTTTAGCCTACAGTAGTTAAGCTATGTGTATGTTTGGTGATTATATAGATTAAAACAAAGGATGTTCTTAAGATTTTTACAATGATACTATAAATAGGCTTTATGAATATTGTTGTATTTGAAACACTAATTATTTAGTATAGTACTGAAAAAAAACAGGGGTATGATTTAATCCACCGAAAGCACAACGTTTCATGTGGGATTCTGTGGATTTGACAGAGCCTCGATCCCTTCACCCTGCTGGCATACTTGCAATACAGTATGTGTTAAGGGAAATAAAAGATATGTACTTCATATATCCCTTCGTCCCATTCACTGCAAGTTAATGTAAAAATGGCATCTTTCATTCTATGCCATGTTTCAAAGAAAAAATAAATGTTTTATTTCACATTTACTAGAAAAACTCTTAACAATGTATCTTTTTTTGCATTTTCATTAATTCTGTTTGTTTCCTAGTAGTCCATGAATAAAGGTACTGCTCGTGCCAATCAAATTTTGGTGGTAATGTTCAAGTGATTTTTTTTTCAACTGATCTGCTTTTCAGATTACCAGAGACTGATGACCGTGGCAGAGACAATCACAGCATTGATGTTTCCATTCCAGTGGCAGCATGTCTATGTCCCTATCCTTCCAGCCTCTCTCCTACATTTTCTAGATGCTCCTGTCCCATATTTAATGGGATTGCACTCTAATGGGCTTGATGACCGGTCTAAACTGGAGCTCCCTCAAGAGGTGAGAAAAAGTTTATCAAGCTCACTTTCAGTGGTTGTTTAAAGAAGTTACAAAAAAGGGATCTGAATTCATTTCATACCTATTCTTGCTGTACACAGGAGTTCTTAGAAGAGGAATGATAGCTTATTAAGGGTGGAGATGCCTTGTAACCAGAATCCATCACTCATTTACTCTTCTCTTGACCTCTTCTAATCCTCATTATTTGCTTAATAGGGCAACCACTCCAAATGCTTATGGCTAAGTAGTATATGAGGGGGTATTAAGATTTCTTCTGCTTGCTATTATTCTAAATAGATGGAGAGAAAAAGCAGCCAGAAAATATATTGCTACCATTATGTGATTGGGAATCACCGTGGAGAGGATGAATTGGGAATACGTTACTGTTTTTGCAACAAGGGGGATATCTAACTATTTTTATATCCAGTGTGCAGTACCTGTGATCCTCTAGATCAGTGGTTCTCAATGTGGGCCATATTTCTAAATATAGATAGATAATTATATTAACAGCAACTATGAGGGTGGTCACAGAGGTAAATGAGGCTCAGTAGGGGGCCAGGAACAAAAAAGGGTTGAGAACCCCTGTACTGCATTTTTATTGTTAAATTTCCATGTCTTTTACTAAATAAAAACAGAGCATGTATATTTCACACAGGATGTTTCTAAACGTTTAACCTGTATTTATGATTACTCTTATCTCTCGTCCTTCTTTAATTTTTAGGCAAATTTGTGTTTTGTGGATATAGACAACCACTATGTTGAGTTGCCAGAAGACTTGCCTCAATTTCCAAATAAACTTGAATTCATTCAGGAAGTCTCTGAAGTCCTTATGGCTTTTGGGATTCCACCTGAGGGAAACCTGCATTGTAATGAAAGTGCCTCGAAGATGATGAAAAGCCTCAGGACCTGTGACATAGTCTCTGATAAGAGAAACGGTAACATAGGAGGACCAACTATGAATTCTTATGAACTACTGAAAGAAAATGAAACCATAGCAAGACTGCAAGCACTTGTTAAAAGAACAGGAGTTAGTCTAGAAAAGGTAAATTGGATAATAGTGAGAGGAGTTTTGTAACAGTACACACGATTAATGTAGGATTGTTTGGAGATTTTATCTTGAACTGGTGTTACTGCTAACAGCAGCATCCATGGCAGCCAGTATAAATGTTTTAAGTCAATCAATCAATCCCTGGACAGGGAGTCAAAAAAGCAAGATGGTGATTGTGGCAGTGCAGACAAAGCCCTGCTCATGTTGTACATGTATTGACATCAGACATGCATGTACAGAGGCAAGGCTTCAATTGTCCTGCTGCAACTAATGTCTTGCATTTTTTGACCTCCCATGGACACTACTGGCTACTTAGCTTTATTCCCAGTTCACGTATATACTGTCTGCTAAACTTAAAAGCTTGCTACCTACAAAGATAATAAGGTGCTTGTTTCATTAATTTGGCAAGTATGTTCCCAGCAAGCTGTCACAGTGGTATCCTAATTTTTGTTTGAATTTGTCAGTGATTAGGTACCAGTTAATTATTTCTTAGATGTTGACACTGAAAGGAGTGCCTTTCTGATATGTCAATTTCTCTCTTTTATTTATTCACTGTACTATTAAGGAGTAAGGACAACCTGCTTAAGACTTGTAAGAGCGTGTTTTTGATACTAAATAAACCTATGCTATAACTGATATTTTTTGATACTATAAATAGCCTATCTATTCTCTTGTGTTAGAAGGTTTATGTGGAATAATGTTTGGAAATTGGCTACTAGATATGCCAAATATGACTTTTTTTCCCATTTTGTTTTATAAAGACAAATAAATAAAATATGATTGGACCTAACTACGAAAAAAAGTATCTTTAAAAAAAATTATGGAGGGTAAGAACATTTTAACAGAAAAAGACAATTCAAAATTTAAGATGACCCCTCCTCCTCCCAAAGGAAAAGAAATCAGGAAAAAAAAAGTAGAGATAAAAATTCTATTCTAGTTTTCCCATCTTGTCAACCTAAGGTTCCCAACTCCAGCTGAAACTTATCCTGGGGATTTCTCCTCTCCAGTAAATGTGGCCATATGTCTTTCTTGTATATCTGCGTGGGCATCCATGGATGAGAGACAATGGGGAAAACAATGTGTTATGTCATTATGCAAATACCACAACTAACATACTTGGATCAGATGTCAGGATACATTCCAAAAAAGGGGCAGAGGTGTGACAAAAATTTGAATTGATGACTACTCATTAAAATTAATTGCCTATAATATAAGGTCCTCACACATCAACTAATCTCTCTTACATATTCTCATATATTCATATATTCACATAAACACATTTGTCTTCCCTCCTTCTATCAGGAATGGCAAAAAAGCCCCATCAAGGAGCTGGGGAAATGGAATGGAATAGCTGCACTGAGCAGGAACTAAATAGAAAGGGGGAACAAAATTGGGTACAGATGAGAAAGAAAAAAAAAAGGAAAATTCTTGTTTAGACATTCTAGAATGGGTTAAAATTCACTCTTCAAACAAGTTCAAGCAAGGTCTAATATTTAGACTAATTTTAACAAGTATTTTTACTTCATAAGAACATGAAAAATAAAAATACTACTGGTATTATATCTGCCACTAGTTATTTGTACATTCCTTTGTTATTAGCAGAGCAAATCAACCCCTCACTTAGTAAGTAATTTCCTTTCAGCTAAGTATAATGTTACTTTGGATATTAGTGTGGTGCTCCTAATTTTATAGAATCATTTAACAATTAGCAGTTGCTGTCCGACTGATAATTCCTAAGTTATTCACTCTTAAGAAGTTTTACAACAGATATATTCCTTGAGCAAGAAATTTTCAGAAAATGTGTGAGTATGAAGATCTAAATAATTTGTAAAGATAATTCCCACTGGAAATGTATTTTTAATCAGGAATGCAAGGTGCTAATCTACTGTATATAGATGCAGTTACTTTATTTTTTGCCTAGCAATAGAATAATGGAGCACTATTCTGTAAAAGCTCTTTACATTCCAGTTTAAATAGCACTTATACATCTTGATTTCTCAGGATATTAAAGCTGAATCACTATATGAGCATCTCTTTCTTTACAGGTTGAAGTTCGAGAGGAGATGAGTAGCAAGAAGGATCTGAAAATGCAATGTGATGAAGAAGAGTTAAAGATTTACCAGCTCAACATTCAAATACGGGAAGTTTTTGCAAATCGTTTCACTCAGATGTTTGCAGATTATGAAGTATTTGTTATTCAGCCCAGTCAGGACAAAGAGTCGTGGTTTACTAATAGAGAGCAGATGCAGAACTTTGATAAAGTGAGTATGAAAATAGAAATTATTAATATGAGGAAGAAGAGGATTTGAACAAGTCCATGGCACATCCCAAATTGCCTAAACCATAGTTTGCAAAATGGAAATAGGATATCTGAACTGAGGCACAGAAAGATTATTAAAAAAAGAACGCTTGACAGCAGCCATCAGTAGGTTTAATTTTGATAGGACCAGTGTGATAAATTGTAGATGGATATGCCTTATGAACAATAAGAAATGGAGATTGTTCTGATGAATCACAATCAATATATCTTTATAAATTATATCTCAGGTAAAGGATTTCGTTTTTGATGAGGGCATTTTACATAGGTTCCTGTGTCTGATAATCTTATTTGTTTGGGTTAAAACTTTCCTACTTTTGATATCTATCTCTGATACTACTCATGATGTTAGATATGTTATCAATATTTGAGGAAAGTATACTTCTTTAATGAACAGGCTACATCTGCTGTAATAAATTTGCAGGATTAGTCATCATGACCAAATCCAGAAGGCCTTATATGAGCACATGATAGCTTTAAACTATTTTTCTTCTAATAGTAATTACCTTCTTCTTTGTATATTGCTGATGCAATTCCCTCAAATGTTATAAGATTATAAAGGAAGAAATGCTTTCACTTACAGATTGAGTATCTCCTGAACAGAGATGGATGTAAGATTCATGTCTGAAATCCTTGAGAGTCACTGCCACTTAGTGTAGATGACTAAATATCTGATTTCATATAAAGCAGCTGTTCCTGTATTCATAGTTTGGTACAGGAATTCTGTCAGTAAACTAGAAAGAAAGGCCCAGATGTATGGTTATAATCTGCATTAATTAAAATTGGTAAAGTACAGTAGTTGAATCCTATAGTTGTTTCCACATGTTTGTGATTTTTGTCACCTTCCTTTGTATGCCTTCAATTTTTCCTTAGAATTATACATCTCTGGGAGTTGGTAATATTTCTAATCTTGAAAAATATATTTCCTAGTTACTTCCTTATATGGACATCATACAGGTGATAATGTAGATTATGTTTTCTCTGTTGGAACTATGTTGCAAGGGCTTTGACTTTTAATTGATCAACCACTTCTTTACTTTAAGACTTTACTTTAAGAGCTCACATACTTGTTTGCATAGCAGGAAAATGTAATCCAAACAATCTTTTTTTTTCCTTCAAATAAAAAGATATTAAATTGTGGAAAGGGAATCTTTATCTTTAGTGTATTTCAAAATGTACTATATCAGAATATGGTAAAATAGAAAATAACTTCAGATGAATGAAAGCATTCATGTCATTTTTAAAAAGCAATTATAACTTAAGGAAACATAAATTCCCCTTCTTTCACTTTATTAGGCATCCTTCTTGTCTGATCAGCCTGAACCTTATTTGCCTTTCCTCTCAAGATTTTTGGAGACGCAGATGTTTGCTTCTTTTATTGACAACAAGATTATGTGTCATGATGGAGATGATAAAGATCCTATCTTGAGAGTGTTTGATTTTAGAGTTGATAAAATTAGACTGTTAAATGTTCGAACACCAACTTTGCGCACATCCATGTATCAAAAATGCACTACCATTGATGAAGCTGGTAAGAGCTGCAAAATTTAATTCTTTTTGTATAAATGTAAGAGGTAAAGGGCACTAATTATATACTAATAAAACTTAGTTGCTACTGACTTATGTGTATCTAAGATACAGCTGAGAGATGCAGCATTTTTAAATGATAAAAACAGAGTAAGTAACACATGAAGAGCTTAGGAAAGAATAAATAGTAAGACAAATTAAAAATGAGGTAAGAAAAGAAAATGTAGCTAAAACTAATTTACACCTGCACCATTTACTGTACCTTTCCATTCATTCTTCTGGAGGTTCCTTGTTTAGCTGTCTTCATCCACTTACAGAACAGTTATTCATCTTTATCAAAATCGTTGTCATATTCTCTCATTATTTAATTTTAACTATTTCTTGTTCTCTCTGAATACGTTATTGCAACTATCTTTTTCTTTCTATACGCATGCAATCTCTTTCATTTGCATTTCTTGCAGCAGTCATTCTCTAATACACCTTTTTTCAACAACAGCCTCTTTCACTTCATCATTCCACCAAGAGGCCTTCTTCATGCCTTCCTTTAGCATAGCTCCACACATTACTATGATACTCATTCTGTTCCACACAGCTTCCACAGCCTATTTTCTTACCCACTTTCCATTCATTTTTTAAGGAGAGTAATCCATGGTCTAATACTTTTTCATATAGTGCTTGTACTTCCTCCTCCTGCAGTCATTCTACTTTCGCTCCTTTCTTTCACTATTTCCTTTCCTTTGATAACCATTTTTTCTAATGATCCACTTTTGACACTACTAACAAATAGCCTGTCCCATGTTCCTTATATCCTTCAGTAATACTGTCAATTTGTCATCATAAATAATGAAGTAAATCATACTTTTAGATTTATATTCATTCCCTTGCCACATGTAGACATGAATAAGCTAGTTATTAAATCATGCATTTGAAACAAATAGACCTTTGTCTAAGCAGCTATTCACAAACAGTCACCATTCTCATTTGTTCCTGGGTCTCTAAATAGCCCAGTCACTTTTTCTGTACTCTCTTGCCTAGTCACTTAACAGAATAATTTTTCCTTTGGATCACATTCATTCAGAATGTTGCATAGTTTCCTACAAAAGCTCATTCTGGATCTACCATTATCACTATTTTTGAGAATGTAACATACAGGTTTCACAGACCTATGGATTTCTACTCTCTTATGCACCTACAACAACCTTGATGACACTAGTTCATACTTTATGACATACATTTTAGCTCTTTACCTCCCTAAGTAGATTAATCTGTTCACAAGGTTAGATCACCTTCACTCAGATCTATTACACATTTTCTCTTAGTTTCACAGACACACAAGATATTTATTTTTCTTTCTTTAAATTTCATTCATTAATTTAAGCTCTTTACCATTTATCTTCCTGCATTCCAAGTCATAATTTTCAATATGCCATGGTTACTACCTGGTGGACCAATAGATACTGACCTCTGCCACCCCATAAGACTTTGGTCAATTGAAGTTTTCACATAAAACTCTTTAGTCATGTAAAGGTGTACATTAGGTTAACAACTTTAGTAATATCCTGCTACTTGGAGCATTTCTTGCTAATGGTAAGGATAATAAATAAGTATATAAGTATAAGTAATAATAAATAAAATGTATGTAAGTATATAAGTATAAGTAAGGATAATAAATAAGGAGAGCCAGTCTGGTGTTGTGGTTAAGGTGCTGGCCTAGAAATCAGAGGACTATGAGTTCTAGGCCTCCCTTAGGCATGAAAGCCAGCTGGGTGATTTTGGGCCAGTCCCTCTCTCTCAGCCCAACCCACCTCACAGGGTTGTTGTTGTGGAAAAAATAGGCAAGAGAATTAGATATGCTTGCTCCCTTGAGTTAAATATAAAAAAGGTGGTGGTGGTGATGGTGGTGGTATTATTATTGTTGTTGTTGTTGTTGTTGCACATTTTGGCCAGTATGTTACAAGTGCAATGAAAGTCCAGTTTTACCTCCAGTACACCCACACTATGCTGTGCAAGCTAGAATCTCTAATTTATAATCTATGCAAGTCAACCTTCTGTTGACCACATTCTACCAACTATACACAGTGCACTGACACAGATTCAGAATGCAAACAAATTATACTATCAAAGAGTTGGGGAAAATGGTGTATGGTCAATATGTTTTAACAACCTAATTGCATGTAATATAACTCTATTGAGGGACTTCTTCTTTTGTAGCACTCTGTACAGAGTATGTATTTCTAGCAGTAGTGCTCTAGTTTGTATTTTAGAAACTTAGGGTTTAGATTCTCCTTTTTTTATTTCACAATTTAACATCATCTATGCTACATAATAATATGGTTCAACATATGAATTTTTTTTCTCCCAGAAAAAGCTATTGAGTTAAGATTGGCAAAAATAGACCATACTGCAGTCCATCCCCATTTATTAGATATGAAGATTGGGCAAGGAAAATATGAACCTGGATTTTTTCCCAAGCTACAATCTGATGTACTATCAACAGGGCCAGCAAGCAATAAGTGAGTATTGTACACCTATATTAACATGACGTGGTTGACTGAGTCAGCTTCTTCTTCAGAAAAGTGACTTACTTCAATGTGTCAGTAGCATATGACCACCTGTGTCTTGGTGAAAAGAAGGAGCAGCCATTTATGAAGCTCCCTAGCCTCTGCAAAGATGGCTGGGGAATTTTGATTTCCTTCTATATTTTTCCCTTCCAGAGGAAAATTCTTGGCCAGCCCTCCCTCTTTTAGTACTGCCACAAATTGCAAAAAATAAAGAACACAGAGATAGAGTGACTGTTCTTCTGGAGTCTCTCTAGAATTTTAGTCTCTGTTTCACAGTTGGGAGAGTTAACTCTCTGTCAACTCTCTTTGCCTATCTGAGTGACACAGTGGATGAGGGAAAGTTTCACCCTGAGTCTGTTTTGGAATAAAATGAACTCCCTATTCTCCTCCCCAGTTATCACAACATGCCACCCTAACCCACTTGATCCAGTTAAGTGTGTTATGCAGATGTGGACACTGTCTGGAAAATGAAATGTTTATTAATTAAAATTTAACAATTTAGGAACTGTAATTAGACTAGATAGAAAAACATTTAGGCTATCACTAGGGGACAGTACAAAGCAATATATCAAGTCTCATTCACTGTTATACAACAGCAGTCTGGTTATTAATATAGTTATATGGATAAACGAGAAAAAAACAATAGCTTAAGTATTTCCCCCCGTTTGACTCCTGTGGTTCCACACCATAGTCTTTGGCTCTCATTAGCAAACGTGTCAGCCTTCGCAGGTAGACCAGACAGGAAACATGAACAGATGAGCTAATTCTACTTTATTATAAGTCTACATTAACAGAATCTTGCAAGTCTGATCAGACAAATTTTCCACTGTCCCTTTTACAGCCTGAGAAGTTAGGGAGGTTCCTTTTTGAGTCTCTTTCTCTGCCCATTAGGCAGCTGTGGGCTATGTCCTCTCTAATCTAATCACCTAGGCAGCATGCTGATTACCTGGGCAGCATCTCTTCCCCCGCCATGGCCAGCTCAGACTCTGATGAAAAAACCGACAGCAAACAGCCAGGATTACCAAGCGAACCACTACCTGTGCAATTGCAGGCAGAGGAGGCTGCGCTGCCCAGTAACCAGGAGTCATAGTTGCCACCGGTCTCTGAAGTTTGCAAACCTCTGCATGGATTGTGAGTGCGTGGCTTGAGATAGGACACCCCCATCTCCAAAGGCCATTCCCACATATGATTACATGTGTTACTGAGCTTGACCCACTACATATTGGTAGTTAAACTTTATTATTATTACCACTTTCCGATCAGGATGAACATGTTTGGTCTTATTTATCTAGTGTACCTAAAGAATACTGCCTTTGATTTTTTAGATGGACCAAACGCAACGCACCTGCACAGTGGAGGAGGAAAGACAGACAGAAACAGCACACAGAGCACCTGCGTCTTGATAACGATCAGAGAGAGGTGAAAACTGTTCTGTGACATTATCCAATTATAGAATCAACATTTTTTTTAGATTTTTTTATCCCGTCTTTTTTATTTTTTATAAATAACTCAAGGTGATGAACATACCTCATACTCCTCCTTCCTCCTATTTTCCCCACAACAACAACCCTATGAGGTGAGGTGAGCTGAGAGAGAATGACTGGCCCAAAGTCACCCAGGCAGCTTTCATGCCTAAGGCGGGACTAGAACTCAGAGTTTCCTGCTTTCTAGCCTGGTATCTTAACCGCTACACCAAACTGGCTCTATAAGTAGTATAGTATCTTATATAGTATATTTATATAATTTATATATAATTTATAATATATAATAATATATGATACAATATATAATATTAATATATAATAATATATAATAATAATGTAACAAAGAGCCAGTTTGATGTAGTGATTAAGGCATCAGGCTAGAAACAGAGACCATGAGTTCTAGTCCCACTTAGGCACAAAGCCAGCTGGGTGATTTGGGTCAGTCACTTCCTCTCAGCTCTAGGAAGGAGGTGATGGCAAACCACTTCTGAAAAAACTTGCCGAGAAAACTGCAGGGACTTGTCCAGGCAGTCTCTGAGAATCAGACATAATTGAACAGGTGTATGTGTATGTATATACACATACATACATACACACATTTATAATATATTACTATAAGTAATATAGTATTTCTATAAGTAGTAAGGTAACTTACTTGATTTTACCTCTACCAAAAGAAAGAAAAAAACATCCCAAATCTTTAAAGCTATGTCTGTTTATTCAGGAGAGTGGTTTACATATGGCTTTAATTGCATGGAGAAAATTAAGGGAAATTGTTTCACATTGGTGATGAATGTGGCATCCTTGGTTCAGTTTTTGGTAGCTGTAATTTGTGAGGGGACTACCATCTTTACTTGGAGAGATGGCTCCATATTTTCAGTAACCATGAAAGCAGTACCAGAGCTCATGGCAGGACCAATAATTTCAAAGGTGGGAGTGAAGTGGAGTGTGATCCACAACATGAGGGCCCTATATATTTTAGCTGCAGCAATTAAATTGTAAGCTTTTCCTTTTGCCCTTTTGAGTCAACAGACTTTTGGCTATTCTTTTCCCAGCATTGAGACTGGAATGCATCTGCACAGTGATCTGTCTGGTCTGGACAGCACTAGTTTCTTCCTTGCCAGCTTCAGTCTTTAACACGTGCCAGCAAAATATGACCCAGAAAGCATATTGCCAGAATGTAAGATTGTGTAAGAAAGAGATTCATGCAGAAGAGAATTTGAGAAGCTGTGGGAAGACATAAGGAAATTGAAGCAGAAAAAAACCTCTAAACATTCCCAAAATTTCAAAGAAAAAGATCTGAATAGTTTTTAGAATAAGTTATTGTGATATCTGAAGAAAGATGGAGCAACAAAAAGGATATATGACAATTGAATGCAGACTTCAATCATCAAGCAAAAAAAAAAAAAGACAAAGATACTTTAATAAATAATGTCAACAAATATAAAGAAATACCAAGATAATTAAAATGAGGTCTGTTTTAATATCAGAGAGGTCATAGGAAAATGACTGTATAAAAAAGCTCAGGTGAGACGACTCAAGTGTAGTCACAGGAGAGATTTTATAAAAACAATATTAAAAGTCTATTTTAAAATTTTATTTTAGAGTGACAGGAACATTTTTAGAGGAGAGTATATTCAGGAACTCCATTAGAAACTGAAGTACAAAAGGCAATAAACCAGCTGTCAAATAAGAAAACTTCAGAAGACCGATGCAAGAGAATGTGCAGGTTACGTAATAATTTCATTAGTTCCTCACACAAGCAGTGAAAAATTAAGGTATACATGGAGCGAGAAGTGCCAAATGGACAGGTTTCAGAAGAGGCAAAGGGACCTGAAAGGATAAGTAGCATAAGATGGATATCAAGAGGGCAAGAGAATATAAAGAGGTATCCCTTTGCTTTACTGAGTTCAGCCAGCCTTTGATTGTGTAAATCATGTCAGAATGTGGATTATATTAAGGCTAATACAATACACAAGAAACTACAGTAAAAACAAAATATGAAGAAACAAGGTGATTCAGAATAGGAAAGAGAGCAAGAGAAATAAGTGTACGGTCCCTATTTCTACTTAACTTACACAACAAGTTATGGATTTGAGGATGGTTACTAAGAAACCATGGGCTACATTCAGTCTGTTCTGGACCAAAGAAAAACTGACTGCTCCCTTGAAGCTATGTTCAGCAACCATATGCTTACATACTTTGGGCATTTTTTTGCTAGCAAGATAATGGACTAGAAAAAAACTGTGCTTGGCAAGGTAAAGTAGAAAAGAATAACAGAATGAATAAGGTGGATGGTCAATATCAAAGAAATAACTGGAATTCTTTGAAAGAGCTACAGATTATCTTCAGAGACAGATCAAGATGAAGGACTTTGGTCCATACTGTTACTGGGGGCCAGGCCTGCGATGACACCTAACTGATTTATGAGATGGGATATTTTCTTACCAAAATGTTTGTGCTAAAAATTGCCTACTAAGTTAGTTCTCAAAAATCAGTCATGCTGCTACTTTCCATTAAATGATTATTACTTATTGTGAAAATATATTGAAACCTCAGCTTACCACACCGTGATACAATAAACTTTGCAGTTAGTAGATCAAATTTTCACAGCCATTTATGCCATTTGCTTAATGATATCAATTTAAATCATTTGTAAAATGACATCACACAAATAATGTAACTACATAAATGACACAGCATAGCTTTTATTACAGTCTTAGACTGTTAAATGGTTAATTTGTGTAAGACATCATTACACAGGCATATGATATAAATTGCTGTGATCACACACTCTAATTTAGCAAACAGCTGAGAATAATGGACACCCCATCCCCTATTTGGTCCATTAAATGAAGGTTTCATTATACTCCGTTATATTCATTACTCATAATGAAGGTTCTGAGTAAAAGCAGAAGAGAAAAAAATCAATATGGTGAAATTGATAACAATTTTAAAGGAAAATATCATTTCTGGAGAATAGTTACTCATAAAACTGATTTACATTTCTAACTTTTAAATTGTTTTTACTGTGATGTACCTTGATGTAAAAATTGTATTCCTTTATCTGTTTAAATTTCTCTTAATTGTAAATTATGTTATATCATTCTTTTTTTGACTAGAAAGTCACGAATTGTCTTAAATCGCCTCTGTCCTGTTCTTGGATATGAGTGTTTGAAATGCCATGCTGCTCTGCCATGCTTCTACTTAATATTAGCTATTCGACTTCTGATTTATATAGTTTTGTGTTGTTATGCTACCTTTTCTGCCTCATCAGCAACTAGATTTTATTTTGAAAGCTTCAGCTGTAATTATGTTTAAACATAGAGCAGCATAATTGGCTTTAAGTGCTCTGTTAAATCTGTTTCAGTGCTTTAGCTAGTCTGTTGTGTTTGTGTGTCTGTGTGTGTGTGTGTGATTTATATCCATATATCAACATACTGTATATGTTTATGTACTAAACAAAGATACACACACAGTTTCATAGGAATTGCAGTATTTATAGAAGCTGGTCTGAAAATCGGAACACATTATATATAGCATAAATTTAGCATCATCTAATTTTTGATCATGGTGTCTGTGTATCTTACAAATGAGTTCACATGCCTGTGCAGTGTATTATTTAGGACATTCTGGCTGAGCTCTTTTTGGTGATAGGATATCCCACCCCTGTGCTTGTGTGCATGCCCAGCTAGGTATCTCCTGTTTTACCACAGTTCCTTTTGACAATGGATCTTGCAAGAAGACATTGTGGATTATATCAATCATACTACTGAATATACTACAGAAGCTTTAGCTGGTGCAACATGCAGCAGCTTGGGTAGTTACAGGTAGATATGCTAACTCACCCTTGTAACAGCTGTACTACTGGAGTTACATTGGCTGCCAGTTAACTTCCAGGTACAATTCAAGGTCCTGGTTGTCATCTTTAAAACCCTACATGGCTCAGGACCTGAATATTTCCATGATCACCTTCTCCAAATTGAATCTCCCTGTCCAGTAAGACCTGAGGGAAAAGGCTTGCTGAGGTTCTACCAATGAGAGAATGCCATCTTCAGGGCAATCATACTTGGGCCACTCCTTTGGATAAGCTGTTGCAGATGCAGATCATCCCCTCCTTACTAAGTTTTCAGAGAGCTGTAACAACATGGCTGTTTAGAACGGCATTTGGGGATGAATCATCATGCTACTCCAAAGGTAGCACAATGGATTAGTGGAATATAATTGTATTAATTGATTTTTATGTTTAATCTTATTATAGTACTATTGTAAGCTGCTCAGAATCTTTGGAAATGGAATGGCATGTAAATTGTAATAATAAATAAGCAAATAATAAAATTAACCCAATAAAACAATAATATAAAACTATAAATTATTAAAAAATGACATCACTTTAATAATTCATAAAGCCACTTGGCTTCAAATGCCCTGTGAGAGAGCTCTGTCTTCCAGGCATTTCTGAAGGGTGCAAAAGTAGACGCAACCTGAGCCTCTGGGAGGAAGCTGTTCTACAAGGTGGGGGCCATCACAGAAATGCCTTTAGGTCCCCTTTCCTTTACCTCACAACTGAGGAGCAGTTGAGCTCCCCAACCTGGGGCAAGTTGTTTCCATAATGAAATGACAGTCCTAAAGACACCTAGGAATGTAGGGCTTTAAAGATTAAAATCAGCACTTTGAATTGTACTCAGAACTCTATTGGGGGCCTAGACAAGACCCTTAATACTGGTGCTATATTGTTGTAGCTTTTACCAGCCAATACACAAGTTGCAGCATTCTGCACCAATTGCAGCTTCTGAATGGTCTTAAAAGACAGCCTCAAGTAAAGTGCATTGCTGTAGTTCCTTCAAATGATGATACAGACATGCATCACTGTTGCCAGGGCCTCTCACTGGTAGGGCCACATTTGGTGCACCAGGTAAATTTGGAGAAAAACTTCCTTGCCCATGGCTCCAATTACACATCCTGCAATGAGTCAGAACTTCTAGTGAGTCAGGATAACTGCTCCATCAAGGGGAATGCCACCTCATCCAAGTTAAAATTGGAGCTCACAAGACAGATAATTTCTGGACAGGAACTCAACTTTCCTAGGGTGCCATCTCAGCCTTTTTCTGCCCAATCCTGCCTTTACAGACTCCAGACACTCAAGACTTTTGTGATACCTCCAATCCATCTCAGGGTGGAAATACACTACTGGGTATCCTCTGCATATTGATAGTACCCCATCCTAAACTGATGGATGACTTTTCATATACATGTTAAATAGTAGAGGTTATTAAACGTTTTGGCATCTCACAGGAGAGCTCCCACAAATCCTCATTCTCCATCTGTACTATGAAACCACCAGAAAACCATGTCCCCAACTCCCAGCCCTCACAAGCATTCCAGAAGGATATGATGATATTGAAAATTATTGAGAGGTCCAAAAAGATTAAGAGGATCACTGTACCTCTCTCCAAGTCTTGATTAAGGTTATCTTCCAGAATTACTGATGTTATTTCCATCTCATGTCCATCCCTGAACTTTAGGGTTCAGAATAGTCTGCTTCCTCTAAGGTACTCTGTAACTGAAGCCTCACCACCCTCTCAACAACTGCTTACAAAAATGCTGCACCACTGCCATCTTCAAGGCATTTAGCATAACCCTCTCTCCTAGTGAAACACTGACCACTTCCCCAATCAAGCTACTCAGACCCCCTCCCCCCATCCCACAAAAGAATCAGGAGGGGAAATTCCCCAGGAAGCAGAGTTCATGCTAGAAAGTACCCTACTGATTTCACCTGAGTCCACAGGCTGAAATAAATCCACTATCACATTGAAAAGCATCACCCCAGTCACCACTTTGGATGCCATTCATGCAGTTGAGACAGGTGGATCCAAGTCCCTTTACAATATTAGCAAAATGTACAAATGCATCACAGTGGCCCTATGACAATTCTTTCTGCTTACCCTTCCCTAAAAAGGCTGGACAACAATCCACCAATAAGTGAGAAGAAACATTGACACTTTGCTATTCATATTGACATGATGTACCCCTAGTGTGGCTGTTACCCATAGTTGATCAGATTCACTTTTTGTTATCCTCCACTAGACTTCCAAATATCTCTTTTCATCTCCCAGAGCTGCTAAGGAAACCAAGGAACACGCAAACAGATATAGGCAATTTGCAATCAATAATATCCAACATTCTGTTTATGTCTTTATTCCAGAGGCCAACCCACAAACTGTCTGCCAGGTCTAGGAAAATCCCCAAGCACCTTCAGCATATATCTGCATTAATAAGTCACCTTAAGTGAGCCTCAATCAGCCCTCCCACCTTGTGGATATCCTGGGTAGCGTTCATATGAGGAAGTGATCTGACCATGGCAAAAGACTAATGAGTAACATCCTCCATATTCAGATCACGCATCGACTGCTCTGAGGCAAAAACAAAAACTTAGCCATCAGAGTCAGATTAACAATCATGTGGGGCAAGCCTGAGGTCGCCATGGAGGCCATGAATTTCTTAGCCTTTCCAGAACCTGCCCTCAGGGCATGGAGATTTATGTCCTCAAGCACCAGTAGTGGAGGAACTTCAACACCAGCTCAAAGATGACATCAAGGACCAGGAATCCCATCAGGCAGCAGGAAGAGCAGTACACAAGCAGAATCTCCCAGCTTGTATCTCCGGTCCAACTTACACGTTATCATCCCAAAACTAGTACCTCTGATAACTGTAAATCTGTCTTTCAAGATCATTGCCCATCCCTAAATTGGCATCATAGCTGTTGTAGTACCCAAAACCTAGGGCAGCAGATCTCTGAGAGGGTTACATTTCAACCTTCACCTAATAAGCTTTCAGTAATACATGCCAGGTCAGCCCACTCATCCACTACTAGGTTGTGGATATATGCAGATACATTACAGGTGAACCTGGAATTCACTAACAACAGACTGAGGCCAAGACTGACAGCAATCTGGCCTCAGAGGTCTAGGAATGAGGCAGCTGAGCTAGAAATGAGGACCAGTACCAAATTGTAGGACTCCCCTCCCTTATAATGGCTTATTCAGTGACCTCTACTATATCTCACCTGACTCCATCTACCTTCCCTGATTGGGAGCTCTGGCCAAACTACACAGCTTCCTTGGCTCCATATACAGACATCCCCTACACTGGTGCCTCCTGGGCTCAGCAGCGTTTTTTTTTTTTACTCATATTCTACCATTTGTCCCATAAGCAAAGGCAGAGAGTTTCATTTCAATCACTTGTTCTTTGGGTGATAGCTACTATCCCCCCAGCAAGTTAGCTGGCAAGTCCACCTACATCAAAAAGAGCTAGATCTTAATTTTTTACAGACTTTGTGGTTTAGAGGATTCTCTTACCAAATATTTACTGAGCTGCAATGTGATCACTGTATTTGTTCAACAATATAAGTTGGATATCAGGGCAAGAATTAGCGAAGCCTTCGGAAATACAGTGCTGCCTTTATTTTCCACTCTTTACTTACCTGCCCTCTGTAAGTATAATTTGCTAGTCACCCATTTGTGTGATGCACAGAATCATTACGTAGAAGAACAAGTTGCTTACTGCAACTGTGCTTTACTGAGGTATTATCTGTGCATTCACACAACCCGCCCTCTGTCCCCTCACAGGCAATCATTCTCTTGAGGTTCTACATCAGCTAATGGAAGGCATGAGGTACCTTCTTAGTATTATCATAGAAAAAGGGCTAGAATATCCTCCCTCTAAAAACAGCTCAGCTCTCAATGGTACATTGCACAGAAGGCCACTGGAAGAACCTCAGTTACAGGTGAGTAACCCATCTTACTGTGCTATCTCAAAAATATAAGAAAGCATGATTCTGTAATATTGGAAAAATATTGCTCTTGCAGTGAAATGTTGTACAAAAATTACAACCAGGCTATTTAAAACTGAGTGGGAACATCAATTAAAAATATTATTTGCAATCTAACATAAAATGTAGTCTTGTTGTTTGAGATATATATTTTACTTTCTTGTTAGAGAAAATCCAAATGTTTAAATTTAGAATTATATCTTTATTTTTCTGTTGTGCTCCTTTCTTTCTATAGAAATACATCCAAGAAGCTCGAAATCTGGGCAGCACTATCCGGCAACCTAAATTGTCTAATCTTTCACCATCAGTAATTGCCCAGACCAATTTGAAATTTGTTGAAGGATTGCTGAAGGAATGCCGATATAAGGTATTATATAATTCTTGTCCATACTGTTCTAGCTTCTGCTATTTAGAGGAGTTGAATTAGCTGGACCATTATAGTAGATTATTTCTCATGATACTGATATCCCTTGATGTAATATTCTCATAACTTCACACTAATGAGACAGAACTGATCAGTTCAGTGAATGCAAAATGTCCCCTTGAATGGCATGGAAGTAAGACTGTGGATCAGGACACATTCTGCTAATAAATGAGATGATTCTGAGATAATTCTAATAATATACAGTTTTCCACATATCTTGACTTCAGGCTTTTGCTCAGGCATTCTGCCTAGAGCCACTTCATGCACTACTGTGATTCTGTGAATATTTGTTATTGCATATACAAAAAGCAAGGAGCAACAGTGAATTGTTTCTGTTAAATTATTTTTATACGGTCACATGTCCTATATAAACTGTTTTCCATATAACTAAAAGTTTGGAGTAAAAAAAAAGAAAAAAGAACAGTATAAAAACTACCTTGACAGAAGAGTGCCAAGAATAAGAGGCAATATATTAGACTAGACTGGACCACTATACTATATTACTAATTAAAATGGACTGTGGGTAAAATGTGCTTGCAGTTAATCTGAACCCATTTGTAAGATTGCTGAACAATAGTGATAAAATTGAAATAAATATCAAGCAGCGTGGATTTAAAAAATGCGTGAGAAAATAAAAAGTGATCTTTAAGGTGAATAATATACTTCAGAAAAAGGTAATCTGATTTAATTTTCAGTTTTTACTGACAATGGCAAAACCTATGGAAAAGAGATCAGTACACAGTATCCATTTCTGTTGTTCCCTTGTAGTTTCTAGACAGTTGGAATATAACTCAAAACCCAGTCAGTCTTCAAAATACAATGAACCTTCCAGAATAAATCAGTGAAATATCTTCTGCCCAAAAGAAGAGCTATTATGAAACATAACTACATTTTATGCTTTAAAGTCACATTTTGAATGAGCAGAAAAAGACCTAGAGTTGTTCAGTACTTGCCATTTTTGTTAAATTAACCATGATTTTAAATCTAGAATTATAATACATAGATACCAAAAATCATCCCATTAACATTCCAGTTCCTTATTCCATATCTCTCTATAATCTTGAATATTTAATTTGGTATATTCCAACAACCATTTGTTAATAATTATGATAAGCTTATTATATTGTAAATAACATGTTAAATCTCCTAATGCTAGATGGGATTTTGAGGCTCATGGGGTGGCCAGCCCATATGTAGACATCAGAAAGTGTTCTAAATGAAGATATTGGCACCCTACACATTTTAGCAAACAGTCATTGCATTCCTCTTCTCCAGTAACAAAAATTCACCATTTGAATATATTAATTAAATATATTTAATTCCACAAAAATTTCCACAAAAAGCCTTATTCTTTTCAAGTGTGGATTCCCACAATGTAAATTTATTTTAGTACTGTATAGTCATTAAGATAAAACCAGTGTTGGTGTGCTATTTGTGCTATTCCATACCTTGTCTCTTTAGAAGCTAATATAGTATATCCTAAGAGTAGTAGTTAAATCTGTTACCAACCATTTCTGCTTCCCTGGGGCAACTGCAAAGTATTCTGTAGCATCAGATTACTCTTAAGGCTCTTTTTATTAGCATTCTCTGGTGAAACATAAAACTGGAAAAGCATATTAATGAATCTTAAAATAAAAGCTATATTTATTTAATAATTTCTAAGTAGAAAAAAATAAAGTTTCATAGCAGAATGTTGAGAACTACTGAATAATTGGGATAAGCTTAATAAGTGAAGAACTGGAAAATATCCACTTACTGTTTTTGCTGCAGTGAAATTTCATTCCCTTGGTCCTTTGGTGCAACAGCAGTTTCAGGTACATCTCCACATGTTAATTCCTCCACAGGCAGTTCATGACTGTTTCCTCAATAATCAATCTAGTGACTGATTCCTCTGAAGAAACAAGGAAACCCCCCACACACACACCTTTAAATTGTAGAACAGCAGGCATCAAACTCATTGCTTCTCCCAATATTAATATACCTGACCTTGGCCTCACAATTCTATTCTAGCACATTCTGTTAAAATTCACTTAGAAAAATTTCCTTTGCATGCTGGCTCTTCCTGGCTTTCACAAACAGTATCTTTAGCTATCTGATTTTCTAAATGAGAAGTAGATACTTCAGCTTTTATCAGGTGAGGAAGGCATAGTTGCTTTAGAGTTACTTTTCAGATAAAGACACTTGCAAATATACAAAGAATAGCTTGCCCATTGGAAAGTTGTAGAAGGGCAAGTAGATATTTCCAACTAGAAATAGGGAACACATTGCTCTCATTTAATGTGTTATTTGTCTATCTAAGGGTTAGACAAGGTGCAGAAATTCAGAAATAATATAATTATCTTTTCGGAATTCAAGTATGTCAGGTATGGAATGTATAGTTTTTCAGACATTTTGAAGATCAGTTTTCCACTTATCTTTGTGCCTATCCTCTTGCACTTGATTAATTAAAGTATGAGTAATATATGGCAATTACTATAATTTTTAACTAGAGTGTTAATATTTTTAGATTCCATTGCTCTTCCTTTAAAAATAATCATTATTTTTAGCATTTATGGATATAAAGAGAGAATCTGCCAATACTGTACAGTATATCTCACACATATATAATCACGTTATTTCAACTCATTGAACAGAATACAGAGGAGCTTCTTATGTGAATGAAAACATTTATCTTTTTGCAAAAAGCAAAGCTTTTGATTCCCCCTCTAGCCGTAACACTCCTGATATTCTATGGGTTCTCAGTCCTTAAGAGTGACTTTTAGAAGATACTGAGATACAATAGGAAGACGGTGGGAAACTCTTCCTCCTTTGTTTGAAATTCAGCTCCCTATATGTTACGTGTAGCAGTTTTCTTGCTTGTTATTCAAATAATGCAGAACAGGTGCTGTGGATTTGCACACACACTAAATGAAAGCAGATATAAATGATAAATCATAACTGAAAAAATAGGCTGAGTCAACCAAATCTTTAATTTTTTCTTTTTGCAGAGGAATGTACAACAGATAAGTGATCAGTACTGGCAGAGTGTCATAACAGAAAAAAAATCTGTTGGTGATTTTATATCTATGAAATATAGTATATTTCATACTATAATTAGTCAGTTCAACAACTGATTATATTGCTGCTTATTTTGTTCATTTGAAGTGATAGAGGATTCTGACTTTTTTAAAAAGCAACCATATCTTTTGTATGCTTTGTTTTGAAAGACAAAGAGGATGCTTGTGGAAAAAATGGGCCGTGAAGCAGTAGAACTTGGTCATGGTGAGGTGAACATTACAGGGGTGGAAGAAAATACATTGATAGCCAGTCTCTGTGACCTTTTAGAAAGAATATGGAGCCATGGACTTCAGGTGAAGCAGGTAAGAAATGTATTCTTATGCATATGTAATGTTGATTACTCTTTTTTTAATAGGATTTGGGATATTAATGTAAATGAGAATTAACCATGAATGTAGGGTTGGATCCAGGAGAGGCTCCCATGAACAAAACGGATACAGCCAATACCTGCAGATTTTCCATTACTCTTCCAGCTTCCGATATCATGGACTCTCTGTTTCAATGAGTTCCCCAAACATTCAGTGCAGCTTTATAGAGCATTCACAATGCTTCAGAGGAAAGGCGGAATTGATAAAAACAAGTTTGTTAGAGTCAAATGAGAGAGCCATTTCCTTGAACAAAACTCTGCTTGTAGTATGTTTGGATCCAACCCAATCATTCCTAATTGGTTTTCTGGCATCTTTACTATGAGCTTTAACTAGAAGATGATATAATGAACTTGTTTCATGAATACTTACATCTTTTAGAGAAAGAAACTGATAGATTTTCCCTGATTATGCATGAATACAAAGGGAGAGCAATAAATTTGAAATGTTTTACTGTAGAACAAATTCTTAAATTTTTTCCTGGTCATTTAAGTAGCTTGAATCCACTTCTAAATTGTAATAGTTTCTGTATGTGAAGGATATGCTGTCTGACTTTCCCCTTCCCTTTATATGCTGCGTAGGATAGAAGCTGTACTACTTTCATCCTAGAAGATAGAGCATCAGTATACTCTGCTACAACTCAGATTTGGGCCTTTCAGACCACCAAGCGGCCAACCATACATAAGGTTAATTCTTTGGACTGATTGAAGATGTTGGCAAACAGTGCTGAACGGTCTGTTGTGGTAGAGTATTCAGGAATCTGATGGAAGAGGTGCAACAGATCCAATCATTCCTCTTTGCAAAACCAGTTTTGGTTTATAGCATATTAACCTGGTTCTAAAAATATTTTTTTCAGTAAGTTATGCCTTTTATAAGAATGTATGAGGATAGCTTCCCTTAACACCCTCATACCCCATACACCTTTTGCCCATTCCCTTGCTACTGGATCCCTTTTGTTACCTAATTACCCATTTTCTTTTCCATTTGTAATTTTTATTTTAATTTATTAATCCAGTATAATTTTGAGATGTTTGATAATTTGTCAGTTCTGGGATTTTCTTTGTGGTCATTTCTTGGGTATACACATCATTCTTTTCCCTTGGCTTTGAGCACTGTGAGCTTAGTCATAATTCCATATAATGTGATTTTCATTTGTTTTCAGCTCACTCAGGTTTTTGTGCTCTTTTCATGACCCCGTTCCAGCACTGGAGTCAGCATACCTGTTGTTCATTGTATAGGTGTTACATGGAGATGCATTGTTTACAGGGATATCTGTACTTGCCCCTACAGTACAAACTGTATTTTGTATTACATGTAATAGTATAGTAGTAATTGTAATTATAGAACAATTAATATTTAATATTTAAATCAGAATTAAAAACTTGTCCAACCCTGGACTTCTAGACAATATTGTGAAATCTGGGTTGCAGTGTGCCTCAAATAGAAGTATACTAACATTTCATATCTCATTAAATTAAAATATGCATTAGTCTTTTGTTCACACATGCAGACTGGATTAGCAGTGATTAAACTGAAGAATCTCCAGCAGTAATGATGAGTTTGGTCTGAATTTGGAAATATTGTTATCAATTACAGAATAAGAATGGCTTGGAAGTTTGATTAAGATCCTTGCTAGTTCTGAAGCTGATAGCCATTGTTTTTAAGTTTGTGTGAAATATGAGATTGTGGTTAAATAGTTTCTGATGTATCCATATGTGGAATGAAGCAGCTCCAAGCCTTAATCAAAGGCTTTTGCATAATATGACTTCTAACATCTAAACTTTACATCTAAACCTGCTTGTACAAGGCAACAGAGAAGGAAGTATCCCAAACTCCATTGGTAGCAAATTCTAAACCCTGAGAACAGTCATTGAGAGAAGGCCCTTTCTCCTGTTTCTATCAAATTTAACTCCTATAGGAAGAGCTTCTTCCAGTTTGCTTATGTGAAGAATGTTAGAAGTTCTTCACAAGTAGAAAGTTCTAGATTTAATCTGTGACCTCTCTGGGTATGGCTGGGAAAGATTACAGTCTGAAATCCTGAAGAGCTGTTTCAATCAGCATAAGCTGAAGTAAGTTAAATATGTCCGTGATTCTGCCAGCTTCTCATAGTCCTATTTTAAAGATAAATATATATAACTAAACTTATGATACAGATGGTGTTGCCAAAATATCCAATATATTCTTAAGATCACTGTACTATCTTACTGTCATGGAACATGCCATTAAGCAACAATGCACACATTTAATAAAAATGAACACATGTACTGATGCTGTGCCACAAATTAAAATAATACAGTATAATACCAGATACATATACAGCTCCAAGAAAAAAAATTCTGTTGATACCCATATTCACTTTACCTTCTCCTCTTTCTCAGCTGACACTGAGAAACTGAACATAAATCAATAAGAGTCATCTAAACAGATTTTTGGGGGACCTTCTCTCCCTGAATTGTTTCAGCCTCAGTTGGTCTCCAAAAGTTGTACAACTGTAAGAATTAGTACCTGAGGATTTTTTTTTTTAGTTTGTTCTTCGTGGTTCCTGTGTATGGCTAATGATGCACAGAATCCCTTGTTGGAATTTTCTAGAACAGAGGCATATTTTTCAGCAGGAGATGCTCTATCAAGGACCCATGCTTCTAGGTGCAGTTAACCCCTTACTTCCAATTCCCTTTCAATTGTTGCAAAAGTGTTAAGATTTTTATCTTATATTGTGAATTTCTTCTCATTGGTTACTTCAGATTCTTCCATCTCCTTTTTCTTCCCTGGGAAAAAGGGAAGAAAACCCTCTTGGAGTAAGAACTGGGGGCTATCCCTTCCTGACTGAGCTTCCAGCCTAAGCCCATTCAGATGTTATTCTACAAGTGCTAAGTTGTGATAGCAACTTATTGCCAACTTACCATTCAGAGTAGTTTGATTCCAAGAAAAACAAACCAGGTTCTTTGGATTTGGCATCTAAGGGGAAGTTATGGGAATGTATTCCAACTCTTTTCTGAAGAGTTGGAGTCAGTGGGCTCTTTTGCACAGCACTTTTAAACTACTTCTCCCCCATGCTGATTTAAGAGATCGTTGTCTGAATTTCAGTCCATTCTTTAGCTTTGGCCAGGTATGTCTGAACAGTTATCACAGCTCCCAATTTCCCTGCTTCTACCCATGCTAGGAGAACAAATAGCAGTCATTTTTGTTTTTGTGGGCAGGAGTTTGAGGGCATGTGTTTTCCACTAAGAAATCTTAGTCCATTGACTTAGTCATCTCCACTGACTCCCTCTCGTACTTAACATCTTCCCATCTGGCCTGTCCACTGATGGACCAGAAAGGTCAAAAGCCAACAACACAGTCTTACCATTTTCCTATCACTTAGGTTAGAAGAGGAAGCTGGCAGAACCCTTGTCAATTTCACCCACTTAAAGAAAGAAAGATCACCATTTCACTAGTTCACTTGTGAACCTTTTTTTTTTAAAAAAAAAGATCCTATGTCTCACCAATGTGTGCGCATATGGGTGGGGGGGGGGGGAAGTCCAGTGGTTCATTGGTCCTCTCTGACCAACTATCAGTGTACAGTGGGTGCACATCTGAATAGGAACCAGTGAACTGGTGCTTTGTGACCTGCCTCACAAAGCACAGAGATGTTCAGGTTTTACATGATCATGTTCCTCTCCTCAGATGCAGTCATCCTAAAAAAATGCCATGGAGAGGAGTGAATGGAGGGGAGGAGCTTTGCTGGCAACTCTGTACATAACCATTACAACCATAACCAATACATATTATACCCAGATCAAATTAAAGTATACCAGAGAAACTTCAGAGATGGGCTTGTGCCCAGTTAGGGAATACCACTTTTGAAGTGTAGCAATGATTATCCAACAACATAAGAAAGCTAATCTTAGCGGTTAGTTCTGTTATAATTAAAGATTGGAAACTAAAATAACATATTTTGTTGCATTAATGTTATTTAAAAATGCGGGAAATTGCTTGGCTGAAAAATAAGTACAGTGGTACCTCTACTTACGAACGCCCCTACTTACGAAATTTTTGAGGTACGACCAGCTCTGGCCCCAAAAATTTATCTCGATGTGCAAACTCCGCCTCGAGGTACGGCCATTTTTCCACCCTGACACGTTGTGTGCGGCCATTTTTCCGTCCTGACACGTGGTCTGCGGCCATTTTTCCGCCCCTGACACGTGGTCCGCGGGCATTTTTATGCCCTGCTGCGCGGCGCACGGGCGTTTTGCCACCCTGCCACGCGGCGCGCAGGCGCTTTTCCGCCCCTGACACATGGCGCGCAGGTGTTTTGCCGCCCCGCCATGCGGCACGCGGGCGCTTTTCCGCCCCTGATGCACGGCATGCGGGTGTTTTGCTGCCGCGCGGCGCGCAGGTGTTTTGCCACCCCGCCTTGCGGTGCGCGGGCGCTTTTCCGCCCCTGACGCATGGTCCGCAGACGCCAGAACGGATTAACGGTAATTACATTGAACCTTATGGGAAAATTTGCTTCGGGGTGCGACCAAATTCGGAGGGCAGAACGGATTCACCGTATTTACATTGAACCTTATGGGAAAATTTACCTCGACTTGCGACCAACTCGACTTGCGATCAGAGTCACGGAATGGATTAAGTTCGCAAGTAGAGGTACCACTGTACAAGGAGCTTTGAAAAACCTTGCAATAAAGGATAAATATCTTCAAATTGGCCACCATTTTTAGCTTTATAAGCAGCATTTTTTTAACAGATAAATTATGCCTACACAAATGTGCAGATAGAAATACTGAATGTGGGTATTTAAAAGTTTTTCCTTTTCGCATGTGTATTTATTGAACAAAAAAGCACCAAGACTCCCCCTCTCCCTCTCCCTCTCCCTCTCCCTCTCCCTCTCCCTCTCCATATATAGCTGAAAAATAAACCAAGAATTAAAAAAAATAGAGAAAAGAAATTTAGGGACTTTCATGTGTGGGTATGTAATAAGATTTCCCAAGTTTGTTTTCTTCCTTTCTTCTATTTTTGTTTTTGTTCTTGGTGTTTTTTTCTTAACTACTTTTTTTATCTTGATATTTTGTTTAAGAAAAACTGGGAAAAGGCAACATAGCAACAGTCTTCTATATAAACAAACAAGACAGAACATAAACCTGTAACCGCTTTCATTTGGCCATTGATCTCTGGATATTTCCCTTGTGGCTGTTCATCTCACTGCTTTCAATAAGGACTGGGCAGATGATTTGGGCTGATGTATAACTGCTTTCTGTGAGTGGACACTCTAACCCTTGTTCTTAGGAACTGCTTAAGGCAGTGATGTCCAAACCTGGCCACTTTAAGATGAGTGGACCTCAACTCCTAGAATTCCCCAGCCAGCATGGCTTGCTGGGGAATTCTGGGAGTCGAAGTCCACTCATCTTAAAGTGGCCAAGTTTGGACAACACTGGCCTAAGGCATTTTTGCTTCCAAGTTCACTATAAAGTGCTTGAAGTTTGGTATAATGGCAGAAATAGGCAGAGGAATAATTCATCCATTCATAGATCAAGTCTTTTACTCACATGTTAATCACTACATTTTTTTATGTGATTGCTTTGAGTCCCATTACCTTATATTTTAGCTATCTGTAGTGACTGGGACACCCATTTCCAAGTTTCTGTTCCTGTCTTGATGGAACTTTCTGATGGAATTCTGACAGTGTTCCATAAAACATTGTGGGATTAGCTGCTATAAAATTATATAACTGTATGTCCTTTGTATTATGTTATAGGAAACCCAAGGGTCTAGGAAAGGCTCGGAGATTAGCTCAGGTCTCTGAGCAACCTGGGCATATTATACAAGGACTTTAGACCAAAATAAAATTTTGAGAGAAATAAAATGTAATTTTGGGTATGTAAAAAGATAATGTAAACTAAGGTTGTAATTATGTCTCTGTCCTAGGACAGACACAGTGTCTTTGAGCAGATTTCCAAGAAGCAGCCTTTTTGCCCCTAAGTAACATGCAGAGAATTGTTGCATTTGTGTTACAAAGAATAATAATCGACACACTGTCATGTGTAATGAGTTTATATATAATAAAATTACCCTCCCCCCAATAGTGTTTAAAAGATTGAGGGTGGGCTGAGGAGGAACTCGCTTTTTTCATAAATTGAATTAGCTTTGCTCCTTACATTAACATCCCTTTATCAAAAGAAAAGATAGTAACAAAGCCAGTAATCCATTTTAATGCAAGTATTTGTTTTAAAATGAAAGACAACTCCCTGTAAAGAAAACATTGTGTGTGTGTGTGTGTGTGTGCAGGTTTATAATATAGTTACAGTCGTGGTACTGACTTATCATTTTCATGTGTTTATTGACCTAAAGATTTAATCACTTTGTTATGGATTAGAGACAGCACCCCAAAATACCAGGACAAATATCCCTTACCTCTTAGTCAGTTGATTATGTGCCATCAAGTTGATGTTGACTCTGACCACATAGAAAGACATCCAGGATGATCTGACCTCACCTTGGCCCTTCAGGTCTCCCAGATGTGCGTCCATCATTGCTGCAACTAAGTCAATCCATCTTCCTACTGGCCATCCTCTTCTCTTTCCTTCCACCTTTCCCAGCATTATGGACTTCTCAAGGGAGCTAGGTTTTCACATCTCAGTCTATAGAATTATCCAAACAGATCTGAATATGAGCATGTGAGTTTTCATAATAGTCTGAAAATCTTTAAAGTTTCTTCCAAAAATATGTACACTTTATTCAGAAGATTTTTTCCCCCTGTAACTGAAACATTCTTTATTAGCTTGGTTCAGTACAGTGGCTACTTTTTATGTGATTCTTTTTTGTAATAAAGCACAAGATATATATCATGCTTTGTATTAGTAATTTACTTTGCATTTAACAAATAAACTTTCCTTTTAATCTTAGGGAAAATCTGCTTTGTGGTCACATTTGTTACATTACCAAGAAAACAGACAGCGAAAACCTACATCTGGAAGCTTCAGTACCTCAGGTGCAGTTATCTTCCATAAAAATTATGCTTTCATTTTGTACAAGAAAAAAAAAATCACAAAAACAAATTATAATTCTAAATTCTAATACAAAACAGGGGTACCTAGAAGATATATTTATTTATTGAAACCAATTCTGATATAAATTCTACCCCTGGGGAATACTAATTATTCTAGAACAGCAGTTCTCAAACATTTTGGTCTCAAGACTCCTTTACATTCTTAAACATGATTGAGGACCCCAAAGAGCTTTGGTTTGTGGGGGTTATCTCTCTCAATATTTACTGTATTAGAAATTAAAACTGAGAAACTTTAAAATATTTATTTATTTGACTTTGTGAACCCCTGAAAGGGTCTCAGGGACCCCCAGGTGTCCCCAGACCACACTTTGAGAACTACTGTTCTAGAATATAAAGTTTCTACTAGGTATCACCTAGAATTACTATTTTAAATTAAACTATCCTTTCTGAGAAAGGCACTGATATAGGGCTTGAAGTAACATGTTTTAATCTGTTTTTCCAAAGCACTGTACCTGTCATAGCTTCACTGTGGGACTTTAAAAGTCAAATTTATTGGGATGAGTTCAGTTAGTGGAAAAGCTGTGGAGCATAGGGTTTTAAATGTTAGTCAAGAAACTGAATTGATATAAAGGCTTGATCTAAGACAGAATTAACTGATTCCAAACTGAATTTTTAATAGCATCTTCTTGTATTAATACTAATATTTCTGCTAATTATAAATAGAACTCTTTTATATTGCAAGGAGTGCTGAATCCTCATGGGAATAAACATGAGTCATTTACTTGCATGAATGAAAGAAAAAGCTCTGCATTATGGGACCTTAATTGGGTTTACCAGACATGTCTTCTGGGTCACAGGGCAGATATCTGTCTCTGCAGTATCCCAAAAGTATAGCTTGTTTCCTTGGTCCAAAAGAATATGATGGTAGCTAGTGGAAAATATATGGTACTATATCTTGTTAGCACCTGGTAGAACCCAAGAGTTAATTTCAGTGTATGAAATATAGCTAATTTTGAGCCAAGAAAAGTATATGTCCTTCATTACTGAGCTTCACACTATTCTGGAATTGGGAACAAGAGTATCTAGTTCAAAATACACAAAAGCTGATGTGTTTGAATTGCAGTGCCTTAGGTTAATCAGATTTGATTAGATCATTGTACACGTTTGAAATTATGCCATGGCATGCATTGGAACTGTTCTTCAAAACCTGCAAACAATTTCAGCTTCTGCCTCATCACTAGCATTGCATCCTCTGCCCCCCCCATCTCCCCCAGTCTATTGATCTATGCAGTTCCAACTGCGTTTTGGAAACCTAATTTAATATTCTAAAAACAAAGTTCATACTCATTTTCAAAGAATAGTTTTGAAGTTTTTTAGATGAAAGATTTCAGCTCTACTGACTCCCACTCTCAATAATTTTTATGGTGTTTTCTTGTGTCTACCAGCTGTCACTTACCCCTGTAAAAGAAACTCAGGGTGGAGTAGGTTTTGAGAGAATATGTCAAATAAGGAAACACAAATCTCTGTTGATCAAGCTATAGGTCTTTTAGATATAAGACCTTATCACCAACTGATGAAGCAATGAAGACCACAGATAAGCTCATATAGAGCCTGTATAGTAGAATGGCTTCAGATATTGCTTAAAATCAAAGCATTTGCATTTTTTAAACATTTAGTCAAATGTTTGTCATCTTTACTTTAGGAATTCTTCTAGATGCTGAAAGAAGGAAGTCAGATGCCAACCCAGGAATGTCTCCTTTAAGAGTATCCCTCATCCAGGACATGAGGTTGGAATTTTGAAATCCTAAAGATTTGATAAAAGTTTCAGTCATATTTTTAGGACAACCAAGTTTAAAATATTGTTTGTAATTGTTTTCATTTCACTCTAATTATTTTGATTAATATTTTGTGTTTAGGCAAGCACCAGAATCTTAAACCAGTTTATTCGAAAGTATGTATTAGATATCTACAGTGAGATATAATGCCTAATAGTCAGGTAAAGATTGAAACTTAAACATTAGCTAACTGATAATTTTGAAAAATGCTTTCGCAACAATTTTGTTAAAGTTTCTGATCTTATTTGAGATCACTACTTTAGAATCTATTAGTTGTTAGCTTCCTTTTCCCCCCCCCCCCATCTGTTCAGTCATGTCTGGTTCTCTGAGATTGCCTGGACAAGTCCCTGTGGTTTTCTTGACAAGGTTTTTCAGAAGTGGTTTGCCATTGCCTCCTTCCTAGGGCTGAGAGAAAGTGACTGGCCCAAGGTCACCCAGCTGGCTGTGGGCCTCAGGCAGGGATAGAACTCACAGTCTCCCTGTTTCTAGCCTGATGCCTTAACCACTAGACCAAACTGGCTCTCTTAGCTTCCTGTAGGAGACAATAACTACTTTAAACAAAATTTATTTATTTATTTATTAAATTTGTCTCCTGCCCATCTCCCCTCAATGGGGGACTCTGGGCGGCTCACAACACGTTAAAACAATAAATAAATATACAATTAAAACCTATAACAATACACATTCACAAAAATAAAAGGGAATATTTGTTGAATCATTACTGAAAAATGCAAACTTTCAAAAGGCACTATCAAAATATAGTACGTTCTTTATGTAATATACTATAAGGAATATTTAAAATTTCAGTATAGTTTAAGAGGATATATTATTAAAGATTTTAAGCCTTTGTTAATTTATCAGGCTAAGACTTATGCATAGAACAGTCTGCTTTCATCTGCTGGCTCCCATTGACAATACATGAAGATAATAATCTGTCCATAGCCAAGCTTTGTGTGACAAGTGAATGTGGACTTCGATATTGTCTACCTGTAAGAGACCCAAGAATAAAATAATTACTAGACCAGATGCATACCATGGCTTTATTTGCTGGCTTTGGTTGGGCAGGTAAATTCAAAGACTTATTAACACATAATGCAAAGCTGTACTTACCAGCCAGACAGCTTGTTAGCAGCATCTGTTCTCAGGCCATGATGGAGTAGAGGAATATATGAGGGCATGTTTTTCACTAGGTCAGCCTTATATCCTAGCTCTAAACCTTAATCTAAAGAAGAAGATCTTTCTTCTAAATTCCAAGCATTTTAGCCAAGTTAATGTGAACTTCCAGGTAGAAGTTACGTAATTCCTAAATTACATAATATTTATAACTTTTCTAAAACATGACTTTATTTTCAATATTAAAAACTTGTCTTATCACATAGTGTTCACAATTCTAACTCACAGAATATTCTATAAAAAAAATCAAAATCCATCTATTAGTGTAAGTAATTAGCTAAATCTTAAATTAGATTTTTGAGAAATACTGTAATTTGAAATTGTCTCAGTAGGGGGCAACACTGCCTGAGTTTGTCTGGGCTGTGAAGCTCAGGGGGTTGGAAGTTGGACAAGACACTTCCAGAGAATACAGGGCTACAGGCGAGTTTGGGAAATCTACATGTCACTGAAATAGAATAATTCCTTCTTTTTACTGAGCTGTAGATATTGTTCTTGGTATGTATTTATTGTTGTATGCATCATTTATATTCATTTTATGCCTATACGTTTCATATCCCATTCCTATACTAGAAGACAAGCTATATTTTCTTTATTAATACTATATTATTAATGAAGCTATTTCTCTTCCTCAGTAAAAGGTTTGGCAATAATAACAGTATAATCTGTTTTGTTTTTCTTTTCAGACATATTCAGAATATTAGTGAGATCAAAACAGATGTTGGTAAGGCTAGAGCTTGGGTTCGGCTCTCCATGGAAAAGAAATTACTCTCCAGACATCTGAAACACCTTCTTTCTGATTATGAACTTACAAAGTATGTTGAAATAATCATTTGCTTAATGGACATGAATTGGTTTGTGTTTCCCTTTAAATTCACTTATCATACCTCATAACAACGCTAACAGATACTTAAGAGATACTGTGTGAATTTCATATTTATTTGTGAAAGAAGATAGTTTTCAAATTAAGGTATGAGCTCAAACCTTTGGGTTTAATCCCAGTATTCTATGCTACTCTGAACTGGCATGAGATAAGAAAAAGAAATACAGCTAAATACAGTGGTACCTTGGGTCACGAACGCTTCTGTTCACAACCAATTCGGGTCACAAACAGCACCGTTCGGAAAATTTTCCTTCCGTTCGTGAACCCCGGATTGGGTGACGAACAGGATCCACGGCCATTTTCCCTGCCATGACACATGGTCGTGGCTTCCTGTAGGGAGGGGGACTCTCCCTCCAAGCAATAACCGCCTCCCCACCCGCCTTCCGGTCCTCCATGCCAGAAGTCGCGTCGAGCAAGGTTAGCGTTCTCTCTCTTCGTACTGTGTGTCATATTTTTGTGGTTTTAAAAAATATATATATATGGTTCAGAACAGATTAACCATAATTACATTGAACCTTATGGGAAAATTTGATTCGGGTCGCAACCAAAATCAGTTGGCGACCAAATTCGGAGGGGTCAGAACGGATTAACCGTATTTACATTGAACCTTATGGGAAAATTTGATTCGGGTCGCGACCAGAGTCACGGAACGAATTAAGTTTGTGAACCGAGGTACCATTGTATAGTTTATTTTTACACCAAACCATTCACTATACTGTTTTAACCTTGCAAGTCATCTTTTCTTCCACCATATCCATACATTGTTTTCATACTTTGTCTTCTCTTCTTTAAACTTCTCACGTCTCTTCATGACAATCTCATTAATTCTATCCAGCCTTGTCCTTCTTGGTCTTCACATTCCTTGGTCCTTTCTCCCTTCCTTCATATATTTGTTTTGCAGCTTGGTGTTCATTCATTTTTTATATATGACCAAATCACTTCAACATATTTCTTTATCTCTATGTTTATTCAGTTTGTATTTAATCCACATTCATTTAGCACTCATTTATTCTTGATCCCAATTCTTCTTTTACCATGCACATTTTTTAATAATCCATTCCCACTGCATTCAACTTTCTCCTGACCATAGGCAACTCTCATTTCGATATTTTAAAGTGTGCAGAGCACAGATTTATACATCTTATTCCTTATACATTTATCTGTAAAAATATAAAACAACCAAGAAACATCACACATTGCTATGTTACTCCCTGCTCGGTGTTGAACCATTTTCTGAGTATTTCATTTATTGTAACACGTGCTTTACCTCTATCGTATACTACCCTTATTGCATTCAGCAAGCAAAATTCATACTTGCACAAAATGTACAAGCCTATTAATTTTATCATGTGTTTTATCTAAATCAACAGACATAGAATAACTTTGGAAATTTTGGGAAATATTACAAAAAGTCTTTTTAACGTTTTTTCTGGTTTTGGAGTAAATGAAATTATTTTCTGAGATATAGTTTTACCTAAGAAAAATGATTAATTTGACTATTGTTTAAAAAATGAAAATATTCCAGAAAGGGACATACTGTATCAGGGCAGAGCAGGAATATGATTATGGTTAAGAATAGGACTAGGAACCAGGAGACCCAGCTTCTAGGACACCCTAAGCCACAAAACCCAGTGGGTGACCTTGACCCAGTCACTTTCAGTCCAACCTACTTCACAGGGTTGTTGATGTTGGGGAAAAATAGGAGGAAGGAGCACTGAGTATATCACCTTGAGTTCCTGAGTGAAGGCAGGATTTAAATCTACTAAATAAATAAATACTAGTCTTCAGCTGCTTTGTTCTCCCATACTTTTCAGATAATAGAGACTAAATTTAAATGTGCTTAGCCAAGAGAGTAAATCAATCTGCAGCTCTCTTTTTCTATTACTTTGTATATTTGCAATCTTGCTTAAAGAAAACTAAGGCATTTCTATTTTTTGAGGTTGCGATCTATGCATCTTATGCCTTTGGTGTTAATTCCATTAAACACAACTACTCTTAAATCTGAATAAAGCATTTATACACTCGCATTGTATATTCCAAATAGTTGCTGAGTAGTACTAGAAACTAGAATTTGAAGATTTCATGGTTCCAAAATAGTTTCCATCCCTTAAAAAGAAAGTTTAGGTTCTTTTTGTAGAACAAAGATATAGAACAAAGATATACATAACAATGGATCCAAGTTTATATAAAGCATTTATGGGGTATGAACAAAGACACTAAAACAGTAATCCTTTGGTTATAATATTGATTGCCAGTGCATTTTCCAGAAAGAAATACTTTACGTGAAAACTCCTATTATAATTATAGAGTGTTTATTTTCTTTGTCAGAAAACTCTACAAGCGCTATGCTTTCCTCCGTTGTGATGATGAAAAAGAACAGTTTCTTTATCATCTCTTGTCATTCAATGCTGTGGATTACTTCTGCTTCACCAATGTTTTTACAACAATTTGTAAGTATAAACTTTTATTATTGGAAAAATTACGAATTGTCTTGTGGTATCTAAACAAATTTGCTATAGTAAGCACTTGTAGAGCAGAATCCACTTTGTCAGATGCATGGAGTACTATTTTCATGTGACTTGTATATGTATACCACTATAGAGAGATAAAAATCTTAGGAGAAAAGTCACAGGAAAATGAAATGCAGATTCTAAAAATTATGTAAAATCTTAAAATAAAAATAAGCAATTATTCACAAAGCAATATTAATTCCAACATACTCTTTAAATGTTCATTTTGCTTTACTAATTTTGTAACTCTCTTCTGATCTCTCAAGTCATGGGGATTATAATTATATCTATTCTGAGATGTGATAGAAGATGTCATTTATTTAACTACCGCGATTGACCTTCATTGGTAGGCTGGAAAGAGAGCATTTTCTCTCCTTATGCAGATATTCATATTCCATCAAAATTTATTCCAAAAAATCATGACTTGGTGTGAGAAGTGAAAAAAGGAAAAACCCATCAAAATGCTTAAGGATATTTAAATGAAAATTGGTCAGTTCAGGATGCAATATTGTAGATATAGGACATGCAGTTGTCTTATAGAGAAAGCGTTTTTGGAAGAGTAGATTTCACAAGGCTGCTTGTAGGTATAAATGTCTTTGGGAGACAGGTATTTGTATGTGCAAGTTTGGGTATCTGCTTTTACTTGGATCAAAAATTCAATTTTCTTTTGTCCTTTGACTTAGAATTGTTATGTATCTATGTAAATAGGTTTCCTGGAAGCAATGCTTCTGAAAGAGTTTTAAAGCTGTCTCACTTATAAACCTAGAACAAAACCAGATATGTAAATTTGCTAAACACAGTTGTAACTGGTTTGTATAAACCTAGGACTTTAGTAAACACTAAAATAATATTAAGGGTTGGAAGTAAAACCTGTTCCCCCATCTTACTTCACCATATGCTGTTTTTTCCCCCCCATCTGGCTCATTTTTGGTATTGGGCTGAGACGAGGTAAAAAAGGATCAAAGAAGAAGAGTTTTTATACCCATCTCAAAACTTGTTCATGATCTATAGGATTTCATTTACTAAATCTAGCTTTGATAAGCAATATATTTTTTTATTTGAAGGCTGTGAGGTTTAATAAGTATATGTACATAAGTATTTCAAAATTTGCTAAGTTACTCTTCAAAAATATCCCCAGCAAGATTACAAGAGTAGATTTCACAAGGCTGCTTGTAGGTATAGAGTAACACTCTAAAATTACTACTTAATTTTTAACTGATAAAATTTAGAACATAAAACAATAAAAGTTCAGTAGATATAATTGGTTTAAGAGTTCAGTTGGAGCATAAAAATAACAAGTGTAATGCATTAATACATGAAAGGTGATAAAATAAACTCCAGATGTTTCTCACTGGGGAAATATATTTCAGAGGTAGGGGACTCTACTGAAGCAGCTTAGTCTGGCTCCCCCCGCATTTATTCTTGGAGACTTAATTATTTTACCCAGTTGTGTATGTGTTTTTTTTTTCTTTTTTACAGTGATTCCATACCATATATTGATTGTTCCTAGCAAAAAACTTGGTGGCTCAATGTTCACAGCCAACCCATGGATATGCATTTCAGGAGAATTGGGTGAAACAGGAATCCTGCAGATTCCAAGAAATATGCTGGAGATGACATTTGAGGTATCTCTTGTTGAGCAGGAGAAGGCAACCTTTCAGCTACTAAGGCTTGTGCTTTGTTTTTTAAAAAATAATTTTCAATGACCAAGGACTACAATGAATGATTTCTCTCAGAAGTTTTATTATAGATTTGAAATAGTAACAGGGAGAAGTCAAGCACTGTACCACCCCACACTGAAGTAACCAGGGCCTTGATTGCTCATTACAGTTGAAACTACTTACTAAGTTAAGAGTTGAATTGCCATAAAATGGTGCTACCCACTCCCAGCAAGCAGTTCAGTAAAATACCACAATTGATGATATTGAAAATTGCTGAGAGGTCTAATAAGATGAAGAGGTATTACTCCCCACCTCAAGGACCCAATAAAAGTCATCCATCCAAGCAATTAGTGTTGCTTTCATCCCATGCCTGAGCCTGACCTAAAAGTTGAAGAGGTTCAGGTAATCTGCTTCAGCAAGAAGCTTCTATAGCTGATTCTCTATCATTTTCTCCAACAATCTCCCCAGAAGGGGAAGGTTGGATAATAGGTGAAAGGTGTCAAACATAGCCACATCAGCACCACAGCCTTTTACAAGGTCAGTGATGCTATGCCTTCCCTCAAAGAAGCATTTATCAATTTTCAGAATGAGCTACTTGATTGATGCATAATGGGGCTCATACTACAAAGAACCCTGTCCACTTCCTTGGACTCTTCAAGCTCAACAAATTCCAAATTGCACTGTAAAATATTGTCCCACCTTTCACATTCTAAATGGCATCCAGCTCTGAGCAAATATGCGTGATTTTATCTGCAAAAAATTTTGCAAATACTATATGTCACAATAATCAGCAGAAGTATTGTCCAAAAGAAAGTATGTTGACCTGTACAGGGCTGCAAACACATTTAGAGCAGAGAAGTAAGAATATTTTGCTGCTTTTATTGACTCAGTATAGGCCCTGACATGGCTTGTATCTATCTATCAGTCAAGTTCACTGTTTGCTTTTCATCACCTTCACACTTGACATCTCTTCACTTGTTTCATCTCCTGAAGCTCCTCAGTAAACTCAAGGGGATGCAGGATCAACAACTGGAGAGAGCCCACTTGGGGACAGTCACATCTAATACCCTGGTTAGCTCTCTATTCCATGACTAATAGACTTGACATGGAAATGCTTACCAGTTCATTGGGAAAATCCCCAAGTGCTCTTGGGAAACCTTCCTAATTCATCAGACATCTGAGTAGACTATCTGAATGTATTCATCAGCCTTGCAGAGGTCAGGAATGACAGTAATATGCAGCTTGACCAGAAAGTGATCCTACCACAACAAGGCAGCATTCCTCATCTTCAAATTATGCATCAGCTGCTCCGTAGTCTGTTTCCAACACTATGTTGAAAACATGAACTCCTTTATAAGTCAGGGATGAAATAACTTTGGACATGCCCATGGTTTGTATGGCAGCCATGAAATCTTAGGCATCTCACCCTGAGGGAATGGAGGTGGAAGTTCATCAGCACCAGCAATGTGGAGGTTCCATGATCAGCTCCATAATAAGATCCAGGAGCTCAGGAAGAATACTACTGAGCAAGAGTTTCCAGTTCAATAACAGCAGTCCTAACTTGTCCTCACAGCTTAGTTTAACATAGAGGCATTCATACCAAGGCCTCATTGGAGTGGTCACCACCACGATGTCCATAACACTCACTGCTACAACCTTCCCCATCCTTGGTGCCCAAGCTGTTGCAGAATCAGAAACCCAGCAGGACTCATTTCTGACTAGGCAACATCCCCGTCATTGTCCAAACAGTTTCATGTACCATCTGTTCATCACCATCATATTGTGGATAGACAAGGTGTTATTTTGGATGGACCTGGCATTAACCAACAGCAGTGTGAGACCAAGTATTCCCAGCAATCTGACTTCAAAGTCCCTGGGCAAGGGCTGGGCCAGAAATTGAGACCACCAAATTCTTAGTCTCCCTTCTCCTATAATGGGTAATCCATCTCTTACCATTATACTTCCCCTACCTCCTACCCATTATTGTGGAAATTTAGACCCCCAACTTTACACCCTTATTTGGTATTCCAAGGCTTCCCCCTCCACTTCCTTCATATTAACACTATGTACCAATCAACCAAACTGGATGTATAGTAATCTATCAAAGCACTCTATTTAACCCCTCCACCAACACTTACAGCATCCTCAGAACATCCTCCCAAAACATCTAAAACCCCAAACCAGAGTTCTCTCCCAAGGTCCACTTTCATTTAGTCCTGATCCAGTTAGGGGAGCTCAGCTCTCTGTCCTCTTACCTCACTTCTTATACACAGTTCTCAGATTTCTACCCTGAGAGCTAGATCACCAAATACTGTATGATCTCCAACTTCCTAGTTCTAACCTAACTCCTCCAAATCTTCTTGGATCCAACAGTGAGGAGTCTTGATAATCTCGTTTCCATTCCCCCAAACTGGAAAGCTCTTGTCTAGTGCTGATTTCTCCAATAGCAGCTGCTTAATCTCTGACTGTACACCCTGCAGTGAAAATTCCTGCTATTGCTCGCTCTCAACACTAAAAGTTCTCAGCCATTGCCACTCACACATGCTCTGCCCTTAACTCTGGCTGCTGTCCTTCATTTTCTGTAATCCCAACTGTTTTTAGCACAGATGATGCCAGAGGTTACTGTGTAACTCAGCATCACTCTTCTAGCAATCAAGGTAAATTGCCCCCCATTGTCCATGTCTATCCCAGGCCAGTTGTATCTTCCTGGTCATCTGGGAGAAAATGGCAGCTACCTTACTATCTCTTTAACCCTAGCAGCCCAAGCTTCATCTGAGAGTGTCAACTGCCTTCTCTCCCTTGCATTTCTGTTGCTTCCCAGTTGCAGGGCAAAACAGAATTGGGTTTGAAACTTTAACTCAGTCTATGTATTGTCGAAGGCTTTCACGGCCAGAATACGATGGCTGATGTGGGTCTTCCGGGCAGTGTGGCCATGTTCTGGAAGTGTTGGTTCCTAACATTTCGCCAGCATCTGTGGCCGGCATCTTCAGAGGACAACTCAGTCCTCTGTCTTTCTGCTCCTCCAATTCCTGTCTAAAGTCAAATTATATCTTCCTTCCTCTAATGATAATCTATATACTAATGAAGTCATTTTCTTTTCTCTCTCTCTGTTTTTTTTTGACCCAATATCTTTTATTTTTCCTAATCTTTAGTGTCAGAATTTGGGAAAACTTACTACGGTACAAATAGGACATGATAATTCTGGATTGTATGCCAAGTGGCTAGTGGAATATGTTATGGTCAGAAATGAAGTGACAGGTCACACTTACAAGTAAGCATCTTTTCAACTTTCTTATATGTTGTAAAAAATTATATTTGAATTATTGAATTACTGAATTGAATTGAATTGAATGAGTAAAGCTCATTTGTAATACAATAAATATAGTGGGCTCATCTTGTTTCTGTAACTCTTTCAAACAATGAAGACCTTGTCTAGTCATATAGATATTATTTTACTTTCTTATTTAATGAAAATAAATTATCTACTAATGCAGATGATCTAGCAATATTATTAAATATAATAACATACAGATGGCATAAAGTTCAGCTGTAAATAATAATCCCATATTTACAGAAGATATTGGGTGTCTCCTCAAGTATTTATCAACCATGATAACCTTATACTAGCAGAATCTGCAAATGTTACAAGTTGATTTATTTGGAATTTTCTACTTCACATATAATAGATAACCATGGTTAACTGTAACTTCCTATTAGTGTCATGCCTGTACAAAAAGTTGTGCATTGACTTCTGCATAAATTGGAAGCCAAAAATTGCAAGAATGGAGCTGATACACATCCTGACTTTTTAAATAAGTATTTGACAGCCCAAATTGAGCTACTGTAATACACTCCATCTGTAGTCCATTCAAAATATATGTATATTTAAATCCACAATCTTCAATGTTTTATTTCCAGTAGAAAGGCTATGTGTCCCTGTGAGACAGGAACAGGTACGTTAGAGATGGGCAATGGGCAACCCAATAGCTCCCAATACTTGATTTGTAACCCCCAGTATCCCAAGGCTACATTGTCAAAATGTAGCCAAAAAATAGCCAAATTATGGTAGCTCAGTTGAAGTTTATTGGTGAAAATGTGGTCTAAGTTAAGGGTTCCTTCTGGAAACTTTCCCTCTTCTGCTTATTCCCTCCCCCACAAAAAGAGCTGAAAAAACAATCAGGCATGCCTCTTCCAGGGGAAACATGGCATCATCAAATAGCCTTTTGTGGCTTTTAGAAACTCAAGATGGTAAGTTGTTGCTCTCAGCACTCCAAGAATTGACTGTCCCCAAGTGCATGAACACTTTTCTGCTGGCTTAATTATACAGCAACTGGGAATATTTACACATGGAGCACACTCAACTTACAGTGCAAAACCAAGTTAGTTGTGTGCTGTCTTTTAAAGTACAATATGAGTCTAAGGGCACTACAGTGTTTTCTTTTCCTTATTTTTTTCTCAGGTTTCCATGTGGAAGATGGCTTGGAAAAGGTGTAGATGATGGCAGTTTAGAAAGGATCCTAGTGGGAGAACTGCTGACATCCCATACTGAGGTAGATGAAAGGCAGTGCAGAACCCCTCCATTGCAGCAGTCCCCCAGCATGATCAGAAGATTTGTCACCATATCACCAAACAACAAGCCAAGTAAGCTGGGCGATTGTAGTTACTTCCACTCATGGTATTTTCTATTAATGAAATGGACTACCCAAACAATTGCATAGAATACTCAAGGGGACTCAGTAGTACAGCACTTTGTTGCATGACCCACTTGTCCATTCTCACAACTGCTGATATATTCTCTGTAATTATCACTAGTAAATAATTCCCAAATTCATACTATTTGAAACTAAATTGAGCAATATAATCAAATATGCATGAGACTTCAAAAATATTGCTGTGATACAACCTGTATATTGGTTCATTTACTGACTAAGGAAAGAGAGACATAACAACATTGTAGGTGATTAATCTACCGTATAAATCTGAAAACATTAATGGTTACAAGTTGGATATTTTATAAACGTGTTAGACGTTTTCTTGTTTAATTTATGAAGATTGCACTCAGCCTGTTAAGTGTAGTCACTTCTCTTTCAAACATCATTTGTCAAATACCTGTAGCTGTAGCTCATTTTCCTACATACCTGCTTTGTAACCCCATCAGCTCTGTGCAGGGTCTCCAGAATCCTATATTACTAGACAAAATACAAGTAATCTGAAGGAACATCTATCCCTATATGGTTGCATGCATTCAAACTTGTGAAAACATGCTATGTTTAACTTTGTACTAGGTAGAGGATATGTCAACTTCTGATCACTTAGGGATCAGTGAAACATAGAATTTGTCCAAGGCCGCCTAAACCTCTCCATGCAGCTCTACCAACGTGCCTGTTTTAGGATCTTTGGGGTGGGAGGAACAGCACTCTTTTTGAAGTTACTTTTCCAAGAAAAAGTTCACTATTTAGGAATTAGACAAAATATTTTTTTTTCTGTAGTAGCAGAAGTTTCTAAACTGTATTATTTGCTTGGCACCAGTGCTGCTATAATTTCAGTACAAGTAAAGCTTATTTGATCAGATATTATGGCACTTTGTTTAGTTTCTTCTGCTGTTTATATGCTTTTGATTGATGTTGTTGTCTTATTGTTTTATGATTTTATTGTGTCATATTTTTGTTTTTATGCTTCTAGCATTTTACCTTGAGGCAGACATTAGAATAAACATATTTTAGGAAGAGTATCTTAAACATATTTTCAGTAAATATTTGAAAAAATATCAGAATGTGAAAAAGATAAGCTTGATTTTGTAAATATTTCAAATTCCCCCCTTTTTCTCTTTGGTAGGGGCTCTGTACTATAAATATAGTTTATGCTTCGAAACTGATGTATCTAGAATGGGAAATTTCTAATAGAGGAGCACAAACATTTCACTCCTTAATTTGAAAATTATTCCAGCTTGTTGTAAATCCTGAATGACTAGCTTAGGAAAAGAAAAAGAATAATAGAAAAAAAGTCTGCCAGGTTTCAAACTTGCAGTCTTATAAATGCTAGGCAAAGATTGTAATTATTGTGTTATTTCAGTACTGTTGGTACAGGGAGGTATATAAGTTATTGGAATGAAACAGGGTGGAATGAAGGGGATTTTTATTTAAAAGGTGGCTATTGTAGCTGCATATATGGGCATCTTGATGCTTTAACTTGTATATACACACACAAGTATATACAGGTAATCCTAGGTTAATGACTACCCTGTTTAGAGACCGTTCAAACTTACAGTGGTGCTGAAATAGTAGATTTACGACCAGTTCTTGAACTGACGATGGCTGCAGCATCCCCACAGTCATGGGATCTCAATTCAGGGGCTTGGCAACCGGCGTGCATTTACAGTGATTGCAGCGTCCCACAGTCATGTGATTGCCATTTGTGACCTTCGCAACTGGCTTCTGACAAGCAAAGTCAATGGGGAAGCCGGCAGTAAGTTGCAAGTCGCGGTCACATGACATTGCACTGAGCAGGGAATTGTCATTAAGGTTAAAGTGGCCTCTTCTGACTTATGATTCAAAACTAGGACAAAGCTACAAAGCTAGTTTTCTATCCTGTTATCCAGCTGGTTCAATATATTTTATAACTGCTTTATGTTTTTGCTGGTTTTATGGCTCCTGTTTCTCAGCTTTGTTTTGTGTAAGCGGCTGTTTATTTTTATTATAGCATTATTATTTTTGGTATGCTGCTCTGTAAGTTGTGAAAAGTGCCATAAAAGAGAGATATTATTTTCTCCATTCTTTCTTTTAAAAGATCTTGACTTGTCTATGTACAAACTGGACATCAAATGATTTTTTAAAATATATATATATTTCCCCTTTTTCACAGAGTTAAATACAGGTCAGATACAAGAATCGATTGGAGAAGCAGTGAATGGAATTGTCAAACACTTCCACAAGCCAGAGAAAGAGGTAAGCTTACTGTTCATAGCCATAATGGGGGTTAATAGTTTCCTCCTTGATAGAAGTGCACTTAAAATCATTATTAGCATTATTAGCAGAGGTAAAATATAAATTTACATCTCTTTTATTGTAATTTCTTTGATTGTTTTGAGCCACCCAGAGTCACTGGGAGTCCGGCGGCATACAAGTTTAATACATTATTATTATCTGATAAAAAGAGGCCAGGTGAACCACATTGTGGGAATGGGAGGTAGTCTTGGAATCTGACTTGTGTAAATCTAGATCAACAATACTTCCCTTGATTCTCAGTCTTGGAGTACCTTCTCATCTGAGGGCTTTTACTACCTCTTTTCCCCTTTCACTCTATTTTGTCATAGTAGACATGTCCTGTGATGCCCATTAGCGTGGGCGTCCATAGCAAACAGAGTTTGCCCACTATTCTCCCTGCAGTTGCAAGTGCCTGGTAGTGATCTGCCTATTTGTCCCTTTTTTATGTTATATGCTGAAAATTCAGTGATGCAATTCTGGGGATGCTCCACTGATTTCAATAAAAGGGGCTGGGGCTGCATATACTGTAGGCTACAGGTGACCTATCCCTGTTACCCATTCTTCAGTTCTCATTCTGCTACCTTATCAGTAAAATCAATCTGTATTAAAAATTTTCAATCTCTGCTGGAGCCTTATTCCTGAGCCTTTTCAGTATAATAGGTGGAATCAATACGAAGTATAGGTAGCCTATGGCAAACATGTATAGTGTTCAGTCAGTTATTAAAGGCTATAGTAGTTTGTGACTAGATAGATATGTTAGCATCTTACAAATGAAACATTTGTTGGTTTTATTTTCTATTGGCAGAGAGGAAGTTTAACACTTTTGCTCTGTGGAGAAGGTGGACTTGTTTCAGCTCTTGAGCAAGTGTTTCAGCATGGATTTAAATCTCCTAGGCTCTTCAAAAATGTTTTTATTTGGGATTTTCTAGGTAAGTACAGAATGCTTGCTTGGAGATGTAATCCTACAATACTTACTTTGTCTCCTTAAATGGGCCTCATGTGTAATTTGAATTATTGATTATTGCAATAGAGTTAATCACTGTTTAGTATTAGAAGTAACTTTTAATACCTATTCTTAATATAAGAAAATGAAATGAAGCAATTATTCTAGATATATTTGAAGAGAGAGGGCAATATATAAGAAAGTAATCAAATAATATTTGGTGTTAAGAGTACGGAGCAAAATATGAGTGATGTTTTATCAATTGCTTGAATTTGAAATGTTAAATTTGAAATTTGAAAGTGTAGTGGTATTTGGGTTTTTTATACATTATAATAAACACAAGAATATTCTCATCTACTAATACTCATTATAACAAAGTTGAAAACAATATTGTACTACTTCATAGATATTAGGTGATCAGAGTAAAATTGATATGTTTGTATTTAGAAGCACAAAAATAATTCAATTGCTATCAGTACCTTGTGGTTAGATATAGTTAGATGAACATTTTTTGTTCTATGTCTCTACCTTCAGAAAAAGCACAAGGATTTTATGAAGCTCTCGATCAGAATGAACTGGTCCCAGAAGAAAACTGGCAGAAAAGGGCTAGGAGTTTTTGTCGCTTTGTAACAGCCATCAACAACACTCCTAGAAACATTGGGAAAGATGGCAAGTTTCAGATGTTAGTTTGCCTTGGAGCCAGGTATGACTCCATGACTTCTGCTTTGCCTATAAGCTGCCTGATAGAAAGCTTTCATGCTAATTTTGTTTCCTTGTTCTGCTGACCAGGTTCATGCTATTTAAACAAAGAATATTTTCACACTTAGTCAATCAGCTTTTAGAAACTTAAAAATAGACGGTGATCATCATCAGCAGTTTATTTTCTGCAAAGAGGGTTTTTTTGGAAAAAAAAATCCATTTGGTTTAGGAAAAAAAATAGATGAAGATATACATACACATACAGATGCCCATAATTATAGATTAAAATGACTTATTAAAGAGTAATGAAGAATTAAAATACAAGGAACTCTAGATATGAAATGGAAATTAATGAGTTGGAGCAAGAAATCTTAGAGTTTTTGTTTTTTGAATAGTCATCATGAGTTCTAATCTTCATAACTTATGCTATAATAAAGGGATTGTAACTGAGCTCCTCAAACTATTATAATGGGATTGTAACTGAATTAAAATATCCTTTTTATTCTTTCATTAATAGTTATCTTTAGAATCCAGTTCCAGTCATTGACAGAACTGCTAGCATCTGGAACTATTGTTCCAGTTTATCGAGAGAAGTAAATACATTTTTTAAAAATTGAGAACTAACTCCTATTAATGAAAACTGCAAGCACTTAAGCTCTAGGTAGTTTTTACATACAACAGAGTAAAAACCCACAGTGAATAGCTATTTGTGTATTCCAATTTGCCAGTATTGATTGCAACCCAAAATTCCATGGCCTGAAGATGATATAGATAGACAGACAGACAGACAGAAATTGGCATGGTCTTTGAAAAAATTAAATAATGTTTGAGTAATCATTTGAGTGTTCTGGAAAGAATTATTGTGCAAGATTTTTTTTTTTTTTTGCAAAGATGAATCTCTTCCTGCTCATTCCAGCTCTGTGTCTCAGCAGTCTTAACATTCAGAAAAGGAACTTTTTTCATCCATGGCTCACATTTTACTTTTAATATTTTTGGGGGGGGGAGGAGGGCCTGCATAAACTGTGGCAATAACCCTATTCAATTATTATATACACCTTTTTCAGAGAGCTGTTTTACTCATGAACCAAACATTTTAGAAATCCATTTCTTTTTCTTTAAAATTTTGGTAGGAGCTCTGAAGGCCACAAGGAAGAGAACAGCATGAGGTCCACAGATTGCTTTCAACATGCAATTGCTGTTTGTTAAAGCTATGATTGCTGACATTCAGGACATTCAGGAGTTATAGTCCCAAAAAAATCTGGAGGACTTCAGATTAGGTTGCCTATAAGAGATCTAGGTAGTAGGTACAGTATGTGATCACCAAATATGAGTTGAGAAGGAGTGATAATACGGAAAATTTAGTATTTTTCTTTATAAAAGAAGAAAATATTTAATACCTGTTTTAGATTTCTAAAACTTTCCCTTACAGAGATCATCTCTTACACCATTGGATTGCTTTGTTGGCAGACTGTCCCATCACTGCTCAGATGTATGAGGATACAGCATTGATAAAAGATCATACGCTTGTGAATTCTTTGATCCGTGTGCTGCAAACATTGCAGGAGTTCAATATCACACTGGAGGCATCCCTTGTCAAGGGAATTGACATCTGATTCTGCTTCATGCAGCAAGCACTGTAAAAAAAAAAAAAAAAAGCAACAAGGAACAAATCATTGTTAGTATGCAAAGATTCTATCTGCTAACACATTGCATCCAAAATAGTCATGTGACTCAATGCAACTCTTCTGGAAAGAAGCTCCAAATGGTGTGCAAAGATATGAATAAAAACTGTACATCCAGTGTGTAAAAGGAGAAAGGATACTTATAAATGACTTTTAGAGTTTATTTGCTGATTTGCTTTTACACGCTTTCATGTGAAAGAGTTAGATGAGTATTGTGCAGCTTATTTTAAAGCTGTAATATTTCTTTGCCATAGATAATGGTGCAGTGAGAAGCTCTTCGCATTCTCGCAACTTGCCTTCAGACTGTATCCTGAAAAAATGTAATTAACACATTCCAATTTCTGCTAGGAGTCACTAAGCAATTAAAAACTAATATTTTATTATGTAAGTTACACTATTAGCATTTCCATGTTGAGTCACTGCTGTGCTGCAAGAAATTTAAATGTTTTTAATAGGCTCAAAGCACTGAATTCATTAGCAATTTTCCTTTTATTTAATCAGTATTATTATTTTTAGCAGATTTTTGAGAAGTGAAACATGCAGACAGATGTGCAGAAATCAGTAGTATTTTTTCATATGTGAAATTGCACAGAGAAAATTATAAGTGTGTTTTAACTGGCATTTATTTATTTAACGTTTTCATCAAGATCTTGTCTTTGCCTTTAAAAAAAAAAAGCTATATACTTAGCACGCTGTGCTATTTCTTTCCCAAAATCAGAACACTGAGTATAGTCCCTTAAGCAGAAGCTCCAGAATAAGTATCTGCAGAAAAATATGTCTCAGCATGGACATGCCTTTCAAGCCCAGTCAGTTATATGTAATGAAGTTTCAGATCATAAAATACTAAAGTGATAATTTCAAAGTCACATACCCCCTACGTAATGACTAACAGTGTAATAATATGAGACTTGCTGGAATAGCATACGAATATGCAGAGTCACATAGAACAAAGTTTCACATAATACTGGCACAATTTTATTACAGCATTATAAGCACATCTTCTGGTCAAATATTTGGGATGAGTGTGAGTGAGGTCAGTATTACTGTGACTTATTTATGCTGTTACTCAACCTAATGCCATGTAAAAGTTTTCAGATCTTTGTTAACCCTACTTTGTAGGCAGAAGATAACAAAAATTTTATTTCCAAATGCCGAATGTCATGTTCTAATTCTTTTGCTTTGTTAAATGCAGGATTTCTTGGATGCTTGTGAACATTGTGTAAAAAATATTAGCCTATCCTCATAAAGTTCAGATGTGGATTCTTATAAATAGTAAAATTCCAATCAGAAAAAAAAATCTAGTGAATGCCTAGAAACAACTGTTTTTATTAGCTGAGAATTTTAAAATCCTTAGAAGATGCATACCTAATAGAGGGAATACTGAGATACATAGGACAAGGGTTGAAATCTCTGTACTGTAGTAAGAGGCCTTCTCTGTATGAACATTAGGCTTTAACATATGGAGCTGTGAAAAAGGAGTATTCAGTTGTCAGTTTCTTAAAGTAGCATTATTCTTTAATTCCTACATTTTGTGGTCATTTTTATTCCAGTAACTTAAAATACAGCACATGTATTAAATTTTACTATTTTTACTTACCTTGTGTTTTTCATTATTACCTTGAAAAGTGTTTATTATTGCCTACTTACACTTCATTTTTATTCTATTTACTCTTATCCTAATAAGAATATGCTTGACCCTCAAAGATGCACCATTTTCCTTATTTTATTTATTGTAGTGTACTCATCTGATCTTGGTTGCATATAGATCTATCTGTGTGTTCACCTAAACATACTCTCTTTTTTCAAATTTTATCAGGAAAAATGTTAGCTAACTGCACACAAAACTTGTGAAGATAAAAATACCTGTTACATGATTCCTTTAGGCACTTTCTTCTAAAACTCCATGTTCCTTAAACTTTTTTGTAATAGAATGTCTTCTGTTAGATACCAATTTAATATAAGATTTGCACAATAGTAGCTAATGCAGGGCGTGACTAAAGAATTGTATGAATGTACATCACACATGGCTTAATCACACTTATCACCAGCATTTATAGAGAAAATAATGGGAAGTTGTACTATATTTGTTGTTGTTTGCATTATGCAAGGATGCAAAATCACTCTCTTACAGTTGAAGGATTCTTGGTGCTGCTCTAGTATCTTTAAAGCATATGGTATTTAAAGCTATTACATTTCTTCCCACTACAAACAAGGAACCTCTTTTTTAGCTGATTCCTGGGCCCAGTATGCAGTGGGATAAATTGCTTCTGGTAAAAGAGCTTGAGGTAACATTAATTTGTCAAGCATGATTTATCTAAGAATCATGACACTGGTTCTGGGAACATAAGCTGTAGATTTGTTGTCTTCCAGGATCAGCCCTATCTCCCATAATTTTGCAGTGCATAACAGGCCTCTTGAATCTGAGGAAATGTTTCAAAAAGTGTGCAATATGGTACATATATAGTGATAAATTCAGAAAGGTATTTCAAACATTGCATGCAATTGCACTTCTGAACAGAGAGTAAAAAAAGCTCCAGCATGCTTCTATGATATCACTTCCTCACTAATGCAACTGTGCCTCTTGAGATTAAAACATAGCAGATACTCATTTCCCAACAAAATATCTTAATTATAGAGGCAATATCAATGCAGTTCAGTTATTATTCTTTTATTCTAAACAAAAGGCACAAAAAACACTACTCAAATTTAAACTCTGCACACAAAATGATATATTCTTGCAAAACTAGGGAAATGCTCAATTCTCAACATGGCACTGATGATCTAATTCTCATAGAACACTGTTTCAGCAGCTAGAAATATTCTTGTTAAAACATAACAGTTAACAGAATTCCTCCTTTAAGCTATGTCATTCAAATACTTTCATATGTTTATAAGAGAACAACAAGGACTGCATTGTATTTATTTGATGGCCAACTATACCATTTGTTTGTTCGTCAGAATAGAAATTCACCATATTACTAGGAGTAGTGTTTTGTTTTGTTCTTTAATTTAGTAACGATGCAGTTGTGGCCTATTCCTTTCAGTGGAATTTTCTTCTATACTAGCACATAAATTTTTAAATCATGTTTCTATCTAGAAGAGTTATAATTTTCCATTGTGAAGAATTTTAAGTTTCAGACTAGTACTTCAGAACTTATTTTGTGCTTGTGCAGTATATATTTCTGACAATATAGACAATATATTTGCTGTTGATCTCTACAAGAATGAAGTTCTTTGGGGCCTTTTAGGATTTTCATTGTCATAGTTAAGTGTGTCTGGAAAGTTGACAAAATCTTTAAAGTTACATGCTTTTAATTTTCATCTTTGAAGTTCCTTTTAGGATTTTTTACTTCCCTCAAAATGCAGCAGTCATTTTAATAAAATGTGAAGAAATTTTGGCACGTTTTTAAGTGAGTCATTTTTATAGAACAGAAACTGCAAGTATTTTATTCCTTTTCTAATTGTAATTTGTAATTTTAAACACTGTACAGATATAGCTTACTTTACTGAACTGCAATAAAGGTTTTTTTCTAATATGATAATATTAATTTAATATGCCATCTGTAGTAATTATTCATTCTAATTGGCTTGGATTTATGTACAGCTATTACATCACACATGGATACTTATTCCATGCTGGAAACTGTTTTTCAAAAAATACTACAAATAGGAACTCTCACTGTTTAATTCATTCATAAATTGCCATCTGCAGAGCTACTTCGCCCATCTTCCACAGAATTTGTTCTGTGACAAGGATGCAACCAGACTCAAAGTCAACATGCAGTTGTTTTGTATAAATGAGATAAGTATATATACATGGAGAATAGGGACAAAAAAGTGCATTTTATGGCTGAGAGACACACATTAGAATATTTTTTAAATAGATTTTTAAATAAATTTTTTAAATCTAGCCAGAGTGTGCTATTTATCTATATGGGTGCTTCTTACATTATTCAAGGATAATAACTTTTTTTTTAATGAGGAATTGTATGTCCCCTAATGTGAGGTTATTAAAAGAATAAAACTGCAATTTTAAACCGGTCTGAGGGCCTTTCTCCCTTTGTACCTAATCATGGCAGAAACATTCCCTAGCAATATTGTTTTTCTGCCATGTCACATGAAGTTTCCTTCTTTATGTCCCCAGCAGTAGTTGAAACAGCCTCTTCATCAACTGCACCAGTACTAAAGCTATATTTAACACTGTCCAAGGACATTCCCAAGGTGTGTAATAGGTTTTGTCACCTATTTCCTTGGAGGAAAGTCAGATGGCCAACAGGGACTGGGAATGGCAGAAACAGGAAAAGCACTGGCAACAGGGACAGCAAATTTTAGGCTAGTAGTGTTTTCTGTTGACTCAAAGATAGGTGGAGAACACTTTAGTTGGGAAAGCTCTATAACTTTTTAAAAAAAGGAAATAAACACAATATTAGAATAGTTAATATTTTCCTATATTTTCCATACACTAATCAGTGTATTGTATGAGTTTGCACGTGACAATATATTGCATCAATATCTGAAAAAGATTTGTTTTTAAGAAGTCTTGGTGTAACATTCAGCCTATTTCAATATTTAATCTTTAGCGGAATAAATACTGTACTGAAATCCACTTTCACAAAAATACTAGAAGGAAAAGATATTAAGATTTTTAAGACTATAGCACTCTAAAGCTCATATTTTCTGTGAACTTTCATAGAAAAGACTTTTAGTGGTTGTTTTTCAATTCTCAAATATGTCTGAGCTCTACTGAACACAGTTTAAAAACGCTAATCTAGACCAAGTAATATATACAAATTGTATGTTGAAAGCTATTACTGAAAAAGAAATATTTTCCTTGTATATTTTTTCACCACCTTGCAATTCTTTTTTTTTTTTCCTTGCTTGCTAGAAGGTTGGAAAGGTGTTTGTGTGTATTTTCAGTTAAACTTTACAAAAATGTGTATTTTTAACTTTCAGAAAAGGCAAAGAGTCTAAGAATTCCTTATTTTCCTTATTCCTTATTGTCTTTAAGATGCTAATTTAAAAAGCTAAAAAAACTTTATTCGGGCTTTAATAAACTAAGTTGTTGTTGTTGTTGTTTAGTCGTTAAGTCGTGTCCGACTCTTCATGACCCCATGAACCATATTGCGCCAGGCCTTCCTGTCCTTCACTGCCTCCCTGAGTTTGCTCAGTTTCATGCTCATTGCTTCAGTGATGCTATCTAACCATCTCATCCTCTGCCGTCCTCTTCTCCTTTTGCCTTCAATCTTTCCCAGCATCAGGGTCTTCTCCAAAGAGATCTCTCTTCGCATTAGGTGGCCAAAATATCTGAGCTTGAGCTTCATTATCGATCCTTCCAATGAGCAATCAGGGTTGATTTCCTTTAAGATTGACTGGTTTGACCTCCTAGCAGTCCAGGGAACTCTTAAGAGTCTTCTCCAGCACCACAGTTCAAAGGCATCAATTCTTCGGCGCTCGGCCTTTTTTATGGTCCAGCTCTCACAGCCATACATTACTACTGGAAAAACCATAGCTTTGACTATGCGGATCTTTGTCGGCAAGGTGACGTCTCTGCTTTTTAATATGCTCTCTAGGCTTGCCATAGCTTTCCTCCCAAGGAGCAAGCGTCTTTTAATTTCATGGCTGCAGTCTCCGTCTGCGGTGATCTTGGAGCCCAAATAAATGAAGTCTGTTACTGCTTCCATTTCTACCCCTTCTATTTGCCAGGAATTGATGGGTCCAGATGCCATGATCTTAGTTTTTTTAATGTTGAGTTTCAAGCCAGCTTTTGCACTCTCCTCTTTCACCTTCATCAAGAGGCTCTTTAGTTCCTCTTCACTTTCTGCCATTAGGGTGGTATCGTCCGCATATCTGAGGTTGTTGATGATTCTCCCTGCAATCTTAATTCCGGCTTGTGATTCTTCCAGCCTGGCATTTCTCATGATGTACTCTGCATATAGGTTAAATAAGCAGGGTGACAGTATACAGCCTTGTCGTACACCTTTCCCTATTTTGAACCAATCGGTTGTTCCATGACCGGTTCTAACTGTTGCTTCTTGGCCCGCATACAGATTTCTCAGGAGACAGGTAAGGTGGTCTGGTATTCCCATCTCTTTAAGAATTTGCCACAGTTTGTTGTGATCCACACAATCAAAGGCTTTTGCATAGTCAATGAAGCAGAAGTAGATATTTTTCTGGAACTCTCGTGCTTTCTCCATGATCCAGCGAATGTTGGCGATTTGATCTCTAGTTCCTCTGCCTCTTCGAAACCCAGCTTGTACATCCGGTAGTTCTCGGTTCATATATTGCTGAAGCCTAGCTTGTAGGATTTTGAGCATAATATTGGACACCTTCCGACCTGAGGGGCTCATCTTCCGGCATCATATCTTTTAGCCTTTTAACATTGTCCATGGGGTTTTCTTGGCAAGGATACTGGAGTGGGTTGCCATTTCCTTCTCCAGTGGACCACATTTTGTCAGAACTCTCTGTCATGACCTGTCCGTCTTGGGTGGCCCTGCACGGTATAGCTCATGGCTTCACTGAGTTACGCAAGCCCCTTCGCCACGACAAGGCAGTGATCCATGAAGGGGAATAAACTAAGTACATTCTATAATTACTGAGGGCATAAAAAAGGAACCAAATTGTGATCTATATTAGTATTATTGATGATATGTCCATTTCTGTGTAGATCCATCTGTATTTCTCCAATATTCCAAATCACACTACTGTAAAGTTTCAGTCAGCTTCCCACCAGAAGATATTTCCCTATAGAGAATACTACTATTCTGTGGAGTAGCTTGATAACAAGATGTAACAAATATCTAGCTTTTGTTGTGACCCAACAGTATCTGTTAAAGAATTTGGAAGATTAATCCCTTATTTATTCAGAGAGGCCTAAGTTCAACTTTAGTTTCCAAAGAAACCAGCCTCTTCCATGAAAACTAGACTTAACTTTTCCCATAAGCCACCAAGCCTCATTAGGAAGATAGGTTAACCTCTAGATAATTTCTGATTTGCTGGCTATACACAGGGCCTCAGAGACAGTATTTTCCTTGATCAGTCAAAGGAAAAGTCCTTGCAAAGAGGCTGACTTTCAATTATCCTCCATATCCTCTAAAGCTGAAGACAGTGCTGAAACATAAAACTAAGGCAGTGGGAAAAAAGGCAAAGAGGGCGTGCCTAATGACATCCAAGCAAAGTTTACTTATCTCCAAGCCCCACTATCCTCTCAGCAAGGAACACCAAACATGTACAGAAGCCCCTGAACTTATTCAAGGAAGGGATAATAACTCATTCAGCTAGGCTGACTGTAGTGATTTTGATCTTATTTCCCTGTATTTCCCTTTCTCCAATAAATTCCTTTTTATATTGAAATCTCCATTATTTTTTTCCCATCATAACGGACCTTCTCATTAAAGCTTTCCCACTGAACAAAAATGCACTGTGGCACAGATGTTTGAAGACTGGCATAAAGCTTGTTAGCTCAGTCTCTGTGCACTTTGAGTAGGAAGATCCCCAAGCCCTTTTGTATTTTTCCTGGATGAAGAGGAGAAGCCCTGGCTGGGAAGGCTAGGAACTCCCCACTGGACAAACTCTGGTGTATCAGGAGGGTCAAGCTGGGACCAGATGACAACCTATCAGAAGAATTTTTTTTTTTTTAATTGGGAGAACCTTTGGAAGAAAGGGTTAATCAATTTAAATGCATCATCATCATCGTCGTCGATCTGCCACCACTCTCCCAGTTTGCGACATTAGAATAAGCCATTCTATCTATGGCTGAAGCCATTCTCAGTCTGTGTAGGCCATAAGTGACTCAGTGATTTTTTAGTGACAGAAGTGACTTTTTAGAGACAGAAGTGACTTTGTAGAAGTAAATAAAAAGTTGGAGATCTACCGCAAGGGAAAGCGCTCCCTTATTTAACAAGAGAATGTCAAATATGCTACTTTATGGGGGGGGGGGACCATAATATCAACGCAATTACTGTTTGCGAGAGAGGGCCGTATCCTTAAGTTCAGGCGTCCCCCCTAGTTCTTCCTGAACTAGGATGCGACTTGTTCGCAGAAGCGCGGGAAAAGGGGGAAGGCGGTGGGTGGCCGCCTCCCTGGGCGCGTGCCCGCTCCTTGCCCCTCCAGCAGCGCTCGCACGTGAGAGGAGGCTGTGCCTCGGGGTGGGACAGCCGCTGGCAGGCGCCTCCTTTTTGGGACGCGCGCGGGGCTGGGCCCAGGGGGCGGTAGCCGCGGTAGCAAGAGCAGCAGCAGCAGCAGCTCGGAAGGCAGCTCCAGCTGATCGATGGGGTCCGGACATCCTTGCTCCGTCTTGGAGGCGCTTCTCCTCTTCTTCCTCCTCCTCCTGCCGCCGCCGTTCCTGCTGCTTACTGCGTCTCCCCAAGGTCAGCTGCGCGCCACCGGGCTCCTTTTCCCCGGTTAGTAGGCAGCGCGAGCGAGGTGTTCTGCGCTGCGCTGGGCATCTCGCGAGTAAACCTCTTGCGGACTGTCGCCGTTACGGAGCTGCGCCCGTAGCTACGCTCAGTGCCAGCCAGGCTGAGGGTTTCAAACGAGCTTGTTGTCGGCTGGGTAGAGCTGCTGAGGTGCCCAGCGTCCGTCTGTGCCCCTTGCCCGAAGGCGGGGAAGCTCCTGCCTGCTTGGGAGTTAAAAGTTAAGCTCGCTTGGGAACCCGCTAGCAAGCAGGATTTGTGGCACAGTTGGGCAAATGCACTGTTCGACACTTTAATCAGAAAGGCGTGTTCGTTCAGAGGCGAGTTCCCGTCCTTTTAGTACATTGCGCTCGCAGGTAAATTTTGGAAGCGGAAACCTGTATGTTTGTGGCATCAGAAAACATGTTGTGGCTCACACTTCTGAGATGGGATGTGGGTGGAATAAGCTTCCCCAGGGGAGAGACTCGTGGATCTGATGAAATGGGCAGTGCGTTATCTAGCAAATCAGTTGGTCTCCTACATTCCCTTTTGCATAAAGTTAATCTATTTTAGTGCTTACATTTGACATGTGAGTACTAAATTTGACATTTCATCTATTTTTAGTGCTAGCATTTTAGTGCTTTACGTTTGGGAAAAACTCAGTCCAATTTCTAGCTCTTAAACGAGCAAGCTGAACTTAAGAAATGCTAGAGCAGTGATTCAATTAACAAAAGTAAATATAATTAAACTTGGGCTAATTTTTGAATAAACATGTATAGAATTGTGCAGATAGTAACTCATAGAAGATTTTCAGTAGGGACAGTTTTGGAAGTTGTATTATGTGTTTTGTACAAGACAGAGTAGTTGATAGAATGCACCTGATATTTTATAAGTAAATGGATGACAGCATTTTGTAACATGGAATTTATGGCATCTAGTTGAGACTTTACAGTAGTCCAGAAATAAAGATTTTTGAAATGTTTCTCCTTGAGTAGAAATTAAGTGATTATGTCCAATCAAGTCAGTAGTGATTCTTAGACCATGCAGATAGACCTTCATGATGATTTTTCCCCAACCTTGCCTTCAGGCCTTCCAGTAGTACACCTATTGTCACTATAATCAAGTCCATTTGCCTTGTTCCCGGTCTTTCTCTTTCCTTCCACTTTCTGAGCATTATAGATTTCTCAAGAGAGCTAGGCCTTAACATAATATGTTCAATACAGTATATGATAATTTAAGCCTGGTCATTTGTGCCTTGGGTGAAAAACATTTTTAAAAAATCAAAATATTGTTGGAATAGAATCTATTTGATTTAATATAGAAGTTCTTATTCCTATAGCTTTTCTTTTGCCATTGAATATATTTTGTAAGAAAGTATTGTCAAAGATATAGAACAGTTGTCAAGACACATTTTATACACATGTATATATTTGATTCCTGTTCTTTAGAGCTAGGTTTTTTTAAAAGTGTGAGAATAAAATATTAATGTCTCTTTCAAGTTGACCTTGAGTCCTTGCGACATAGGCATCCAAAACAAGTGGTGGAACATTTGGCAATGCTACAACACAAATTCCACTCCTTACGTACTTGCCTGAATTGTCATAACACAAATACGAAAGGCATAATCATATCACAAAGTATGGTTCGTCATTGTGGCGTAATTGTGGTTAGGAGCAGATATTTTGCACATCCTAGTCGGAACCATTCCTACAGAACTTGCTTGCAGGAACAAAAGTATACAATGCTAATGAAGACTCTACAATCAATGATGTGAAAGAGAAAGAAAAAAGTTTCAGTCAAATGCATGTAACTGAAATAGCTAATAAAAAATATGAATAAAATCAATTAACCGATCTATTCAGCTGGCATTGAAAGGACAACAAATTTGGTCAAGCTTTTCAGAGGAAAGCTCATGGGCATCCACAGGAGGGCAAGTGACAAAACCTGTTTTGCAACATAAACTCGGCTCCTTACATATTTATGTATGATGCTGTGATGTAAGTATAAAAGGGCAGAGCGCGTGGTGTGATGTCACAATACATGTTCCATCATTTCTGCACTATCAGTGTTAGGAACTGATGCTTACAGCAGAACATTCCTTAATTGTGATGCCATAATGACAAGTCCACTTAGTTCTTTGCCACAGAGTTCATGAGGCATCAGGGAGTGGGATGGGATAAAAAAAGTCAAGATGGCAATCATGACCATGCAGTCAAAGCCCCATCTGTTTGTGCGTGTGATTGCATGGTCACAATTGCCATCTTGATTTTTTTTTTTTAATTTTAGTCCCCAGTGAGTCTTTTTGACTCTTGCTCTTTGCCTTCATTTTAACACAATGTTTATTTCAAAAAACTACTTTTAGTAGTTAAAATGCACCATTCATCCATCTGTCTGTCTGTCCGTCTACAAAAGCAGTTTCGCTTGAGGCACACTAAAGGGTGTATCTGAAACATAAGCAGGGCAAGGATTTCAATTTTGGTGAGATTTTCAGGATTCTCAGTGGGTGAAAGGGTGCATTAAACCTCTGCAAGGTCTACATTTTAGCCTTTAACTATCTGTCCAAAAGGAAGAAAAATGGCCAAATTTTGGCTTGACCAATTCTATGGGGGGAGGGTTTGGAGTCCATATGAAGAATGGTGGTGGGCCCTACTTTTAGATTCCCAGTTCTACAGCTTTTATATTCATGTTCATATTCCTTCTTTTCCAGAATTTGTATATAATGTAAGTTATATCTTCCTCTGAATATTTTTGCTAGATCCTTTTTGGCTCTTTCCCTCCTCTTTTTGAAAAGGTGCTTGCTGGCTATATGTATCAATAATCTTTCATATCAGATATGATTTTTGACTTTCAGTGTAAAAAGTTAATTTTGGAATGCTGACAAAACATTAATAGACATTCATACTTTGAATCTATTTAATGCAAAATACAAATTTAGCAATGTCTAGTTGAATCTCAAATGTTTAATCTGCCTAAGTTCTCATTTCTGCAAAACAAATCTTTTTGACTACCTGAATGTAGGCAGACTTGTTCTCGCTTCCAGGTATGTACCATTTAGGGTTTGTAGGCCCTGGTCACACAAAAAGTAGCTTTTAAATGATTGTTCTAATTCTTGGAAAGCTTAATTAAACAAACATATAGGCTTGGTACACACATTAAATTAAACTATGATTTGATGTGTGTGGTTTTGACTTAGCATATTCTCTGTACCTAGCGGCTTTGATTTTTTTTCAGTAAAGCATATTTAATAAAATCATAACATAGTGTGAACTGTGAATCCAGTCATAAACTAAATTGGGGGAGATTCTCTCTCTCTCTCTCTCTCTCTCTCTCTCCCAATTTAGTTTAAGAACAATAAAATGGCATAGAAATGTCAGATACTTGTCAGTCAAAGATTAACTCAGCCTAAGGGAAGTGGAGGAGTTTTGCTTCATAAAATTATTGACAAGAGTCACATATGTCCTAAGCAAATTAACCATAGTTTATTGAAAAATACAATTAGCCAAGTTACTGATAGTTGCCTGGTGAATGGGCAGCCTTGTAAATAGAACAAACAAATAAATAATCCATAAACACTAGTTTACAAAATACCATGGCTGGATTTATAAATGCTAAGCCAAAACCAAAGTCTACACTATGGCATAGCAGTGATATGTGTACCCTATCACTGCTTGTCAGAGATCTTTTCTAGCAGCTAAATTTATTACTTTAGTAATAGTAAAATATTACTTTCTATTTATTAAAGTTGAAACTTCTTTGCCATTTTATTGTTCTTAAACTAAATTGGGGGAGATTATATCTATCTATCTATCTATCTATCTATCTATCTATCTATCTATCTATCTATCTATCTATCTATCTATATCTTCCCCAATTTAGTTTAAGAACAATAAAATGGCAAAGAAGTTTCAACTTTAATAAATAGAAAGTAATATACATTGGTGCATTTTATACTAAATGCACAATGTTTGAATCTGAATTGGTTGTGATTAACTAAGAAAGGCTTTAATGGGCCAAGATGAATAACTCAGCAAAAGTATCAACAGTGTGGAACAACAATGATGAAAAGAGGGCTTTTGTTGTTGTTATTCTGTTATCTGTTATTTGTATAGTAGATGTGGAAAAGGAAAATCAAAACAGGAAAGTATTTGGAGTATTTAAAAAAAGATTGAATAGGAGGATATTATAAGATTCGGTTGATTTGTCAACACTCACTATTCAGTGTAGATACCAAGTTCAGACGGTTTTAGGTTTTTTGCCTGCATCTTTTTCTTAATAGGTTCAGTATTTATCTGTTATTGATTTATGATTTTAGTTTAATGTTGAACTGATGTTTTATCTCAATATATCTTGTTCTATTGTTTTACATTTTAAAAGTTGTTTTACTTTCCAATATCGATTTTTAAAATGTCATGTACTGTTTAGATCATGCTTTTCCTTTTAAGAGGAAGCTAAGAGTGACTAACACCAGAACAAATTTACCAAAGCAAATACATGTTAAATAAACAATGTGAAAAATGATGCAACAATAAAAAGTTACATCAGGCAATCAGAGTTTATGTGTGATGCTGCTGCTGTTCATGTTTTGTGAACTTCCTCAAGTATTAGGATAGATTACTGTTAAATATTTAAAATTATGCATGTTATTTTTTTTTCTCTGTCTCTCTCTCTCTGTCTCATAATGCTAGAACTTATAATCACCAAATAAAATTGTTTGGCTTAAAACTACTTTTTCATACAAAGCAGGAGGCATTTAATTTTAATTACATTTAATTTGACTTAGTGGATTTTGAGGTTACCCGACTCCAAAAAGACTGTGGTGGCTTAGTTTAAAATACATGATCTAAAAAACATTACAGTCCAGACAAGACACATCAGTAGCAGTCAGAAAAGATTCGACAGTGGCTCTACAGACACCCTAAACTCAGGCTTGGGGACAGAGTCAGGTCTGAAGAGACTTCTGGAACACTTAGAGAATGGGCACCTTATGTACTTCTGAGGGGATGTTGTTCCAGAGGTTAGGGACTGTGACAGAGAAGGTATGCTTCCTTGGTCCCACAAAATGACAAAAGTTTAATGAAGGGGGCCTGAAGCGTACATACTCTTCCTGAAACCACTGAAGACAGGAGGTCCCTCAAATAACCAGGCCCTATACCATGAATGGCTTTACGGATAGACCTTGCTTACTGACTGCCTCATGCAGCGACCATTTGAATTTATGATGGTGCTGAAAAAATAACTTTGCGACCAAGGCACACATTTATGACTTTTGCAGCATCTCTCAGTCACTTGTTCGCTATTACAGTCAGTTAGTATGCATTGTTCTGTGCATGACTCATTTTGTTTCTTCTCTCTCTTCTCTGGAGAGATTGGAGAGGAGGGGATTACAAGAGAGTAAGAAGGCACACAATGGGGAGAGATTGGAGAGGAAGGGATTACAAGAGAGTGAGCAGGCATACAATGGGGAATACACATTGAAAGGAATGTGCTAGTACTGGCTATTCGCCTAGCACACTTGAGGCTGGGAGCTGCAAACACAGTAGGCAAATAGCTGGTAGTAGCGTATTCCTTTCAATGTGTATTTCCCATTGCGCGCCAGCTCACTCTCTTGTAATGAATATTCCTCATTGCGGCCCTGTAGATGGTCCTGTGGCCTGTCCCTCCCCAACAGAGAACAGTTCATCCTAAAGAGGGATGCAGGGCAGCTATTGCAGGATGCAATAAGGATGGGGAAATAATGACATTTTGCCATCCTTATCACCACAATATAGGCCCAAATATGGGCTCTTACATGTTTGATCAGTTTTATTTTCTTAGTCCAATGGCACTTCAGGCACCGCTTCTGGCGGTTCATCTCCCAGAGTTCCTCAGAAAATCAAGGTGCACCTGGGATTGGTGCACAGAGAGAGAGGAGCAATTTGGTCCAAGGTCTCAATCACCTGTCTATTCCATGTTGCAATCAAGGCCTCAGCTGAGCTGCCCATCAGATCCTCAGGAAAAGCCCCAAGTTTCCTGTGGAAACTGCCAGGATCCATCAGTTGCCTGGGGTGGACCAATTGAACAGGCCCTTTCTACCCTTGAGGGTGGATGGCACCAGTGAACTGGAGGGCAACCAGAGAGCTATCTGTCTATGGCAATGGACTGATGGTAATATCCTCCAATACTAGGTCATGTCCCAACTGCCCCGAAGCAAAAAACAGATCTAATGGATGATGTCATATACACTGTGCCTTCTATTACTTGGGACAGGTCCATGATTGCCATGGAAGCCAAGAAGTCCTGAACCGCCCTGGACTCAATGTCCCCAGGAGGCAGGTTAAAGTCCCTAAGCCTTGGGGATGTCACCACCAATCCAGTAACGGAAGCCAGCAGCTCAAGCAAGGATAATGTTGTTCTGGGAGGGCAGTACAACAGCAGTAATCTCAACTCTTCCCGAAGGCTCAACTTTAACTAGAGGGTCTCACATCTGATTACCTGCAGGCAGAGCCCTTGACAGCCTTCAACAACTCACAGATAACAATAGCCACCTCCACCTCCCCTGAGGTCCCAGCTGATGGAAAACAAGTACCCTAATGGACAAATTTCTGAGAGGCAATACACATCAGGTCGGTACACTCATCCACAGTTAGATCATGGATGAAGGGCAAATTTTTTACAAACCAACCTGGCATTCAAAAGCAATAGTCAGCACCCAGAGCCATTAAAGATCCAGTTACCTGGTCCAGAGGGTAAATGTGAGGCCAAGACATCAGGATCCCTCTTAGCAACCCATGGCTAGTAGAACCATATTGAAGAGTTCTCTGTCCACTTCACTGGATGCCAGGGGCTGAAAGGAGTCCCAGGACATATTGCCTCAGTCATCACCTTGGATCCTCCCTATGAAGAATCAAGACTTCAGACCATCAAGATTCTACCCATTTTAAGTTTTGTTTTGTAAAAAATGAAAACTGATTTCTACAGTATTTAATTTTGTAGTTCTACAGATGCCATTTGGGGAGATGATCAGGTCCCAAGGTGCCTGCAGGAATCATATTGTTGACTCTTGCTTTTGATGAAATGTTGTGGTCTGCATATAGGAAGCTACTGTTGTATATTTTCATCATGCTGCCACTCTCCTTTGTCTTTACATAGATGTGGATGAATGTGCACAAGGAATTGATGACTGCCACCCAGATGCAATTTGTCAGAATACTTTGAAATTGTATAAGTGCACATGTAAGCCAGGGTACAGTGGAGAAGGAAAAACATGTGACGGTGAGTGTCCTAAAGCCATAAAGCTGGTTTTGACTGAATATGCTTGTTCCCAATATCTGGTTGAACAACAATGACAAAATGCAGGGATTTGTAAAATTATGATATTTAAATACATTGCGGCAGGCAATTCTTAAACTTTTTACCATAGCATATTCACAAAACTTGGCTTATAGCAGTCTCTTGGTTGTGTTTTGTAAGTGATGCATTTCAGGTTTTTTCCCCAGTAGACTTGAAAGGGCTGTTTGGTTATTTTTCTGCTTTTCAAGGTATATAAAGTTATTGATGCAGGTTACAAAATGTTGAAAATCCTATTCCATATTTAAATCAGAATTTTACACTGTTTTAAAAGAAGAAAAACAGAAGTGCTTTATCTGTTTACATGTTATCTACATTGGTCAAGATAGATAGATAGATAGATAGATAGATAGATAGATAGATAGATAGATAGATAGATAGATAGATTCTCTCTCTCTCTGTATATATAGTCTAATATAAATACATACATACATATATATATATGTATGTATGTATGCATATATATATAAAGAGTGAGTGATATATATAGTCTGATATATATATAGAGAGAGAGAGAGTGTCTGACATATATATATATTGTCTGATATATATATGTGTATATATATATACATATGTATAGTCAGATAGATAGATAGATAGATAGATAGATAGATAGATAGATAGATAGATAGATAGACTCTGTATATATATAATATACATACATACATATATATATAAATTATATAAAAAGAGAGTGAGTGATATATAGTCTGATATATATATATATAGAGAGAGAGAGAGTCTGACATATATATATATTGTCTGATATATATATGTGTATATATATATATATACATATATATAGTCTGATAGATAGATAGATAGACTTATATATATATATATATATTTATATATATATTTATATTTATATTTATATTTATATATACACACACATACATACATACATACAATGTATGTATGCACATACAGAGTCTGGGTTCTCATATTGTGCTAAATACACAAATTTGAAAATAAATAAATAAATAAATAAACAATGATTTTAACAATGATTAGTTGAACAGTCCACAATGACTGTGTTAACACATAATGAAGAGTGATAAACCATTATTCATTTAACATGTTAAACCAATAGCAAACAAAATCATGCTCAGAATGATGTTTGAATCAACTTTCCACCCACCAACATCATCAACAGTCTTTGAAAGATCAGGGAAAATTAAAAGGAGAAGCGAAGAACATTCACAGAACTACTGTAGTTTTGCAAGAGAAAATAGCTATTTTCAGCTGATTCAAAGATACTAAAAATGTTCCCCTGTAATCTGTGGTCAGCTGATAGGTGGATTGTTTAAGATTGGGGGTGGGGCAAGGCATAGGGGACTGGTTGGTTGAAGAAGGGAAGATAACGCAGGGGACGTGATGGACAGGAATGAAGAGGACGTAGGCAGAGAGCTGTATATATGCCTGCAGGCATTGCAGTGCCAACTTCATTCTAATCACAGCATTCAGGTTAAATATGAAAAAAAGTTATCTAGCCCCATACATGTTTTATTTTACATACATTTTACATACATACTCATACTGGTATGAGAAAATCCTCCTTTGACACCCAAGAAACTCTCTCAACTGAGGAGAGCTTTGCAACTTTAGGCCAATCTCAAGAACTGTATTTCTGAAAAATGTGATTGAGAAAGTGATAATCTCACCATTTCATGTGCATGATATGGATCACCTAGCTCTATTTCAATTAGGCTTAAGGCTGAGATAGGCTATTAAGACTGCTTTGATCATCTTGGTGAATATGGAATATGGAAACTGACAGAGATAAAGTAGCCTTTCTATTTCTCCTATTTTTGCTACAATTGATCATAGTATTAATGGTACTGTGAGTCATCTGGTGGGACTGGACCCTGGCTAGAGGAAAGTTTTAAAGTAGTTTATTACTCACTATTGGCCTGTGTGAAGAAGCTGGTGCTGGGAGATACTTGTTTGGCATTTAGAATGTCCTACAGAATTCTGTCTTGTCCCCCATACTCTTCAACATCCATATGAAACTATTAGGGGAGATTATTTGGAGCATTGGATGTGGGATGCCTTTAATATGATAACGCTAACCAGACATACTGCTCACTGTCATTTAACTCCAAGGAAGCAATTGATACTCATAAATGTTGCTTAATCTTTGGACTATGCTGAACCTCTGGCCATAACTATGCCATTCTGGGAGGCTGTTGGGCAGTTTTTGGAAAGAGATCCTCTAGACTCCTTGGGTTGTGCACCAGTAGCCCCGATTGCTGGATCAGGAGACTCTACTCTCAGTCACTCATGCCCTGATCACTTCCTGCATGGATTACTGTAATGCGCTGTACATGGGGCGGGCCTTGAAGAGCACCCAGAAGCTTTGGCAGGTGCAAAATGCAGCAAGCAGTTACATGTATACCTAGATCACTGCACATTACATCTCTGCTCTGCAAACTACAATGGTTACCAGTTTGCTTCCTGGTTCAATTCAAAGTGCTGGTAATGACCTGTGAAGCCCACATGGCATGGGGCCAGGGTATTTCAGGGGCTTCCTCTCCCAGATTACATCTACCTGTCCCATAAGGTCCAGCAGAAGAGACATGTTATGGGCCCTGTTCACTAAGGAATGTCATCTGACAGGACCCAGGAGGAGAGCTGTTTCTGCCACAGCACATGCCCTTTGGAACATCATCCCCCCTGAGGTCAGATCGGCCTTGACCTTACTGGTTTTCTGGAAGGGTGTTAAGACATGGCTCTGCCATCTTGCCTCTAGATCTGGCAGTGGTGGCGTGGAGCCTGCTAAATGGTTATACTGTTAGTAAAATGGATTTCACTCTCCTGCAGATGATGTCTTTATGGTTTTTAATAGTTTTTATTGCTTTAATGGATTTTTGTTGTAATGGTTTTGGTTACTTTTTGTATTTTGTGTGTGTGTGTGTGTGTGTGTTTAACTCTGTGAGCTGCCCAGAGTCACACATGTGAGATGGGCAGCTATATAAATTGAACATATGAATAAATAAATAAACTGGAAGCAGTTCTGGACATGCCCAGATTCAGAGGATTTATTTTTGAAAAACTACACTATTTGTAAAATAGAGGTGATTTAACATAGCAGTTACTAGTAGTACAGTATATAGATGATTTAATCGTGTCACAACTTAGCTATAACAAACAAGTAGGCATCTATCATGCTGACTTTTGCTTTATTTCCCAGATATTGATGAATGTGATAATGATTTCAATGGAGGCTGTGTCCATGAATGTTTCAACATTCCAGGCAATTACCGCTGTATGTGTTATGATGGCTTCATGTTGGCTCAGGATGGTCATAATTGTCTTGGTAAGGATGTACCCACAATAATTACTATGTACCCACATATTTATCTTGTGCCTAGATCAGTTCTGCGAGATAAGCTAAATAGTATTTTTGTTATTCCATATATTCATGAAATTAGCAGCTCTTTATATGTACATATAATATTCAGAATCATAAGCTATTAAAGGATTAGAATATCATCAAATTCAGTGCTAAAACTTGAATCGGCCTTATTGTATTTTTTATCACTGTTTTATTTTTAAGAATTTTATATTGTAATTTTAATTGAAAAAACTCAGTTTTGAAGGACAGTATGCAGTTTTTGAAACTCAAATAAATACAGTAAATGAATTCCCCAATTTAATGACTGTCAGATGTGTAGGGAACACAGTTTTAGAATTCCCAGCCTGCACCAGTTTGGGAAAGGTTGCCAGAAGTAGTACAGACAGATACAGTACAGTCATTTAGCAACCACAGTTCATTCCAGCAAAATGGTCACTAAATGACATGGTCACTAAGTGAATCACGTGAATGAGAGACAGAGAGAGAGAGAGAGACGCTATGACGATCACTGGTTGCTGCCATCTCATTCAGTTAAAGTTTTTTCATGTAGCAATGCCAGCGTTACTCAGGTCTGTGTTGTCAGGCACAGAAATTTAGTCGTAAGTGTACGCATTGGTCAGGAAATAAATTTTTTACTACCATTTATTACCATTTACTATTTGCGAATGGTCACTACCCAAGGTAGTCGCTAAATGAGGACTACCTGTATCCTGGTTCAGTAAAAGTCATAAGTCCAGCATTCTGGGAAGTTTATATGCACTCTAACTGTAAATTGTTTTATGTTATATTTGCATAGTACAATTTTAATGCAGATTTTAATCAAGAATGGGCAACTGTGTTTCCCAACATTTTTTTGTGATTTCCCAGCGTCCTAGGATTGCAACTTTCAGATTGCATGAGATTGAATGCTGAAATTTTAGTGTGTGATTTTAGCCTATTTTGGGGATTTGAAGGATTGAAATTCACAGTTGGCCTATGGAATTTCTCTATTCCCATTCCCATTCCCATCTCCACCCTCATACCCATTCCAAGAACTGATAAATAGGTCACAAAACAGCCCAGTTTTGAGTTAGGGATTATGGTTTGAAGGTGTGAAATATTTGTGGTATATTTGTGAGTAGATGTTGTATTGTAACATTGGACATAATAGTTGTAGCCTAACATTGTTTACTCTAGACAAAATACTAAAATGCAGAGGCATGGCATTGTCTGCAAAGATACATACTTGTTAAAGCTATGATTTTCTCAATTGTAATGTATGGCTAGGAAAACTGAATTATTAGAAAGGCTGAACAGAAAAACAAATGATGTCTTTTGAGTTGCAGTGCTGGAGAAAATGTTTGAGAGTACTTTGGACCATAAAAACAAATAATTGAATGTTAAAGGAAGTAAAACTAGTCCACTCACTGGAAACAGTACTGAAAGCTTAAATAATTTGGATGTATAATGTGAAGATAAGAGTCACTGGAGAAGTCACTGTTGTCTGGAAAAATCGAAGACAACTGAAAAAAAGATGTTGAGAAGATAAGGTGGCTAGATACTATCACTGATGGCACAAGCATAAGTTTACAAGAACTCAAAGTAGTAATTATTGACAGACAATTCTGGTAAAATGATATACATTGGGCCACAAAGAGTCAGAAGTGACTTAAACATAATTTGTCTCTGCTGGCTAGAAAGTTTCCAAATAATCAAGAATACTTGAACTGAAATATCTCATTAAGAAAAAATAAAAAATAAAATGTACATGTGTGTGCTTTATTCAAACATATTCAAAACTTTACTTGGAAGTTACTTGATATGAATGCTTCTAGATATGACAAGATATCAACTCAGTAGCTTGTTTAAATTTTTGGCAAAATAAAGCAAACTGCTGCCATGCTGATTTTAGCATAGCAAAATACGTATGCTTTTTCCAGTATACATATATTTCTTACTGGGCTAAACTTTGATTTAGTATTATGGAGAATAAACCACAGCAAACCTCAAACACAAATGTCTTTCCCCTTGCTCTATAGCTGTAAGAAGTTTATATTTAGATTAATCACAATTTATCAAAATCAGATAAACCATATTAATCTTAACCATGATTTAGCTAACTACAAAATATATTTGTAAAAGGTTGTTTATTTCAACAAATCACAGTTGGGTTTTAAATGGGTTTTAAATGACATACTGAACTGTAGTGAATCTAAAATGGAAGTTCCCAATTTTCTACTTGAGGCCAAGCCATAGATGAAAAGGAACAAGTCCAAGGCCTTCTGTGGTCCATGATTGTAATGTTGAATCATATTAAGGACTTGACAGGGAGCTTTCTGCCCATGAGGCATATTTGGTCCACCTGTCTCCATCACCTGAATTCCGCTTCCACTCCACATCAAAGGAAGAAGCGAGTATTTCTTATCTTCCTAATTTAGCCAAACAAAAATTGCTTGTTGCCGCATGCCAAAGGGAGCAATCGGCCCCAACCTTCTTCTAAAAGTAAAAGGACAATAAGCAGAGATATAGCTGGTAGCCTGGAGAGAAAGATATGACAAGATTTTTGGTACAATCATACTTTTTCCATATATATCTTCAGTACCTGTGGCATTTGGTTTTGGAGTTTGTATATCTGTTGTTAGGTGGGCAGAGAATGAATACATCATGTACAAATAGTGGTGGAGGGGTTACCAGGAAAAAGGTTAGGTAATTAAATGCTAATTTGGTCTTGTTTTTTTCTATTATTATGCTGGAATGCAGTCCTGATATATTGAGATCTATTTTAAATTGGCTTCAAGGAAAAACTTGAAACATTAATATCTGCTCAAGCATTTTTATTCGTGAAATTATAAAAATTAGAAAAAACTTTCTAGTGGGCTGCTTAATTAAAAAATATCTAAACTTTTGTGTGTATTTAGAAAAATAAATATCTGTAGTGTTAAGTTTTATTGGGTCTGAAGAGGAGAGAGAGGGAAAAAGCAACTATCCAACCAACTGGATGTTTAGTACATTACCGCTTAATTAATTATTTGCAGCTGGTATAGACTACTCTGCTGACCACATGGAGCTAATATCAAACTGGTACCACTTGTATTTCAGATACAGATGAATGTTTGGTCAATAATGGAGGCTGTCAACATGTTTGTATCAACACTGTGGGCAGCTATGAATGTCGTTGCAATGAAGGATTCTTCCTCAGCGATAATCAGCACACCTGCATTCACCGTTCAGAAGGTAGAAGCCTTTTTATTTCTACAGAGATATGCATGAGGCCCTTTCTCTTCCCCACCACCAAAATCAAATTCCTTGAACGGTGAGCTAAGCAGTGGTATTTATTTAAGGGTGCTTCTGCATGCCAATTTCATGAATCATGTTGTAATATGAGAATGATTATATGTGGAGTTTTTAAAGATGATATAGGGATATGCTGATGGTAAAAAGAAAAATTGCAGCCTGTCTTGTGCCTGGTTTTAAGTATTACATTATGCAGGTACGCTGCTGTCAGATTCTTCCAAGACAGGTATGCCATTAGACCAGTGTTTCTCAATCTTGGCAACTTCAAGATGCATGGACTTCAACTCCCAGAATTTCCAAGTCCACACATCTTGAAGTTGCCAGGGTTGAGAAATACTACATTAGACAATAACTTCCCAGTGACTTGGACGAACATGGCTCAGAATCCATTTTTACTGCATCTTGGGAATGGATGCCATTAAAACTAGTTGATAGTCTTTGAGCTAGTGGAAGAAAGAGTGCAGGATTGATGCCCATTCCTCATTTGTACCGTTTGTGCCCCTCCCACTGTGTGGAGGCACTTTTCCCTTCCTTTTCTCATGCTCCTTTGAAGGGCTAGTTGGAGCAATTGTGGTTTACATTCTCAAAGCAGGAATGCAGAGAATCTCTACTTAGTAATGGAGCCCTGACACTAGCTCTCAAATGAGCATTAAGACCCAAAACACCAGGATAAAAAACCACTCTAGCTTGGCCCACTTTATGCTGAGCCACAGTTTGCTTAAACATAGCTTACTTCACTTTTGACCTAAACCCAACAAACCACATTATGGCATAGCTTAATGCTTGAACCCAGCTGTTACATTTAGTATGTTGCATGCCACTGATCCTGAGAATTTTCATACTGCAAAGGAAGTGTGTATGATACTCATGTAAATGACTACACATCAGCTGTGGGGTTAAAACCTCCATCCCAGGTGCTTGTTTTTGAATCTCCCCTAATGACAGAGGAGAAGCAGCAGCAGCATCCATTGCTATCAGTGCAAGAAATTTATCTTTTTTTAAAACCTCTCTGCTAACCTTGTTAGCATTTAAGATGATCTCATATGCATTTTTTAAAAGGCTTTTAATTGTGATTTTAATTTTTAACGTTTAATGTAGCAGATCTTGCACCTGCAGGAAAAACGCTAAGAAGAAAAAGTATATATAATTGTTATTTTAATATGTGTCCATTCCTAACCAAAGTGATGCCAAAATAATACTCTGCTCTTTTGTACTTATGTCATCATGTTTGAGTCAAGTATGTAAGGGTGGAGTTTGTGTTTCAAGATTACAGTGCACATTTTGCCACTCGATCCCCTCTGTCCCTTCCTTCAGATTCCTATGATAATATATTTATTAACTTGGCTTTATGTTTTGAATTTTATTTTCTTAACTCTGTTTTATGTTTTACCATGAGACTACAGTATTTGGTGAATCAAAAATTAATCACAAATAAAAATAAAGGCTTAGCACTGACCATTCTGTGCAGTGTTAGTGTGGAAGGGAATATAGTGTATGTACTACCACATTTATGAAAAGTCCTAAGTCCTTACTCAGAGCAAATAAGGTAGGGAACAGTTGGGTCTTCACCAGGCACACACATGGTTTTTTAATGGTTGGAAGCTCCAAATATCAGACAAGATCATATTTGTGTTCTACCATCACTAGCTCTGCACTGCATTTTTATAATGCCAATGAAATCAGCGGGAGATAACTTGGGAATTTCCTTTTTTAAACCAAGGTCCTAGACTAATCAAAGTTTACAACAAGCCAGCAACAGTTTTTGCTTGAATTGGAGGTTTGCTTTCTTCAAAAGCACACTGACTGCAATTAAGAAATGAAATATATTTTTGAATATTTTGAATATTTTATTAGCACTAATCAAAGTGATTGAAACATTTAGAGAAGAGATATTTTAAACTATTAATTTTAAGGCAGCGAAGTAGTTCCTTTGTGCAGCAATGAAACTGGATGATCAAAAATTCCAATGACTGAAATGGAAGAGAGACCTGGAGGCAATAGCTTTAAAGTGATAAGTTTTATTTCAGGGAAGCACCACTCCTAGCTATGGTTAATCAGTGTATGTTAGCTGAAATTAATAAGATAAAATCTACAAACTTTTTTTTAGGATAAATATAGAATAAAGCTGGGCTTGAATGAGCTAAAATGTTTTAAAAATGAAAACAAGATAAAATTAGATTTGCCTTCCTTTAAAGCATGGGAACTGCAACTAACATGTATAGATGTTGAGAGTGCAATTCCAGGTTAAAAGGCCACTATGATAAGCAACGTAAAATTGCTACAAACCTACAACCTTGTTCAGCAGAAATCTTGTTTGTAAGTGAATTCAAGATTAAATTTAGGGGGAAAAGCTCCCTTTTATCCTGGTGAAAGCACTTAAGTAACCCTAGTGACATGGCTAGGAATTATTTCTTTACAGAAGGGAAATGACAGAAGAGGCAGAGAAGGTCAGAGAAAGAGATGAATGAGAATGAAAGAATTGTTAACTGACATTACTAAAGGTTAAATAATCTGGGCAACAGGAGAGAGATATACTTTTTCCTATTCTAGCTTTTATATCTTCCCCTTTCTTTTTGAGGCTTTCTCTGTTACCTTAATAAAACTGAGCAATTAATTGAAGAGGAATTGATAAAAAAGATTTAGTGGAAACTGGAAAATTGATTGGTGTCTCCTGGTTTGTCCTTTAGTTTATCAAAGTTCAGCACTCAATTATGGGATTAAAATTTCCATTTTTAAGATTTGTGTGTGAAAGTTCCTGATTATTCTCAATCCCATTTTGTGGTTCCCCCCTGTTCACAACTATTATAAATTAACAGTAACTGAATAAAAGCAATTAATTTAGGGCGGCCTATGGCTGGGATGCAAATTAGTTTATTATTTCATTTTGGTGAAAAAGCAGAATGATTGCTTTCTGTGAAGCTTCAGTAAGGCTGAATAATTATTTGTAAATGTGCTTATATAATTAATATTTATAAATTATATGATTATATATAATTATAAATATAAATTAACCTGTGCAAACTGTACCCCATTTCAAGTGCTCGGATAGTTGGTCTTTTAAATAATGTTTGAAGTGATCATTTTTAGCCATTTTCTTTAGAGTCTGAAGATATTGACTAGGAAATTACAGTGAAGCTTTTTTGCAAGTCTGTCTTCAATTTTAATTAAAGGCATAAAATCACATTTCTTTGGGTATTATTATGGGATCACTATGAATCTCACCTCATTTATTTTGTTGATCTACATTTGATCAGAGTACTTTAGAACTCCTTTCTCCAGATATTTTTCTACATTGTTAATTTTTTGGAGAAGAATCTTCAGAACTACACAAAATTAGCTTGTACAGTACTGATAAAACCATCAGTGATATGGAGCAGCTGGAGGAGGAGGAGGAGGAGGAGGAGGATGAGTTTGCAAAATCAAACTTATTGCTTATTTGTTAGGCACTAGTTTACAAGATTCTCATTCATTTTACAGAAACCCAAGATTGTGACAGGAAATTAACTGAATTAGTAGTTTGCATTATTTACTCCTGATAAAAATCTTATCACTATAAGGTTGATTTCTTTTGAATTTCAAAATTTGAAGTCTTTATTAAAATAGTATTAATTGTTCTTTGTCTTAGTTTGTAATGTTATTTTTATTGATATGAAAAACTTTAATTCTTACTTAATTTTACAAATTGTCTTTTAATCAAAGGGCATTTAACTAGTCAGAATATATTTGTGGTTAGTAAAAGGCAGTATTTCAGCATGTGGCTATTTTGCACTACAACTTTCACAATAATAATTCAAGATTTTTTCTTTATGCAGAACTGAATAACTCAGAATTCCCTATTTGAAATGTATGTCTTCAGTGAATGTTGCCAAAGTACCTGCTTATACAATATAACCCTTAGTTTCTGAATATGCACAAAGAAATCACACTATTAGCAGAAGCTAAGCTGTTAATTCTCTTAATGCTTTTTATATATCTTTTAGCTAACTGACTGATCACATGACATGTTGAACCTTTCAAATGCCACACAACAGAAGAGTTAATAAGACTAATTTGTGATCCTTTGTAATACAAAAAGATGGACTGACAGCAAAATAGTGATTTGCAGGTTTAATATGGATTTCTGTGTCTTTTGTGTTTCTGGAGGAGCGAAGGCATCATTGTATTGCTAGTCTTCTCACTGTGGGAAAGGAATCAAGGAACCAGTAGAGCAGAATAATCGAAGCAATATAGCAGCTATCCCTTTGTTAGTCAAAGTCACCTTCTTGGAAGAAGTATGTTGGAATGAAAGCATGGCTGAATAAAATGTTACAGAATTTTCTAAGGACACGTCGTCAATCCCAGTTTTTCTTTGGGATAAGGAAAGAGATGGGTGAAATCTAATGAGTGATTCTGCAGATATTTCTATGTACCTGACTTTAAACCTAACTAGATTCTTTTCTTTCTATTTTGTAAATAATGTTACTATGCAGAAAATAAAAAGGCAGAAACAAAGGACAGCTAAAACATAACAAAAATAAACATAGCAAACAAAAGCAGATACATAGCTAGACTCATATTAATTCACAAATCATGGGGCAGCTTGATTTGGAATGCATTATACACTGCTGCCCTTGGAAATAAAGGCCTATCAGAAGTGTGACATATATCCTTTGATGGAGACCTTTCCCTGTGGTGTGTAACAATTTCTGTTTTAATGGAATCCTATAGAAGAAAGGTATTTTAAAGCTCTATTGCATACAAAAGCATGTATTGATGGATTTGGCTAGACTTTTATACCAAAAACCTAGTAGTAAAGTGCTTCTTAATGACTGGTGGAAAAGCTACAGCCTTTTTTCTTTGTCAGTTATGGGTTATTCCATAAATATTTTTGTTGTGTGAAATTTCTGTGGTTCTTTGCATCTAAAGGTATCTAGAACGCAGTTCCAGATTATAATTGTTCCCTGTTTTATTGACAGGAAAACTACTTGGGTTCATTTCAGCAGCACCTAATTGTGGGGGGAAAGACAGTGGGAGGTAAATCAAGATGAGAATTACTTCAGTGGGAAGCTGCCCTTCAGTTTTAGAGAAAGTTTTAAAAAAAAGTTTTAAGAAGCGGCTTCTCTGTAGCAGTGCCTGCCCTCTGGAATGAGGTTTCCCTCCCCCCCAAGATCCAAATGGCCCCGTCTCTTCTCTCTCCCTTTATTGTTTATGTTTTATTGATCTTACTGTAATTTCTTTGTTTGATTGTTGTGAGCCGATGTCAGCCCTTCAAGGGACTCCAGACCTAGAAACCAAAGTTGTGAATGCTAATACTACTTTTATTGTAAGGTTACAATAACAGAATCATGCAAGTCTGAAAGCACTTCCCTCCTCCTTGCCTTTATGTTCCAGAGAACTAGGGAGAGTCAATTCTGAGATGCTTGCTCAAAATACATGTCTAGTTTATCATACTGTTCTTTAGGCTGTGGCTCTTCCTCCTGCCTCTCAAGGTTATTCTCACTGCCCATTACAGCCACCCAGAATTGTTGAGAGTCAGGCGGCATACAAGTCTAATAAATTATTATTACCCACAATTACTATAAAATATTATAATAACATTATTATTAAAGTGCTGTGAAACTCTCATTGTATCATTTCCTCTGGTACAGGATCCACTCCGCTAAACTTGTAGAGTTAATCAGCTCACTTTTCCAAGCTGCCAGAAGACCTGCAGCATTGAGTTAAGCAGGGGCACTGCTGATCTCAGATCAACACATCCCTTGCATGTGGAGGGAGCCTTGAAATGACTGAACCAACCATTCTCCAGGCTTATGCCACCAATGAGCCTCAAACCTGATTTGAAAGAAATTTTAATAAAAGAGGGCATCAACCAAGTGAATTTGAGGAGCCCCTAGCAACAACACAAGCTAGACTATGAAGAGTAGATTACCAAGGTCATCTTCAGCAGAAGACCTGGAAGAAAAAAGAAACACAAAGTGAAGGGGAGATGAAGGAGAAGGATTTGTAGTAGTTCTGTATTAGAAATCTAGTGAGAAGTAGTGTGATTTTATTCATTTATATATTGCTCAGCTTCTAAGACCCTAAAACTGGGCAGTTTACCCTAATAGGGTTAAAACATACACAATCAAATATTAAAATATAAAAATCATATACATTAGCAGCCCCAGCACTGAGCTCAACTAGTGTTCTGAGGAGACAGCTCAGAGAAATCTGTGATATAACAATTTTGAAACAGGGATAAAATCTCTGCAACTTGCGTTAGTGTTCTGTTCTACCAAGAAAATATATCTTTCCAAACAGTAAAATTTGGCTGTGGAGATGGAATTTGGTTTCATATCCACTGGGAATCAGGGAAGCTAATCTGTCCTGTGTTCTAAATTGGGATTAATAGATTTCCAATCAGTTTGGTTTATTGCTTATAGTGTCTTTCTCAAGTCCATTTAAAGTATTAAAAAAAATAAGCAGACATACACCAACAATATTTATTTATAAATATTTATATTTACTTTTTTATTTCTACCTGTGTAAACTTAATTTTCTGAATGTCTTAAGTACTGCCTTTGGTTGTGCCACCATTATTCCCATGACCAATAACATGTTATCTAATATAAAAATTTATGAGAGACATGGTATGGCAGTGTGTACTGGATTTTAAAAGTGAGGATTTTTCCCCCTGGAAAAAAATTGGGAATAAGAGCAGGATCCCACTTTCCATTAAGTGGTGGTGATAATGGTGGAATTCCCCTATTCATTGCCTTTTTTGTTGTTGTTCAGTCGTTAAGCCGTGTCTGACTCTTCGTGACCCCATGAACCATATTGCGCCAGGCCTTCCTGTCCTTCACTGCCTCCCTGAGTTTGCTCAGTTTCATGCTCATTACTTTTTAGTGCACAATAATGTGGTTAGTATGTAGTATGTAGTATCCATCCATGTAGCACCCACACAGCACAGAATTACCTACTACACCATTTTCGAGCTGGAATCAGGAGCTCCTGCTGCACATCATGAACTACACAACATTATTAAGTAGTCTGTAAATTAGTCCCATGTCTGCCTACACCTTTTTGAATGTTCTGTGGATTTAGAAGACTTTTCCCCCTGCTCTGAATGTTTCCTTTAAAGGGAATAGATATTGGGAACTCTTCTTTTCCAGAATTCATACATATATCCAAATCTGTTTCTTTTTTGTTAATCATCCATCTGGGAGGCTTGCTGCTCCTCCTTATATTAAACAGGGATAATTGTTTGCATATGTGAAATGCTAAAAAAAAAGCCTGTTCTATCTCAAGATAGTTATTTTCCTAATTGGAAGTTCATGGGGAAATCTATCACCCACCCATCAGATTGTAAAAATGATTCCTCATTGAATAGTTATTCACACTTTGACTTTTACCTGCATGATTTGGGAAGCTGATATGTACATGTATATTTTTGCATTATCTGACATAATGGCTGGAGGGTAAACAAATTCTAACTTGGTTAGAAACCAAGATACTCGAACAGCAGGTGGCAGCCGTGGCCAGGAGGGCTTTTGCACAGCTTCGGGTTGTGTACCAGTTACGCTCTTTCCTGGATTGGGATGCCCTGCAAACAGTCACTCATGCCCTTGTTGTCTCCCAGATAGACTACTGCAATGCGCTCTACATGGGGCTACCCTTGAAGAGTATCCAGAAGCTTCAGCTGGTCCAGAATGCGGCCGCGCGAGCAATTTTTGGGGCCCGAAGAAGGACCCCTATAACACCCTTGCTCTGTGAGCTGCATTGGGTGCCAGTTTGCTTCCGGATCCAATTCAAGGTGTTGGTTATCACCTTTAAAGCCCTACATGGCATGGGGCCAGGTTACCTGAAGGACGCCTCACCCCCACGATTTCAACCCGTCCCACCCGATCTCACAGAGAGGGCATGCTCCGGATCCCCGCGGTAAAAGAACTTCGATTAGCGGGGTCCAGAAGGCGGGCTTTCTCTGCTGTAGCCCCCGCCCTTTGGAACATCTTGCCCCCGGAGGTGAGACAGGCCCCCTCACTCCAGGCCTTTCGGAGGGATTTGAAGACCTGGCTCTGCCATCTGGCCTGGGGCGAGGAGGGAGGATATCAGAAATGGGGTTGGCTGGCCCCTTAGCGGCCTGGTGTGGCCTCTACCGGCCTCTTGGACTTTTTAGCCTTTTTATCTTTGTAAGTTTGGTTTTTATAACTTTTAATTATGTATTTTTGATTTTAGTTTGTTGTTAGCCACCCAGAGTCCCCCGTTGTGGGGAGATGGGCGGGGACAAGTCTATTAAATAAATAAATTAAATAAATAAATATTCCCAAAGAGTTATAATCTTTATCGAGATTTTCTTATTGAAATCTGTTCAACTAGAGGCATGATTTGCATGGTCATCAGAAATTACAGAAAGTCTTTAATGTGAACTTTCTGCAAGTTCCTTTGATTAGATATTAAATAAAAACCCATACTTTAAGAAATATGTGTTTGCTTTCTTGAGTCTACTGTAAGAAAGAAATCAGAATAAGGGATAATTCTAGCCCCATAGAGGCCTTCTGCCTTCAGCCTCAGATTTTTCATCCTCTTGGACTCTCCTTCTTCTTTTTAGTAATGTTTTTAATTAAGGTTTTATGTACTTATATATTTTATGTTTTTAATGTTTGTTGTGAATTGCCCAGAGTTCCCCCAGTAGGGGGAGATGGGCGGTGGAAAAATTTAATAAATAAATAAATAAATAAATAAATAAATAAAATTCCATGTGTCTACATATTTAGAATGAATTATTTCCCCCTTCTGCAGCTAACAATAAACCAACAGTTCTCTTTCCTTGTATAAATGCTTTTTGTAGAAGATGTAGGAAGATTTTACACATATCAATCTAAGGCTGGGAAAGAACAGACTGCATCATTCTCCATGTGGTGGATATGTTTCAGCATGTTTAGTGGGTGTCAGGATGAACTTCAAGGAGAATTGCATACTAGTACAATAAATACTGGGGAGTCAGTATTTTCCTTTAAAATGTGATACAGTAAAGCCATTAACGATACAAATTTGTTATGTCTTGTGAAATGGCCCTAAAAAGCATATTAATGTAGAGTACTGTTTTAATGTAAATTTTAAAATAACATTAAAATTAATATTAAGATAATCTTAATTACTCTTAGTTGTTCAAGGAGGTTTTTGTGGCCAAAATGGGAAAATAATGAGAAAGGTAAACAGATAAAAATGGAACAACTCAAGGGAGGCAATGATACACAGAAGGATAAAGCTTGAGATTCTGAAACCAGCACAATTTATGTCAGAGTAAGTATGCATGTGATTGTGGTATTGGTGACCTCATGAAGAAGACATAGGGAATGGCCATGAAGGACAGGAGTTGCTACCAAGTCAATGATCAGATAAATTGGGATTAAGCCTCATCCAAGAAACAAACTTGAGAAAACGACAGACAGGCTCCTCCCTAGTTCACACAAAAATAAAGCAAGGGAAAGGGGAAACACATTCAGGCTTGCAAGATTCTGTTACTGTAGACTAAAAGTAGTCTTGACCTACATGGCATTGGTTTCTTAGTCTGGTCTACCTGGTACGGCTGATACCTCAGTACTGTTTCTCTGCTTGGCTCACTGTTTTCACTTACGGCGGCAAAGCAATTTCTTTTAAACATGCAAAAGTGTCATTGAGTGACTTTCTCCCTAATTTTACATTCAAGTTCATGGATGAGTAGCAAGAGTTTTAGGGAAGATCAAACTTTCAATAAATTAATCTTCCAAAATCAGATCTGCTTATCTGGTCCAAGCTAAAGATTGGCCACAAAAGTGCCTATCCATCAATATCTATTGAGAGGGGAAGCCTCACTCGTGTACATGCCTTTTGTATGTATAGTGACCATGTTGATATTCTGCTAAAAGTTTATTCAAGTTCTCGAGTTCTGTTGGTTGGCTGGCTTCTTCAAGAATGTGTGTAATTATTAGGAATAAAGTGTTTATTAAAGATATGTGCTATATTTGAAATATACCGAGTATCCAGCTTCTGCTTACTATACCTTCCTACCTACCTCTCTCAGTCTATCCTATTCCATGAAATATTGTGAAGATAACACTGATTCACAACTGATGTTCCCATTTGTGCCATTTTTCCCTTTACGGATTATAACAAGTTTACAAATATGGTTAATCTTTGATGGAGGTACTGCATATTAAACTTCTACTCTTGTTATATAAGTTTTATTTCTCTTTTCATATAAGGTAGATTGTTTCAAGGCCCACTTAATTCTTAAATGGTGATGAATATCTAGAATCTGTTGACTGTATTTTAAAAGCTCAGAAAACACTGATACATCCACATTGATTGTTTTGTAGAAGGTGTGAGCTGCATGAATAAAGATCATGGTTGTGGCCATATCTGCAAAGAAGCGCCTAAAGGAGGAGTGGACTGTGAATGCAGACCTGGATTTGAACTGGCCAGGAACCAAAGAGACTGTATTTGTATGCAACATTCTACACATAGCTGATTCTTATGCAGCCCCTCAAATAAGAAGGAATTGCTAAGCACCTTTCTTCCCTTGTTTATCTGATCATCTCTTGGTTTCAAGGATTTTCACTGTTCATCTTTTGCCTTGTGACAATTTTAATGATGATCAGAATTAAGAGGCAGTAGATGGTATGCATGATTGGTAGTATGCAGTAGATGGTATGCATTAGAGGTTTGTTAGACTGCAAGAAATCTTTCTTTGTAGAAGAAATCTTTCTTTGTAGAATTTTAACTGAATTTTAATCAGAGCTCTTGGAATAGAATTCTGTAGCCAAAGATGTAAATTAACTGTGGGTGTCCAGTCTTGAATTCAGGTATTATGTCTTCAGGTGATTTTCTAATCAGAGAACTAATCTGCAATGCTATATACCAACCTATCAGAAGTTACCATAACACAATTAAGTTAAGCAGCATTACTTCTGTATAGGCAAGAATAGAATTGCCATATTTGATATCCATGCAGTTTAGCTGAGAGCATGGGTATCCACAGAAGGGTGTCAAAATCTGTAAGATGACGGACAGAGTGTCATGATTGAAGCCCCACATCTTTTATACATGTGTGCAATGTCAACAGACATTCAAAAGGGGTGAGGCTTCGATCACAATGTCATGCTCAACACCTTGCAGGTTTAAGTAGAGGCTCATGGCTAAGAGAAAGTGCTATCCTTAAATATCACATTTTCAAATGGAAAATGTGCCTGTTACATTAGTATAGTAACTTGGTTTTCATTGGCTCATCAAACTTATACAATTTAAATTAATGGATTTAAAATTTTATGTATAGTATAATTGCTTTAATTGCATTACATTAATTGTTAAAAGGAAGAATGCCAATGAACAGAACTCCTTAATTTTGTTGCTGCCCCTGAATATAATAAATGTTGATTTGAGAATTATGTAAAGATACACACATAGATAATTTTTTGTTAAAGTAGCTCATAGACTTGCAAACATACAGGACTCAAAGATGTGACATTCAAAGTAGAGAGTCACTTAGCACAGAAAGATATATAGTTTATAAATACTTCAGAAGTTCAATTAGATCTTTACTTTCCAGTGACTTGCAACCATGGTAATGGAGGCTGTCAGCACACTTGTGAAGATGCAGAAGATGGGCCCGTCTGTGGATGTCACCCAGAGTACACAGTGCATGCCAATGGAAAAACATGTATTGGTATCTAACTTCTTTTCTGCTACATCAAGTGTAGATAGGTTGTGAATAAACATTAAACAGTTTCTGAATGAGTGATTTCTCTCAGTAAAAATATAGATTTATTTACAGTTTACTTAAAAATTGCAGAAAATCCAAATAGTATCTTTACGGATGAGAAACATGCTGGGTCTGTTTTTATACATATATCAGCACATGTACATCACAATAGGCTATGATGATGCTCCTGACTAATTAAAATATGAACTCCCTTTAAAATATTCCCTTTTAAAATATTACAATATTTTGATATAATAATTGAGAGATTAACTCAAGAGCTTGCCTACCATTCTTAGGGGTTTTTCAGATTTGTAGCTTGAATTGTGTTTGCTTCAACAATCCAGCTGCTCTTCTGCATTAAATCTGTATTGGCAATATAAATATGTTAATAACAATATTAATAGTAATGAAAGGAGGGAGTCTGAAACATATTTTAGCATTCTTCATGGAACCATAAAATACAAGGTGTGTAGGTTCCTCCTGTACCAACTCCTTTGTGAACTCCTACGGATATCAACAGAATATTTGGTAGTCTATTCTTGTAAATTGACATTTATTTTAGAGATGGATGGGTTTGTTAACTTTTAAATAATGTGGATGGTATGGCTGTTGTTTCCCATAGTTCCATCCTATTTCAATTAGATTGAAGCATTCACTTCGGAAAGACCAACAATAATTTTTCTTCTGCTAGAATTTTATGCTTCTGGTTTAAATTCTCACTTGATGTGGGATCCTACATACCTAAGAATCAGCATGGTGTATTAGCCATAGGGATGGAGTTAGCCAGGGAACCCTGGTTCAAATTCCTTTCACTGGTGAAATGCCACCCTAAATTCCCTGGTCCCAAGGGTGGAAAAAACATGTAACTAATAAGACTAATACGAGAAACTAGGCATAATAGATTAGGCATTATATACTGTATTACAGCCAAAGATTAGGGTGGAGTAAACATTAATTATCTGTACTACAATGCTGTTAACAAAATAACAAGGTATGTTCTTCAAACATAAGCAGTGGATTTGAACCTTGGTGCTTTCACTTGAAGAATTAAACTATCAACATATCAAGAAATCCTCTGTTTGGCCATTACAACATAGAATCATAGAATGTAAAGGTTGGAAGTGATCCTAGGGATCCCCTAGCCCAATCACCTGCCTAGTGCAGGAATCCACTACTTACAGCATCCCTAAGAGATGGTTGTCCAGCCTGTTGCTGATGAATTCTACAAGTAATCATGGATTGTATTAGGTACTTCATTTTATGTAAATTAAACCTGCTGCTCATTGACTATAATAACTGTATGACAAGGGAGATCATCAGTGTTACTAGGGCAGCAGGAGATAGGAATGGAATAGTTCTAAAAATAATATTTACAAAAGAAAAATCTGAAAACTTGGGTATGGTAGAGCACCATTTTATTATGGCAGAGAGAAAAAAAACAAGATTGCCAAAGAAGCTGCTCCAAGTTAATATATTTTATAAGCAGAGGGAAACTCATTAGTCCCTTGGAAGGTTTTCTAGTCAAAACACATTTAGCAGTATACAGCTAGAACTGTGCCAGAACAAAACTTGTTTTCTACAATCCTTCATTTTTAGGGTAACTTCTTTTATTTTATATAGCTTGATATCAAATAGATATATATGAGTTGGATCACACATGATTACTTAACTATGGTTTACTTATATCACAAATGGCTGGGTTTATACAACACGCTAAGCTATACTGCATGGTTTACAAATCACAATGGCTGGGTAAAAACAACATGCCAGGTCAAAACCAGATAAACTATTGTACGTCATGGTACACAGTACTGTGGGGTACAAACCCAACCAGTGTTAATTCAAACAAAGATAATGTCTGTCACCTGGCAGAAAATGATGAAAACCCCCTCAAAGTTACCAGATAAGCTGGTGGATAATTATTTCCTCAGTTAAAATGTATTGCCTAGAATATTGGGGTTTTCATTCCATGCATGACCATTTGCTATTTTTTTTTCTTTTCCATATCAAGAGAGAGTAGAAGCTACCACAGAAATCTCTGAAAACAATGTTACAGCAGGAGCTGATGCAGACAAGCGAGTGAAGCGGCGACTGCTTATGGGTAAAGAGATGTTCAGGTCTGATGGTTGGCTGTAAGGGATTTCCAAGCTTTGCTGTATGAAACGCCATCTCACAACGCGACTGCTGCAATTTGCATGACTTTACAGAAACTGGAAATACACTCCTACTCATTCCACCTAATGAAATGAATGGAATTTCTATTTGCTTTCAGATCAGTACAGTTAGGCACAAATTGTCCCTGCCACTGCAGAACCTGTCAAGTTCTCTGTTTTTGCCAGTTGTCATGTAATATATTCAGTAATGCTTTTTCATAGAGATAGAGTGCTATTGTGCTAAACTACAGTTGCAGCTTCTGCTTCAAATCTGCAGAAACATGTAGAATTAAGTCAACTTTCTGGAAAGAAGCAACAAACTATTGAGGATGTTGCAGGAGAAAATTAGTTTGTGGCTGGGTAGTATCTACATACTATGAGGAACAGTCAGGTTCACTTGCTGCAGATGACATCCCCTGCTAATTAACAGGATATGCCCCAGCAAAGAAACTGACATGCAGGAACTATATGGATACCCCAGTGAAAAACAACAGCTTGTAGGTAGCTACTGTGGGAAGGTTGAATTCTGTGTTGGGATCATTGAAGAAGGAACTGAAAATTATGCTACAGTAAATTAACAAATTTAACAGAGGAAAGGGATGTCCATTAGACCTGAATGTCCGTAAAATTGGCAAATAGGATGTTATGTATAATAAAATGGTCTTGGGGTGCATATAATAATCAGTGGAATTTTATGCATGTCTAAAATGGCAACCAGAGGTCTGTTGCATCCAAAATTTAGTAAACCAAAGCCCAGGAAATTGTGGGCTTACTGTATAGTACTGCTTTATAAATGCATCTGGTAACATTGGAGTACTGTGTATCATTCTGGTTGTTGTGTAAGCTGTAAAAGGAGTTGGGTGCCTTAAAGGTTTCTGAAATAGGCAACCAGGTGGTCGGGGGTTAAGGCAACTTCCTATAAGAAAAAATTAAAATATTTGGAGCATCTTACTTTAAAAAAGAGCCAGTGAGAGGGGATGAAGTAGTGATGTGTAAAAATATGTGTAGCCTGGTATAGTTGTATAGGAAGAAACCTAAGGATATCTGATAAAATTTAAATGTTAAGAAATTCAGGTCAGATGAAGAAATATGCTTCCTCATATTAGACCATAATTAACCTATGGACTTCTGCAACTGATGCTTCTGAGTGTCAGTCTAGTAGCTTTAAAAAAGGATTAAATATATTAATGGAAGATAAGTCTATCAGCCATGATGATTATAGAGAGTTTATATGTTATCAGAGGCAGTATGCTTCTGAATACCAAACTTTGAATATCAGTTGTTAGGGAACACAGATGGGAAGGGTTGGTCATGTCCAGCTTGTGGAACAGAAACTTTGGCCTGATTCAGTACGGATTTTCTCAGATTCCTATGGAAACCAAATTGAATATTAACCTGTAGGTGATTCTACTTATAGTTAACCTATCTTGGATTTTTTAAACTTTAAAGCTAAAGTTAACTGTAGCAAAAAAGTCTCTGGAGTTCTTGGTGTTCTTTGAGCCTAGTTCAGAGAGCACCGAGAACTCCACAGTTCAACCCTGAGCTACAGATACCGTCTTCTATTGGAGAAAAGTCTCTGTATCTTAATTTAAAATTAGTATTAGATTAGAATTAATTCTGTTGAATAAATTAAAATATCTCCTTTTAAATTTTCTTCTAGTTTTTCTTTTCTGCAAATGCCAAATTTTGTTCCTTTTCCTTAGAAACTTGTGCAGTAAATAATGGGGGCTGTGATCGTACTTGTAAAGACACTTCAACAGGCGTCCACTGCAGTTGTCCTATTGGATTTACTCTTCAGCTTGATGGGAAGACATGTAAAGGTAGAGTTCTGTCTTCTTTGCAATGTGCAAGCAAAACTTATATCTGCAGAGGACCTTTGTCTAAAATCCCAGAAAAGTATAATTTTGCTAAGCCAGTAAAAAAACAAACAAACTGAAAAGCAGTATACAAGGAGTCGCTTTGATTGTTTCTATACTTAAATATTTGTGTGTAAACTTCAGTTTGTTTTTTGCATTCAGTTCAGTGTGATCACAGTGTTGTATTGTGTTAATACAACACTAGAGCTTAGAGGCAGAGGACCATCTCTGTATATATCAGACTAAACTTAAACAAAATTATTTGCACATGTATCATTCAGTATCAAAACAACTATAGATAACAGCTACTTCTCATACTATGAAAACGACTAACAGCCATTTGATTATGTGGGCAGAAACACAGGTCTCCTGTTCATGTTGCAATGTTTGCAAAAAAGGTGGTCAAACAGCAATGTTATCTTCCCATAAGAAGCAAAGTGGTTCTAAATCAACAAAGGTTATATTTTGTCCTGAAAAGTGAAACTACTCAGTACTCTTACTGTCTAAATATGAAACAAAAACTGAAATGTCTACCCTCCATAGGAGCTCATCAGCTATTATTTCTGCCTTAAGTCAATTTTCTGGCCTTTTTTGGGTGGGGGAGGTGATTCTGTTTCTCTAAGAGTGAGTGCATGATAGAATGATGTAATTATACCTATTGGAACAGAATTCTCAGTTTCTCCATAAGCTGATTCTCATCATTGATGTGAGTTGAATTTACAAAGCAAGAGTACAAACTCAGATTTTTGTTATAATTTTTGTCAACTAATGGCTGGTGTGGGTCTTCCGGGCTGTGTGGCCGCGGTCTTGAAGTTTTGTTTCCTAACGTTTCGCCAGCACCTGTGACCTGTGATCCGATTGACACGATCCATGAGGGTTTTGATAATGCCTCTTTTCTGACGTGGGTGGTGGTTGGATAATCGGATCTGCGAAACCCAATTCCTAAACTCTGAACTTAACCACCTTAATTGGGTCCTACAAGCGAATGGCTACTCCAAGAATGAAATAAAAAGAGCCATCAAACCAAGAAAGCAACATGCGACTGAAGAAGAAAAACAGCCACCCACCAATAAAGTATCTCTGCCCTATATCAAAGGGGTCACAGACCGCATGGGAAAACTGATGGAAAAACACAATTTCCAAACAATCTTCAGACCCACCAGAAAAGTACAAGAAGTGCTAAAATCAGCAAAAGACAAAAGGGATCCCCTCACCGCTGCAGGAGTATACCGCATACCATGCAGTTGCGGGCAAGTATACATCGGGACCACAAAACGCAACATCCATACCAGGATAAAAGAACACGAAAGACACTGCAGACTACAGCAACCAGAAAAATCTGCAGTAGCTGAACATGCTCTCAAGCACACTGGACACAAAATCCTATTTGAAAACACAGAGATACTAGACAACACCAACAGCCACTATACCAGGCTATACCGGGAAGCCATTGAGATTCACAAACACCAGCACAGTTTCAATAAAAAAGAGGAGAGTCTAAAAATCAACAAAACCTGGCTACCAATCCTGAAAAATACAGCCTGCAAAAGGTCAACGAACTCAGCTCAACCACCAGGACATGTGAACAGTTCACACAATGAACTTGCTAATCACCCCCAGCAGCCCCTTGTTAACAATTCAGTAGAAGAAAAAACCCTGCCTAATCCCCAGGAAAATACACACAGATGCTGACACCAAAACAAGCAGCCACTCAGTAACCCAACCCCCCCACCCCCCCAGATCTCTATAAATACCCACAGAAGGGTCACTTCACCCTGGGCACAGAGAGAACTGCTCCTGTCTGTGCTCCTGCACTCTGAAGATGCCGGTCACAGGTGCTGGCGAAACGTTAGGAAACAAAACTTCAAGACCACGGCCACACAGCCCGGAAGACCCACACCAGCCATCGTATGCCGGCCGTGAAAGCCTTCGACAATACTTTGTCAACTAAATTAATCTGTATTAAGCAATCCTGAACAAATCTAATCATAAATGCTATGTTGGGTCTGACTAGATACTAAATTCACTGATTTATCAAGATGATACATATCTCCAAATGCTATATATCCTCCAGAAAATGATAATAGACATTAGTGGTCCAAAACTGATTAAGGTTTTTAATAACTGATTAATAACTTTGTCTACATCTTCCCCATATTACAAAAAATATTATATTAAAACCTCAAGTGACCAGAACTATGATTGGTGATGGAGGTTAGCATCTATAGCCTATCTCGTAATGACATAGCATATATCCAGTTGAGATTTGAAAAATAAAAGGAATAAATGGTAAAGAGCATGAATGCATGAAGCAGAAGAAAAAAATAGATATGAGGTGTGTCTGAAACCAATAAAAGGGACAAGGGGAGGATGTAATAAAGCTGAATGAAGGTGGTCTGATTTTGTAGAGTGGAGTTGATGAATATGTGCAGGAAAATGAAGGAGTAAGTATGAGCCCTTCAAGGTAGACCAGATCAAGAAAAAGATGCCATGTAGGCCTAAAACTACTTTTATCAGAATGGCTATAGTATCAGAATCTTGCAAGTCTGAATATGCTTCCCCTCCTCCCTCTTTTATTTTCATGTGAATTGGGGGAAGGGGGACTGCCTTAGATGATTTTGTAAATCCCTTTCTTGGTATGGGCTTAGGCCATGTTTATTTGTTCATTGCCTTGGTAATGGATCTTCCCTCCTTCCATAAAGGCCATCCTCTTACTCGCTACAGTAAGTTTAATTAGGAATAATAGAGCTTAAAATGTAAATTGAGAAGTAGGAAATCATGTCATCTAGGTTACTATGGGTGCATATGTATAGGAACCCATAGGTTGGTAGGAGTTGCATAACAGTATCCAGTGAATGGTGGTAATGGAAAAACTAGAGATACTTTCTGGGAAAAGAATTATTCTATTAAGTGTCATGAAAGAATGGGTACAAACAAGATGAGAATATAGAAAAATTGATTAGGCCATCTGGAGATCATAAAATAAATAAGAACGATGGCTGATTAATATCTGGTTAGAAAAACAACTTATTCAAGTATGTTTTTAAAACATAACTCTGTTCATACATACAAATGGGGAAAGAATCTGAAAGTGTTTCAACTATTTATGATGAAATATTAAGAGAATACAGGTAGTCCTCATTGCATGACCACTCATTCAGTGACTGTTGGAAATTATGACAGCACTGAATGAGGGGGACTTATAAAAGAATGACTAGAAATTGGTATGAAAAGAGGACAATAACAGAAAATTGACAAAGTGTGCATTGCACAATGTGCATCACAAGTACAAAAGGTGTGAAGTTTGTTTCATCACATGCTCCGTTCCTGCAGATGGCAATATTTAAGAGTTTTAGAAGCAACCCAGATTATATTTATAAAAGGTATGCTTCATGCCCCCCTTCCATGTGTCAGATGCTCTCTTGTGTTTGAAAGTTGTTACTTCTTCTATAGAGATGTATTTGAGAATTTGTCTGTTAAGATACTGGTTAAAATTAAAGTGTGAAACGCACACAAACACACACACACACACACTCATACACTTCTCATTGACAAGTTTATTTCTTTAGAAAAACAGAGTATAGGGACAGACTTAAGTTATTGTGGCCTTTCAGCTTAATTCTCATTCCAGCAAGGGAGAATGTATCAGTAGAAATACAGCAGAGTATGGGGGATCTAATTTACAGAAAGAATGAAGTCTAGCCTTCCATTACTGCAAGTGTGGTATATGCAGTGGACTGCTTGTTCTGGCCAACTGTATCTTCAATATTCTCTCTGTTTCATATAGAAACGTGTTTTCCTTGGCTTCAGGTAATACTATACCATCTATGATTTTGGAAGGCACTCCTCTACAAGACCACTTCTGACCGTGTTCTGACTCAGTTCTTAATGTTTTGCAGCATTATCACATGTACCCATTTTGGCATTCTGTTCTAATGCCTGCTTTTCACTAGGAGATCAATTTTTCTAAAATAGTAAGGAAAGTTGCTAAATTCTGTTCAGTAGCAATTGCTCTAAGGAAAAATTGGATCCAATGCTGGAGTGGTTAACTTGGAATTTACATTGCTATTTGATTAGGTATTGTTATTATTCCATTAATTACTCTACATTTTCATTGTTAATATTCCTTTATATTTATTTTTACCTAATAAAGTTTTTGCTTTTCGGCCATAAATATATATATAAATTGAATGTAAATAGCTATAATGAATTATAGCATGCAAAAAAAGTACAGGTAGTCCTTGGGTTATCACAGCAATTGGGACCAGGATTGCCGTTGCTAAGTGATGTGGTTGTAAAGCACAACATCATGTGACTGCATTGCTTAGCAACGGCAGTCCCAGTTGCTGTTGTAATCCCAAGACGCACAGGTTGTTAAGCGGGAAGCGGCAGGAGTCCCAGGTAAGGAGTGCAGGGGTGCAGTTGGGGGTGGGGGAGACCTGGGAGGGCCAGTGCAGGCCCCACATGAGTTGGGGGAGACCCAGTACAGGCCATGTACAAGGCCAGGGATAGGTGGTGCAGCGTGTTGCAAATGCAGGGAGGCTGGGGAGTGGATGACGTGGTGTTAATGCAGGGAGGCCAGGGGTTGGATGGTGTGGCACAAGCACAGGGAGGCCAGGGAGTCTTACCAAAGTGACTTGCAACCTCCCCTGCTGGCTTCCCCATTGACTTTGCTTGTAGGAAGCCAGCAGGGAGAGTTGCAAATGGCGACCATATAACCATGGGACACTGCAACCATTATAAGTGCGAGCCGGTTGCCAAACTCCTGAATCACAATCATGTGACTGTGGGGGGCGCTGCAACGGCCAGAACTTTGAGGGCAGTCGTAAGTACCACTTGTTCAGCACCATCACAACTTCAAACGGTTGCTGAACAAGTAGTCAGTATGCGAGGACTATCTGTAATGACATTTTAAACTTTGTGGTGGTACAAAACAGTTGTTCTAAAGAAGATATTTTTAAAAAATAGTGCAAAACTAGAAGGAAAAGATCACTTAGGTCTTGTATACTTCTTACACTAAAAGACTCTTGACTGATTTGCTTTCAAGGTTATGACACATGTTTAAAACCTTTCAGGAAAAGGAAATGAAGCTCATTATGTCACTTATCATCCCTTTTCTTTCTTTCAGACATTGATGAATGCCAGACCAGTAATGGTGGATGTGATCATTTTTGTAAAAATACAGTTGGTAGTTTTGATTGCAGCTGCAAAAAAGGTTTTAAATTATTAACTGATGAAAAATTGTGTCAAGGTATGTGTGGGAGGAAGCAGTAAAAAATAAGTATACTTGCTGGCTGGGGAATTCTGGGAGTTGAAGTCCTTACATCTTAAAGTTGCCAAGGTTGAGAAACACTGACATAGGGAGAGATTTAAACTATTTTTGGATTATGTTTACAACAGCAGAATGATTAATTAGCATGAAGTAATTTAGTAAAATGATAATAAGCAGAGATTAATCTGTTTGGCAAGTGTAATTCACTTTCTGGATAACCATCTGGGAACCATAATTAACTATAACTTTCAGAAAGTAGAATAGATTGCTATCAATAGAACTCTTGCTTTGATTCTTCTAAGATGAAACATGACAAATATTTTCTTTCTTGCTGAGGATGTGTTGAATGTACACATTTTTGAGTGAAAATAGCCTTATATGTTTTTAAGGATTGAATATATTCTCACCAGACATGTTGATAGTTTACCTTGATATATTGATAGTTTATCATTGCCCTTCTGTACAATTTTTAAGTTATCTTTTTAAGACAAATATGGATATAAATCCAAGGCTAAATATAAAAATTTAAAACTTATCTTGTGCGAGCTAATAATGATAGCCCTCATGCATATCTTCCCCACAATTCATATTTCAGCCTCTGATATCACTCTCCAGCTGCAAGCTGTCCATAATCTAAAACTCTTTTGATTGCAGGTAGATCTAGGACTTGGATCCTGAATAATGCTTTATCAGCAGTGTGTCTCCTTAGCAGAATTTCACTCATGGGTACTCTTACTGATGGAAAAGGAGGGAGACTATTTTAACCGATTGCTCCTCCCACTGCAGCCTTTTCATCAAACCTGGTTCTATTCCTTTGGAACATATTTGGGAGAATAGGGATGGCAAAGGCAGAGGGAATCAGGAACACGTGCCTCTCTTCTTCTGCCAGTGGGAGTATCCCATGGCCGAGTCCTGCTTGGGCAGCCTTCTTAGATCTTAAGCACTGAAGAGTAATTCTAGCAGGTATTAATTAGGCAGAGCAATTTTAAGGGGGGAAAAAAATAGAAAGTGTTCACAATGTGCCTGCTTTAATTGCCCTGTTTGCTCTGGAAAAGCTACTTCCAAATGGTGGTTGGGAACAGATAATGTTTTGTGGAGAAAGATATAATGCCACTACCTTCCTACAGTTTTCATTCCTCCAAAGCAGCTTTATTTATTTATTTGTTTGTTTATCATATTTATATGACCACCCATCTCACAAAACGTGACTCTGGGCAGTGTATAATATAAAATATATTTTAAAAAACTCAGCAATTACAAACATTAGTATTATTATTAAAAGGCTAGGAGAGAGCATCAGATATTATGAACAATGGAGCCATCTCATCAAATCGCCATTCCCTTGAGGTTTTTTTAAATAATAATTTATTATTTTTTTTAAAAAAGGAACAGTAAAAACTAACAAAAACTAATATTAAGAGAAAGGATAAAAAGACAGAAAATTGAAAAAAGAAAAAAGAGTAAAGTTCAAAAGTGCAGAAAAGAAAAAGAAAGAAACAACAAAGGAAAAAAAGAATTGACTTCCGACCCTCCTTGCAACAGATATAAGTAACAATATACATCAAACTCTTACTCTAAAATTATTTATTTATTTACTTACTCTAAAATTATTATTTCTGTTAACTCATATTATTTCTAATCTTCAAATCCAAAGAACATAATTTCACTTTTTTCTGTTTCCCGCAAAAGTCCAAAAGAGGTTTCCAGTTAGCATTAAAATTACATAATATCTCAAATCAAGGCAGTCAATTTTCCCATCTCAACCAACTCCATCATCTTCACCATCCATTCCTCCGCTGTAGGTAATGTCTTATCTTTCCACCTCTGTGCGTATAAAAGCTTTGCTGCTGTTATCATATATAAGACACAACCAGGTTTTGAGGGGTTCCAGAAGGTCAGCAGAGATGGAACCAATCTCACCACATAAGTTTTCCTCCTTATATGCAATGAAATACACATTCAGGACCTCAAAAGCTGCTGGCAGAAACAGATGTTTCACCAGCAGATTTGGAGGGTGAGGTAAGACATTCTCCTTGCTACCTTTTTTTTAACCTCACCTGTGGGAAGAATCTTCTAAATAATACAGGAAAATCAAAAACGATTTTAATACTACATCTATATGTAATGTACAGCTGGGTACATGTTCTATAGCAAATGGTGTGATTAAAATAGTACAGTATTTTCTTGAAATGCAAGAAATTAAATGAACAAAAAAAGTTTCAGATTAAGAAAGAGTAAGAATTCAGTTTGAGGGCAACAATTCAGTACTTTGACTTGCATGATATATGACCTGCATTGTGATCTTAACATTGTGAATTTAACAGAATCCATTGGAGTTGGGCGGCTTATGAATTCAAATAAATAAATATTTCCAGTGTGTTTTTATGAGACTAGTTTATCCTCCCCGTTTAGTTCAGCTTTTCTAGCTTATTAATGTCTCTTCAATAAAAAGCGAAGTACTAAAGCGTCCCTTTAAAATTGCAGACATTGATGAATGTTCTTTTGAAAGGACATGTGACCATTTGTGCATCAATCATCCAGGCACTTTTGAATGTATTTGCAATGAAGGATACACTCTTTTTGGCTTCACACATTGTGGTGGTGAGTGTATATAAACTTATTGCTGGCATTTTCTTTGGAATTCTACTTCTGTGATCTCAACATGAATAGGAAATGTGCATTGCAAGCCCAGTGCCACAGATTTTTCAGATTAATTGCCTTTCTACTTTTCGGGTGGTTTGAAGTAGAAGCCAGGCTGTGCACGCAGTATACTTTTCCTTTAAACAACTTTTTCTTTTTACTTTTACTGGAAAGCAGCTGTGGTTTTTGGAACAAACAGTTGCATTCCACACTTGGGTACTAAGAGCTGGATTTTGCAGATCATGCTTGCAAAGTACTGCTGGTAACACGAATTATGGCATGTGGTAATTATCTGCAAGGTTAGATGCTAACCCAGAATGGTTTTAAGAAATGGATAATGTTTGTTATATGTAGAGGTGAGGTAAATGAATTACCTTTAAAAGAGAAGATAAAATAAATTGTGGAGAAACTAGACGAAACAGGCTCCAGGAAGAGTATGAACCAGACAGTGTGAACTGGATCACACACACAGATTTGCCCCAGTCTATATCAGTTTTTCATTATTGTTAAGCCTATTTCCCTAACCCTATTCCCCTAACCCTAGTTCACCTAAATGCGAAGCAACTCAAGGTGACCACGTTTCTGAGAGAAAGGCAATCCCTACATTTTATTTCAGGGGAAGCTTGATTCTTCATTGTGAGTCATTGTGGTCATTCAAATACCCTAACCCATCCTCAGTTTTGATGAAAGTTGCTGAGAATCAGTAAGGTGTCCTTTGTGCAAATTTGTTATATTTTGGCTGTACGGATCTATGCGGTTGCTAAGAGTCAACAGCAACTCGATGGCACATAATCAATCAATCAATTGGGCACCAGTGATTTGTCCTGAACATTTTGCGAGGGGTTTCCAAGGAAAAGCTAATGTATGCATGCATATGTGTGTTTTATGATTTTGACAATAGTATTAAAATTTCCACATTGGAGAAAAAAATATTTAGCTTTTTATGTATTATGTGCCTGGCAGGAGTTATCCATGTGCAGTTCTTTGCTGACTAGATTCAGAACAGTACCAACTTTTCCCCCCTCATTCTTCTTCTGTAGATATCAATGAATGTAGCATGAACAATGGAGGCTGCCAGCATATCTGCATAAATACACTGGGTAGTTATCAGTGCCACTGTAATGCCGGGTATAAATTACACTGGAACAAAAAGGACTGTGTGGGTAAGATTCAGAGCCCCAAATCCTTTTGCAGCTTTGGACCACTTGCAGGCTGTGCACTTCCCATAATGTACACAATGGGTCTGTACCTGTTCCTTTTATTACACTATTACATGTGGCCAACCAGATTCTTGGAACAATGCAGACTAAAACTATGAATGGTCTTCCAAATTGCATTCAGGTCTCTTAAAAGTTATTGTAGATCTGCAGTACTACATTGCTTCTAATTAGTTGATAAAACAAAACAAAAACAGGAGATACTTTCGGGTCTTTGATGCTTTCTTTCCTGTGCTTTTAATCTAGGCTGTTTTCCCTTTTGCAGTTGTCTGCATGACCCCCTCGCCCCCAGCTTTTTATGATATACTGTGTGTGTATGCCTTCGTTCCCAGTATTATTAATAGCATAAGTGCAGATTGGTAGTGATTGTGTAACATGTACCTTCATATTTGCATTTTAGAACCATGCCAGCCATTAGCTTTCTTGTCCTGTGAGTGTCTGTGTTTTGCTCTATAGAAAGGCCCTTGCCTGATGTCCTTTTCCCCAGAGTATCTCTGCACTGCATTAAGACTGGTGGAAATGACAGATGCTTTTTAATCTGCCCCTCAGATGTCCATTTTGCCTCTGGTAAGTCATGCAGAACAGAGGGGGTGTTGTTGTTGTTGTTGTAATTATTATTATTATTATTCCTAAATTAGGGAAACTTTGATAATATTTTTAAAATATTTGTGACCAAATCAGCGTTTTTTCTAAATTAAATTTAGATTATTTATACACATTATAGGAGAATTCATTTTGTAATACAGGTAGTCCCCAGTTTAAGAATGAGTTCCGTTCCCAAGGTCTGTCCTTAAGTCAAATTTGTATGTAAGCCAAAACAGTATTATTGTATAAGTAATATTGTGTAATGAACTCAAACGTTGTGTATTTAACTCGAATCGTGTATTTAACTTGAATTTTGCTACAGTAGGCTCTGTTCTTAACTATGGGTCATCCATAAACTGGGCATTCTTAACCCAGGGACTACCTGTACATATATTTTAGTAGTATTCATTTTCTATTCTACAAATTTATGTGAAAACTTTTTCTTCCAAGAATCCTTTGATGGTTGCTCTTGAAATGAAGCATAATCTTTATATAAACTGGTAGATTTGTATTATAGAAAGAAAGAGCAGCAAATTGTTCACCATTGGCATAGAAATCAATTGATGGCAACAGAGCATTTTTAAAATATTGTCTATAAAAGTGCTGTAAGAAAAATATATTTCATTACTGTGTCAACAAAGTACTTAGCACTAGAAGTATTATCGATTATGATTTATCTCGATTGCCTTCATTTGAAGGTAAAACCATCATCTACCAGCTAGTTAGCAGACAATAGATATTGGGGAGTTGCATACTTCTTATGGAATAATTCTAAGATTTGCCCAAGGATAGAAAAGATATGTGGGGCTTTAAAGTTCTGTGGTTTCCACTGTGCCTACTGGAATAATGAATATTTTGAAAAATGTAAGTTGGTCAAGCTAGTGTACTTCAGAAGGCCTTTTTCCTATGAATCTTGGTGATCTAGCCAGGACAATGGAAAAAACAGATGGAAGCAAAAATCCCTCTTGCTTCTACTGATTAAAGGTAAGGAAAAAGGAAATAGAACTGTACTTGCATGGTGAGGGAGTAGTAGGAAACAAAGTGGAAACACAGGGTGTGGACTGACAGATCCTTTCTGCCTAGGATTTTAATTTGAGCCAGGGAAGAATTTCGTTATTTAAAAGTTCATCTCTCATTTGAGAACCTGGAACTTTTAAATATGTCCTCTGAGCCACAGGGCTGGAAGAATTTGGATGGAATTTCTAGTTCAGTTTGGAATTTACCAAAGCAACCTTCCTTAAACTGCTGCATCCCAAATACTCTAGACTATAAATTCCATAATTGTGGAGTCCTTGGTGCTGTCTGCGCTTGGTTGCTTGCTTGCAGACATTTCATTACCTGACTAGGTAACATCATTAGTGCTAGTGAATGTGGGGTTTGCTCCCTGTTTATATACACTAGCTTGCCCTGCCAGTGTTGCTGGGGGTGTGGTTTTATTCTTGGTAGTTCCCTGATTAGGGTATTGTTTTCTGCTTGATTGTTTGTCTGGTGTTAATCCCTGCTTATCTGGGTGTTGGCTGCTGGAAAAGATGTGTTCTGGTCTTTTTGTTTCCTTCTTAGCTTTTTTATTGTCTGTTTTGAATGGTATCTAAATGTGGTTTATCTCTATGTGTCTGTTGACGGCTTACTTGCCTGAATGCCAAGCTTCCAGGAATTCCCTAGCGTTTTTGGATTTAGCTTGGTCTAGGATGCTCACAGTTTCCCAATTGAAACCATGGTTGAGTCTGTCCATGTGTTGTGAGGTTAAAGAGTTTTCATCGTGTCTTCTATCTGCTAGTTGGTGTTCATGTATATGCTTTGCTAGTCTTCTGCCTGTCTGTCCTGCATAATGGCTGTTAAGTCCTTACACGGTATGTTATAAATGACTCCTATTTTTTCTTCTTGGGCTACTGGGTCTTTTGGTTTACTTAAGATGTTTTGGAGGGCTTTGGTTGGTTTGTATGCTATGGTGATGTTGTGTGGTTATAATAGTTTGTTGGTTGTTTCTGAGACATTTTTGATATACAGTAGTGTTATTCTTTCATAGCTTGTGTTGGTTGTGCTGTAGTGGGTTCAGTGGTCAGGTACTTTTTGATAAAGTTGCGTGGGTTAGAAGGTGTTGTATGGATGGTCTTATTTCCTTTTTTTGGTGTTCTGAGTTGCTGCAGTGCGTTTGTACTTGTCTGAGTAATGTTCTTACGCAGCTTCTCTTGTGGGATATCAAACTGAAAGTAGGTAGTAAGGCAGATGTTGATGAGGTTCATGATTCTGGGTATTTCGATCTTAGTGCATCTGACTAGGTCAGGTGTGTTGTGTAGTACTGCTGCCATAGATTCTTTCACTAGTTCTGGATCTATGGGCATCAAGAGTGCTGTGACATCAAATGAAACCATACTTTCATCTTCTTCCATTTTTAGATCTTTCTGGCATTAACTTCAGACAAAATAATTTTGTCAGATCTTTCAACCTAGAAATAACATTCCCGTCCCACATTTCAAGTGTGTATATTTACCTGCATTTGAGAACAAAGGATGCTCTGAAAATAGCATCAGAGGAGATACACAGTCTCCAAGATCTCAGTGTCATCTCAAGGAATAGGTTCACTACTGTTTATGAGTCTTTGTGGAGTATGGTGGTATAAAAATATAGCAAATAAATACCTTTTGTTTATGCTAGATCCATTTACCTCCAGTTGCAAGGTCTTAAATGGTTTGGCAAAATTGTTACTGAATCCCAAATATATCCAAGTATGGCTCTTTTACCGCTACTGATTGTTTTGCCACTTGCCATATGCTCCTGCCCCTGGAAATCTCTTGGATACTATCTATCTACCTATGATAAAATGGTTGACGTTTCTCATACAACCTGAAATTGTAAAGTACGAGAATCCTTGAAAGTGTCTCTCTCTCTCTCTCTCTCTCTCCCTCCCTCCCTCCCTCCCTCTCTCTCCCTCTCTCCCTCTCTCTCTCTTGGTGTTTACTGCGATGTAGGTTTCTTTGTCCTCCAGTACGTCCTTGGCGTTTTGTGTGTATTGTGTTCTGTCCATGATAACTGTAGTTCAGCCTTTGTCTGCTTGGAGGATGGTGATGGTTTGGTCTTTCTTTAGCTTTCCGAGGGCTGCTCTGTCCTCTGCTTTTTGTTGATTTTGCTTCTGTGTTCTTCTGGTCTGTATGATTGTCTGCCTTGTGTTTCTTTGAGAAGACCAAGGACTCCACAGTTGAATCATAAGCTACATATATTCTCTTCTGTTGGAATTCCATAATTCCAAAACTGCAGTGTATTTTGATGGGAATTCTAGTAAGTAATCTCACATATCAGAAGGGTGCCATGATAGCTAATATATATGATCAATGCCAGATCTGAGTTTTCTAAGAAAAAAGCACCATGGATAAAGAACATTCATTGTCACTATGCTTGCCAGCCAGTCCCAAACTATAAACATGTATTGTTAAATATAGATTTTATCTAACGCAAACTGTTCGATTTTATCTAACGCAAACTGTATCTAAGAAATTGGGATAGACACTGCTGAACAGACGAAGGTGCAAAGGCACTGGTGAAAGAAAGAGAACATGCAAGTTACAAACTGTATTAGGGAACTTGAGCCCTTGAAAAAGGATAGTTTGTCTGACATAAGTCAGACTAAATAAAACTCAGATAAGGCACTCAGAAGACAATTTGAGACTGTATGCATGTGTGTGTTGAGCCTGCACTGCTAAATTGGTAATCTGATCCTCTGACAATACTTCTGATTCACTGTATTCAGTTTTAGAGTGATTTTGAATAGCTTGCAACAGTAGAAAACTTTCACCACCTCCTTTAGCAAATGGAATCTACAACTTTGTGTAAATAATTACGATAAATAATTATTTATTATTTACGATAAATATAGGTTATCAGTAATAGTGACAATAATTTATTTTTGTATCTTGAAAGATGATTTATATATTAGTGCAAGGGTGAAGTAGTTTTGTGGCCCTTTATATGTTGCTGAACTATACATTCTCAACAATGCCAGCTAATATAGACCATGCTGGGAACTGTAGTTCAGCAATAACTGAAGACTCAGTTTTCCTGTCGCTACATTAGAGTGAGCTTTCAGGGGTATATTTCAGCAATGCTCTAGCATGTGTTTCTGTTTTATTGTATAGCCTTATGATCTGTCTCTTAGGCCTGGAAGATTCCTATTCTATAAAATGTGGCAACCCTTTCTCACCTAAGAAAAAAATACAAAATACAAATGAATCAACTATTTTAGGTAATTATCTGATGTGCATGTTTCCAAAATATATTAAACATATATTGTTTGTTTTTGTTTTGTTTTTGTTTGTTCACAGGCCTGCCTGCCAGTAAAGGAAATATTGTTCAATTAGTGAATTAATCTGCCTAAATTTTCTCGTGTTTGAACAGTTCTTAAAAATAACTTTTTCTGTTTTAATTTATTATTTTCACATCTTGCAGCAACCAGCAAAATAGAAAAGGCATTGCTGCCTCTCTGGACAGAAATAGGATAAATATTTTAAGGTACCACTTGCATGTGTGCCTTTTATAAGCGATTTAAAAAACATGTATATTTAAAAAATATAACCTTCAAGCTGGTCTTTAATCAGTTACTTGACTGCAGCTATAGTATTGTTTTAATTTTATTTTAAAAAGTTTGTCACCTTTTAATTATCTCAGATCAGAAGATTTGAATATCAGAGCAATCAACTGATTTCAGGGTACAACATGCTTATCCATGCTTAGTGTGACATGTTTCCTTCTTTAGTAGCTTGGACTCATCATTTGACATTAAAGTGGATGAAAGTTGCTGCTATACGCTTTATTACTAAATTAACTGAACCCAGCCATAATCTATCATCAGTGGTTAACAAACCACAGTGTCTGTGTTCAGACAACATGGTAAGCCAAAACAAACTCCAGTATGGCTTATTATAATAATCTGGTTATACTACCCACTAATAATTTGATTTGTTTGGCTTTGGCTTAGACATTGTGGTTTGTTGCAAGTTCCTCAACTACTTCAAATGTTCCTATAACTTCAGTGTGCTATATATTTTGGCTTGGTTTGTTGGTTTGCTTTCATTTTTTGGCTCTCTTGAGATGAGGATTTTTTTGTATATTTTATTTATTTATTTGTTCACTCCATTTATACGGCGGCCTATTCACCTTGCAGCTCTGGATGGCTAACAAAGATTTAAAACATCAAATGCAAAGGAAAATGATAAGATAATAAAAGGAAGAAAACATGTTGCACTGGGGGCAAGACACACAACTGATATATGTAGAGAATTAAATGTGGCATGTGAAAGCCATCTATATTATCTGCTTGGTTTTGGCAAAGAATTCAATTTATTTGAAAGTAATTACTCTACTGTTTCTTTCTGAAGATCTCTCTATCATCAGGACATCTATAACTTTTAAGTTTAATCAAGGAAAATGTAACTTGAAAAAGAGTAAGATGTTTCAGGATGCTCTTCACCATGTAATACCAGGTATGAATGATAGTGATGGTTAAAAATGGTTGATCTTGTAGATCATTTATGTCTTGATAGGATTTGGGGGTTTCTGTTGATGCAGTGATTCACAATTCTTCTCAGATTTGGGGTATAACTCTAAATGTTTCCAGAACAGTTTGCTGGTATGTGACATGCTAAATATCTGAACTGGTAGCTGCAGTTGTTTGTCATTTGTAACCATCTGGAATTAATCATATAGCCCCACACCCATTTACTCAGCAACATTTATCAAGCTTTAGCAAATGCCCAGTAACATATATGGCCAAGTTGCTGCTTCCTTTAATTTTGTCCACACAGAGAAACATAATTCAATAATGGAGAACTTCTACTATGTAAACCTAACATGCAGTTCTGGCAAGAAAACTCTTGGAGACCTCGGCAAAATGAAGGCAGCTAGAGAAATGTTTATATCTGCAGACTTTGAGCTTGAAACAGACCAAAAGGAGGTGACAGGTTGGTTGGAAAAGAACCCACAGTACAACTGAAAGGCTTCATTTCTGACAAAGCTTTGTTGCAGTTTGATCTTTGGGTTCTCTCTTTCGTTTCCATTTCTGTGCAAAAAAGAAAAAAAAGTATCTCCTGTTTTGAAGCTTAGTATGCCTTTTCCATATGATCAGAAAGCTACTGTGGCTTAAGATGTTATTGTTCTACATTATCGTCTGTTTTGTGTGCCTTGAAAATTTTACCTCAGTACAATATTTGTTCCTATAATACAGGCAGGCTGCCTTCTCAGTTGTTGCACTAACTACTTCTTTTAACCTAGTGGTTGTATACTTCCAAGTTTTCTGTTCCTAATCACTGCTACCTGCTCTTTCCTAGACACATGTAATTTGAGCTGCGCACGTAAAAGGACTGAGAAGAGGCTTCGTAAAGCTATCAGAACTTTGCGGAAGGTCATCAACAAAGAGCAGTTCCATATTCGCCTCTCTGGTGTAGATCATGGTGTGGCCCGAAAGCCTCCCCGGGCAGTAGGTATGCAGGAGCTCTGCAGCCCGGGTCAAAAGCATGTTGATAACAAATGTGGTAAGCACAACAATGATCAGAAATTAATATTTACATCAGATATGCATCTGGTCTTCTTTGGGTCATTTGATCTGCCTGAAACTCACAATATCAGAAAATCAGTGCAGCTATTGAAGGAATGGCTAGAGCAATAAATGCCAGATTTCCACATTTTATAGCATCACAAAAATTATTTGTGGAAAAATAATGAATCTGATGTCAAGATTATTTTCTTTGCCCTTAATTTGAGTCTTCTTTGTTATTTCTATTAACTTCCACTGTTTCAGACATAAGCTTTGTGATCTATTTTCTATTCATAGTTCTGTTTTTTCAATTATCTGAAATCATCTGTTAGTTTCATAATACTTAGTACTGTATACAGTATGTACTTTATTGCTTATCTCATTTATCACATTTAAAGCATAGCAAATACAAAAGATGTTTATTTAAAAACGTGTATTAACTCCATGAGTAAATTGAACTGAACAGCGATGCAATCCTTGATACATATTTTAAAACAAAAGCTATAAAAGGAACTACCAGGATTACAAAAACAAAATGGAAACATGAGATTCCAGTACTAAAGTTTCAATAGCAAATTGGCAGGATTATTACCTGTATTTCAGATCATATGGGAAACATAACTTTACTTGATATAATGAGAATGAATTCTATTGAACTTCAAGCTTTCGTGCTTTCCTCTCTTCTGCTTGGAAATATTCCCTTTTTGTTTTACTGTACCATGCCATATCATTCAGGCCAATGATCTTTTCATTTGTCCTACATATTTTTATCTTTAGAAAGACAGGATGAATAAATAGGCATGGAGAATCTCTGATTTGGTTGAGTAGAACCTAGAGGAGTGTGAGTCCCTCATAGGGACCTGTTCTCTCTTCAAGGCACCACCCCTTTCCCAAGAAAAGAGCTTCACTCTGATTTGCAGCAAATTAGAAGTAAGCCTTTTCCTCTTCTTTTGCAGGAAAAGGGCAGTTCTTTTCTCCATTTTCAGGAGGATGGTCGCCATGATTGTTCCTTCCTCCCTCTGCTTGCAGAAAAATACTTCCCTCTTCTGAGAAGGTGAAGTCCTGGAACTATTGTTTGAAGGCAGCAGAAATGGGGTTTGGAAGTAGGCTTCCCTTCTCTGAAACAGCAGCCATGATATAATGTCTTCAAACCACCTGAACTGGGGATGGGAAGAAAGAATCCAGCCCTTGATTTGTATCCCCACTATCTCTCTTTTGCAATTTTAGTCAATTATTTTATTTTAATATTGAGATACCTTTAATTATGATATTAAGTCACTTGAGGCAGCAAATAAATAATAGTAAATAAGTAAATCTACAAAATAATTTTTATTGAAAGCAATATGAAGTCATTCTTCATCAGAGACAGGTTAACTTGCGCCACAGTTTTGATATGGCTAATATCCACTGTATTGCAACTTTTTCCCTTTTAAATGACAGGGTCTTGAACAGAATACTAGAGGCTAATACATTTTCTAAACCAGAGATAAATAGCTAACTATTCTTGCTGTTTCAGGAATAATAGATTTAAGAACCCAGTCCTTATGCACATAATTTCTCCATATGATCACAGCCTGTGAACCAGTAAGAAGCCAAAACAACAACAACATCAAAAGATTCTGAAACAATATGTGAAGCAGCTGAGAGATACATTCCATTAGTTTTTGTCTTTTTTCTTATGAAATCAGGGCATGGGTCTTCAGGGGGCGGTTAGTTGTGGATCATGACCTCTTTTACGAGGTTCACCACCTTAGTCAATGAGAGACTATAGTGTTTGTCCACAGCATCAAAAACTCCACAGCTAAAACTAGCTGAATAGAGAGAAAGAACCTTTAAATGTCTTTAAAACTTCTAATCCAGGCTCCCTTAGGGTGCCTCTCTCCCCATCTATCTTTTGCATCAGAATAGCTTTTACTATTTCACCCTTGAAACTGTTGTATAAGTAAGAATGGGGTTTTAATGGTCAGTGAACACAACAGAAAAGAGTGGATACAGGAATAGAGTCTGTTGAAGGTGAATGGTTCTTAACTTCATTTGAAGGAGAGAAAAAAAAAAGCAAGCAGAAAGTTTGCTGAATCCTTAATGGAGTCTCATTATTTCCAAACTATTGGTCTTTGTTTTCAAAGGAGGCAGTTTTTGTATTCTGTGGAACACCTTATGGGGTTTTTTTGCTGTGATATTGTTGTTTCATTCATACACAAGGATCAGTAGTTACAAGAAATGGTGTCTTTGAAAGATAGTACACACAGCCATTGATTTTAGGAGATCTGATCACTTTATAGAGGGAAATTTTATACAGGAAAGCACCAATCTCACTGTTGGTCCTCCAGATCTTGTCCATGATGCCTGGGGCTGTTAGAAGCTGCCATTCAGCAACATTTGGGGAACCACAGGTTTCCTAACTCTGCTTTATGACCCTGAAGAAGAGTATCAAGAGTACCTCAGGAGAATGCTTAAAGCAACTATGTGATGTGTAGCTTTCATTTTGAGCAGAGGAAGAGATTGCTATTTTAAATAAGAGTTCCAGTGTTAAAGGATCTATCTGTTCCTGATTATTTAATTAAAGTTGTTTCCCAGTTTAGTCACACATATGAAGGCGATCTTTTAAATAACTCTTGTTTTTTTTCTCTTGCCTCTGTTCAAATCGTTAAGTAGGTATAAGTCCAGACAATAGCTATGGATTCACTCGTTTAAAAAAAACCTGGTTGAATAACATATAAGCCTCACTGGTATTAGGAGGAGAATTACAGCCAATTTTATGCATTTTATATATGTGTGCGGCTAGGAAAAATAATTCCCAGTAGTGCGTCCTATTTTCAGTTTCATAGGGTTGTAGACTTTGCATATACATAATTGTTCAACTGAAATCAATAGATCACTGGGAAGAATATCGCTCAGCTTATATGGCTACTTCCTTTTTTAGAATGCTTGATCTTGTAGTCCAGTGGTGCAGTTAGTCTAGAATTCTCTTACCTGTCAAGGGCCACATTCTCTCAGAAATGATTTATAAAAGACAACTCAAAGGATGGGCATGAAGCAAACAGATGTTCTCACTTGAACATCCCCTTTTTCTCTTTCTGGCACCCTTTTCAGCATTGGTATCAGAAAGAAATAGAGATAGGTCTTATTATAAGTCTGACCTGATTTCTTTCATAAGGAATTGAATTCTAATATTACTCTGAAAGATAGATGCAGTTGCTGACTCCTCTATTAGAGATCCTGCTCAGTTGTTCTTCCAGGGTTCTTTCACTTGAAATGTTGGTGGTCAAACCAGATACGTTTCATCTGGAAAGCATGTGTTCTTGTGAGTATGTTATAGGATTTCTAGTCCAAGTTCATGTCTCAGTTCTTATAGACCAACTTTTTAAAAATGGACCCAGAACAATAGAAAGCAGGTGAAAAGAGCCATTTGCCTTGAACATTTTTTTTTTTTTGTAAAAATACCTCTGTCTGTCTACAGGAAAAGTAGAAGGATTTTCTTCTTCAGGATCTCAAAGGAAAACCATAATGGGACAAAATTCAATTTTCCTCTTCCAAAAATATCCTCTGTAGTTGTAAACATTCTTGATGTTTCAGAACAAAGTGGTGCTATTTATATCATTGTGCTGCTCTAAGTGAAGAAGGATTGATTTGCTATTTACACATTGCAAGTGAAATTCTGCAAATTCATAAATTGTGAAGCTTATGTTATAGCAGTCTTTGTTCAGGAATAATAATGATGGTTAGCAATTCAGTGAAATAATACACTTCTAACTGTAAAGAGCACACTCTAACGAAGGTTGAAGCTTCACCCTGTGTAATATTCATTCTCTTTATTAAAGAGAAAATACTTCTGTGACTGACTGTTTTGCCTTCTATTGTTAGCTAGCTGCAGTGTTGGAACATATTTTGATGGGGAACGAGAAGGTTGTATTTTATGTCCTAATGGAACTTATCAAGACAATGAAGGTCAAATTGTCTGTGAACCTTGTCCAAATCTTCAACATTCTGGGGACTCAAAAACAGCTGGTGCTCGCAGTATATCTGAATGTGGAGGTAAGGATGTTATGCAATACAGTGTGTTGGAAAGAATGAACTGTTATTGCTTCTCCCTCTTTTATATATTCTGAAAAATACTCATTAACTTTAGGCTAAATGTTACAATGCTAGAGTTCAGCTAAATAATTTAGAGAAAAAAGTAGGCGTTGCTCTTCACTGCAGGTGAATGCATAGTAGATGATAATATGTCTGCAGCTGTGAAGGCAGATAGAATATAACATTCCCTTTCCCATTATTAATTGCTCTGAAACAGGTAGAAAAGGATATCACGGTGTTTCTGTAGAATCTCACTGGGGAATATTGGCCTGAATAAAGGCAAGAGTCACTGGTCTGAGATGGGCGGCTATATAAATTGAATAAATAAATAAATAAATAATAAAGTTCTTGGCTTCCAACATGATCCTAGCCATGAGATTCTTCTTGATCTTTGATCAGTTTAGCAATGCATTTTTGCTACAGCATAGGGAATAGTGGAAATAAAGAGAAACTAATAGGATATACTAGGGGCTAAGGAGAATAACCTATACTACCTACTGAACATCAATTTCTGATCATCCAGAACAGCAGGGATTGCCTAAGTGTGAAACTGCCCAGATATGTTCCCAGTATTCATTCATGAGAGGATTTTATAGTACATCAGTAAAGGCTCAAATTCTAAACTCAGGAATTAAATGCTGCTAATGGAAGCACCCAGGGCCTCTTGGTAGTATATCAGGGTTGTGGCAAACAAGAGGGCTGTCAGACAGTGATTTAAGCTGTGTGTTAGAGACCACAGACAATTGCTTGCAGCATGGGAACAATCAAGTAAATCCTGTAGTTTAGATCATTTTTCTTGGATAGTTAAGAATACACCAGTTGAACTCTTTAAAGACTATGGGTTCATTTTACTCAGTAATCAAACTGTATTTTGCCTGTTAAATTTATTCAGTGGATTTTTCAAGAGGGCATGTTGAAAGCTAAATTTATTATATTTAAAGACATTTTTGTGGATATATTTTAATGCCATGCAAGATGGGAAAAAGGCATTGGAACTACAAAAGTACAGTATGATTCTGGGCTGAATATTCTGAAATAAATTTCAGTATTTTTAAATACAGCAGTTTTACTTCTAGAAAGTGCTCCCTGTATGGAAAAGTTAGATACATTATAAAGCTAACTTATATCAAAATATGAATATTGGTTTATTTAGCCTAATATCGCTTACTCTGACAGGCAGCACTGCCCAGATTTTCGTACAGGAGTCTAGCCATATGTGGAAATGCGAGGGATTGAACATGTGAGTTTTCTTGTCCTGGCCTTAATGGGGCTATGATCCTTTCCCAGGGCTCTCATTTGATGGGTCTGTGGAGAATTTTCCTGAATAAGCAAATGATTGATGAATATATAGGGAGAAAATTGCTAGCTAACAGTGCTTACCTACTGAAAAAGGGATAGGGAATATTTGCTCCTTCTTCTTAGCCATTATACAATGAAAATATTTAATACTACTGGATATATGCATACATACATACATACTACATACATGTACACATACATATATACCTTGATGGAAAAATAGAATTTCAAAGATCTAACATACCTTCTTTTGATCTTTGTTCTTAATATATTATTCTTTATCTCAATTGTGGTAGTATATTAGATTTTAACATGGTATTCCTTTTTCATGGCATGCTAAATTTCTATGAAAGAGATTTTAATGTGGAATAGAATTCAAGCATGCAATTCTCTATCTGCATTCTTACTCAGTATGAGTCCCCAAAATATTCTACCCTATGATGCTTCTGATCGAATAGTTTGGCTTAATAGTTTGAGCCAAACAATCTAACTCATCCTCTAATTTTTTTCTAGTACAACAAAAACAGACCTTTTGTTTGATTTTATAGTGAATTTTATACTTCCCATTCACAAGTCTCAGCATGGTGCACAATAAAATATCAACATAGAACATTTTGTAAAATAACTATACTCTTTACTTAAACTATCAGTTTCCAGTCGAGAAGTGTGGATGATATGTTACTTGATACCACAAGCATAGTTTGGTAACTAGTGTTACTAACCTTTACAATTACATCCGCCTTTAGATAAAGGAAAATAGCATATCCTCTGATTCAAATTAAATATCACTATCTAGGGAAAATACTTTAAATTTGCATATAGTTAGTACAAGCTCAAAGGAGAAAGTGTTGGGGGGAAAAGGGTTTTTTCATGTCCCTCGTGTCATGACTTATGGCTCACTGTCTACCATGCCATTTTATTCCTTGATTGCTGCAACGAGTGCATATGGTTCCTTCTGCTGCTTTATTCATAAGCCAAGGCCATTTTCCCTATTAAACACAGTTCATTAGCTGTAAACAAAATTCCTCATCCCTGACCAAGACCAGTTAGTGCCTTTTTTCTATGAACTTAAATAATCTGAAATGAAGCCAAGGCCAATTTAGCTCCTCCGAACAAAAACAGCCATTTGGTGAAGTGATTTACTGAAGCTGTAAACCACAACATAACAGTTTTAACAGCTCTTTAAAAGTTCAGAACTCCACAGTATAGCCAAACAATTGCAGCAGTAACCCATTGTCTTACAAAGTAGTTTAATCATTTGTTTTGTCTTTGCAATCTGCTTGCTGCAAATTTGGAAGATAGATTACTCAGAGATTTACATGGAAAATCTATAGGGAATGTGGATGTGTATATAATCAGTTCTAGTAGATTAGCTCTGTTTTGATAATATATGAGCATCAAAACAGTTCAGAAGCAGAGATATTAAAGACCAAGGATAGGAATTGAATGTAATTACTTCTACATTATCATCTATTTACGCATGGCCTGCATTTGTGTTAAGAAAGTACTATTTTCAATATAGTTTCACTATCATCTCTGCCTTGTGTGTGTCCTTCAACTTAACTGCAAGTGAGTGGGTTTTCAAGACAAGGTCTGTGGAAATAAATAAAAGATAAGCAGTACTAGGTGTTGTTAAAATATCTTCAAACAAAGGATAATCCTCTTTTTTTCTATTATCTGTTCATTCAGCATTTAGGCTAAATGAGTTTATTACTTCATTGAATGGAGGTGAACTGGGATAGAATATTGGGAGAGACATGCAAATTCATAATTCTTCTCCCCCCCAAAAAACTTATCATAATACCTTTATACAGACACCTGGTAGGGAGGATCACTGAGAATTAAGCTGTTATGCCCTCTTGCAGCTTTTCCTGACCTTGTCTCCTCCAGATGTGTTGAGATTATAACTCCCACAATTCTTAATCTGCATGAAAATGTGGACCCAACGTATATCTAAACAGCATGGGTTGGGATCCTATTTTGCAGCCTTGTTTTGTTTTTCTGAACAGTATACTTTAAGACAGACAAAGGAAGACAATTTATAAAAGGTAGAAGTGGAGGAGGTAGGAATGGAGAATTGTTTAAGACAAGACACAATTAGTTAATTATGCTATTTGTTTGCAATTTAAAAAAACATAAAATATTTTACTTCTTAATCTTGCTGATCGGATATAACAATACCAGATTATCTGCGCACAAGAATGCTTTCTCTGTTTCAAGTTATTAATCTCTAATACTTTTATTAGAATTGCAAGACTGATACACACAAGTCTGTTATTTTGAGTATAAGCTTTTTCTTTCACAAACAGCTAGGGCAGGAGAAGAAGCAACTGAAACACAACTATGTTATGAAGATGGGATACTTCTTGCCATAGCCCCAGTTTGGAAAAGTTAATCCATGCTAATTGCACAAGGGTAATAAATCCCTTTTTTGCTCCACTATCAAATCTGAATTTTTAACTATCATGATGATTCTTCAGCATTTACAGTAGCATATGACAGAGCCAATTCTCAATTAGTAATAGTTTAGTTAAGTGTATTACATCTGAATTTTCCAGTAAAAAAGCACCACAAGCCTATTAAAAATCTACTAACAGAAAGAGAGACTGGTACCATAGTACAATGGAAGCCATTGTTTTCTTACTGTAGGAGTAAGCAACTTTCTCTAAGTCAAGTCACATGTAAGTGTTAGAATTGAGAGCAAAGACAAGAAATTTTTGGTTTTTTACAAATATTAAAGGTTTAGCATTTGATTCTGTCAGCTGTATGTTGGTATAATTTTAAACTCATCTTGCTTCAGATTTTTATATATCTACTCTTTTATCCTTCTACTACACTCCAGGACAGTGTTCACCGGGTGAATATTCAGCCGATGGGTTTAAGCCCTGTCTTGCATGCCCTCCTGGAACATACCAACCTGAGCCAGGTCGGACATCTTGTTTTGCATGTGGAGGAGGTCTGATGACAAAAATTACCAGTGCAACATTGTTTCAGGATTGTGAGACTAAAAGTAAGAATGGCAAGTCTTCAAAACATAAGCCATCCCAACGTTTCAGTCCCAACGTTTTATGGTGAAAGGATCTCTCTCTCACCAGCTGCAAAATTGTTGAAATTTACGATAGTACTATTTACTAGGATAGACAGTGCTTTATTGCCTACCAGAATAGTTTTCACCATCCAGAATATAAGAGCAGTTAGTTTAAAATATCATATGTTAGACCTAAAATACTTTTTTAGGCAAGGAATAATTGGCATATTCTCCAATCAAGCAAGACAGACTAACCTCAGTGCCATTTCAAATAGTGAACTTCCTATAAAGGTTTCTGTTTTTTATAGGAAGTTGAATATATTCTTCACCTTTGTGCCTTCTTGTGTCATAAATGTTATTATGTGTGTCTATTATGCAATATACACATGTATTGAAAATCTATGCTTTGTGAGTAGTGCACCAGTTTGCAGATATACCATGAAAATCATATAAGCTTTTATTCATATAAGGTTATGAGCATGTCAACTTTGTATAAATTTCTTTTCAGAAAAATAGTTTTGAAATGATTTTAAGAGAAGTTCTTGTACATTATGCCATAATCTATCAAAACTATTGGTCCAACCTGCTTTCTTATTCTCATCTATAGTGCAGTGCTCACCTGGACACTTCTACAATACAACAATGCATCGTTGTATCCGCTGCCCAAATGGAACATATCAACCTGAGTTTGGACAAAATTACTGTATTTCATGTCCTGGAAACACAACTACTGATTACGATGGATCCACAAACATAATGCACTGCAAAGGTAAAGATTGGTGCCATATGACCAAAAAATAAGAACAGTGAATTTTAGAATCCAGATCAGTTATAACTTGCCCTGCTTATATTCAGTTCAATTGGCTTTTTTTTTTTTACATCGTTAAAGAATCCTTTGCCATAGTTCCACCTTGAGTTGCTGCGGTAACATTTCTATATATAGTAAATCACATGAGATTACTTTCCTTGGGGGAATTGCAGCTTACATTCTGCCAAGGAGTCAGGGCAGTCTAATAACAGAGCAACTAGGTTCAGTTTTGGTATAAATGTGTTCTCTAAGAAGTTTCTCCTGCTGCTCTGCTGCTGCTTCAGTTAATATGAGGTGTCCATAGTGTAAGAGTCTTTAATAATGCTTCTAGGAATCCTGTACTTTTACTATAATACCCTGTAACTTCTGCCCTTCACTCTTTCTCATTAACTCATAGAATGAAATTCATAAAAACTCATACTGTTTTTCAAGGACTTTCTTTAGTATGTTGGATTCCGGCCCCTCTTGGGATACAGCGTGTTTGACTTCCTTGCTTTCTTTGGTGCCAATCTCCATGCAGCTCATATAAGTGGAAACAAGGAGAGGCTGTTAGCAGCTTGATCAGGCTTTCTACTCAGAGTTCTATAGCTGTACCTAAGGGTTTGCTTCCTAAGACCTTTGTTTGCTCTCTTCTACCCACTGCCAACAGGATGTACCAGTCTCCCTCATTCCAACGTAGTATCCCAGCTGGCTTCTAAAGGGCTCGTTTCATTTCATTTCATTTCATTTCATTTCATTTCTACCCCACCTTTCTATTCTGGTGAGTAAAGACAGTTAATAAAATTAAACAAAACAAAAACATAATATGAAAAATTAACATACATTTAAATTAATACTAAAATTGATACAAAATAATTTAACAATTAAAGGCTTAGCAAAAAAAGATGCACCTTCAGTATGTTTCCCAATACTAAACGCATGGGATCCACACTTAGCTCCCAAGAAAGTGTGCTCCATAGCTGAAGAACAACACAAGAAAAGGCTCTTTTACATGCCAGAAAGACTGGCCTTTGACAGCAAGAGCCGCTTCCAGAGGGCATCTTCTATGGATCTTAGCAGCTGGATGCATTCATAATGGGAGAAAGAGTTTCTTAGATAGTCAAGCTGTAAGACTTTTTGGTCTTTAAAAGTGAATACTAACTCCTTAAATTGTGCCCAATTAAAAATGGCAACCTGTGCAAATCTTTTAATGCAGGTATGATAGGATCCCTGTATCTTACACCAGTTACTTTTAGATGGTAGCCCCCGATTGAGTGCATTGCAGCATGCAGACCTTAATTTTGCCATATGAGAAAGGTATTGTTGTTAAATAGATTCAGCCTACTTTGGTTGGAGTTATACTACCTCTGAAAGAGCAGTTTTAAAGTCTGGGGGTGCACCTTCATCCTCAGCTATTATTGGATTTGCAGACAGAGGCTGTGTGTGGAGCAGTTTCACACAATTATAACTGCAACCTTGTCTGAGCTGATTAGATTTGACAAAAATTATCCACTGGCTGGTTGATGGCCTTAGCTGGGGCTGATGGCCTGTATGGGGGAGGGGGGGCAGTATAGCCCCTTCTGGTTCTTTTACACCTTTCAGTGACTTTCAGTACTGTGATGGAATGTCTAACAGACCATGGGAACACGGAGAAGGGAGAGACCCTTATGGAAGAGATTTTTTACTCCAGGAAAGGGGGAAAATGTGAGAAAAGGATTCAGAGTAACAGAGTAATTATGCTAGTATAAATTGAACCAGAGAATTGCTTTTGTTATATTAAAGAAAAATTCTGAAAAATTCTGTTATATTACTGTAGTAGCAATTGTGATATTTCCAGAAATCCAAGTGGTTCTTGTTTCCTGAGTTTGTCAGTATCAAAGGGCTTCATAGTACCATTGCCCATGATATCCTTCTGGACCTTCTGCAAAGACTGGGAAGAGTTGGGGATAAAGTAGCTTTTAGTGACCTTCTGGACTTGTCTTCTGATGATGATAAGGAAAAATTACAGCCAGGGGCATCTAGGGATAATAGTTCTGGGGGGAGTGATTCCAGCAGCTCCACTCTGGCTGGGACAGATCCAGCAAGCCCCCAGGGCTCCCTGCTTGCACCCACTGATAGCCTTCGAGACTCTGAAATTCACCCACTCAATCCCAAACAGAGGCATGCCTTAACAATACAACGGCAGAGGGCTGAGTTCTGCAGGTCAGATAGACTGGCCAAAAAGCAGGCTAGCAGGAGAGTAGACTCTAATGGTGCCTCAGCTGTTCATTTGGGTGGTGGCTCAGCTTGGCTTATTCATTGGCCTCCCTCCCTGAGAGAAAATGCTGAGAATAACTTCTCAGGCCTCAGCTCTGTTGTGTTTACCTTACTGTGCTTTGAATTCTGGATTCTGTCTCACCATGTCTCTTATCTTGTCCCTTGGATTTGTTGTTTGTTTATTGGATTCCTGGTTTCACCCTGGTCCAAGCCTTTGGCTAAGTTGCAGTTGCCATTTTTAGATATAGGTAGAAGGGACTCTTTTCTTCTAAAAGTTCTGCCTGAGTTTGCATATCATTGGACTATGGAAGGTATCCAGCTTGCTGTTTTTTTGGCTGGCAGGCAGCAGTGCCAGCATAGAAAAGTAGTTCTGTTTCTTCTTAAGTAAGTAGTTTCAGTCAAGAATGGTAGGGAAGGAGAGATCAACCCAGAGGTTCTCCCATGTGGGGTACCACCAGGTTGCCCAGGCCTAGCCAGAGATGTTGTCAAGATCTTGGCTCATGTATGGAGCTGTTAGTGACTGAATGGGAAGAAAAGGCTGAAGTTGAATCCTGGCAAGACAGAGGCACTGGTTGTCCAGAAACTTTCCGGCTCTTTACCTACCCTGGTAATTACTCTGGAGAATGTAACACCTCCCCAAAGCAGTATTTCCCTGACTTGGGAGGCCTCCTTGACTCACAGCTACTGCTGGATAAGCAGATGGTAACCCTGGCTTGTGCAGGCTTTGCTCTGCGTTGGCAGGTGCACTGGTTGCAGTTTGATCTACATTAACAGCAATTATCCCTACCCATCTCTAGGTTGGACTACTTCAGTGTGTTATACATGGGGCTGCATTTTAAAACAGCCTCAAACAGGCAATTGTCACCGAATACAGCAGCCTGATTACTGTTGGGTAAGAACTGCCAGATTCATATAATGCCAGTGTTGTAGGTGTGCTTTGGTTGACTTCTGAGTACAATTCAAAATGCTAGTCATTATCTTTAAAGCCCGACATGGCTCAACACTTTGATAATTTAGGGACTTCCTGCTTCAAGTGGAACTTCCTGCTTCAAGTGGAACTGATCCATCCAATGAATATGTCTAGCTTAGGGATGCTGAAGGTTCCCTCTATGTGAGCTCTGGGAAGGAAGGCTCAGAAACTTTCTTTTTCACCATATACTCCATCCTTATGAGCTTTCCATGCAGACTCAAGACACCCTTCCTGAGAGCTTTTAAGAAGGTGGTTAAAATGGAATGTTCCAAAGAACATATGATCTCTAATGTTGTCAGGAGTGGTTGCTATGAGAAAGATTTATTATAGTCTTAATGGGAGTGTGGGTTATTTGTGATTTTCATGGTTTTATTGATATATGTAAACCACTGGAAATCCATGTGGAGTCATTGGTATAGAATTAATATCACAAAGTCTGGATTTCATTTCAGCTTGTTCTTCCCCACGTACCCTAGTGTATTACTGAATTAGGCAATATTCAAAGCAACCAATTATTCCTTGGAATTAAGAAGTAAGGAGCAACAGAGATGGGTACCATCAGGCTACTAAAGACATCCCACCCAAAGCCTTACACCCATAAATGTAAGGAATGATTTTGAGGGACAGGAGGAAGAGCTGCTACCAAGACAACAGTCAGATAAAAGAAACCTAAGTCTAGAGCAGAACTGTAACCTGAGAAAACATCTCAGGCAAGACCCTCCCTAGTTCTCACAAAGATAAAGGGAGAGAAAGGGGAAGCACATTCAGACTTGCAAGATTTTGCTACTGTAACCTCTATCTATCTATCTATCTATCTATCTATCTATCTATCTATCTATCTATCTATCTATCTATCTATCTATCTATCTACAGTACCTACCTACCTACCTACCTACCTACCTACCTACCTACCTACCTACCTATCTATCTATCTATCTATCTATCTATCTATCTATCTATCTATCTATCTATCTATCTATCTATCATTTTATATAGCCACCCATCTCACACAAGGTGACTCTAGGTGACGTACAACAATTAAAAAATAAATACATTAAAAAATGTATTGGGCCTGTAATGGACCTGCATGACTTTGTTTTCCTAATTTGGTCTATCTTGGAAAGCTGGCATCAGTCAACAGCATAAGTGTTGAACAGTAGTCTTCCAGCACTATCTTCTGGACATAGCCATAGAGGAAAGAATGGAATCATTGTTAAACAGTGTCCCCAAAACCTAATCCCACCTAGCAGCCCAAAACACTTTCATGGTCAATGTACTGAAAGCACCAACAGATCTAGGAGATCCAACAGGGCTTCATTCTTCTTATCCAGTTTTCATTGCAGGTCATTTATCAAGTCAACCATACCAGTTTTAATACTCAATACTGTCACCATCTAAGACATGTAGTGGTTTCTCCTCAGCCTCCATGAATGGAGAGTGTGGGTAAATCATGGAGAAGATCAGAAGAAGGAAACCATTAGCTAGAAATTTTTGTCTTTGTAATGGAGGAAGGGTTTTCTTTGTCAGTCCAGAGAATATATTTAGATAAAATGTGAAATGAGGGAGAGGCCTATGGATTGGTGGCAATATTTGGTCAGCTTGGAGACAATAAAGACAATTATTGGTTGGTTGGCATATTCAGCAAACATGTTGGCATAATCAGCAAACATGTTGATTTCTCCCTTCCGGTGAGGGGATAGAACATAGTGATATGAATATCAGAATAGCTACAAAAGTTATGAATGATGGTTACCAGGATGCCACTGGCACAATCCATGTGTCTATTACATTTTGGGTAAATGGGACAGTCTGGTGGTGCAGTAAAACAGTCATATGGAAGGACTGTGTATGTCATCTTTGTCAAACTTGGAAGATACCAGGTCCACAAATAATGTTATATGTGAACATACTTCATTATGAATTACTGCAAGCAGTTGTATACTAATAATTGTTTAAGAAACCATATGCTTGATTTCTATATAGAAGCTGAAGCTGTTTGGTTTAGAGTGTTCAATGAGTTTGGTGGCATTGCTTATCTCCCCTCCCCCGCTTTTTTTTTTTGCTCAGGCCATAACATAGATAATAGATTCCTTTTTCTTTTTTCAGACAGACATTGTGGTGGTGAGCTTGGAGAGTTTACTGGATACATTGAGTCCCCAAACTATCCTGGAAATTATCCTGCAAATACTGAGTGTACTTGGACTATAAATCCACCTCCTAAGCGCCGCATTTTGATTGTGGTTCCAGAAATATTTTTACCAATAGAAGATGAATGTGGCGACTACTTGGTGATGAGAAAAAGTTGTAAGTCAAAATGAAGTGATTTTGTTCTTCTGGATTTTTGTGTGACATGCAGCTCTTCATATTAGCCTTTTGCCTGAGCCAAAGCCAGTCTCATGAAATTAAACTCTAAAATGTAGTGCCACAGCTTCCAGTGACAACCAGATTTTGCAAACATTCTGATATTAAGATGACAGAAAAAAGGAGGAATAATGTATTTTAGACAGTGCTATGATACTTCATGTATCGAGCCCTTTTTACATTTCTGGAGATACAGTACAGGTAGTTCTCAGGTTATGACAGCAACTGGGACTGGAATTTCCATCGCTAAGATGTCATGTGACTGCATTGCTTAGCAGCAGCAATCCTGGCAGTCCTGGTTACCGTTGTAACCCCAGGACCATGCAGCTCATTAAGCAGGAAGAGGTGGGAGTCCCAGGCAAGGAGTGCAGGGTGGTGGGTAGATGCTGTGGGGAGGCACTATGGATTGTAGGCGGGCCAGGGGGGCAGCAGGCGCTTCTGAGCACCGGCGGGCACCACGGGTGGGTGCTTCTGAGAACAGGTGGGCCAATGGGGGCTGTGAATGGACACCACAAAGCATGGGCAGGTGGGGGGTGCTATGGATAAAAGATCCCTGGGATCTCGTATTCCTTAGCAAGGGCTGCTCAGGAGAAAAAGCAGTAGTAGTAACTTGGGACCTTCCCTGCCAGCTTCCCCATTGACTTTGCTTGTGGGAAGCCAGCAGGGAAGGTTGCAAATGGCAATCATGTGACTGCAGCTCATTGCAATGTCGTAATCACAAGCTGGGCACCCGAGTGCCCAGATTGCAATCAAGTGACTACAGAAACGCTGCGATGGCCACAACTTCACAGACCAGTCGTAAGTCCCCCTCATTTAGTGCTGTCATAATTTTGAATGGTCACTGAACAAGTGGTCGCAACTTGAGGACTACCTGTGTAACTGTAGAGATACGCTATTGTATCAGCTGTTGCTGGGTTATATCAGGTATAAGGTGACATAAAAAAGCTATGCTTTGGCTATAGGCCTACGTATAATGCTTAAGTGAACAAAGGAGCATGCACCAATTGTCTTGAAATTCTAGTGTTTTATTTTCCTTGGGCTGTTGTCTTCGGATTAGTTCAGCTTGCTGCAAAGGTAAATAAGACATCCTTTTCATGGGAAAAAGGTATCGATGCCTTGTAGGTGGAGAAAGCTCCTTTGTACAATTTAAGTAATTACATACAGTACAAAAGAGCAATGTTAGGAAAGCAGTATGTTAGATATTGGAAATCTGTGTTTCATTGGCTTGTTTTGGTAGTAAGAACATCAATAAAATTAATGGCCAATGATATGACTAAGGTATAACCAGGTAGCTATTAATCAGTGTAGTGATGTGATGTGAAACATGATCTTTTATTTTCACTGGAGATACTATCCTAGATCTTTTTCCACCACAGCCTGCAGAACTATTATTTTGGAAATGTTGGGAAGAGCTTGACAGTAATCTAAAATGCACCAACCTCCTTTCACACTATGTTGAGAGGAACAATGACAAAAACTGCATACATGGCAATGGAATTGAAAAACAAATTCCTCTTAGGTAACGAACAGCCTTCACCGTTCTGGCACCATAGAACTGTACTGTGATTGTCACCCCAGAATTCTCAATTGTCATAGCCAGCATCATGCCTGACCAGGAAAACACTGTACCGAAGCAGGCTTCAGTAGGTAAATATAGTGATTACTGATAAGCAGTCACCTTCTCCTTTTCACTAGAAGAGACTTTGGCAGTGGGATAGCTGAATGAGATCTTCAGGAATCGAGGAAATAATAGGTCTTTATGGAAAAGAAAACATAATAGGACTCTGATGTCTGCCTTTGTTCATTTTGTTCGGAAGCTTCCTCCAATTCGGTGACCACATATGAAACCTGCCAAACCTACGAGCGCCCTATAGCTTTCACTTCTAGGTCCAAGAAGCTGTGGATCCAGTTCAAATCAAATGAAGGAAATAGTGCAAAAGGGTTCCAGGTCCCCTATGTAACCTATGATGGTAAGCCACCGTTAGAACTCAAGAGAATTGAAGGGTGGGCATTGTGTTTTTGTCATTTAGATTTGTATACTTCCATATCTGAAGAAGGTAGAGAGGGAAGATCTCAAGAAGATGAATAGGTAGAGAATAGCTACTTAACACCTGAACTTTCCAGGACTGTACATGGAACTCTCGCTCGCTGCATTCACACATCATGCTAAACCATAATGTGATTTGTTGATTTGGCCTACTGTACAGTGCGAACCCAGTCACTGTGGTTTGTAAATTATAGTTTATGGCTAAGTCAACAAACCCATGGTTGAGCTAACCATGGCTTGGTGCAATATATGACTCCAATCATAGTGTAAATAGCTTAGAAAATATTAGCAATCATTGTGTTACTTGATGCTTGAACTGTTGATAGATCTTTATGGATTGAAAGCCAGTCTTGGCAGAGATTAACCTGGAATACAGACATATAGACTCCTATTTATTTGGGGCAAGTATATGTTGTTTATTTGAGAGTATAGAGTTAGGATTCCTGGATAGAAAATGGTAGTAATTGCATTTTTGCAGCTTAAGGATTTAATAAAGGATTTTTATGAGAAAAATATGTCTGACTTGACAGATGGCTTTCTAAAATCATGCCACGTCTTATAGTCAGCCACGTCAGCATACATCATTTCTGCATAAAATGATATAGGTTTAACTGTACCTGATAAGAGAAATTGTTAAAGTATTGGGGCCATGATAGTAAGGCAGATTCTGTATCTGTTTTCAGAAACACTCTGAATGTTTCATTGTTGTTTGTATTTTACATATCACATTTTTTACAAGATATGTTCTCTGTGATACTGTACTGTGAATTCTCTATTCCTTGGTTATTCTACTGAAACTCAGATTATATTTTTAGATTTAGGAATAACTATCATATGTTTTCACTCTGCTGTAGGAAATGACTTTTCTCATAATGTTCCAGTGGTTTCACACTTTCTGCTTTGAAGTTGAGTTTTGGACTAATCAGTGTTTCAGGCAGATGCAAAGAGAACTAGCAGCTTTCTCTTAGTGTGATCTCTGGCCATTATTCCAACTTAAACAGGAACTACCCTCAGGGTAACGACCAGCCCCAAACAAATCTGCACGATGAACTCCAAATGCCTGACATCTGCTTCCTTTAAAGAGCTAAATCTGGCTTTGCTGTAATCAGTGGCAACTTTCTGATCTCAGTTTTTGGAGACTTGATCTAATTTCCATAATAAAAACACATTGGTGGAACTAAAATCACATGCTTGGTATAAAAATAGCAAATGCTATTGACCAATGGTTTTGTTTATTATACAAAGACAAGAGGGAATAAGAGTGTTGGTGGTAGATTTTTTTTTCTTAAGGAAAAAGTTTTTGAAGTGTTACACAAAGAGTTTGTAAGAGTGCTTTGAACATAGTAGTATCAACATTCTACTATGGAAAACTTTGTTTCTGTTTTTTTATATAGTTCTTTTATTTAAATTATTTTGGAATATATTAAATCTTCAAATCAGAAAAGTAAACCTCTAATTTTGATTGTACATTACAAAAAAAAACAACCACCCTGGGATGCTTCTTAATTGCTTTACTTCAAAAATAAATGTTCTGCTGTTGCCTAAATGGAATATTTTTGATTCTTTAACAAATAAGCAAGATTAATGTTGTTTTGTGTGTTCTGAATAGAGGATTATCAGGAGCTAATAGAAGATATAGTCAGAGATGGTAGACTTTATGCATCAGAAAATCACCAAGAGATCCTTAAGGTAATCTTATTTATAAACTTGCTTGAAAGAAAATGTGAATTAAGCTTTTTCATAGTCAAAAGATTTATGCTGTTAGTTACGGTTTGTGAATTGCAATGAGTTGGCAGGGGATTAATAAATTCTTGTGACAGAGGGAAGTGGGTACCAAGGTAGAAAGGTAGGTATATCTTCCTAACAAGAAGCAACTATCTGCTACTATTATTATTTTATTTTTTGTCTTGCCTGTCTGGAACAAGCCCTTACTTGAAAAGCTGCTTGAGGCAGAGCTGATTAAAATACATTATTACCTACAGCAGAAAACCAAAAGTGATATCTTTATTCATGTGCCCTGAGACTATATGTAGGTAAGGAGGGGGTGGGAAATTTCACAGTAAAATACTGTTTCCAGCTTGTGAAGTGGTAAAAACAACAGAAAACTTTAGAAGGTGCTTGGCAATAATGAGTCTTCTCTCTTCCACATTTTAAAGCTCAGCAAGGCTATATCAGGAATTCAAGCTGATCTTAACATTTCTAAAGTAGCCCTATGTTTTATACAAAAGTGCTGTTAAAAGCTCCAGCGTGATCTTGGGGTTGAGGAATTGGAATGGCACCAGGAAACCCTCAGTCTAGCCCACCCTCAGCCACAGACATTCACCGAGACTCTCAGCCCAAGCCATGCCTCAGGTTTGTTGTTAAAAAAACAGAGAGAGCACCATCCATAATGACTTGAGCTCCTATACAAAAGGCAGGATCTAAATCTGACATAAATAAAAAGAATGTAGTGCATTACCTGGTTAATAGCCCTTCTCTGACTTTAGTTTTTAATGGTTACTACATTAAATGTTGTGCTTTTGCCCTGTTGTTTTCTTCAAGTCGTCATCAAATGATTAAAAAAACTGACCTTACTCTTTCAGGATAAGAAGCTGATAAAGGCGTTGTTCGATGTCTTGGCACACCCACAGAATTACTTTAAATATACAGCACAAGAATCTAGGGAAATGTTTCCAAGGTCTTTCATTCGACTGTTGCGCTCTAAAGTCTCCAGATTTTTGAGACCTTACAAATAATGTATATTAAATTTTTAAAAACTTAAGAAGTTCTTAACTGTACAGGCTTGTTTTATATTCTTTATATAGGGCAGTCTGGAGGAAACTGCTGAGCCAATTGTATACAACGTGTATATTTTAAATTAAAAATATAATTATTTCATTCCATGGAGTTTTTTTCTTTTTTCTTATTATCCACCAGATGATTGTCTATTTTAGAAAAATTGCACAATTGTCTTGGAAGTGATGCAGTGATAAGTAATCATGACTGATGTGGATATTCTTGAAAAGCAGCTTTCAAGAATTCATGATGGCTGCAGTATAAAACAGTAGATCCAGCATTTTGGAAATGTCCATTCATACCACTTTGGAATTTCGGAGGTGCCAAGATGACATAGGCTTAAATGTTGCTGTTATATGAGAAAGGAATGGTTTTCAAAGCACAATTTCAAAACAAACCAAAGGATGATGTGAGTCTTGTGCTTGTCCATTGAATAGGAGTAGTACAGTAGACTTTCAAGTTGATTTTAGAGTGAGAATGATAGTAATTTTTGTACAGAATCCTTTATTTCTCAAGATTCTACGTGGCCAATTGAATAGGAAGCACAGTAACATTTATTCAGGTTACCTTGGAGGAAGAGTAAATATTTATCCTCTCAGACTTTCCCATGCTAGGTGAATAAAAATTGTGTGTGTTGGGGGTTGGGGAGAAGATCATTCTCTTGTCCATGTAAGTGGGCAATGATATGTATTGATTATATTTCACTGTTTAAATATGTTAAGCTTATATTTTAAAAATTACCTTTAAAAGTATAATTTAAATAAAGAAAATGCAGTAAATTAGTATGGCTCAGATAGGGTTATATTATGATATGCAGGAAAAAAAATCTTCTGTAAAACAATCCACATTATTCCACAGCTTCCTTAATTATTTTCCCAATGCTGTATATAAATGTGCTCCTTTTTTATATACCATAGAACTGTCCCTAAATGAAGGGCTAAATTCTTGACTTGTGGGAATAATAATCTCTCAGTTATTTTTATCCTTGTTTTCCACAAGAGGGCAGCATGTGGTACCAATTTAATTCTAAATAAACAGTACCATAAATAAATAAATAAATAAATAAATAAATAAATAAATAAAACAGTTTTATCCTTAGTCAATTTAAAATAGTGTTCAAAAGTATATGAGAATGTGTGCATGTGCAGAAGCATAGAATGAATACATGTTGCTGGTTTCATTTGGCAATTACATGCAGTCACATCTTTGAGGCTTTTTCTTCAGGTTCACTGTTAAAATGCTTTCTGGCTCATCCTAGAAAAAAAAAACGGTTTTCATTATATTAAAGATAAAGATTATTGTGAATTTCAGGGTGAGACCAGTATGTAAGAGTATAATCTATCATGTTCTGGACTATTACCTCTCAAGGATGGTTTAACTGGCTTACTTGCATATTGCAGAGAGTTGAACTAGATGATCCTTGTAGTGTCTTCTAACTCCACAATTTATTTACTTACATATACATATACATACTGTACATACAGTGTATATGCCGCCCAACTCCAGTGACTCTAGGCAGCTTACAATTAAAAGTAAAAAATACAAAACACAAACAAGAATAATGAATGGGCCAAAAACATCATATAACCAACACCCCACCCCCCCTTAATCCAGCAGGGGTTCAACCTTCACTCTGCCTCACAACCTGGGAGAATAGCCAAGTCTTTAATAGCTTCCTGAATATCACCTGGAGCTTTCAATTCTATGATTCTAGGTTAATTGATGGCAAATGCATGTTGCATCAGTTACTGTTATTTAGTACTATCTACAGTATATGTTGCATATGTGTAGAATGCTCCTCCAGCCATCGGATCTAGTAATTAATCAGCAGAAGTTCACCTAAGATAATTATTGGAAGTAATACAGGATTCAACATATTGTGGGTTAAAATAGGAACATAAGGTTCTAAGCCTACCATTTAGGATGGTCCATTCTTCCATATCAATATATTTATAGTTTGCAGTTAGACAATATTTTTCTTGAAGAGATGTTTGATATTAGGAAGTCTTAGAGTGCTAACCAGATCCATCCATATCCTCTCTAATCTTTGACCATCCTTGCTTCAAATATGTCTTGTGGGTCTAAAGGTATTCATAGACTCAGAAATTTATTTATAAGAGGAAAACCTGCAAGTTCTGAAGAAATAGCAAACAGACTGGGAGATATTTGGATATTCTGGCTACAGTTCATGAAGATCTTTCTGTAAAAGAGAGAGATGACTCATTCTGTTTTGAAAGGCTAAACATTACCTCATCAGTCAGCTCAAAGAATGTGTTCTAAAAATTTACTCTAGATACTTTTCACACAAAGGAGGAGACTAAAACACTAAAAACACTCTGGGAATATGACTTCAATTTAATTACTTAATATACAAGTTGGAATGAAGTATGGGCTGCACCACTTTTAGAGACATCCACAAAATTAAAAGAGGTAGCAATAAAAATTGTTTACATGTGCCATTTTACTCCAGTGGGACTAAGAGCATAAATCCTCTCTATCAGCTTAATGATTCCTTATGTGGTGGAGTTGCCCAATCATCTTGGACTTCTGGTCCAAAGTATTTGGAACGATCTCTGATATTGTTTCTGCAGTATTGCACTCTATTCCTTTATTAAGCTTACTAACAAGGCAAATGAGTTACAGTTCCCTTGTTTTATTTTATAAACAGCAATATTATCAGCTACTCTTTTTCAATCCATTGCTATTAAAACACTGGTGAAAAATGGGAAAAGATCTCCCCATTCAAAGCTGGCTTGCAAAGGTTTAGTAAATAGGAAAGAGTTCTATATGGACAGTCAAATCTGGACACTCAACAATATACACTGATCTTGTATCAGTTCTTCTGGGAAGCATTAATACATAATTAATTCAGAGTGTAATCTTTGGAAGATTTAATTGGAATATGGAAAGTAGATGTTACTTTGCTGGTATTCCATTTCTGTTTGTTGATATTATTTGTTCCCAAATGCTGATTAAGGATTTGTAAGATGTTGTGCAAAATATTATAAAGTTTTTTTTACTTATATCTAACAGCTCTTCTGAGAATTTTTTAAAAAAATTAAAGTTGTACAAGTGAATGATGTAGCTATTGTATTTAATCCTTTCATCATATCACTCAAATAAAGATCACAGGATTAGCAATTTGCTTTATCACTCAATTACATTATTTCCAGATTTGATCAGGTTTATAGCCTGGAAAATACTGATAATAACCAGTCTGAATATCCTTTTATTAGTCATCTTGCTGTTCATGTAAGCAACTGTCCATTTGGATATTTATAAATAATGGACAGACCCACTCTTGTTTGTGATTTCATTAATGTAAGAATGCTAGCCGTTCAGCATTTTGCTTCTTCCTAGGTAGAAGGGGTAACAAATTTGAGTTGCCAGACTACGAATCTAGCCCTATGAGTACCTTTAATAGTGGTTGAATCTGTAAGATATCACAGGTGATGCTTATACATCAAGCTGCCATTAAAGACACCAAAAGTACTTTTTTCTCCAGGTTACTTGGCAACTCTAAGTGCACTCAAGCAAACATTTCCATAGAACTTTCTTTCATTTCAGTGAGGATCATGTGGTCAAGAGAAATATGTAAAATGCCCAAGATTTCCACATTGATGTAATATTAATAACTTAGTTAATACTAATGCTTCATAAATTGTTTTGATTCTTGGCAACACTACATTTCAGGACAAAGGCCCTAGTGATAGAAATTATTTAGAAGAAATGTAAAATAGTTCTCTTCATAAGGTTTTTAGTCTTCCTGCTTCCAAGGAGACCATGTGTGATAGCCATGGGAAACACCAAAGGCATAACTGCTTACTAAGTTTTATGTTTTCTGACCAAACAAATAGGGTGACCAGATAGACATTTTTCCTAAAATTTGGTTAACTCTTGCCCTTTTCAGAAAATGACAGTCGAAGGAATTGAAAATTCAGTGCCAAGAGAATGACATAGAAACAGCAAACTCTACTTCTGCCTTACATACATAGATAACATGTTATTTGTTCTAATGAACAAATGTAGGTTAGATGTGGAACCAATTCATATTTGTTTTATTGCTAAAGAAGATCTGAAAAAAGTTAGTATGATATTCACCAATTATCTCTTCAGCATGTTGAAGTTTAAAAGGGAATCACCCAATTTTTACTTACCTTTACCATCAAAATTATGTTGCAAAAAGAATAGTAAAAATGCCTACAATATTCCCTCACCCATTTTATAAAGCCTGCAGTACCAGCAGATGCTCTGCAGAAAGAAAAGAGTAGAAAATAGAAGTAGAAATATAGGCCTGCATTTCCACTTCTCAAGTTCCTCAGAACTAAATAACAGTATCCTAAATTTGAAAGAGTTTTAAAAGCCATTTGTGATTCAGCTGCTGAGGGGCCAGATGGAGATAAGATTCTTTTGCAAAAATGAGAACAGATGTATCCTTTTATTCTTTCTCCTAGAATTTTTTTTAAATGCTTCTGATGTGCACACCCGCAATGTCTTTTTTCACTAGCTAGAAGTTACAAGTACGTGTTTGTACTATTATGTGAAACTAGCATTTTAGCAAATAATTGAGGCTAGATCACTTGCTTCCTGTTTGTGGAAACTTGTAATCAGTGTCCAGATTAATGAAGATATGTAAATGTAATAAGCCTGTCTCCTTCCCACTCCCACACTCCAGACGGTTCGATTTGCAATGGGAAAGAAGCTGCTCTTTGTGCCATTGAAGGTATCAGAGCCAAATCTTGATCCCAGAAATGGTATTTTCTGTTGAAATGACATACCAGTTTATATGTTTGGAATAAAACTGAAGGAAACCTAGTGGGTATCACCTATAAGCCAGCAGAACAAGGCAAGAACTATAGGAAGAAGCCCCAGAGGGACAAATTAGATTATTTCTCTTCAACTTCAAGGCTGCCTAACTCCTTAATGACTCTGGGTGATTTACAATTAAAAAAGAAAAACATCATATATAGGAAAAAATCACAATGACCAGAAGACTACATATGACCAATAAAACCCCCAAACCATGGGACTCTGCAGCCACCCTATCCCAAGGCCTGGGAGAACAACCTGGTTTTGGATGATTTTATGAATGCCTTTAGGTTGGGAGCTATACAGATCTCTGGGGGATGTCATTCCAGAGGGCAGGCACTGCAACAGAGAAGGCAAAATTCCTGGGTCCTACAAGGTGATACTGTTTAATTGACAGGACTCTGAACATGCCCACTCTGCCTGACCTCATTGGACGGGCAGAAATAATAGGAGACAAGCAGACCCTCAGATAGTCAGGCCTTATGCCATGAAGGGCTTTAGATAATCAGCACCTTAAATTGCACCCAAAAGCCAACTGGTAACCTGTGCAATTTACAAAACAGTGGTTGTAGTGGAGAAAATAGATGCAACAAACCAAATGGAGGCTGCACTCCCTCCCTGTCTTTTGGACATAACCAGGGTCAAATCCAATTCCTCTCTTTGCCTAATCCTTTCAGACCCAATTTGAACCTCCCTGCCTCCAGACAAAGCCTGCTGCGATCCTGTGATGGTATGCGGGAATGACCTTGGGAGACAGGATGAAGACCCAAAGCCTGATAAGAGGCAACTCAGTCTGCAGGTGGGGGAAAGGTATGGGAAGCGTTTCAGAAGAGACCCTCCCTAGTGTTCTGGAGACTAAAAAGAGGAGAGAAGAAATACTTTCAGTCTTGCAAGATTCTGTTTAATGTAACCTTACAATAAAGATATTGCTGATGCTCCTGGTTGTGTTTTTGTCTGGACTACCCTGAAGGGCTAAAAGATCCTATCTGAACCAAAGAATAGTTTCACTCACAGTACAGTACATCTCCTTAACAATGGTCTCCTTAACAATGGTCTTCCCCAGCGCTGCTGCCGCTCCTGAGAGAACAGCTCTGCATAGGTTATGGATATGGATATAGGTATAGGCATATAACCTGCTTAGCTTCCCCAAAAGTTGGCAACAAACCAGTTCCCTAGGATTTTCCACCCTGTTGCCCTCAACTTCTATAAAAGTCTTTGTTTTCCAATTGTTTGGGGTTCCTCTTTCGTGTAAAGTTGGGACCCAACAATTGTTGAATAAATAGTTGGTTATTTCTTTTCAGTGTTGTGCTCCTCTTCTCTTCTCTTCTCTTCTCTTCTCTTCTCTTCTCTTCTCTTCTCTTCTCTTCTCTTCTCTTCTCTTCTCCCCTCCCCTCCCCCTCCCCTCCCCTCCCCTCCTCTCCTCTCCTCTCCTCTCCTCTGCCAGTATTGCTGCATTCTGAACCAGCTGTATCTTCTGAGTGGTCTCCCACTCTCAACCCCAAAGTGATTCAAAAGGATACCTCGATTAACAGTACTGAAAGCCACTGGGATATTAAGGAGCACCAGGATGGATGCACCATGTCCATCTGGGCTGTGCCACAGGTTATTGACAGCATGATTAAAGCTGTCTCTGTTCTGAACCCTGGCCTGAACCCTGACTGAAATGGGTCCATATAATCCATTTCCTCCAAGGTACTGAGCTGAAATCCAACCACCCTCTCCACCCTCCCCAGAAAGAGAAGGTTGGAGACTGGACAAAAGTTGTTCAGGATAATTGGGTCCAGCAATGGACTCTTAAGGAGAGGGTGCCCCACAGCCTCCTTCAAGGCTGAGAGGACCACCCCTTCCCTCACAAAAGTAGATATCACCACTGTCCTTATTTCCTTATTTTATTTTCTTGGAGTACTTACAATTCTTACTGTCAAGTTTTCACTAAAGAAGTAAAATCTGGGGGTTCTCCTGGACACACAGTTCCTGCTCAAAGAGAAGGTGTCAGCTGTGGCCAGGGGGGCCTTTGTACAACTATGTGTTGTGTGCCAGGTGACCCATTCCTGGACTGGGAGGCCCTGCTCATGGTCACTCATGCCTTAATCACTTCCTGATTGGCTGCCCTTGAAGATCATCTAGAAGCTTCAGTTGGTCCAGAATGCAGCAGCACAGGTAGTTATAGGTACATCTAGTTATGCCCATGTAACACTGATACTCTGTGAGTAGTACTAGCTTTCAGTAGGCTTCTGGGTGCAATTCAAGGTGCTGGTTATTACCTTTAAAGCCCTACATAGCATAGGACCAGGTGACTTGAGGGACCGTCTTTTCCCACAAACATCTGCCCATCCCACAAGCTCCCACAGAGGGGACATCCTCCAGGTCAGGTCATTATAAGTGCTGCTTGAGGACAAGTTAACCTGAGGGTTGTAGTATGCCTTAAAGCAGCCATGTCTTTTCTCAGGATCATATAGCTGCCTTCGGCAGGTACAGTATGATCCCAGGAAAAATACATTTAGTTTAAAGCAGGGGTTCTCAAATTGTGGATTAAAAAATCCTGATCATATTTCTGCAGGCAAAGTGGAAGTGCTGTTAAAGTCCACTCTGGGCTTTCTTCCTCACTGTGCCTGCACAAGCCCCCCACCCCCAAGCTCAGGCATTCTGCTGCGATGCCAGTGGGAGGAAGCAGCCATGGGACCTCCTCTTTCTCCCATCCACCAGCAATTGCCACAGCCTGGGGAGAACTGGACCCCTGAACTCTCCCATTGTTGGGGGTCCCATTTGAGAGATCTGCCTTGGGGCCAAGAGAGGTCCCTTGATGCTTCTTTGATATGGTCAACAGATCTGCTCAAATCAGAGTTTCTAATGGCAAGCACAAGGCTTCTGCCACATGTCACTTTCCCTTAGACAAAAATGGCATCATCACTGAAAGGGGAGCTTTGTTCCCTCTTTAGCCTAGAGATGAAAGAAACAAACTAAAGCATCTTTATTTCATAAACGGACTAAGTGCCAAGCATTTCCCAAGGGGAAAAACAGTTTGCTTTTTTCTCCAGAATTTGCTGATTCATCACCTAACAGATAACTGTTCTACCAGGAGGAAAAAACACACAGGAAAAATAACTTCTGGATTCAAATTGCTAAGCTATACATCCAGGGTTATTGTCCAGGATCAGGTTATTTTAACAAAGTAACAGTGGCAGCCAGAGAGAGCTCTGCCTGTTTTTATGTGCATCTATAAAATCATAGTTGTACACTCCTAAAAACATCTATGATTTTAAGTCACTCTCCATTAGGATTCACAATCTGCTGCACTTATTTTACTTTTTATCTCTAGAAAGCAATATATCTTCCAGGAAGAAACATTTTAAAAGACACTCTTTTATATCCTGTTGAAGTTTCTCTTTAGTTCTGATCAGGTAGTTCTATCCCATTACACATTTTTCTGTTTAAATGTCCATTTAACATATTTCCAAGCTGCATGTTAATTGCAAACCAAGGTAAAAGCAAGTTTGAGGAATCCCTCTCAAGTAAAAATAAACACACAAACCTTTTCTCAGTAGTGTTTCACTGGATCTTGTAAAATCATCCATAGCATCGCTGTGCTCAGGAGTGTCTGCAGGATGTGGTACATGTGGTGTCTACAGGCACCAGACAGAGCCTAAAACACGTAAAGAGGAAACGGCAAACCCATAGAGTGGAAGAGCAGCAGCATGAAATGCAACCAAACGTGTTTTTTTTTAAAAAAACTCAACACTTAAACAGCCATGCCAAAGGTATCTGTAAGATATGGTCAAAAAGGTCAAGATGGTGGACACAATGGTACAGTCAAAGCCCTGTGTGTTCTTTGCAGCTTTTCAAATACATTCCATGATGCATTTGAAAAGTTGCAAATAATTGTAGCCCAGACCATTATCATTTTCCCCCTTTGGAAATTTGGAAAGGACATTGTTGTTGTTTAGTCGTTAAGTCGTGTCCGACTCTTCATGACCCCATGAACCATATTGCGCCAGGCCTTCCTGTCCTTCACTGCCTCCCTGAGTTTGCTCAGTTTCATGCTCATTGCTTCAGTGATGCTATCTAACCATCTCATCCTCTGCTGTCCTCTTCTCCTTTTGCCTTCAATCTTTCCTAGCATCAGGGTCTTTTCCAAAGAGTCCTCTCTTCGCATTAGGTGACCAAAGTATCTGAGCTTGAGCTTCATTATCAATCCTTCCAATGAGCAGTCAGGGTTGATTTCCTTTAAGATTGACTGGTTTGACCTCCTAGCAGTCCAGGGGACTCTTAAGAGTGTTCTCCAGCACCACAGTTCAAAGGCATCAATTCTTCGGCGCTCAGCCTTCTTTATGGTCCAGCTCTCACAGCCATACATTACTACTGGAAAAACCATAGCTTTGACTATGCGGATCTTTGTCGGCAAGGTGACGTCTCTGCTTTTTAATATGCTATCTAGGCTTGCCATAGCTTTCCTCCCAAGGAGCAAGCGTCTTTTAATTTCATGGCTACAGTCTCCGTCTGCGGTGATCTTGGAGCCCAAATAAATGAAGTCTGTTACTGCTTCCATTTCTACCCCTTCTATTTGCCAGGAATTGATGGGTCCAGATGCCATGATCTTAGTTTTTTTAATGTTGAGTTTCAAGCCAGCTTTTGCACTCTCCTCTTTCACCCTAATCAAGAGGCTCTTTAGTTCTTCTTCACTTTCTGCCATGAGGGTGGTATCGTCTGCATATCTGAAGTTGTTGATGATTCTCCCTGCAATCTTAATTCCGGCTTGTGATTCTTCTAGCCTGGCATTTCTCATGATGTACTCTGCATATAGGTTAAATAAGCAGGGTGACAGTATACAGCCTTGTCGTACACCTTTCCCTATTTTGAACCAATCGGTTGTTCCATGACCGGTTCTAATTGTTGCTTCTTGGCCCGCATACAGATTTCTCAGGAGACAGGTAAGGTGGTCTGGTACTTGCCACAGTTTGTTGTGATCCACACAATCAAAGGCTTTTGCATAGTCAATGAAGCAGAAGTAGATATTTTTCTGGAACTCTTGTGCTTTCTCCATGATCCAGCGAATGTTGGCGATTTGATCTCTAGTTCCTCTGCCTCTTCGAAACCCAGCTTGTACATCCGGTAGCTCTCGGTTCATGTATTGCTGAAGCCTAGCTTGTAGGATTTTGAGCATAACCTTGCTAGCATGTGAAATGAGTGCAATTGTGCGATAGTTTGAGCATTCTTTGGCGTTGCCCTTCTTTGGAATTGGAACATAAACTGACCTTTTCCAATCCCGTGGCCACTGTTGCGTTTTCCAAACTTGCTGGCATATTGAGTGCAGCACTTTAACACCATCATCTTTTAGTATTTTAAATAACTCAGCTGGAATACTGTCATCTCCACTAGCTTTGTTGTTAGCAATGCTTCCTAAGGCCCACTTGACTTCACTCTCTAGGATGTCTGGCTCAAGGTCAGTGATCACACCAGGGTGGACATCAGGGACATTAAGATCTTTCTTGTATAGTTCTTCTGTGTATTACAAATGATACCCATCTTAACCAAGCAAAACTACCTCCCCTCCCCTCTTCAGAAATCATTCTTTTCCTGGATCATCCCTGTTCCATGCTGCTTTTCTTCCTGCCTGCCTGCCACATGCCAAAGAAGCGGAATGAAGTACTGCTGCCATTTATAGACATTTTGCACCATTATTTGGTCATCTACTTTTTTGTATACTGCTAGTTATGCCAGTTGTTGCCTAGATAAATCTTCCACAGCTTGACGTCCTTCAGATGTGATGGACTACAATCCCCATAATTTTCAATCAGGATATTTATTCTTCCTGGGAGTAACAGAAGTTGTCACACAACACATCTGGAAGGCCCCAGCTGAGGACCTCTGGAGGAGGTATGGCAAACTGAAGATGTATCTGCGAAAGTGGAGCTGGTAACCACAGCAAAGACCAAAGAACTGGTGAATAGACCGGTTCTTCTGAACCTCTCTGGATAAGGAGAGGGTGGCAGATCACCCACATGTAATCTGGACAGGTGCTCCTCACGAGGAGACTGCAGGACAGCAGTCTTCCTCACGTTTGAGCACCAGGAGATGAAGGGATTAGCCACCTTGCATGCAATCATGGCAGAGCCTTTTAAAGGACACTAAGTTCACAAGCCTCACTTTCTAACCACTTTTGAAAATTGCCTATTAACCATCTTAAAACTATTAGAGACATTCAACTCACCTGGACAAAAGAAAAATGAATTACAAGCTTAAGTACTTAAAGAATTTGAAATAAACAGCAAAAGCTAAGTAAGATTTTGATCTAAGAAAGTTACAAATGGATTAAGGGTCCAGTTAAATTTGGAATATTGACTTTTACTGTAAGATTTTGGAATTAACTATATATATAAAAAAAGCTTCTTGTGGGAACCAGAGTTATATTGGCTATCTTGGCTCATAACAAAGATAAGTGACTTTATGATTTTAGAAACTGGACACTAAAGATTCGAAGCAAAAGAAAAAAAATACAAACCAGCTTTTGGTGTCGGTTAACTGGAACTTACAAAATGACACAAAAATCGTAACATTGAAAATATTAAAGGAGAACTTTGAAGAATGGAGCCAGAAATTAGTAGCTACAGTATCAACACTGTGATGATATTGGATAGATTATGTCCAAAAATTGTCAGCGAGGGAGTGACAAATGTGGAGCAAATTTTGTCCGACAAGACAAAGTGCTAAAAGTAGAACTACACATGACAGGTCAAGAGAATGATTTGGAAAAGGACACTTTACTGGATATACAAAAAAACTGGCTGAAGTTTTATAAATTAAAAGGGAAATACAAATGACAAACCAAGAGAATGATCTGGAAAATGTTTTCTTATTGGATCTACAAAAGAGGCTTGTTAAACTCTTGAAGAAGTCTGTGCGATGGGATAAAGAAGAATTGAAGGGAAATAACATCCTGCAACAATGAATGAACTAAAGATTAAGACTATTAGAAGTAAATAGAAGGAATGTAAAGTTGGTTTATTTGATCATGATTAAAATAAGAAATTTATTTGCAAAGTTCTGGTAACCCTTTACAGACTTTTTGCTGACACCAGGATTGAAAAGTTGATGTTTTTATTCATCACCTAACAGCTAAGTGTTCTACAAGGAGAAAAAACAAACAGGATGGCTGCATTTCTCTACCTCCTGACACAACTTGTCTCCCATTTTTCATGCTGCTCTTTCATCAGTCCCCAGGAAGATTAAGACCACTTCACAAGTTCACCAGGGAGGCAGCATTTAACTGGGGATGAGTGAGGGATTAGGAGCAAGACATCCACATCCCAAAGGCTCTACTAATCACATCTCCTGTTGTCCCTTCAAGGAGCCCATCATGTTAGTGAGAAACGCAGCCACCCTGGAAGACATTCATGGGGTCCCCCCAACCAACTTTCTAGACTGAAGAAGCTGCTTGGACAAGCAGCAAACGTGTCAAACCAAAAGAAAAGGAGTCCAGTTGCCATGACTCAACCTCCAGCATTTACCAGCAACCTATGCAAGTCTAACCAACAAAACCGGTGCAACACCCAGCCATTCTGGAGAAGGACGGCTTTCTGGAAAAAATTGGCCAATGTGGATAATCAGTATTCCGGGAGGAGATGAAAGCCCCTCCCTCCCGCCAGTTAATTGCCACCACGATATGGGGAAAGCAAACGTTTCATTCGCAAAGAATCCTACACAAGGATCCCTGACTGGGAAGGTTAGCGGATGTGGAGGGTGTGTTATGTGGCCCTAAGCTGCCTACAGACGCATGCCCAAAGGGTGTAGTTTTTACTCTTTCCACAGCAAGGTGCTTAACGGGCCTTCAATGATTCCCACGTCTGTGTGTTTGCCGCGAGGTGTGCGGCATCCCGCCTTCACTCTGGAAAAGGAAAGGCCAATCTAGCCTTTACTCGTTATACATCTACAGCAATCGGGTTTCGCGTAATATACAGCATATACGCACGATGCACACCGCGCATTTTTTTTTTCTTTCCCTTTTAAAGAGATCACACCCATTTATAGGGAAGGGAAACGCAGCTTCCTTTCCTCCCTGGAAAAGCAGCTCCCGAGGAGGCGCGCTACGGCCAATGGCTGCCGCTTTTTCCAAAGGAGCCGGTCGCCCGCCTCGCCTTCCCGGGGGTGCCTGCTCCTTCTGCTCAGCCGGCGGCCCCCGCGCCTTCGCCCGGCGCGCGGGGGCGGGCGACCTATTGCACGGCGCCCGCCCAGCCCCTCCTCGACGACAGCGCCGCACCGGCGGGGGCACCTGCTGCTCGCGCTCATCACGCGGAGAGGTCCGGCTATAAAGCGCTCCCGATAAGAGCTCGCCCAGGCGTCCCCTCGGAAGAAGGAGCAGTGGCGGTGCACGCCGCTACAGCTTCTCGACGGTAAGCAAAGGCCCGGCCGGCCGGCTGGCTGGCTGGCTGGCCGGCGAGGGGAGCCGGCAAGATGTTTTACTCGGGGCTGCTGACCGAGAGGAAGGACATGGACGTGAGGGAAGCCGCAGCCCTCCGGCAGCAGAGGAGGATGAAGCAGGCCGTTCAGTTTAACCACAAGGACTCCGCCGACCTGCTGCCCTTGGACGGGCTGAAAAAACTGGGAACTTCAAAAGACACCGTAAGAATTTGGATTTTGTCGGGTAAAGCGGGATGCAGATGAGAGCCGTAAAATACTGGGGGTCGGGCAGGACGAGCTTCATGGCCTTTGGCAACCCTCGAGCGTTTGAGCTGCAATTCGGCGGGGGAGGTGGGTGGACGAAGTGCGGAAGGGCGAGCGGAAAAAACGGGGTTATGATTTCGGCACCTTCCTTAGTGCTGTTTGTTTGTTTGTTTTGTTTTAATGAAGCATGTATAAAACATAATATAAATCATTGTTGAGCTATTTTAAATGCAGGTTGACCAATCAAGAAAAGGAGGAAGAGAGGGAAGATTTAATTCTAGAAATAATTTGCTAGGTTCGTGCTTCCCTTTCTCTTCATAGTACACCAGGGTCCTGAACGGCTTTGCTTGAAATAAGCCCAATTGATGTCCACAGAAAGTGCTTCTGAATAGATGAGTTCACAATAATTACAACTCTGGGACCCTGCCATTCTGTAGCTTGTAGGGCTTTTGGCTGGGGGGGGGGGGGGGCAAATGGCAGTTTATTAAGGATTAAAGAATTTTAGATCAGGAAAGCAGTGTTAGAAAAACAGTTTTAATCCCTTCCCTTTTACATTGCTATGGCATTGATCCAGGTAAAAGTGGTATAGATGCTTTTAAGAAAAAGAAATAATCCTGATTCTGTCATTGGCTTTCTATGGCTCCTGTAAATAACCCCCTAAATAATATACAGAGCAAAAACTCTGTATAAAAGACTCCTTTTTTTCCCTAAAGCAAACATCTGCAGAGCTTTCCACATCCTTAATACTGAAACATACATTAAACATGCTATTTGAATTGAGGAACAAAATGTAGTCAAATAAAAATCTGTGTGTATGCTAATTTCTACTTTTTTTTTCTTTCCTGGAGTTCAGATCTTGCTTTATCTGCTGTGGGGCTTATTTAACCTGGCAGCATATGATGATAAAAAAGCCGAAATTGTTTTTATAGCATTGTGTCATATTTATGCTACTAAAATTGATTAGATGTATGTTCTTACTGAATATGTATTGTGATTTGATAAACTGTATTGCTTAAACCATCTAACATGGACATTTATAAATATTTTAACTCACATTTATCTTTCTATTTTATTGGTGTCTGATTTAGATTTTGTCTTAATAGCTTTAGTTCAGATCAGATTTTCCTAATCTGGTGCCCTCCAGATGTGTTGAAGTTCAACTCCCACAATTCCCAGTAAGCATTTGAAGATTATTAGATGGGGAATGCTGGTTTCAGTGATAAAGTCTGACATAATCAGCTTTTTGTTTTTTTGATCAGCAAATTAGGAAAAAAACTATAGACAACATAATAGGACTATAGTTATAAGTCTCTTCTATCTGTTGGGGTTTGAAATATTGAGGTTATACATATGTACATTTGAAGCCAGTTGGCATTGCAGCCCTTAGCATTGATTTTGGAGTCTTCCTGTGCAAAAGTTAGAAGGTATAAAGAAATTTCTAGAAACAAAGGATCCATTTCCCCAGAAACTAAATTAACAAATCTGATTTTTTGTTAATGAACATGAGATAAAATGCCTACCTAGGGCTCTTTAGCTTGTTTATGTCTCTCTCCTTCCTTCCAGTCTCTAAAACAGTGGCTGGTGAATTCTGGGAGTTGAAGTCCACATCTTAAAGTTGATAAGATTGAGAAACACTGCTCTAAGGTATATACACAGAGATGTCTTCCTTGTTTTTTACTGGCTAACTTACAAGTTATGAATGAATAAATCAGGCTTGATGACATGGTAAATCCCAACAATAACTTTTGCATAGTTTATGATGTCACACTTCATGCTATACTCAGCTATAGACGCCTGGATCAAATATTTGTAAAGATAGATGTGAAAGCAGAAGTGTCAGTTTTACTGCAGTGATCAGCAATGAGTACAGTTGTGAAAAGGTACCTTAAGAAACTTAAAAAGAGGGCTTCTGTTAGTGACATTTGTCCACCACCTCTCCTGCCACTGACCAAAGCTGATATTCACCCTGGGACAGAAAATGAAAGGCTTGGACTTGTGAGAGACAGCATGTTCCAGAATCCTCTTATCTTAAAGTCAGAGCTAGGAAGGACTCGGAGAAGATGTGCAAAGATTCCAGGAGCCAATTTTGTATATGGAATAACCGCACGTGGGACTGATGGAGGAGTTCCTGAAGCTATAGGGCACTGGCATGTTATGCAACCTAGGGTTATCAGAAAGGAAGAAGTACCAAAAGATTTTATTTACACGAATACTACAGGAATTAAAGCTGGTCTTTTCACTGCAAAAGAACACCACCATGAGGCTCACTGCAAAATGATTGCTTCCAGTGGCTTCCCAAAAGAACCACCTCATCTCTCTGATGCCATAACATATGGGAAGCCATATCCTCCTCCTACGCCCATAACAGAGGTCCTTCAACATAAGTTTGGTGACCAGTGGCTGCAGGAGCATCGGAAAGTTAACATGCTTCTTAAGCAGAAGAAACAACATTTGAAAAAACTAGAGAAAACATATGATACACGTATGGTGATGTTGAATAAATACCAAACCCCTATGAGGATGGATTCACAGTGGCACATGCCAAAATTTGAGAAAATTGCTCGCCATCTTGACACCTTCCCAACTCAAGCAGATAGACTGAGTGCCATGAAAACCCAGCAAATTGAAGCTCCAGTTCGATGTGGTCACTTTGCTTAGGGCATTTATACGCATATGTAGGGCTTAGCTTTATAAAGAAACAAATGACTTAATAGACATCAATATGAGCTACATGCTGTGATAAAAGGAAAACGTTTGATGGATCCTGCCATAAGTAGCATTGAAATGAAGCTCCTTGCAAAACAAAAAACCAGTAACGACATGCACGCCTCATAGCTGAGCTTCTGCTACCAAATAAAGGATGGAATTCTCGACTGATACATAAAGGGTGCATTATGCCACTTGAGGACAGGGCACTGACACAACATCACAACTTAATATAAAGCAACTGGCTACGTGTTTTAGCTGGAAGAGCTGTATAGCCCTTTTGACTCCAGTCTTACCTGGCAGATGAACTCACAGTTAAAAGGAAATATTCATTTCCTATATTAAAGTAAAAAAAATAGTAAAAAAAAAAAAATTCTGGGCCCATTTAAAAGAAAACATGAAAAAGAGGACATTGTACCATTAGTAGTAGGCTGTGCTGAATGTTAATATAGGAATGATATCCTGTTTTTTCCTTAATATTTGGAAAATCCATTGTATGTATAAATGCTGGGTTTTCTAGTTATTAATCTGTGAGTACATTGTTCAGATTTCAGCATTTATTTTAGCTAAAAAGATATAACATGAGAGAATGTGGCTGGCATAATCCTTTTGCTCTTATCAAAGAAAAAATACTTATTTGGAAACTACCCCTCACTTCGTTGTATCTGATTTATACCACTCCTAAGTAATTTTTCAACTTCATTTATTTCTTTATCCCTGTAGGCTGTAAAAGATCCAGAAGTTCTGGACTAATCTATGAGAATTTCCTTCTTTTTAGTCCAGTATGGATAAACTATGTTGTTCTTTTATATTACCATGGGATGCTTTAATATAATTTAAAGTTAAGATGCATGTATATAAATACATTTCATGTTGGTAGCTATTGATATTTCTATCCGCAAGGAACTTGCAGTTGAAATTTCAGAAGTGCAATTAAGAGGGTGTGGAACATGGAGAACAACAGTGTTGGTTTGATCTTATCAAATTTGATTACTTGTACTAAGTGTGCTGAAGCTATAGCAGCCGTCTACATAATCAATCTAGTAGGGGCAGACTACAGGAAAGGCCTTCAAAGAAGGGCTTAAAGTGACTTCTGGCATTGCTGTGCAATCACATTTGCAACAATCCCTGAGCCTGCAGTTCAGTAAAAAACTGTAATAAAATAATTGAAACTTAATGATTAATTCCTTAACATGAACACTTTGCAAAAAAGATGGTATTTAGTATTTGAGAATGGATTTGGGGGAATTGCAGATATTCCTACAATCTGAATCGATGCATGGAGGTCAAACTAAGGGCGGGCTGGGAGCCCTGTTTCCCTGTGCTAATGCTGCTTGCTCTAGACCCTGACAAATGCACAGCATGACATAACTGTCCATGCTGCCCTTTCAGGTGGTACGTGACTGGATAGGTATTGGAATGGGCCTGGTGGGGCTGCGTGCACAGCCCCAGTTCCTCTTCACTTTCAGAGTTGCAAAGCGCTAATGTTAAAAGGCATTTAACATAAATATTTTACAACTGGCTATGGGCAGGGGAACAGAGAGCCCGATAGTGATATATTTGAAGGAGCAAAACCTAGAGGCAGTGATACATCCAGTGGGATGCTGCGATAAGAATGGGCAAAGCCCCAGTGATCTGAAGGGAAGAGCAAGGATTTGCGAAAACTGAGGAGCCCAGGATTATATGGTTTAGGAGATACATAGATTTCTTCAGATGTACCCCTTGCCTGAGCAGTGTGAAAGAGGAAGAGCAATTGAACTTTGGGTAGAGGTGAAAGGAAAGCATGCCCACTAAAGGAATGGGAAATACACAGTTCTGATAGATGGAGAGGAGGTGGCTAATTCCAGCCACCCTGGAGTTTCACAAACATAATATATTAAAAACAATACAGTAAATTAACACACACAAATATAATTATAAAATAAAAATGACTGCAACCCCAGTTTATTTTACAGTATAGAATGGATATTAGTTAGACCAATTAGTTGGTCAGAGTTCAAGTAGCAATTTTTGTCAAAATTAATTTGATCTGTTGGGTGGTAGATCATACTGTATCTTTTCCAAGTCGTTTCCCAACTTCTTTGTTTTAGTTACTGCAATCTCTTTGGTGTTACTCTTCAGCTCTTCCAACTGCTGCAACAGTCACTGTCCAAGGTTATTCTTCGTTATTTTGTCACATTCTGCACCCATCTTTCACTGGCTCCTTATTCTCTGACCTCACCAGGAAAGAAAGGGGAAAGAACGTTTTGGTAATCAATTGCCCGAGGGAGCTGCCTTTTCACTCATTGCATGTTGCTGGAGCATGTATCTTGTTGCCTGTTATCAGCTTTCTCACCAAGAAGGGTAAGGGAAATAGTTCACCTAGCTCCTGGTATGGTCTTCAGTCTTGGATATTCCTCCACCCTCAGATTTATCTCTTAAAATTATTCATTTCTGCAGTGGCTGTTCTCCCCACTTAGAGTACAAGACCTATTAATTAGATGTTTTCTGAAAAGGCCACTGGGAACATTTCATACCATGTGGAAGGGGCAGTAGCTGCATTCAAACAACATGTTTAACCTGCTGATTGAATTAACCCATTTTCTGGTTTGTGCAAGATGTTGAATCATTCACTAAACAAATTGTCTGGATTTTCACTGTTGGAGGTAGAAGTATTTGAGCATATATATAAGTCAATTTAAGAGCTGACCTAAGCAGCTATTCATGATGCAGGTTTTATAACTATAACAGAAAGATTTATTCGAGGAAATACATTATAGAGATAGGCAAGCTTAGCACCAAGCTATCTACATCCTACCTGGGAGAGATCAAGTATCCATGTATATGTACTTGGGAAGAAAGGCAGAAGGGAGCAACCTGAAATGAGCAGTCTCATAGATAAAGAGCAGGCTGAGTGATGGGCACAGAGTAAAGCCTTAACTATCTCTGCCTCACTGCCCCTTATGGAAGCTATATGCTTTCAATACTCACAACTTGCCGAGCCACAAAAAAATATATCAGTTTCAACACTAAGCAAGCTTAGTACATTATGCAGATATGACTGTTATCACTAATTGATCTAGTTAAGCATGATGTGTGAATGTAGTCTATAAATAGTTCCAAGGAAGAGTACAATACTTGGGATTTTATAGATGAGAATATGAACAATGATAGCATGAAAATTAAAGTTATATTGGGAGAACATCTAGAAACCCTTTCACATATTCAGCAGAGATTATTTTTTGGTACAGATACATTTTCTTTATCCTATAATGTAATTAGGGAACCGGGAAAGAGAAATATTATTAAAACAAAGGTTGCCCTCTATTTTTTTTTTCATAACAAATAGCATATTTGCTGAGTACTCAATTCGTTGATACCAGTAGAAATTCAAGAAGTCATTAGTCTTGTCTTAGTGAAAATGAAATCCATTTTCTCCCAAGGGTAACTTTAAGAAAAAAAGTAGTTATCAAAGAAGTGGGATACTTTAGAAAAAATATATTGATTCCAGAAATGTGAAATATCTGTGTTTAATTGGCAAGGAGGTTAATGCAAACAGAAAAGTAAATACCAGCATATATTTCTATATTTAATATGAAAGGAAATTTGACAATAGCATTAGAAGGCAGAACTAAAACTAATATGTATGTAAAATATATTTTCATATTGCTTACTTATAACAAGTTTTATTGTACTGTTCAATACATTGAGAATTGTGTTGGTAATAATTAAAATGTTACATAATAGTGGAAGGTTACATTGCAGTGACTGGATAGTGCTTGGAGCTACCTATCTGGAAGCAGTGTCAGTTTATATTAACGCATATGTCATTCTTTTGCTTCCTTTTAGTGGGTCCTTGCTACAGAGTTATACACTTGAGATTTCTGGACAAATGTAGCTCGCTGTGCTTTCTGTTATGTGTACATTTAAAGGACAGTTTGAATGCTTAGTTGGCCGAGAGAAGGGAACATTTAGGAATATTTCTATGTAATGACGTAATGTATGAACAACTGTTCTACTTCATGTAGAGGCATAGTTAGCAAGATAGAGAATACCTAAAGGGTCTTATGAGTGCTCCTACTTCAGTGAATTCTGTAGGGTGAATTATAATTGCGATAGGATCATGAAGATTCTAACACTAATTCAGCACACAAGAGACTAGTGAAGCATCTGTTTTCCCAAGTGAAACGTTTACATAAGAAATGGATGGGAGGTACAGAATTTTCAGAACAGAGAAGGATGCATTGTTTTGCTCCTTAATCTCATAAAATGGAAAAGGATATACATGCATTTGCTCCGCTACCTATTATATAGAGTCTTGTTTATGTTTGGAAAAGGTTGGAGAACTTCCCTTGATGAAGCAAAACCTGCTCAGTTATTCTTATGTAATAGTTCCATAGCTTCCTGAACAATATCAGGAGAAATATTAAACCCAACATAAATGGTTTAAATTGTCCTTCTCCAACATGATGAACTGCATTGGTCATGCTAACTGGGGATTCTAGAAGTCCTGTTTTCAAAGGAATGAATATTTTTGCACAAATAGCTCTGTTTCATTGTGTTGTGTTGCATGGGATGGTTTGTGCAGTAAGTGGAGAGGATGCTTGTGCATCCTGAGTTTAAGCTCCTTGTCTCCCTGTAGGAGGGCTGGACATTAGTGGCTGAAATGCAAAACAGGATAGGAGTTTGGCAGCTAGTGACAATGATAGGAATACAAAAAGATGGGATGGGTGGATGGACAGATGGACGCACTCACACAGGGGACCTTTTTTCTTTCTGCAACCCAGGAAGCATGTCAGAGCACTCCTTGTTGGCTAGAAGATGAAGACTGATTAGTTAAGAAAGCTCTGTGCTCATTTATTAACCAGAAAGGGCAAGTTCTCTTTTTCTGTAAACACTGTAGACTCACAAATAACTAAATAGGCCCATTACCACAGGGATCTGGTCTCCTTGTAAACTTGAAATAAGTGCCAGGTCAAAGCCTGCTTGGTTTTAAATGAGGAATCAGAAGACTTGGATGATAGAAAAGCTGGCTGCCTACCATAGGGTTAGAAGGGCCCATTTAGTACAGAAATCCTAATTAAATTATTCTTAACAGACAGCTGTCGAACTACTGCTTGAATATATCCAATGATGGGGAGTTCCCCATCTCTCTGGGGTTTACTCTGGAATTGCCTCCCAGTAACTTAAATCCATTATTCTATGTCTTGCCATCTAGGATGAGACAAACTAAGCCTCCGCCTATGAGGTATCCTTTCAGGTACTTGAAGAATTTCTGCCTTATCCTTCTACAGTCTTCTTTACCCAAAGTTAAGCATAGGTGAAGATAGCCAGGCATAATTAAATGCAAACCACACACACACACACACACACACACACACACACACATCACTAAAGCATTTAGAGGAAAATTCTTTATTGAAGGTCACAGGTGTCCCATGCCTGATTTGAATAATGTTGACTTTCTGTCCTCCAAGTTGTAGGTGATATGGTCCAACCCTCTTCTCAAGGCAGAAATCTATTAAATTATCTCTTGACAGATGACTAACCAGCTCCTGGTTTGAAAACCTCTACCAAAGGGGAGTCCATTAGTGTTCTAGGTGGATGGTTCCACTTCTGAGCCACATTAAACATCAGGAAATTCCTCCAGATATTCAGCTTGAATCTCCTTTCTTTTAATTTCAACCTATTGGCACATCTCTGTGCCTCACTTTCAGTTTTGCTTCTTTTTGTATATGACAGCCTTTCAGTTGTTTGTAGAAGCTGCCATGTCTCCCTTAAATCTTTCCTTTTGCAAGGTAAACATAGCCAACTCTTTCTTCTTAGGGCTTTGTTTTTGTGTATCTTATATTTTTGGGAGTTCATCTCTGAAACCAATCTAGCTTATCTGGGTGTCTTTTAAATTGTGATGTCCAGAATTGGACACAAGTCTTTCAAGGGTGGTTTAACCAATACTGACCACAGTAAAATCATCTCCCATAGTCTGAATGTTATGCTTCTATCAAGTGTTCTGTCAAAAATGCATTAACCCTTGTAGCTGCCTCATTGCACTGTTTGTTCATGTTCAGCTGGTGATCCACTGAGACTCTTCAATCCTTTCCCCACATATTAGTGCCAGGTCAGGACTTCCCAATCCTGTACCTATCCATTTGATTTTTCTTCTATCAATGAGCAGGTCTTCACCATTAAACATAATCTTTTAGGATTTCATCATTTTGAATTGTGATTTTGCATTCTAAGGTGTTAGCTAATTTCCCTATTTTAGTGTCAGCTGGAAATTTAATAAGCATTCCTTCCTTTCCAACCTTTCTGTTCTCTTCTTTCTCTCCCTCCCTCTCTCAATTTGTTATGGGTGGTTTCACAATTTGGGAAGGGAGTCATGACCTTCCAGCTTGCTTCTCTGTATCACCAGTGGTAGATGTATGAGCATCATGAGGCTACCCATTCTTATTTTGTTATTTTTTGATCCAGTATTTGAATCTCTGAAATTCTGTGCCTTGTCACTGAATTTGGGCAACTTGATCTTGGGTGCTTTGGGGACCTGATATGAGATGCTTGGTGTCATTTTTAATTTTTTTTTAATATTGAATTATACCAAGGAAAAAAAAAAGCAAAACTTGTGAATAAAAATAAAACAATGTATGTATGTACATACAGATACTATTCACACATACACATACCACATAAATTAACCTAACAAGAGAAGAGACAAAAAGCTAAATAAAATACTGCAATAATATACAATACTAATAACATCTATAGAAAGATTGCTACAACTCAATTTTTAAACAGCAGATTGAATCTTTACCACATGGAATCACATTGTCTGGTTTTTCCTCTGTTGATAGAGAACCCATTAAGAGGCTGAGAGCTGACACTTCTCATCAGGGAAACTTTGAGCATGATAAATCCAGAGTTTTTAACAAATAGACAAATTGTTTAAAAATAATTTAGGAACACATGGACATGCTTAAACTTCATTTTCTTCCAAAAAATTACTATAGCAAGAATATCCGGTTAATAAGAAATTATCAAGGGATGTGACCAGTAATTATGTACGTACCTCAAAAGTATTGCATCTCCAAAATTGGAAAATAGATTTTGTGTAGACTTTTTAAACAACCTCTGAAGAGTCTAATAAACCCCCAAAAAGTTTTTAATGAATTAATCTTGTTTTAAGATCGAAAGAAATGTATCAGCATTTCTTAAAATTGAGGTCATTGATTTTGTAATGTAAGAAACTCCAGTTTTTTATTTCAAGTCCTGGATATTATCAGTATGTATAATTTTTTTAAATTGTCAATAAAACTGAATGGTAATACAAGTTAACAAGTATACCTGATATCACTGAAAAAGAAAGAAAATTATTTGTTTGTTTGTTTGTTTATATTTCAAATTTAGATACCGCCCATCTCACAAAAAGTGACTCTGGGCGATTCACAATAAATATGGTTGTTTGTAACTTTGATAAGGAAAGGATGGAGTTTGAGCTTTCCAAAAAAAAGTTAATCATTAATTTAGCAATTTGTCTAAAATATCTAAGTGGAATTAACATAGACATCCTCTTAGAAAATACATCAATCTTGAAGTAATACTCATTTTCACAACATTTATTGTTTCCTATAAATTCATAGATGCTTTCACCTATCAATATCGCCATTAATCTCCACTGTACAATTTGAAATATCCATCTCTACCAAAATGAGATGCTGGGTACCATATGTGGCCTTTGGGTTGGCCCCAGGTATAAGGAACTATTGAGTTGGGATCAAACAACTCAAAGCACAACTAGTTTGTGCTGAGTTAGTTAATATAACTTTGGAATATGCTTTTGAGTATTGGTTTAATTGGAAGGAAACTGAATGACATCTGTAATTTCTTGTTAATGACTTTAGCTTTATAGTGCTATTCCTGTTCAAGTCATATAAGTTAGGTAAATAAATAACTAACAGGCTAGTTTTTTATAACAGGACAGAACATATAGCTACAGGAAACCAATCTTATGGGAAAACAGCAATTCCACAGGAGATTTTGTAACCATTCTGTCTGATCACTCCCCATCTTTGTGGCTGAGATGATTTTCTTCCAGCTCTGCTCCAACACAACTCAAATTGCCAAACTTCCTTTCTGCAGTTTGCAACACTAGAGCTCTGTGGAGGTTGGCAGGAGGCGATTTTCCTATTTGCAAAACTCTTGCTTCATTATACCACCTATCTTCTGAACTCAGAATTCTTTAATAAGTTTCCCAGGCAACCTTATCAGCAAACCTAATAATTATTCTAATCATTTTCTAGTCCCTGTAGAAAAGGGCCTGCTTTGATTTTCTCTGCTTATGTAACCAGCATGCGCTGAATTGTTGTCTCACTCCACTTTCCAGTCTCTCTCTTTCCCCCAACACAAAGGAAAAATGACAGCGTCACGCCATTATCATCACGACTTTTAGTAGGTATATTGGTGTATATAGGAAGAATGTATTTGGATTGTCAGGGAGTTTTCCTCTCCCCCTCTCTCTTCTTCTCTCTCATTTTTTTCAAAACAGCCAGATAAAGCACAGTGCATATACTGAAAACATGGGAGGAGGCAGGGATAGCCGTTTATTCCATTTATGTGTACAGCAGGAAAAAATAGGACTGTTGCTATAGCTCAGGGAATGGCCAGTGAATGAAGATTTTTGCATCTGTTTGGCTGATGGCAATGGGTAGGCAATGTGTTGTCCTCCACATGTTTGGCAACAGATTGCATAATTCATAGTGAATGGCCAAGGTTAATGGGAATTAGAAGCATCAACTTTCCTAGTCCACACTGATCGGCAGCAAATTTGTAGCATTTCAGGTGGGTTTCTTTCTCAGACATGGTATCATGTGTTGAACTTAAGATCCTTTTCTCTGCAAAGCATAAGACAACCCTTGAATTAGGGGCATTTCCAGTATTTCTAGATGGTATTTTTTGAAGAAGACATTTTTGAAGGTGTGGCAGCTTATCAAGGTGGCAAAAGCAGCAACACCATCTGAAATTCTTTTTATGCCTAGCTGTTAGTTATAAGAGAGCCAGTTTAGTGTGGTGGTTGAAAGGCACAAGGGTAGAAACAGAAGGCTGTGAGTTCTAGTCTTGCCTTAGGCACAAAGCCAGCTGGGTGAACTTGGGCCATTCACTCCTTCTCAGCTCTAGGAAGAAGGCAGTGGCAAATGATTTCCAAAATTGCAGGGGTTTTGGAGGCACAAAACACAAAACACCCAAAAGCATAATGGCTGACTTGACCTGTTGCTGTTTTGTCAGTTGTCAGGATGCAGTGCAGAACAAAGAATGCCAAACCTCTGTGCTTTTAATAGCTGTATCAACTTCTACATTATGGGCAAGAGCAAGCTGACCCAGGTTTGGAAATTTTTGAGTGCTCTCTCACATAAACATTTGCTGAACTCTTTGATCATTTCTGTAAGAGCAAGGGTGAGAGATGAGTGAGTTCAATGGTTCCTTGTTTCAGGGAAGGATTTCTTCTGTGTTTAAGGCATTGTATGGTGGGTTTGGTTTTGGCTTAATGTGGTAAGTGCACCCAGCCACTAATGGCATATATTACCTCTCAGCCAGAGTTAAAGTTAAAGAAATTATGACTTGATGTGATGAATGAATCAGATTCCTGTATTGGAAATTGGGTCATAACTGATTTAAGCACAAATGCTTTTGTTTAACTTATTATATAGATAGATTATTTAGATAATGTAATGTTTGCTGCTTGTAGCATTGCCAAGTGCTACAATCTGGCTTTGCTTTACCTGTGTTTCTCTCCCATGCCCTGAATTTTTTTTTAAGCAACCACACAACATTCTGCAGAGACGCCTCATGGAAACAAATATGTCAAGATTGCGGCACAGCCGAGGGACATGCTCTCAGAAGAATGATCTCTCAGTTCAGACAAATAAACTGAATCAAATGAAACTGGATAGTCCCTCCAAGACAGAGGAAGAGGACCTCATTCTCATATGCTGCCAGGTAAGCTTTCTTGTCCTGCAGGTGAACTATTAGCCCAGTTCCCTTTATTTTGAGAAGGTTCAATGCTCCTACCTCAAGGTGGCAGGTGTTTCCAGGGCAAGACTCAGGAGCACCCTGCTCCAGGCCTCCTCAAATCGGAGGTTACCATCCCTTATGCAATCTCACAACTTAATCCATTCAAAATTAAGCCTTCTCTTTGTTGCCTGTGGGAAAAAACGGGAAGACAGTAAGCACTTGAAAGGCCAGTTTTCCTGGCTGCTGGGCTATACTAGACAACCTGTGACCTGTTGGGTCATCATTTCAAAGATATTTCCTTACCAGATTCCTCAGTGCCTTCAACAGTGGCAGAGCTTCTGTTGTGCTGTCTTCACTGGAAAAGTTCTTAGAAATTGAGGGAGATATTCAGAGATGTATCTGCCTTGAAAATAGCCCATGTCATTCATATTGAGCTATATAGTACAGTCAAATGTCAGGAGTTGACCACAAGAAATGTTTTATGACATTTTGTATTATGTCATAAAATGTTTTATGATAATCTTTATGTCATAAAATGTTTTATAAAATTTGCCAAATTTCAGTTCCATGGGGGTCATGGGTCCCAGATTTTGGACACATTCTGTAAGCCTGTTTGAGGTACCTTGGTTCAAAAATTGTTGGCCTATGATGCATTGTTTTGCCCAGTTAAAGGTTACAAACAAACAGACACGAGCATTTTAGTAGAAGATAGAAGATAGATTTGCTGGCCTTAAACACCTTAAGCAGTGACAGACTCTGGCTCTTTAAGCTTCACATGTAGCTTTCCTTTGTGTAATCCTCATGATTGTGCAATGTCCCCCCCAAAACATATTAATCCAAAATGAAAAATCAGTTTTTCATAAACAAAGCTGTAGTTTTCTTGCAAAAGCAAAGACATTTTGTACCTTAAAGTCTTAGATTTCTTTAAATTTCTTTAAAGAAAATCTTTGAGGTGACCTAAGATTTGAGGTGAGTTTCCATCACACATTAAGCTAAAAGTCAAGTTAAAGAGTATGTGCAAACTAGTATTTTATCTTCCTGCTGTGTTGTGGACAGCTCTTAAATTAGCATCTTAAGTTTATTGTGTCATTCAGATTTGGAGTGGGTACCATTTTGGATTATAGAAACTGGAATTTGTCATTATAGGGTTAAATTACAGTTTCTCTGAACCTCAAGTGGTATCTTGTTTGGATTAAACACCAGACCTGAAACTTTTAAAGATCAATGCATGATGGAAATGGGGAAGTTGAGAGCTATGCCCTTTGGTTTAGGAGTCACACAAATATAACCAGTGTGCTTTTTGTTGCAACTAACAGAGCTACTTCTCTGAGTAACTATGTTCATGGGAATCACTTCCAGTAGCTCAGCTTGTAATCCTAAAGCCCTGGAGTAATTCCCCATGTTCTGAGCAATATCTACTGGGGTCCTTCACACAGACAAAAAATTGACTCAACCAAATTGCCAAAGGTAAGAAGTTTAAAAAGCAAAAGGCAATATATCAAGCAGAGTGTGAACTCTGGTGAAAGCAAGGTTGGTTTGTAAGAACAGAAAAGTACAGAGAAATACAGTGAATCCGGTGGGAGTAAACTAGACTTAGCCAGATTTATTAATTACACTGGCTGAATTTGCACAATTCATTGAGCACAAACTAGGCAATTACATTTTAGTCTAGTATGTCATGTGCACTCAGCATGTGTGAACCAGACTGACTTCAATAAAATGCATATCATTCTATTCCCTTTTGGTAAACATTATTGTGCAAAGCACGGAAAAATAGTAACAGATAGCCAGATTTCCTTTCTTTTTCTCTTACCTCTTTCCTTTCTCCTGCATGCTAAGTCTAGTTTACTCCCACCGGATTCACTGTATTTCTCTGTACTTTTCTGTTCTTACAAACCATCCTTGCTTTCACCAGAGTTCACACTCTGCTTGATATATTGCCTTTTGCTTTTTAAACTTCTCACCTCTCTTTTTTTCAGGATTTTATTAACACCATCAAACCATGGTGAATTTATTAGTTTACCCCTTCTGCTCAATCCATTCACTGTTCCTTCATATATTTGTTTTGCAATTCAATCCTCATTTGTTATTTCTGTATGAACAAAAGCCCTTTGACATATATAATACATACACTTACTGATTTCATTGAATTTACTAACAGAAGTTTACAGCAAAAATATAAAATATCCATGGTAACATTCATGCATCGCCTATTCATTCTTGATCTTGTAACTCCTTCCATTTTACCACGCAGACTTTTCTTAAATACTCCATTCCCACTGCATTCAACTTATCTTTGTGTTTCTTCTGACATATCCAGCTCCCACTTCCATATAAAAAGAGGGCAGAAGTACACTTTCATATACAACTGGTTTAACTTTTTTTTTTTTAGCAAACATTTCTCGCACAGACTGTATATTGCCCACTGTCTTTCTAACAGCATTTGCACATCTTAAAATTTCTCCATTTTGTTTTCCCATATAAGAGACCTAAAAAAAGGATGGCTTCATTATGGGGTTTTGAACTTTAGTATATGAAATACAGTGGAACCTCGGTTTATGAACTTAATTCGTTCTGTGACTCTGGCCACAACCCAAATTGGTCGCAACCCGAAGCAAATTTCCCCGTAAGGTTCAATGTAATTACCATTAATCCGTTCTGGCGTGGAGGACAGGGAGGCGGCTGTTGCTTGGAGGGAGAGTCCCCCTCCCTATGACCACGTGTCAGGGGCGGAAAAATGGCCATGGACCGTGTCACGGGAGGGAAAATGGCCACGTATCCTGCTCGTACCCTGAGGCGGAGTTCGCAAACCGAGGTAAATTTTTGCAGCCGGAGCTGGTCGTAACCCAAAAAGTTCGTTAACAGAGGTGTTCGTAACCCGAGGTACCACTGTACATTTTAATTGGGAAAACTCTACCCTTAATAGTATAAGCTCACTGGGTGGACTTTGGGTGAGTCATTGTCTCTCAGTTCAGCTTATGTCACAGAGTTGTTGTGATGTTGGTTTCTTGGTGTTTCCTAAGCATGCTTCTCTTCTGCAGAGGTTTCATTAACAGGCTAGGTCTGCAGGAAGAGACGCAAGCTCAGAGAACATCAGGATCCCAACAAGTCAACCCTGAGCTACATGTATTCTCCATTATGGCAGAGTTGTTGTGAGCTATATATGCTGCCTTGAGCTCCTAAGTGAAAAGCAGGATAAAAATCTAATCAATAAGTAAAACCAAAGATTGGATTTGTATGACCCATTGGACCACAAAGTATCCAACTAGATTTTAGTCAAGTGTTTTGTGCATCTTCGGCCCTTGCTGTAATTTGTGGTACTTTGCTTTATTAAGTTTATTGGGAAAACTGAATAACCCTTGGTTAAGTCAAGTGTGGATAAATGTTCTATGTGGACACAGTTACTGTGTCCCAAATACTTAGGGGTGGGGGTGGAGATATAACTTGTTTCTAGAACTGTATAAAAAACAATAGAAATACAGATTTACCATCACCTGATTTTTTACAAAAATGCTATATTTCTCTCTACAGTGTGCTGGGAAGGAATTGCAAGTTGTGGTTGATACTGGATGCCAACGCAATATAATTTCATCTGCATGTTTGGAGAGATTAGGGTAAGCAGTGCTCTTGTAGGCTAATGTACAGTAATTAAATTCTCTTGCTCTTACAAGCTTAGGTCATTATTACCTAATTAATGGTAACAATGCTCAAACCTGAGCATTGGACTGCTCAGATACAGATTTAGGTCCTAAGGTTACTTTTGAGGTTGCAAGCTCAGCTAAGTATTTGTTAACTGCAAAAAGGGAGAAAAGAAAATTATGGAATAAATTACAGAACTTCTATTAACAACAATGGTACTGAATCAAATATTCTGACTCTAAACAACATTTCCTTGGGCAGCCATAGTACCCTCTCTTTCTGTCACAGATTAATGATCTTGAAAGAAGCATCTAGTGTCACAGTATGTATATAGATAGCTTTTATTGTTCCTTTACATTCATCTTTTGTTAAACAGTGTTTACAAGTTCTTGAATTGGTATAAAACTCTGTTTAGAAAGAAGCTAAAACAGCTAAATGATCATCTGTCTTTCAAACCAATTCTTAATGCATACAATTTTAAACAATATAAGTCTGGAACAATAGAACCATTTTTCTATAAATTTAGAATAGTACTGCATATTGGGAAAGAGTTTTATCCCAATGGTAATTCAGTCTAATTTTTTTTCCTATTTCTAAAATAGCCTGGAAAATTCTTATTCTGGTGGTGATGAAACCTTGAGATTATTTCATCAATAACAATTTACAGCCTAGGGGCCATCCCACACTGATTGCTGAGAAAATAAATGCCAATTTTCTGTAGTTGTAATGACTTATTTATGTAATACTGTAGTTCTCAGTGGTTGTGCCTGTAATGAACTGAACACTGCTGAGCAATTTACATTCTCATTACCCAAAGTCGTCATCATACATTTAGTAGTAGTTCTACACTGTAAAGCAGTAGTATTTCTTGCTGAGGAGCTGGCACCTTTATTTCCTTCTCACTGGATCCAGTAGGTATATTTCTGAAGCGGGACTGGAATGCAGGCTGAGGCTTCTCTTGTTTTAGCACAGGGATGGACAACTTTTGGCCCTCCAGGTGCCTTTTCCAGTATCTGTCACCTTTGGGTATGTTGGCTGGAGCTGTTGGGATGAAGTTCTGCAACATGAGGAAAGCTGCATGTTACCCTGACCCCTGTAATCATGCTTTTCATAGATGTTTGGCAGGAAATTAGTGAAAATGATGTCTGTTTCCATGCTGTCAAAAACTTGACCCTGCATAGCAAGCTGTTGATAGTGACAAAAGAATAGACCAGAACCATATTTTTATTGTTTTTCCTGGTCAGCTAGTAACCTTCTCAGAGGCACTGCTTGTTACTTGTTAGCTAAAATGAGAAGTGAGCTTGCTGAAATGCAAGTTATTGATTATAAAATCATAGATTGCTTTGATAATTATAGTAGTTAGATCCTATTACTCCATTTTTTCTATAGGGTCTTCTCTGAAGTGAGGATTGACTTGATACAATATTTTATTTTAAAAGTCTTATTCGGTTAGAATAGTCTCTTTGTATAGCTTTAGGCTAAAGACATTGCAAGAGCAGCCCTTGAAACAGTGCCCTGCTACTTTGTGAAATGTTAGCTTTTAGGACCTGTCACAAAATGTGATGCATTCCAGCCATGTCCTTATCCAAGGCATTCCATTCTATTCCTCTTCCCACTGGATCTAGGATTCTTTGACTACTGGGGCTATATTCAGTCCTCCTTTAATTTTTTCCCCAAAATACATGTTATTTTTTTGCATTTTGTTACCTTCTCCAGCTACCAATCATTTATTTATTATTAGTATATAGTATACACACACACACACACACACACACACACACACACACCCTGTTGGGGGGCTGAGGGCCATACTAGACTTTGCTTTATTTGCTGCGGGCTGCATTCAAAAGGAGAGTAGGACTAAGATTTTTAAAAATCTAATTTGAATATAAACATAATAAAATTAATTAAAACATATTTAATCATTTTCTCTATTACAATGGAAAGGCAAATTTTCGCGGTGCATGGAGGTCTGTGTGGGTCTGGATGGGGAATGATAGGCTTCAGCTGAACACTGGTAAGATGGAGTGGCTGTGGGTTGGGGGCTCCTCTGTATCCGAGAACTTACCACCTTTGGTTTTGGATGGGGTTGCACTGCCCCAGACAGACCTGGTATGTAATCTGGGGGTTCTCCTGGACTTGTGACTCCTGCTCAAGGAGTAGGTGGCAGCCACGGCCAGGAGGAGCTTTGCCCGCCTTCGTGTGGTACGCCAGTTACGCCCATTCTTGGATCAGGAGGCTCTCCAGTCAGTCACTTATGCCCTGGTCATCTCTTGGTTAGACTAATGCAATGCGCTGTACATGGGGCTACCCTTGTAGAGTATCTGGAAGCTATAGCTGGTTCAAAATGCAGCCACACGGATGATATTAGGTGCCCCTAGGATGGGACATGTAACACCTTTGCTGCGGGAGTCCAATTGCTTCCCAGTCCAATTCAAGGTATTGGTTATCACCTTTAAAGCCCTACATGGCATGGGTCCTGGTTACCTGAGGGATCGTCTCATCCCCATTAATCAACACGTCCTACTTGGTCAGGCAGAGAGGGCATGTTGCGGACCCTGTCAGCAAGAGAATGTCAGCTGGCAGGGCCCAGGAGGAGAGCCTTCTCTGCTGTTGCCTCCAACCTTTGGAATATTCTCCCCTCCGAGGTGTGGCAGGCCCCTACCCTTCCAGCTTTCCGAAAAGGATTAAAGACCTGGCTCTGCCAGCGTGCATGGGACGACATGAGCTCTAACCCTACCTGGGGGTGGTTAGCGCCCTGACGACGCTCCCTGAGTTATTCGCCAATTCTCCATCTTTCTTGGAAGCTATTTATTATTGTTTTTAAATTGTATTTTAATTAATTTTATCTCTGCTATAAACTGCCCAGAGTCATTTCAACGAGATGGGCGGTGACAAATTTTATATATAAATAATACATACATACATACATACATACATTTGGAGCACGCTGTTGATCTCCCAAGATTTTGGGGGATTGCATGAGGCCCTGGGGCCTTCAGATTCTGCACCCTTGATATATAGGATTTGATTTCTAAAAACCATGCTCTCTTCCTTCTCCTAATTGTGTCTTTATTTACACATGGCCTCCTTTCACTCCCTCATATTTGGTTACAGGAGAAAATCCCAGAACATCTGAGAACGGAAGAGAATGGATCTAATAACAGATAGATAAATCATACCAGTGAATTGTGACAATTAAGCTCATAAATTGGGTCTTTGGTAGCAGAGATTTCACAGAACAAAGCAGATTTAACCCCCAAATCCCTGATGTTAAGATTTAATTTTAAAAACTTACAGGCTTAGAGGCTTTGTGCTGTTCCATCAAAGAAATTATAGCCTATATTTATTGTGGTGGGAGTAGGGATGGTGGTAGGAAGAAGAACATTGAACGTAGTCCTTACCATATGCCGATCATTTCTTTGGCCATGTATCTCAGTCAGAAATAATGACTGCCCAAAAGGGCAGCATAGAACACACTTTTGTGCCAACTCATCTTTAGATAAGGGAACTGGTCATGGTCCTTTTTTAAAAAAAATGAAAAGGTGTATTTTGATTGCTAGTAAAAATGTACTAATTTTAAATTAGAAATTCAGTGGAAATTCAACAAAAGCATTTTACATTATCAAACCCTTTGATATAGTGGGAAACTTCAAAATGTGAGGTTTGCCTGTCTTAATTATTAGTTTCACCACCACTCTTTGGTTGTGGGTGTCTCCTTTTGCACAGCTATCAACATGACTGATTTATTCCTGAAAACACAGATGATGTTTTTCTCAAAGTCTTACATTCTCTAGTTTTTAAGGGGGAAATGAGTTGAAGTGTACAAATTGCCTGTTTTTTTCTCCCTTGAAAAGATGAACACATAGGGACTCTCTTTGGTTTCAGCCTTTAAAATTTATGGTATGCCCAATACCATAAATGCCCATTTAAGCATTCCTGTGTATAGAAAGTTTTAATAAAAAAAAAAACACTTTGGAATTTTTAAGTGTTTTCTTCATCATCCACAATCTCTTTAGCAATTGCCTGCAGCATTTTCAGCAAATTAAATAACAAACCAGATTTTTACTTCATTTATGTTTTCTTCCTGCAGCGAGCAGCAGAATTTGTATGCTGGAAACTGTGAGAAAGGGGGTAGGCTCTGCAGAGGCACTGTTTTTGGAATAGCAGAATTGGGGTCTACTTCTCTAGTGACATAGGCGTAGCCAACTTTTTCTTGTAGTGTTGTCTCTTCTGAAGCTATTCCATTGCATGGGACTGCATAGTACTGTCAAGTTTTAAAAAGTAATAAATCTGTGTTTTAATTGCCCAGGAGAAGTTCATTTCTGTTGCTTTAATCGGAACCTACTTGAAACTTATGTGACATGTTATACTGCATATCATGCATAACTTCCTCTTCAAGCTTCTGCACTTTTCAGCGTTATAGTAGGCTAGCATTCATTTCTGTAATTCCTGTCTTCTACTTTGATTTTACTTTGTTTCCTCCTCCTGCTTTTTCTGAGCGCATACTTGATAGAGATGTCTTGTGATGTGCTCTGTTTAATCCGTTCTACATTGAATATTGCTTAGAAAGTCCCTCGTTACTGGCATTTCTCTCAGATTTTTCTTTTTACTGTATCTTGCCTGGTAACCCAGTTTCACTTGACTGTTACTATTAGTATTATTGTTGCCACTTATTTTTTCATTTTATAAAAAAATGTTCACAGAACCTTATTTACATGACAAGCTGGCATGTCATACCTTTCCTCCTTTGTTCTGAAATTCTCTAGCTTTGTATGCAGTGGGAATGCATGCAGTACTTATAAAAAATGAAACTGGGCATGGTGTGGAGGTAGTAGCATTTTGTGGACATTTTCTGTAACTTCACGAGGTGTAACATTTCAGAATGTAAAGCAAGCTTTCTGTATGATACCAGAAAGTGTTTTCTGCAGGTGAGACTCCAGTACTATGTGATTTAAATATTATAGATTAAAATACATACCTAATGAAGAACTCAGTTATGAGAGTTATATGTGTAAATGCCAAGTTACCTTTCAACTTACCTTTCAGCTTCTTACTTTTCTGGGATAAAGATGGACAGGAAAGTAAATCAGGATCTACTGGTAGATTGTTGGATGTTTTGCAGTTGATAAGTAAGGGTTTCCGATTTATTTTCTTTAAAAAAAAAATAGCAACAACACAGCATGTTCAATATATATGCATGTATGTATGTATTCATTTATATAATTTAGAGGCCCCCCAAATCCATAAGATTCTGGGTGGTTTACAATGTCAAAAATAGTGAATAATAATAAAAGACCATGTGCATCCATAAAAGCAAAGAATCATATAAACTTCTACAGGCACCTACCCTAGCCCAAGGCCTGGGGGAACAGTTAGCATCCATTGGTATCTGAGTAGTAACCCAAGGCTTGAGGGAAGGGTCAGCATTCATTAGTATCTTAGTAGTAACTCAAAGGTAGGTTTGCAATGTTGCAGTTAATTAAAACCTCCCACTGAGCCACCCTTTTGTGTTTGGTTCCATTTTGTAGATTTCAGTGTTTAGTTAAGAGAAGCAAGTTTTTGCAAGCAGAATTTTTGTCTACTTTTGCTGTTAATGTAGACTGACAGTATTATCTCAGACTGCTTCCAAGCCAAATCTGTTATATTTTGAATGTGTTGGAATAAGAATGGAATAAAATGTAATAATAAAAATAGAGATGGCATAATTGCAGTGGACATTGGTAAAAAGGGGTACATTGCATCAGAATATTTAGAAATTACAGCCAAAGAAAAGAAAACCAGTTATTTACGGGGGGGGGGGGGTTTGAATTGGCAACATACAGTATTATATCTAACAATGTGAAGCTGGAAGAAAAAAGAAAGAAGATGCTGAGTATATTGGGAAAAGGAACATTTTTTCCTGTCTTTTGTTAACCATGTAACACCATTAATAGACAGGAAAATAGATCCTTCAAAGAAGCAGCATCAAAGTGCCTTTACCGTTGGCTCATCTCTGCATAGGTCATGAATCAGTCATGAATGACTCATCTTGCAGAAGGGAACAGGAGAAAAGTACCTTAAAGATGGTACAAATAAAAACAGGTTCTCATAGAACAAGGCAGAATGATTGCTTTCAGACTAAAGCGTTTTTAGATAGTTTTGTGCGGGAACAAAGGCCAACGCAAAGGGAAAGAACAGCAAACAACTGTGATTGCCTTCAGGAATATTTTGTTCTGATTCATGAATTGCTTACCCATTCACTGTCACTCCAATAAAAGAAAATGGAAAGAAAGATTGTGCTAAAGGTCATCCTGCAATTAAATATTGATATTCAACTATTTTAAATATGATTACTTGTATTATTATTAAGAATAAAATTACTAAAGGTTATCCTGTCCTGTTTTTTTGTGGAAAAAATGATACTACCAACAGCAGCTGTAACCATATCACCTTGGACTTGAAAATAGCATCATCTGTGTGTTTGCTGCACAAAATGGTTGCATCTCATAAGGTTTGGAAAGAATATGTTTGGATGAGGTGTAATGAGCTTGATAGTAGAGTTTTAAACTGAATATTGTGAAAATTGAAGATGAAAACCCAGAAATAAGATTTTCAGAGAAGGAATTGTGACCATGGGAGGAAGGGGGAGAGTAATTATGCTGGAGTCTTTTAAATCAGTTAATGAGAAATCAGGAAGAGCATTAGCATGTAATATTCATGGTTTTCTTGAGCACTGATGCTCAAGAGTATGAGAAAAATAAGATGAGGTTGAACTCTTACCAGTTACATCATATTTCTTCTCATATAGTATCACTGAGATCTAGTGGAATACTAGAAATTGAATACAGATTGATTGGAATACAGAAATTGAAGGATATATAACTTGTTTAAAAGAAACAGAAGCAATAATAGAAAGGGAGAAGAAATTGCACTCTACAGTATATCAGAATATCCAAATCTGCACAGGTTTGCATATTTGGATATTCTGGCAATGAATTTGGTGCCATTGTTGACCATCTGATTTAAAATAAGTAGAGGGAATAAAAGCAATACAGTTGTTGATATCTCCTACAGACTCTCCAATAAGTAAAAGAAGTAGGCAAAAATTTCTAAAAGCACATTGTGGATCTTTCCAGAATACAGGAAGAAGTAGAATTACCCTAATCATATGGGAGGTAAACTCTGTCAAGCATATCCTTCCAGAAAATGTCAGACTTCTCTTGCTGTTGGTTTTATTTATTTACTTAATTAGTAAATAAATAAAAATATGATTAGTTATTAATCATATTTATATAGCCGCTCATCTCACATACAGTAAGTTTTCTTCCATTTAGAAGGTAGATTAAGGAACAGATCAGCTATTCTTGCTTGAACCTAATAAGGAAAACTTAACAAAGTGAAATAAGTAGGAATTTGGGAAGAGGACTAATATTGAAATAATGGTACTCCTGATTTTAAGAGCACCTAAACCTGAATATATTTGAATGTCTTTATTAATTTTATGTTACCCGATTCCCAATGACTCTGTGTGGTTCACAACAACTAAAACAAAGGAAATACAAAAAAACAGATTTTTTTTGAAAAGATAAAAGATGGTGAGAGGAACAGATTGGACAGGAACAAAGCAAGGGGTCTTCACTGTCCCTCACCAAAGGCCTGGACAGAGAGCCAGGTCTTCAAGGCCTTTCTAAACAGCAGGGTGGGTGCCATCCGGATTGCAAGGGGAACCTCATTCCAGAGGGCAGGCGCTGCTACAGAGAAGGTGCACTTCCAGGGTCCTGATAGGTGGTATTGTTGAATGGACTCAGAACTTGCCAACCCTGCAATATCGAATCAGCTGGGCAGATACTATGGGAGACAGTTGGTCCCTCAAGGAACCAGACCCTGTGCCATGTATCTTGGACTTCAGAAAAGCAGATTTTAATAAACAGATCATTGCTAAATAAAATTCAGCCACAGAAGAAATAGGTGCAAGCTGCTAAAAAATTAGGTAAAAAAAGAATGATCTGGGGAAAAAAGGACTGTTATAGTCTGTGGAAAGAGAGAGAGGACACATGGAAGAATAAAAACTGATAACTTGGATTTGTAGAGATGGTATCAGGAAAATGAAATCACCGAATTCTGAAACTGAAAACAAACTGATGATGCCAAGAATAAAAAAAAAAAGCTTCTTCAGTATGGTGAAAATAAAAGGAAGGAAAAATGGTTTATCAGCTGCTCAGTAAAGATGATAAAATGCTAACATATAATGAAAAGAACATAGAACTATTCAACTCCTATTTTGGCTCAGTCATCTTTAAGGATATATGTCCCATTGGGCAGTTGTGAATAGGATTTTTTAGCCTGAGCTTGACAGAAAATATAGCAAGGGAATACTTACTGATCTTGCATGAGTTCAGACCTCCAAGGCCGATTGTTTTGCATGCTATGATACTAAAGAAACTTTGTGGTCTGGCTGAACTTCTGTTTCTTACTTTTGAGAATCCGGGGTGAAATCCCAGATACTGGCAAATGTCATTCTTATCCAAAATGGGGGAAAAGGAGGAGACAAAACCACAGGTCAGTCAATCTAATATCGGTACCCTGGAAGATTCTAGAGATCATACAGCAACTGATATGTAAGTATCAAGACAAACTACAAGTTAGTGTGGATTTGTGAAGAAAAGGTTTTGTAAGATAATCATCTGTAGATCTATCTGATATACAAATCACCCAGTCTGTACTTAACAAGATTGCCAAGGTTTATTTTCTTATGCATTGCTACAGTTGATAGATAATATCCATCATTCTTGTGGTCTACAAAGAAAGATATTAATTTTAAAAAATGAAGATTAAACAGAAGATTATCCAACCTCTGCATGAACACTTTAAGTGAAGAGGAATGCTTCACCTCTTTGGATAATTGATTTCATTGCTGAATTGCCCTTACTGTTAGAAAACTTTTCCTAACCTTTAGCTGCAATCTGCCTCCTTATCACTTAACTCCATTGTCCTGTATCATGTTCACTGGAATGATCTTGGCCTTCTTCTGTATGATAATCTTTCAGGTATATAAAGAATTATAACATATCCCCCTCAGTGCATTTTCACAAGGCATTTCCAATTTCTTTAATTTCATTTAATGAGGTTTAATTTCTAGTCCCCTGATCATTCTTTTTTTTTTTTCCTTCTTTGAACTTGCTCAAATTTATTTGAATCCTTCTTAAAGTATGGTACTGAAAACTGGACATAGTAGTTAAGATGGGATCTGACCAACACAGAATAAAAGGGAATGTTTAGTTCTGTAAACTGGAAAGTAGGCAAACTATTTCAGTTTGTTATTATTTCAAGATCTTTTTCACAAACATTATTACCAAATCAATTACCCCTGATCTTATTCCTGTACATTGGATTTCTTGTTTCCTAAGTGAAAAACTTTGCATTTATCTCTATTTCATTTGTTAAATTTCACTCTCTTATTATTAGCCCATTTTTCTACACTATCAACATTGTTTTAAATGTTATTTCTTTCTTCTAAAGTATTAGCTGTCCCATTAAATTTTATATCATCTGCATATTTGAAAGCATTTCCTCTATTGTTTTTTTACACAAGGCCAGGACTGAAGTTTGTAGCACCAGGACTGAAGTTTGATGAAGAAAAATTGTTGAGCACTTTTTGAGTCTGACTTTTGAGCCAACTATGTATCGACTTTATTATGCCATCCACCCTATACTTAGCTAACTTGTTGATCAATTCATTTTTGAATTGTGGCTCCCTGGCAGGCCATCAAAAGACCAGTGTGTCCCTTGAACCTAAAAAACTTGTACAGACTTGTCCTTATGGCTGTATCTAGGGCAAGGATATAGTCTTGAGGGCCACAGAGGGCTCTGTACAGCATTCTGAGGACTGAATTTCAAAAGTGGGTTTGCTCAGACAGTGGGCCTGATGGGGAAGGAAGGACGGGTAAAATTGTGCCTTAAATCTCCACAAGTCTTAAGGTGTTCATTTTATTTCTTAAGATCTCCATAAAACAGATCACACACATTGGGTGGTTCTGGCAGCTGTATAATATGGGTGTTGGTTAGCTGTATGATTCAGGCCACTGGGCTAGGGTACTGGTGAGTAAGCCATGTCTGTAGGACTAGGTATGTTCCTTGGTTTAATTATTTGTGCTCCACAGCCTATTTCAGAAGCTCTAGGCGGACCTCTTGAAGAGTCCTTTGTTCCCAGTATATTCTTGCCAGCATATTCTGAGCAGAGAAAGGGAAAGAAAAATGGTATCAGAGAAAGAAGGTGGGTAGCTCCCCCCATTTGCAATTCAGGGCTTGCCTGCCACTGGCATGGAATCCACTTCCAGTTAAATTTCCTGTGCTGAAACATGGCCTTTGGCAGAAAAACGTTTGCCCCGCTCTGGTCCAGAATCAGTAGGAGAGGACTTCTGAACTTTTACATGTGGAAAGAATTGTAGCAGGTGCTGTTTTCTTTATACAGTAAAACCTCAGGTTAACGAGCCGGATACAGTGGACACGTTTTTGTTCAGACTTCACCCTGTTTGATTTACTAACGTCTGTTAAATTGAGGGTTTTATTACAAATCATGACATTTACACAAATGACATAAATTGACATAAATGATGATATATATTCAAATGTAGCAGATGTTTAGATTTTATAGACAGCTCATTCCCCCAAATTGCTCTTTAAATCAAGCTTCTACTGTATCCCTATGTGAAGGTGCACCTATTGAAATTCCTAGCCTGTGTGACTGTGGATTTCTGTCTTCCTTTGCACTGAACTTTGTATTGTATCCTCATTGTTTCAAGATGTTGCTATTGTGCATATTCCTAGTTAGTTGCTGTTCTGAGGTTTTTGTTTTGTTTTTTTTAACGTCTTCAAATCAGTGCTGACTCCTAGCAACTGCCTGGACTAGTCCCTGCAGTTTACTTGGCAAGCTTTTTCAGAAGTGGTTTGCCATTGCCTTCTTCCAAGGGCTGAGAAAGAGTGACTGGCCCAAGGTCACCCAGCTGGCTTTGTGCCTAGGCGGGACTAGAACTCACAATTTCCCAGTTTCTAGCCTGATGCCTTAACCGCTACACCAACCTGGCTCTGTTCTGAGTAATACCTATGGGGAAAGTTTGTTCCCCCACAACGCACTTACAACATTTTTAGATCAACGGCAGAAAGCTAACTTTCCACACATCCCAATCTTGACTGTTGCTTATACACTGGGGGTTTTGGTTTGTGTTGTGTTACATGTTGTATGAATTTAGCTGAAGGGGGCAGGATTAAATTTTCAGTTTAAAATCTCCACACTGGGAAACTCCACATAAACCAGCTGAGCTCTAAAATAAGATCATATGCAAATCCCCAGAGGGAGGTGAAAGAAATTGTAAAAATGCCCATGATAGATAGTATCTTATGGTGGTTAAGGTATTGGACTAACATCAAAGAGTCAAGATAGAAATCTACCCTCAGCAATAGAAATTCAGTGGGTGACTTTGGGCCAGTCACTCTGTTTTGGCTTAGCTTACAGGGCTGTTGTTATGGGGCTAAAATAAAGGGAGATCCCTATGTAAGTTGCCTTGAGTTCCTAGAGAAAAGGTGGCATGTGAATTTAGCAAAAATAACAAACAAAAACCTATAAGGGAAAAAAGAAAAACAATCCGCAATTGTAAATAAGTGATATGGAAACACTTGAAAAAAATCTGCAAGACCCTCCATGAGAACTCTATAGATATGATTTTGTTTCAGAGGGGGGCACTGTTTTTTTAACTGAGGACCATACTTGAAGTGGGATGCTGGGGACCTCATTCCAAAAGTGAGTGGGGTCAGCACAAAAACTCAATTTGAATTTAATATAATCTAGTTTCTCAGTATTTGCTATTTTTCTTCTCCTGTCATGTTAAAAATTACACTTTGGAGATCTTTTTGTGGGCGGCTTTGGGAATCACACCCAGGACTATAGGGAACCACTTGGAAGACCACAGATTGTATATCCCTTATGTAAGGGAACAGCAAAAAGGTCAAACACTAAAAGTGTCTCCATGATTCACATTTGCTACTCGACAGAGCAATAGAACATTGTGTATTAGCAAAATATGAAAGGTTTGCCAATTGTTAAAATTATCTTAACTAATTTTTTCCTATTTTCCATGAAGGCAGAATAGCACAATCTGCTTCTTAGCACAAACATCCTTGCTGTCCTTCCCTGTAAAAAAGTGGCTTAGAAACCATGAACTGAAGCAAACAGATGCTCCAGAAAATGGTCTCCTAGTTCAATATTTCAAATTCTCTTTTCTCAGTGTATGTTGATTAGACACCATATCTAACCCATATTGTTGAAGATGCAATTATATCACTAGTCCTACTTTGCCCTTTAAACATTTTTAACCATATTTTTCATAATTTTAGTTCATAAAACAATATTTAGCCAGTACATCTTTATATAACCAGTAGTAATTTTTATATAGTCTCTCCCATTGTTGCCAATTCATCTGAACTTTCTGCTTTCTCACATTCACTAGCATGAGTTAGAATTATTTCTCTTTCTTTGAAGTACTCTTGGTGAGTTCAGGAAAAGAGATTCCATCTTCTTGCCATTCAGTAAACATGTCTCAGGCTCAGAAGCTAAGCAGGGTGGGGAAACCACTAGGAAATACCCAAGCTTCAGGCTAGACTGAGAAGTTGAAAAAGCATTCCAGAAGAAGGAAATGACAAAACGTTTTGCTGCTGCTCCCAAGAAAGCTACATGGGCATGTCCATGAAGACCATGCAAATTATATTCAGCCTGAAAGAGATGGGCTTTTTATAAGAAACGAACAAGTAGTGGTACTCCTGCAACAACCTCTAACTTGGGGAAGCAGGCATGCATAGTAATATTTTATGCACGATAGCAAAAAGACAGACAGACTTTGGACTTCAAATAGATACTAGGTTAGTCTGGCATGTTTAAGAAATATTTCAGAAGAAAGCATTGACAAATCACATCCATATTGTTGCCTAGAAGGTTACATGGATGTGTCCATATGGTCACCAGTAGTTGAGCTTGACTCAAACTTTAAAAATACATCATTTTGATCATAGGTGCAATAGCAGTCACTTATAGAGCTGAGCTTACAATGTAAAGTAAGTAATAATAGAGAAACCACTAAAATGGGATCAATATTAAGATTTACCTTCCCCAACCTGTTATACTTAAAATGCTTTGGATTACAATTATAATTCCCAGTTAACATGACAAAACACGTTGGTTATAAACTAGCTATTGCAGTCTAGTGCATCTGTTTGGGAAAAGCCGGTTTTAGTATTCCTGGAATCCTTCAGTGTGAAAGTGCTCCGTTTTAGGTGGGTGGATAGTATTGGGTGCAGGACTGATCATAGTTGTGGGCAATATGAGAGAATTTTTAGGACCCTTATTGCTTAGTTTTTCAGTTGGAAAAGAAGATAAGATTTTACAAGTTTAAGAACATGAATGTAGAAAAATCTCAGATACTAAACACCAGTGAGCCACTGGCTGAATGTCTACATTAGAGCCTATACTGTATACATATGCTTATTCTATTTTTGCTTGGTTTCTAACTATACTAGCTGCAAGTTTAGTTCAACAACATTTTTGTATAAGTTTACATATTTGGTCAAAACCTCAAACATATTTTTTCTAATATGTAATTTTTTGTCCATGATGAAATGTATTGTAGCATGTGCTCATTAGGAGTATGGACAAAAAGGAAAGCGTGTTTTGTTTCAAGCTTGGAGCAAATAGCCTAACTCAAAATGTTCTGTTAGAACATTCTGAGTCATTTGCATTCCAGAAAAACAAAGTATGAAATGTTTTGAGTGTTCTGGCCATAGGAAACAATAGGAACACGTATGAGTCCCTTCCTCTGTCATTATTCACTATAGCACAGGGGGGTGCCAATCCATGCAGATTGCAGCCAACCAGTTTGCAGAAAAAATGACTAAAGAGATTATTTTCAAAAAAATGTTTTTGCAAACTTTAAAAATATACTGTAGAATTGAAGTGTATTGAATCAGTGTACTGAAGTGCACTGAATCTAATCAACCGCCTCTGGGGTTTTTAGCAAAAAAAATTTAGTCATCAGTTAATTATAGAAGTCCCACCAAGGAGCTCAATTAACACATAGAAAGCAATGAGAACTATTATATATATACATTATTTTTAACAGTCAACAGGCACTTGGCATTTTAATAAGGGTGGAGAGTTATACTTCTATATATCTGTCAGCTCCACTAGGTAGATCAGACCATGAAATCAACTCCACAGGATGGCTAAAACTGCTTTTGTTGAGATTGGCTATAACAGAATCTCGCAAGTCTGTGCTGTACCTCCTCCTCCTTATAGTTCAGTGAATTAGGGAGGTATGTGTCTAAGTCGCTTCTGGACGTTATCTGGACATTCTGATTTAAAAAATGTTTTAGCCCTTTTGTGTAGGCGATGAAGCCTGGATGTTCCCATCAAGGTCATCTTCCTTACTCTCTACAATAGCATTAAAAAACCCTGCTGTACGGACAGCAAGCAAAATACATTCTGAAAAGTTTATCACTTAAAAAGAGCAATCACACCTGCATATGCTACATACACAGAGAACTGGAATAGGCAGAAGTTAAACACTGTAGAGCAGAAGCTCAGAAGAGTTGGAATGCTTGAAACAATGCTATTTCAAACTATTTATAACAGTATTCTGACTTTGAAATAAAACTCTCAAAGCATTTCTGTTTTATTTCAAAGTTGGAATGCTTGAAACAGTTGTTTGAAAATGCTGCAAGGTTAAAATGTTTTGTACATCCCCCTCCCCTTTTTTAAATGCCTTCAAGTCAGCATTGACTTCTGGCAATTGCCTAGACAAGTCCCTGCAGTTTTTCTGACAGCATTTTCAGAAATGGCTTGCCATGGCCTCTTTCCCAGGGCTGAGAGAGAGTGACTGGCCCAAGATCACCCAGCTGGCTTTGTGCCTAAGGCGGGACTAGGTGAATCTTGCTTATGAATCGAAGGTCAAACTGCAAAGAAAGGGAAGATAACTAATTTTTAAGATTTCTTCTTGCTATGGCTACTTTTTATATAACCCATCATAATATGTTATTGTAAATATATGTTTTAATAATTAGCAAGTAAAAAGAGCTTTAAAAAAGGAGAAGGATTTGTGCTTTGTCATGCATGCCTGGTATTGAGATCTAGTAAATTATATATATAACTTTACCAGTAGTTTGCCTAGAAAGAGGTGTCCTTGCTGAAAAAGCACATCTGGCCTGAATACCAGGGAAGAGGGCACCTTCTCTGCTTTCCACAGTAGGCATCCCTTCACATTTGCGGGGGAAGGTTCATTTCTCTATCTGTGCTAGCTAGCTTCATGTCAGATGCTCAATTAATTAATGGGAGTTGTCTATCTTCAGGGTTAGTATGTAGATTGCAACATATATTGCCCACCTCCCTAAAATGAGCATACTTCTGATATTCACAGAGTTTTATTTCAATCTTCAGGCTAAAGGAGCATATGAAGTCCTACAAAGCGGAAGGTGAGAAGATTTCATTGCCACATAATATGAAAGTGATTGGTCATCTGGAACATCTGCCTCTTACAATGGGGACTGTTCATGTAGATTGTTCTGCAGTTGTTGTGGCTGGTAAGTGTTTATAGCGAGATAGATGCCATGCAGCCAAGCCTTTCGCCAGTAAATTTTTGAGCACCATGAATGAGAAAACTGTTTTTAACCCATAATTGCCCTCTGGAATTATATCCCCCCAGAGATCCATGTTGTTTCCACCCTGATGATGTTCTGGAAGTCTTTTACAAATTGGCTGTTTTCTCAGGCCTTTGGGTAGGGTGGTTGTGGAGCCTTTGTCAGCTGTGTTTTATAGTATATAGAGTGCAGTTTGCCTAGACACAGGCTTTTTTTGTTCTTACTGTTTTCTGTCTTTTTAACTGTAAGCTGCCCAGAGTTGTTCTAGAATTGTGTGGCCTCTAAAATTTAATAACAACTCCTGATTATATCGATTGTGTAGGATTTTGAAATACAAAATCTTGTTTGCTAGAGATGGAAGTAGTGGGACATGTATGTAACACAGATATGTAATACAGTAGGAACAATCTTTTGCAGCTGGAGAACACATTTTCAATTTACATTATATTTTAACTTCCAAGGGTCACAAGAACATAGCAAGTGAGTCAATTATGTGATTGAGAACAAGACATAATATTTTCAGCTCTTTTTCTGTATTGGAAGATTCCAAGATGAACATTTTTTTCAACATTTGGAGAATAAAAAATTGCAAAACTCTGCCATTATTTTGGTGGTACTTGGAGTGCACTTGAAATCTGCCAAAATGGGAATGCACTTCTAGAAGATGTTCTGGACATCCAGTGGAGAGAAGGAATTGAGAAAAGCATCAATATTTCATTATATCCTTAATATGCTTCATAGGAACAGAGCTCCTATAGAGCTTTAAAAAAAAAATTGCATCACTCTGAATATCTTCTGTATTTTTTTTTTCAGAAGGTAATGAGAAAAGCTTCTCTCTGGGATTACAAACACTGAAATATTTGAAGGTAAACTTCTCTTTCCTTGATCATCTTCCTTTTGCATATCCTTATCCTTTTTACCCCAAGTATTCTTAACCTATTTTCTAATGTATTTTCTTTTATTCACCTTTATTTATTTCTTAGTGTGTGATAAACTTGGAGAAACAAAATCTGATCCTGGGGAAGACAGACAAGGAAGAAATTCCTTTTGTCAGTAATGCTTCTATTCATGAAGAGAAGTGAGTGTTTTAACTGTCAGGCTATACTGAGATTTAAGATGATGTCATGCAGTTAAATTATTAGCATGGTATGTGGGACAAATGGTTGGGGTAAAATCTTGTTTGTGCCAGAGAGCTCTCATGATTGTTCACCATGTGCTAGCCATGGTGTATTTATTACACTATTGAAAAGTAGAGTGAATGAGTGCCCAGAATGCTTTCAGGACTGAGAAGTATGTGGTGGAAAGCTTGGGTTTTTCAATGATTAATGAGCCACGTCTGTATATTCTTGTGCCTAGAAATGTGTTCCCCGTTCAATAACTCTTGAACTTATTTTCTTTGATGGCATTTTATCATTTCTCCTAAGGTGCTTATGACCATACCAGTTGGGTGGTATAAATTGGCCCTAAATACATGTTTTCTAGAACTTTGAAATGTAAATATAGTACTATGATCAGGTTAAATATAATTCAAAATTTTGATCTTGATCCAAAATATGTCATACAACTAATAGATATTTTCTCCAGATCTTCTACTGGCTTTCAGTATTCCATACTAGACTTTCTGTTTTAACTCACTGCTTGCCACGTGTTTCCAAAAGAAAGAAAATAATGATATACTGTTCAATATATCAAGTTCTGAAGAGAGCCATGTTACTGCTTTGTTCCTAAACTATTTATGTGTGTACTTTGGGAGAGATAATATGGCTGCCTCAGGCAGTTGATGTCAGATATCATGAGAGGAAAGAAGCAATATTTAATTTGTTACCATATTTTTAATGGTAGAGCATTTTTCTGCCTTTGGTGTCTAAAAGTCTTAACTAGCTTTGGATGCTGTGCTTTTTATTCAAGTGGGAGATGGACAATAGGCTCCCCTCAGGCAGCAAACCATCTTGGTCTGGTCCTGTCATAAAGTTGACTCTTATGAAATAAGTTCTTCTGACAAAACATTTAATGCTACAATAAATTAAACATTTAAAGTTGCTCCAAATACTTTTGTTGTCAGCTCCCTTTTCCCTTAAATATGTCAGACATTAGAGAGAGATGGGATTTGTAAGATTTACACACAACTGGAAAAAAAATTATGAGGTGCCTTACTTGCTAAACAGTTATTTCCTAGGGCACATCCTCATGGCAGCCACCTGCGCTCCTGGTTCAGTGCTGTAGCACACAACTGGAAGCCTGGGAAGTGTCCCTGGAAAAGGCAGGTACCTTTTTCCTCCAGATTTGCTTGTGCTAGCCATACAGATGGCATTGCTCAGGCTTGCCTTGTGATTTTTCCCATCAGAAGAATGGGGAGTAGCCCTGGCTCTCACGGAGTGTGCAGCTTGGATATGTTGCATGAGCAGAGCGTCCACTGGGCATATCTTTGCTCCAGGAGTTGGGAGGTGGGGAAAAAGCCAAAAAGTAACTCTCTTTTGAGAGACTGTCCCATTCATCTCATTTCAGCACTTCTGATGCATGAAGAGAATGTAGTGCTGGCTTTGGAGAAAGAGAAATACTGTGTGGTTGAATCAGAAGATCTCAATACCAGTAACATCAACCTACTAGACTACAGCTAGACTTGTAGCTAAATGAAACAACAGCTATTTTTCAGGAGTTTAGAACAGCTTCAGACTTTCATTTATCATCCTGAAAATCTGGATAATGATGTGTAAACGGACATCTGAGTCCAGTCTTAAAAATGGTGTTCTCAGTATGGCCATCCAAGTATGAAAGTATTTATTTTTCCAGACTCTACTGAAACCTCATTTTTGTTACAACTGGATTTGTGAAATAAACTGCCTACTGCAAAATTGGGGATGGGGTTGGGGAGAAGACAATTTTGTAACTTTCTTTTTGGAACCAATTGTGTTTAGCTGCAATGAATGACTTCTGGTGATCAGCTTTACAGAACATATTTTTCAGTGGATAACAATGAATTATTGGACATCACTGGATGAGACAAAAGAGCCTATTTGCACTGAAGAGCTTTCATCTGAACAATTCACACAGGTTGTGGAGGATTTTTAAAAAATTATTATTATTATTATTATTATTATTATTATTATTATTATTATTATTATTCAGAGGATTAGAGTTTGCATAATGGTTGATTGTAGTAATACAACTTGATCTAGAGTTCCCACTGAGTAGCATTTTACTTATGAAATGGTTCTTTGGGGGGAAATGAAAGGAGGCATCATTTTCATTAATTTGTCCCCTCTCTTCCATGTTCCAAAGAATTGGTAGGGATTCCAGAGTTGTATGTGAGGGGGAACAAGGAGAATCTATGAAAATCACCTCCTTAATTTCTTCCAGTAGCAGCTTCATGCATTTTTTCCCACAAATGAAAAGTACCCTTCTATTCTCAGAAGGATTACTTTGAATCAAGTCCTATGTATTTTTCAAATGTATGTATTTCTCAGAATTTTCAGAACTTTCCTTCCATATGAAATATTGATGTTAATAGGAAGAGGTTGGAAGCCAGATTTTATTTTTTAAATCACAACACAGCCTTGAAGAGAAGTTCAGTATCTGCTAGTTTCAATGCTAATATTTACTGTATGATTATCATATGCTAATTTTGCTGCATAACAATATGTTATTAAATTTGAGAACTCAGTCTCTTTTTTGCTTGTCTACTAGCATTCCAGATTTAAATATGAATGCATAATTTTAATGGCAAAGTACTTGATCCTCTGTATCCATCATGGTGTTCCACTTATTGCTAGTAATGTATTTTTTTCCTGATATACTCGTACTTGCCAAAGAATCTAAAAATGTGGTATTCTAAGACTGATCCAGTCTTGTTGTTCAGAACTTGTTTGAGCATAGATTATAGTAAGATAAACATGTGTGTATGTATTAAATGTCACAGGAAAGAGTCTCTCTGGGACATCATATTCATTGTCTTTGTTTCTAGCCATACTTTCTTTGGGCTTCTTACTAATGCATGACTGCTAGATTCCCAAGAATATCAACAGTTACCAAACAGTTATAACCATATCTCCTACCCTCTTCATGACTTAAAATTTCCAGGCAGGCTATAATCATATTTCCAACTATAATATTCTAGACACTGTGAGAAGTTTGTTCTGCTGTATGTTATGTTGCACTCTGCCTGAATTTTTTGACATCATCTTCTAGGCCAATAACATTGGACCAGATCTTTGCCTTTGAACTCTTCCAGGCAGTGCTTCTTGTAATTCCTTCTTTCCATCTATTAATACTTATGTACCTGGACATTTTGCAATGTGATATTTTTCTGGGTTATGTTTTTGAAACATCTGATTAACTGTGAATTAGCCTTAGAATAAGCCTATTGAGACTGTGCAGTCAATTCACACAGGATGTTTACTTTCCATTCATCTTACGATTCCACTACAAATGAGCTGGCGTGCAAGTTGGAGTATGCTGCAGCAGTCATAAAACTACAGCAGCATGCATATAAAAATGCATAGATCTACTTAATCATCTTTGCACTATTATGACAAGATGCAGGATGATCCTAAGAGCTATTCCTTGCTTGCACAGTCACTTATACAAACAAAGGTGTCAAGCAATATGTACTGGACAGCTGTTTTAACATACATTCACTCTCTAAGAATATGAGGAGCTATTCTGTAGATAATCTTCCATAACTGTTGCTCTTCAATCAAGTTATTCCTACTGAGCTTCTGTCCTTAGTACAGCTCAAGCCATTATATCAAGCTTGAGTTGCTATGATTACTAGCCTTGAATTCCATGGGCCATATAGTTAGCATCATAGATATGCTTCTAATTACAATATATTAATTAAGTGCTTTGCTAGAAAGGAACTTCAGTAGAGTTGTGTGTGTGTGTCTCTGTGTGTGTCTGTGCCAATATCAATATAATGGGATGCAAAAAAAAAATTATACACATTGCATCCTTATTAACTTATCAAATACAAATTTGTGTTGAATATGCACTTACACTGTTAAGAACCATTATTAAAATCAATCAAAGTATTGGAAGCTATTTCCAATGAATGCACAGCCAACATTTTCGGAGTTGTATCAACTTCTGTTAATTTTATTTGTTCAGTCTATATTTGAAGAGAATATGCTACAGTATAGCTAAAATATATCTACTTCTAGACCGCTGTGTCCATGTTTTATTTAATAAGTTATAGTTTGGCTTTCTGCAGCTGGATTGGCAACATCCGTTTAGCATTGACTATGACATTATTGACAAAGTACAAGTGCTTGGAAATATTTTTTCTTTATGTCTGTCATTACTCTAGTTAATATTTATAACATTTATATATATATTTAAAAAGAAGAAGAAAATTCTGTGTTTGCAAGATGAACTGCACTATATATATCCCTAGTTTAAAAGAAATATATATATATATATATATTTGTCTAGGTAACTATGCCATTGGTTTGATGAATTTATTACTTGAGTGTTTATTACTGTGCTGACCAAAATAAAATATGATAAAATTCTATTAAAGTATACTTGATTGATTTTTTAAATGCTTTCACTCTGATTTAGAATGCCTCATCTTTGTGAGACAAATATGGAGCTCCTTTGTGAGGGGTGGTTCTGTGACCGTGAAATCTACCATGTGTAGGAACTTCCCATTCTCTTGCAAAAGAAATGTCCTGCATAAAAGTGAGGGAAAGACTGTGAGGGATTGAACTCCATTATCTCATGGGAAAAGAGAGGGAAACAATAGGACTCGCAGAGCTGTTCTGTAAAAGGAAATGTGGCAAGAGCAAAGTGAGCAAGGACAGCAAATTACTATAATTCAATGAAATTCAAATATAGTTTATAGGAATCATTACCCATATATTTAATATTTTCCCCATTCTTTCACATTAAAAAGTGTGATTCTGTTGCAGCTTTGTGGGATCATATGTGACCCTGGAATCACTGGTTGTGTATCCCCATTCTACTGGAATATCGGGGGATTTTTTAATAGACCAAATAAAAAATATTATCTACTCATTAGTTTATAGCTGGTCCTGTAGATGGAACTGAGAGTGATTGTTCCCAGCTTGCTTTGCTGGAGAAGCCCCATAAGGAAGCCCCATGGATTGCATTGCATGCATTTGGGAATCTAAAGGTGCTCCTTGCTGCTGGCATGCAGATTCTCTCATGGGTTTTTCCAATATGAACTTTGAAAGTCCAGAATTCTTGCCAGTTTTTTTCTTGTAGAGAGACACATTATGAGTTAAGGAAGCAAAGTAGTGCTCAGAAAATTTGGTATCACAGCCATGGATTAGATGAGATTTTAAATTTCCAGATAAATAACATGTATTTTCTTGAAGCAAAGAATTGGCTTATCTGCTGTATAGTGCAATTTGATTTGGGAGCCTTTTGGTGGAAAAGATGCCAACACTTTTATTTCTACGAGGAGTTGTTTTTTTAAATTCACAGAACATATTTGCACAATTGATTATTCTTTAAACATTTATCCTATGGGAAAACCACCTTTCTGCTGGAGCTTATTTACCATCTGGGAACATGTGATGAGTGTACAAAATAGCTCCCAAGGGATACTTGACTAGTCACAAAATATGATGGTCACAAAATACCCATTTAGCAGAAGGCAGTTTAGTCACCTAGGATGCTCTCAGTAATCTCAGTGGGACCTTTTTGGTGCCCAGGATTTCGGTAAATAAATAAATTAGACTGGTGCTTCACCTTACAGTATCCTATTTACTTTCTTTTATCAAAAAGTATCTTAAAAGGTCAGGGAGAATTGGGAGTTGTGTGAGGTATCTGGAGATACATTGATGCTGAGTGGCACCATGTTGCCCACCACTGAATTATCAAACTTGAAATTTCAGAAGTATAGTTTTGTGAGATCAGAAATTATAACACAGAAATTGCATTACTTTGATCAAACTAATATTCCCAGAATGTTTTGAAGGGGTGCCATGACTACTCCATTGCTGTAAAAACAATTTAAATTTGTAGTATAGAGGTGCACTTTCAGAATGGCTTGATTATTTTGGTGTTGTATTTTACGTTATTCCACAATTATTGGAGCCAGTGACATTTTCATTTTCTTGCCATATTCCAGTTTCAGTGATGGGAGAAAAGATTATCATTCTGTCTTTGTTTCAAGAGGAGAGTTCTAACACTGTAGTCTTGGTCTAGATTCTCTCTGCTGCAACTAATTTAAGAAAAAAAAAAAAGCATGAAAGAAACTAGGTCAGCCTACCTTGGTATCCTCTGAATGCATAGAATACAACAACTGTAATCCACTAGCCAGCATGGCTATTGATCACAGTAGCAGGGGAGAATACCAGATTGTTAAGGCTGAATGAGCTGAATTTAATATTGGAAATGAAGCACCAGAAGTATCGACTCTTTGCACCTTTTATCCTATTGATCCCTACAGGTGTTAGGTGTAGCAATAGCAAGCAAGGAACTCCTTTGTTCTGATTCTGCTCTGCTTTCCCTGATTGAAGACTGAAAAATAGAGTATCTCCATTCTTCTCCTTTCCTTGAGGCAGAAAGCTCAGAAATTCAGGCTGTTACAGCAGGCAACTATCTTAATAAACTTTACTTCTTTTGGACCTCAAACATTTGTTCCCAGATATTTTCAAGGGATTTCATTTGGCTTACAACCAGAAGATCTGCTAACTATTGACTTAGGTGAGTGAATTGCAGAGTTGCCAGAATTCCAACTAGAATTATCTGAAAATTTCCCCTATGTAATATATAATTTGGCTCTTAGTTAATGGAGCAGGAAGCAATACAGATGAAGGGCATTTCATCCAAGGTTTGGACACATAATATGCTCTAATACAGAATTCACTTCTGCCTTTTTGTGGGTGGCACAGTGGCCACAGAGAATTACCACGATTGTACTGCCTCAAACACTCATTTTTCCCTCCCTCCCTCCCTTTCGACTCAGACCAAGAAACTATCTTGGGGAAAAAGGTGGTGAGAGACTGTAACCTTGGTAAATATTCTGAAACATTTGTGTTATCCTAAAATAAAAAAGGAGTGGAATGGGAATGGGCCACCAGGCATGAGGCATTAAATTTGATGCTGAATCTAATCAGGCAAGTTGTATTGTAGGTAGATGTAAGCTGACAAATTTAAAGAGCACTAAGGCTGATATCAGTTCTCTAAGAGTCACTCCACATTTAATACAAAAGGCACCATCCAACACAAGACAACACTATCAGCAGGCTTGGAGAACTCCAGTTTTCAGAAGTACAATAATAAATACTTGATGGGAGAGGAAAGTACCAAAAAAGAAAAGGGCTGAACATGCACACTTGGCATGGAATGTTCCTTGATTTTTGGGAGAGGAGGGCATGAGAGAGAGAAGATGCAGAATCCTGAAAACTTCACATGGTAAGATTTTTTTTCAAGTCCTATTTCTATTTGCTGAAAAGCCATGAAAAGAAGAACTCTTAAACCAGACAGAGGCTCAAACAGCACTGTTTTAACAACATACTTGTCCTGATGCCTTCAAGAAGGATCTAAACCATTGGTTCTCAACGGGGGCAGTACCGCCCCCCGGGGGGCGGTGGGAGGATGCTGAGGGGCGGTGAACTTGTTTTGGGCGGTAGGGGGGCGGTGGGCATGTTTTGGGCGGTAGAGGGGTGATGAGCATGTTTTGGCATTTGAACTTAATTTTAAAACTCCCAAAAAAATTTATTAAATCGATTATCCGGTTTACACCATTTGTACCAGCAATAAAACGAACTTATGTGACGGCTGCCCTCACGCACTACTAAGAATGGTGAGATGAATTTGTATTCTAGGTAGGCTGACCTTGAAGAACTCGACACTACGATTCTTCTCCGATCCCAACCAGCACAGCGCGTGCATCAGCTGTTTTCCCGCGCGATTAATCGCAGCGTGTGCGTTGAGCGTCCTTTCAATATGAATGTTTGATTTGACCCGTGTTTCTTGAATTGCTTTTCATTCGCTTCATTTCTGTTTTTTCCCCTCAGTTTCGATTTACTTTAACTGTTTATTTGGCCAGTCGGCTAGGTAAGTGCACTTATTAGTTCTTTATTAGTTCTTTGTAAATAAACATATTTACAGCATTTTGAAATAAACGTATTTACATAAAAGAGCATTTAAGCATTTTTTTTGCATTAGTCATTTTAATTTTAATAAAAGGAATGCAATTACCTTCCAGGGCAAAAGTATCGAGTTAAATCGAACAAATTTGGTGTGTAAGTCTACTGAAAAAAATTACTTAAAATTTTTGTCTTTTATAATTCAGTAACTCCCCCCCCCATACCCTAAATTACAGGATTTTCACAAAGGGTGGCGTTGAAAAATTTTCCGCTCCTTAGGGGGGCGGCAGCTTCAAAAAGGTTGAGAATCACTGATCTAAACTGTGTGTCAACTGCACTTTATACATCCCCAACATCTAACATTCCACATTCTACTGCCTTTGAATAGGGATGTTCTCTTTTACAACGCAAGATGTTTAATACATATGTATATTGAAGGAATTTTCCTAGCTACCTTTTTAAAGGCTGCTCTACTTTTTCAGCCTTTCCTAATCTGGGACTCTGCAAGTAAGGAAAACAGCTTACCATTATATTAACAGCTGTTCCACTTCTTGTAGCTGCAAAATTCATAATTACGGCATTTAGACTTCCTCTTCTTTATTTTTTCCAATCCAACGGAAGGTGGGAAAGAAATGGTGCAATGGGGCTTGGGATCCCTCAGAGGTCCATCAGTCAAGACAAGCCTTCAAAAACAGAACAGGACCAAATATAGCATGGTCGGAGAAACCAACAAAATAAAGATTGTGTTCAAAAATGTGCCAGATCCAACCAGGTACTGCAGAAAAGGAGAGAGAGGAGTAAATTCCACCAACGCATCCCTACCAGTGAGCAGTGGGCATTAGCTCAGAGTTTTGGTGACTGCTCCATTCTTGACATGTGACTCTGGGCGGTGCTGCTATTAAGGGACTGCAGAAGCTGTGTTCTGCATGCTTTCCCTATCTTGTCTGAGCTTGCTAGGCATGACTGCAGGCAGTGGGACAAAAAAGTCAAGATGATGCCACAACCCTTTTTTATGTGTGTCACGATGTAGGTAAAAAAGGGGCAAGGCTTTGATTGCATGGTTGTGGCCCCTACTGTCATGAGCCACCTGCTATCTTGAAACAGAACAACTATCTTGACTTTTTTGACCTGGCCTTGCAGATAGCCCCGGAGCTTGCTAACTATTTCATTGGGAATCTTGAAATTGGATCTTGATTTATTCTAAACTGAGTGTCTGGAAAAGCCTTACCTAGACTAGGGGCGAACGACACTATAATATTAAACAATTTTTAAGTGATTATTGATCACAGGTATACGTGTTGACAGTGGAGTTCCTTGATCTTTGGCTTTACAGTACAGGTAGTCCCCAGTTTAAGAACAAGTTCCATTCCCAAGGTCTGTCCTTAAGTCAAATTTGTATGTAAACCGGAACAGTATTATTGTATAATACTGTATAAGTAATATTGTGTAATGAACTCAAACCATTGTGTATTTAACTCAAATCACTGTGTATTCAACTCAACATTTGCTACAATAGGCTCTGTTTTTAACTATGGGTTGTCTGTAAACGGTGTTCTTAACCTGGGGAATACCTGTACATAAAACTCTAACACTATCTTTACAAAGTTGCTATCTCTAGCTTTAATTAAGGGGGCTAAAATTGAAGTCTTATGCATGCTTACTTGGGAATAAGGTACATTTATTTATTGTATAGCTTGCCTTTCAGTGAGAGTTCAAGTGGTTTATTACACGGGGTCTCCCCATCCCCAATTTTATCCTCCAGTAACAACCTTGTGAGGTAGTTTGAGCTGAAAGAGTTTGACTGGCACGCAATCACCCAGTGACTTCCTTGACTGAGTGGGGACTTGAACTAGATCCAAGTCCAATATTTAACATTATCAAGTAAAGGATGTCTTGAATATGAGATTGGTACTTGCCAAAAAGTAGGATGTTTTTCCCCCAGTTGGCTGAAAGGGGATGAAGAGAAAAGCTGTTCCCATCTGCCTTGATTGGCACAACCTGGCAAGGCTTAGGAAATGGATGAATTTTCCCCTCCCACTTGCCCTCATTTTAAGTAGTGACCAAGTGGTTCTTAAGGAAGACTGTGAAATGCAACACATATGTATTTTCTAAAGCCAAAACCATTCAGTGTATTATGTGCTTGAATTTCTTATTTAATACACTCAAAATTAGATGTAGTACAATACCTCAAATTAATGCCTGGAATTAAAATTAGATTCCTTTATTCAGTATTTTGTATGCAGATCCTCCAGACTTTGTAAGGGATCCTTGCCAGACTTTTCTTTATCTTCCATTTTTATCACATTCTCTTGGCTTTGTATATGAAATTGAAATTGGGGCTAAGATGTTTGACGGTAGCAAAAGTAGTTTATTTCATGTTCCTTCTCAACAAATAATTGGCTACAGTATGTTAAAAAATATTTGGTTGAAAGCTGCCTGTCTTGTCTGCATTTTTTGTCATCTATTGTTCTTCTTTGTAACACGTGCGTGCTTTGGTGGGCTGGCCTTTCATCAGCATGAAAGCCTTCTTGGCAATTTCAGAATTTGCTGTTGCTATTTCAGAGACTGCAAAAAGATGAGCGTGGTTTTAAAACTGGAGGAAGAAGCATCAGTAATCTGTGTTATGCTGATGACATTACTCTGATAGCTGAAAATGGAAATGATCTATAAGCTCTAGTAATGAAAGTCAAGGAGTACAGCGGAAAAAATTGGGTTAAGATTTAATATAAAGGAAACCAAACAAATAAGAGGTACAGCAACCAGCCTTAGAACTGACAGTGAAGATATCAAAGGAGTGGATGTTTCTGCCCTTTACAATCAACTGTCAACAGTAAAGGGATCAGCAGTCAAGAAATATACCAAGACTATCATTTGGTAGAATAGTCATGAAGGCCTTGAAAAGGATATTCAGATGCCAGGATGTGTTTATACCTACAAAGTTCAGAACTGTGCAGACAATGGTTTTTTAAAGCAAACACTGGACTTTGAAGAAGCAGGATAGAAAGAGTATTGACACTTTGGAATTTTGTTGTTGGAGAAGATCCTGTGAATACCATGGATAGCCAAGAAAACAAACTAATGGATCATCAAAACTCAACCCAGAATCCTCACTTGAGGCACAGATAATCAGGCAGACTATCCTACTTCAGACACATTATGTGAAGACTTAGCTCTCTGGAGAAATCTATAATGTTGGGAAAGGTAAAGGAAAGAGAAGAAAAGGACAACCAGCAGCCAGGTAGATGGACTCAGTTACAGCAATGATGAATGCATTATTGGAAGACCTGAAGGACCAGGTGGGGACAGATTGTAGTCACTAAGAGTCAACACTGACTTGATGGCACATAATCAGTCAATCAATTCCAAAAACATGATCTACATCCTCTTTTTTTTTTTTTTTTAATGTTCTTGAATGTGGATTTTATCATACTAGCAGTGTTTTCCTTTTGGTCCCCATGGGAGCAGTAATAAGCATTCCTCTTTGCAACTCTGAGCCTCCATACTACAAACACCTCTTGACTGGACTCCTTGCAGTCTTTACTGAATGAACAATTCAGACCAACACTGTTCTAGGGCCCTACACCAGCTGCATGTAACAAAAAGCAAAATCATGGAACATCACCTTGGAACTCTGACATTTACTTCAGAAAGAAATTGGCAAACAGCTTTCAAGTCCTAAGTGTCATTCTTCCTATTCCAGATGGTTTTGCCCTTCTGGTTGATTCATTCAGACTCTCCCTTTACACAGGATGAATTAAAAAAAAAAAAAAAAAGAACCGATTTAGTTATGGACAGCAGAAGGGCCATGGGGGGGGCGGGGGGGGAAGGTAAAAGGAGGCTTCAGTTGCTTAACTGCTCACCTCTCCTCCACTGCCTGGGCTCTGCCTGTGTTACGTTGCTTGGTTTTAAAGACCAGAATGGCCGTGATTCAGGAATACCAGTGCCCCTTCAAACCCAAGTTTCTATGAAGTCAGAATATCCCTCCGAAAATAAAACCTGACTTCTTTTGAAATAGTACTAAGAAACAGGCTTTCCAAAGGAGCTTGCTCACTGAGAAAAAGCTGTTTTTATTTAGGAGCCCAATTATAAATAATAATGAAAAATGATTGCCTTGCTAGCACATCTTTCCAAGAGGCCCGGTTCATCTCAAGAGAGCACTGTGACAACCGCAGGTATCAATTCTGCCTTGTGATGTCATTATGCAAATGCTGCCCCTTATATGCTTGTATCATGACAGACACAAGTATAAATGGGTGGAGCTTGCATCATGGCTTCATAACACGCATTTTGGTGTCCTCAGAGGTAATAAAATGGGCTGTAAGAATAACCTTGGGAGACAGGAGGAAGAGCCGCAGCCTAGACAACCCTGATAAATGAAAACTGAGTCCAAAGGAGGGATGGGGATGGAGAAAATGTCCAGAAGAAGAAACCTCCCTAGTGCTCTGGAAAGTAAAGGCAAGTAAAGTAAAATGCTTTCAGACTTGCAAGATTCTGTTACTGTAACCTTACAATAAAGATAGTATTGGTACTCATGGTTTTGGTTTCCTGTCTGGACTACCTCATAGGGCTGATAGCTAGGAATGGAGACCTGTGATAACACCACCTTGAAAAGCTCCTTCTGCTCAGCTCTAACATTGTCAGTAGAGATGCAGTTTTTAGTGTGATCAAAGATCAAGCAGCATTCCAGCTGACTTCATGGAATAGAGAGAATTATTCAACTTAAAAAACAGTCTCAGCATTAGAGCTAATTAGTTTGGCATTTTCCATGTCAACTTCATTATTTTTTCATTACAATTGTGCACATGCTGAGTTCAAGAACTGCTACAGAGGAAATCTGGGACTCTGTTGCTGCCTGCCTGCTGGTTTCTGCTTGGCCAAATAAACTTGGTTGTCATTTGCAAAGATCCTATTCCATATATTCCAGTAAGCATGGAATACTCACCAGTGAATATTAGTATTTAAAAATAAAATTTGTCAATATTCTTGTAGTCCAACTCTGCATAGGTAATTGGAAGTAAGTACCAAGCACCATGAGTCGTGCACTCATCACTGGAGACACTCAAATTTGTATGCAGCAGCATGAAAAAGCCAGGCAAGAGCTTTGAATTTTGGCTAAAAGATTTTAGGTCAGGTTTTTAAAACAAACCAAGGCTACTGACCAGGAGTATAGCTGTTTCGACAAAGGTAGTAAACATCGTAAGCCAATTATATCTATTTCCAATCCAACAGATTTGTTTTTTGCTATCAAATCTATATAAAATATTGTTATTCACTTCCAGCTTCCCCAGGAGTAAGAAGTTCCACAAGCAATTGTATTTGTTCCTTAGAAAAATATGACGTCTCCTTCTAGTCAAGCTTATTTCCTGGGGATTTCACAGAAATGTCCTCCATGTACTTTTTTTTGCAGAAATTCAGAGCTAATTTGCCACTGTGTTCTTCCAGGATGATTTTTTCAATTTCCTAGTCTAATCTACAGTCCTGGCTCCCTGCAAGATCTCCCCTTCCTATCTGGCTCTGTTCCTCCAAGGCCATTTTACTCTTTATTGCCAGAGAGGATAGAAATCTCTCTTGCAGAGGGAGTGGACCTTGGGGAATATCAACTCCATGGAAGACAAGGCAAGTTTTCCATAAGGTTGCTATTCCTATCAGTAAGTTGCACGTAGCCTTAATAGACACTACAGAGCCCACCACTCTGATCTCAGTTTCTCTTACCTTTTCCACCACAATCTTCTCTTTCTCTGCCTGGCTGCAGGCCAACCACGCCAGCCAAGCATAGATCTTTCCCCTCCTCTGCTGGTCTCCTCTTCATTGCTTCTTTCTTTACTTCCGTGTTTGCTTGAAAAAGCTTTTACTATCACCTCCATTAGTAGCAGCAGCAGTAGCAACACTGCCCTCCTATGAGAGTAGCAACCGTTCCAGTCCCATCCTGGAGGTGCAGTAAGAGGAATCCTGTGAGAACCGTGAATTTCAGTTTGATTCGTTTTCTTCCCATCTTGAGAAGGAAAGTGAGCTGTGTAGATGAACCCCCTCTCTGCTTCTCCAACTTAATGACAGAAGAGGGGACAGAAAGGACATCATTGCACCAGGAATCCCTCGTGTTTTCAAACATGTGTGCATATTTAGCATTTTGAAAAGGTAGCACAGCACCACCCTGTTTGAAAAGTATGGGAAAAGTACTGCTGAGGTAATTAGAAGGGAAATAGATGTCCCACATTGTATAGGCTTAAGATCTTGCCAATTGTACTGATGTACTAAGTTGTACGTTGGATACAACTGAAAGAATTTAGAAATGGAATCCTACTGTGAAGTTCTGTACAAAACTCTCATTAATTTTACACATGGTTTTACACAATGGCTTTTTTTTCCCCAGGAATATCAAGGTAAAAAATAATGTAAATTTATGAAAGTAAATGGAAATTTACCTGCAATTCATGTGACCACTAGCTCAAGTTATGACTGGGTTACACATTGTGCTAAGTCATAATGTTGTTTGTTTCATATTGGTATAATGTGGAATAAATCTGACCATTATTATATATACCCCATAATTAATGTCTTAGTGTATTTTATGAAGTCAGCCAAAGTGGTTCATTTAATAAACTGTGGTTTAGTTTGTTATATCTATATGTTTATATCAAATCAGTTCATCCATGTGAATTCTTCAGTTCACCCTAACCACTTCCATTTAGCATTTTAGTATTACATGTGTGATGAGGTACATGAGTCAACAACATGTATTCATTTTCTATTTGTTTCAGTTATACATTGCTTTTCCTCTCAGAAGTTTATCAAAATGATTTACAGATTGTTCCCAGACAGACAAGACAGCCTGCTCTCTTGGCTGCTTGGCTGTGCCAAATTAAATCCAGCAATAGAATTCCACATTTCTTTAGCCACAGACATTTAAATCAACTATATTTCAGTTAAAAAAAAACTCTGGTGATTAATTGGAAGGAAAAAACTCTCTCTTTGAATGCAGCTGTGAGAAACAATGAACAAACTGGCAGTTGAAAAGGGAGCTGTTTTTCTAATAGTCATGGAAATGCAGAGCAAGTAGGGCATATGTTGCATGTACATCATACTTTGCTCAAACCTTGAGAGAGTCATAACATGGTATCAACATGGTATTACACATTTCAGGATAGTGCATTCTTAGGGTTTATTAATCAGAAACATTATGTGCCATCTGCTGTCACAGGAGAAGTTTGTGATGTCTCTAAACGTAAAATGCTGGAGGATACAAAAGGCGGCAGCTAATCCAGAGAAATTCCAAATCTGACCCACTGACCTCCTGACTACACCCAAAAATTTGTGTCCAAATTCCAGCATATTAGCACTAAAATCACTTTAAAAACCTTCTGCCGTAGATACAAAAATACAAGGAAACATCTTCAGTCCTCAGGGCAAAATGATGCATAATGAGGAAGCAAAAAAAAAAAAAAAAAAGTAGATAGAAACCATCCATTATATGTGTCAGTACTTTGCATATGCCTTCTAGTGGGTGGAATACATAGACCAGCATGTTGGTTTGCAAGATAGTCTCCAGATTAGATATCCTGGTTTCTACAGACTTCAAAGACAGGTAGAAGATTTGGACAAAGTCCTTCTGGACTGGGTTATAGAACTTTCAGAATGGAAAGACATATAGATAATGAGTACTTTCTTTTTTATTTTAGCTTTTATTATTATTACGTTGTAAATCTTAATACATTATGTTATTTTGATACAATTATGTTTATACTGTATTGATTGGAGATTATTAACATTCTAATGTTTAGATTACTTAGGCTGTAGAAGAAAGAAATATTCTATCAGTATTAATTACAATTTAGGATGTCAGTGTTAATGAGTGTAAGATTAATGTACTGTATCATTTTTTTTTTCTGCACTCAGTCGTTACCGACACTGCAGTGACTGCTTTTGGATGAGTCCTTTTTGCAGTTTTCAAGGCAAGGTGTTTCGGAAGTGGTTTGCCATGGCCTCCTTCCTAGAGCAGAGCCCAGCTGGCAAGCGCAGGAGGCGGGGTTTCTGTTGCTTCGCGCCTTTTTCGGGCGAGCACGGCTTCCACGCTACTGGCAACTGCTCCTGACTCCTTTTTGCAAGGTGCCGCCAGCATTTTTCCTCCCACCGGAGTGAGAGTACCCATTTATCTACTCACATGAGTTTTTGAACTGTTGGGTTGACAGGAACTGCGGGAGGAAGCAGGAGCTCACTCTGCTGCGCGAAGGCTGGGCTCGAACCGCTGAAGTGTCGACCATTTCTGGCCGGCAGCTTTCAGCGTCATTAAGCCGCTGCGCCACCGCGTCCCCAATGTATCATTAATAACATTAAAAAAAATCTGAAAATTGCATCAAAATATTTGTTGTACAAGAAAGGTTTTGGTCTTAAGCTAATTACTTAGTGTTAAGGTCTCTATTGTTACATACTGTTTTTTTATACATGTTAATAAATAAAGATACACAGAGCAAATTCGACAAGAATTAAATACATACATACATACATACATACATACATACATACATACATACATACAAGAGACTATTGGGTTTCTAACTTCCTCCTGTTTGTGCATCTGTTAATTTACAAGCTAATGGGTGACTTTAACCACCTGGGCATCTGTTGGAAAACTGATTCCTCAAGACTGTAAAGTCCCTAAAATTCCTCAGTGGTCTTCATTTTTTCAGAAAGTTGAAGAAGAGACAAGGCTGTCCTAAATCTGATCCTAACCAATAGGGAAGAGCTGGTTGAAGACATAAAAGCAGTGGGAACTTTGAAAGGAAGTTACCACATCATTTTGGGTTTCAAAATATTATAAGGAAAAAGGGATACAAACAGGCACACTAGCTTTTAGGAGAGAGAGAAACTGTTTCAACAAGTTTAGAGAAGTACCAGGTAAAATCTTTGCATCATTCCAGTTCCCTCCCTTGCTCATGTTTATCTAGTACCCCTCTGAAAAAACGATGTTAGATGGGGGCAGGAAGCCTGGCGGGTTCCAAGGAAGGGGCTGGCAGGGATGCTGGAGCTCATAGGCACTACATTCTCACTAACAGGAAAAGCTAATGCGGCCTAGTAGTTAAGATGTTGGAATAGGATATGGGAGAAACCAGGTTCTAGTCCATCATCAGCCATGGAAACACACATAAGTGACTTTAGACTACTCGCCTTCTCTCAGCTCAACCTCTCCTCTCAGGTTCTTCCAGGGATAAAATAAAGGGAAATTTCCATCTGTGTAAGATGCTTTGAGTTCTTGAAAAAATGGCAGATAAATCTAAATAATAACTGTTACCTTAGCTCCTGCAGACCAAGTACAAAAATTCAACTATTCTCAGTAAGAGGAAAGCTTTTATATGCAATTCATACATAAAGATAGGAAAAGCCCTACTGCATCAAGTCAAAGGCCAACCAGATGCCCTACTATCAGGTAGCATCTTCTCTTACTCTTGTTTCTGAGGAAGTCATATGCACTGGAACCCTGCCTCTGGACCTGGAGGTGATCCCTAACCATCTTGATTTTCAGCTCTTGATACTCATAGCCCCTATGAAGGCCTCCATTCCCATTTTAAACTGCCTTCTCCTGAACCTTGGACCATTCAGCTTAGTTGGGTAACAAGTAACTGGAAGCATTTTTACTCTGAATCTGTTATTTTAAATGGAGCTTAATGGGGGAGTGGGAGTGGGGAATGAACTAATACCTGAAGCAGTTGGAAACACAGAACACTTAATGAGGCTTTTTAAAAGCTCTGTATTGCACAAATATACCTGATATATTTCTCTTAAAGAATAAATATTATTTGCAAAAACGGCATCTATGCACATCATACTGAACTCAGCCACATTTTACCAACCCATATGGTTAACTTATGCTTCAGTGTGTTGTGAGAATCCAGACTATTGAGTTAATTGGGGAGAAAAAAACCACCAGAAAGCATATTGTTTGAATAGAAGTTTTAACTAGGGAGCCCTTTGCTTAATTAGTCCTTATGGTTTTCATAATTTTGGTTCTATTGATTTGGAGATGGGAAGGGAAGAAGTTAAAATTCAGTCTCCTGAAGTGATCCTCTCTCTCACGGAGGGATTTGAACACTAAAAAAGGATCCCAAGAATATGTTAGTACCTAACCTAATGGGCAATCTCCTACATGTTATTTAGAAGAAAGATTTGCTAAGTTCGATGGGGATTAGTCTCTGAAAGTGTTTTAAAAACATTTGATGGGAGAATTGTTGCAAATTGCTCAAATACTGTCTAATGGAATAGCGACAGGACAGCAAATTAATATAGTGAAATTACAAGGAGCGATCAATGTATGCAAAGATTTATTTTCACTAATAGTTTCCACATATAGTTAATTTATTTTCACACTTTTTTTTAGAAAATAAACCTTGTGTACCTACTAAAATTAAAAGCTATTAAAATATACTTGGCTGTGGGGGACCAATATCTTCAGTAAAACAAAGTCTCCCCCCCACCCCCACATGGGAGATGTTACTTGCTTTTGAGGTGGTAAATTCCCCCCCCCCCCAAAAAAACCCTGTTCTTTTTCAGTCTCTTGGCATGAACATTATTTATACAAAAGCAAGGTTCTCAGCATAGCTGAAAAGTGGACAGGTGGCTGACAGTTGGGAGAGTGGGTTGCAGTAATTTCCAACTGCAGGAAATGATCATGATGCAATTAATTGATTTAAAAATGGGGTGTGCAGCCTTCTGTATGAGACACCTTTGGAAATGGACACGTCTTTAGTCACAGTAGCAGATAAAGAAATATAATCAGCAAGGCTACAGATTGTAATGGATCAAATTCTTAGCAATTGTTTTGTAATGAGCAAAATATATTTAAAATACATTCTTGGCTCAGAGTCCAAAGCTCCAGTGTAGGTAAGGCAAACAACTGAATGTTTCAGAATTAGAAGCGAGCTTTTATACTGTGCAGAACACCTTCTTAGGCTAGATCTTCACACAAAAGAAAGCCAAGATGTTGCTATGGCAAGTTACAGTATCGAACTAGCTTTAGAGAGCTAGTTTTGGCCATGTTTGTAAATGTTTAAGCAGACAGCAGCACCTAGCCAACGTTGGCTCATCAAGAAAGTTAAACTGAACTGGGTTGATTGTAGTACTTAGATGGGAGACTACCGGGAGCTCTCAGGCTTTGGCTAGACTGAGAAGTGAGAAAAACATCTTTGAAGAAGACAATAGTAAATCAGGTCCTTATTCTTTCCCAGATACAGTAATTATATATATGAATCCACGTAGTCACCAAGACTTGAGGGAATCTTTATCTTTCAGAAGAAAGATGGGGATATAGAAAGAAAATGTTGTCATGTTGCCCATCAGAAGAAAAGCAAACCTAAATCCCAAACCAACCTAAAGGCAATATCTTTAAGCCAGCTGATTTATAAAATAATGTTCAAGCTTGCAAACTTCCAATACCTTTTCCTTGGGTAAAATGCTTAAAAATCCAGGGAAAAATGGAGCAAGAAGGGTGCTGGTGTTTAAGCCAAATCTATACCAGATTATCATCTTTGATGTGGCACTTGGAGATTTACTGATTTGCCAAATGAGTCCCATTAAGTACATTATTTTATTTTACAGCAACAATTTGCTCAGAATTTGCTGGCAAAAAAAAACAAGCTAGTAGGAATTGGTTTTGAATTCCATATGCCAAAGAAATATCGAGTAGCATTCCACAAAATATCCATATTTTATCCAGCTGTTAAAGTCAATCCTCTTTCCATACTTAGTGAGATTTAAAAAATATCTCAGTTGGTGGAAAACAGAAAAATATAAACTAGGCCAGATGTGAGCAGCTGGTGGCTGATGAGCCATATGCAGTCCAGGCCCTCAGATTAATTTCAAAAGTCATTTGCATGCAATCAGAACTGACCTCTAGTAACCATTATCTATTTCTTCCCTGGCGATCTGCTACTTGGAAGAGAAAAATAAATATTAGATGAGAAAGAAAAGTAAGTATGGGTCAAAAACAGGAAAAAAGGGTGGGGGAATGAGAAAGAGAAATAACAGGTGATATTTCCACTTTCAGATCTGCCCTGTCCAATCTATTTTTTGTTTCATCCACGCCTACTGGTTAACCATCTCTCCCTGAAGGTATCTGCCTGCTCCTCCAAGTCAGATAGGGCTATAGATACAGTTTATTATTGATTAGCCATTAGGCCATATCAGAATACAGAATATAAAACATTAATAAGACCATATATTAAAAATAGGAAGAGACAAATTAAGAAAGAAAGAAAAAGATGCAAATCATATTTCTGTGTCACCCCTACAATTTACCCTGATCAGATCCACATATGCAGATCTCAACTGTACTGTTTTGTTCAAATAAAGGACCATATTATATGTCATTTTTGAATTCTGACCGCACATGAAATATGTTGTTTTAATATAAGGATCCCAATAGGTCATTTGTCTAGTGTGTGGTCCAAGTTACTGATCCCTCTCTTCTTTATACAGTTTACATTCAAATAATATATGTGTTACGTCTTCTATCTCTGGAGCTCTGCAAATACAAGTGCATTCATTATAAGGGACTTGGTTAAATCTTCCATATTTAACCATTGTGTCCAACTGCTCAAATCTTGCTCGAGTAAATACCACCCTAAGACATTTGGGCATTTCTGTGTTTAAATACTGGGCAATTTGGAAAATATGTTTGTAACGGCTCATCCATTTCAGTGTGCCAAGCTTACTAAGGGTGGCTGTATCTTTCTGTGCCTCTATCTCCAAGATTCTTTGTGCGGCCATCTTTTTAGCTTGTTCTCCGGAAACAATTGGACATGAGACAGGGAGACCACAGCTCCTAATATAATGCGTCAGTTGTACTATCCAAGAAGTCTGTAATTGAGATTTTGTCTGTTCTAACAGATACAATTTTGGGAGTCTGTCAATTTCCATAGCATTGATTTTGCACCAATAATTATAAGCCCTGATTTTAGACAAAGAACAAATTGTATGGATTCCCAGTTTGGCTCTGTCTGCAGCAGCTGAAATTCTTTTATCCACACCCAAGATATTTCTCAGATGCTGTGATTGCATTTGTTCTAACAGTGATACATGTTCTAAGCCCCAAACTTCAGTGCCATATAAGAGCATAGGAGTAACCTTGGCCTTGTATACTTTGATAACTGGGAGCCTGGATAGCTATGGTTTATTAATTTGAGGAGTAGAGATAGGGTGGGTGTGCCCCAGGTCCCTTCCCTCAAATGTTGCAACCTAGCGGGACCTAGGCAGCGGCCTTCTCGGCAGCAGCCTCAGCCCTTTGGACCATCCTTCCTCCTGAAATCCAGCAGTTGTTTGTGGATTGCTTTTGGGGGGTGCTGGGAATTTTAATGCTGTTTTTTTTTTTTTACTTTTTAAAATTATTATTGTTTGCAAGATGGGTGGCTGTATAAATCTTTTAAATAAATAAATAAAAATTCCCAACGGATTATTCCTGAGCAATAGAAAAAAAAACATCCGTGAACTAAGCAATATTTATATTGATAAAACTGAGATAGCATAAGATGTACTACTGGGTAAAAGAGAAATCAAATCACATCGGCTCATCTAGTGGAGGGAGGGAATGTTCCTCACAGAGTACAGCCCCTGCAAGCTGGCGTGCAGACCATTACAGGCCTGTGGATGTGCTAAACATCTAACTGTTAAGGGTAAATGCAATTATTTTTCAAGTGACATATGGTAATAAAATTAAGCATGAAAAATTGTTTTCAGAAGTAAACAAATCCAAAATGTAATTTAAGGCTTTACCTTTCTAGGATGGCTAAAAGTTGGAATATGATGGGCAAAGCAGCAAAATGCTGTTTTTCTTTTTACATAAAACAGTGATCCTAGTTTTTTATTTATTTATTTATTTATTTATTTATTTGGTAATATGCCACACTTTATCCCTTTGGCAAATAAAGGTTTTGGGATCTATGGGTGAGTTCAGTCAAGAAAGTGGTGTCAGGCACTTGACTATCCTGTTTTTCATTAATTCCAGGAAGGTTACAGTCCACTTTGTGGATATCCTTGAATCAAATACATAAGCTACTTTCAGATTTTTATCAAGTTGTTCATGAAGGAAATAATAAAATAAAATGTCTTCATGAGGCCTACTGTGATTAATAACACTGACACTAACTTGTATGAGATTACATAAAACATGGTTAAGATAGCCATGATTTAAGACTGTTGTACAAAGAAAGCCATTATCTCTGGAAGTAAGTTCATTTTATTTTGATGGGCTATTTACATATATATTTACAGGGCTATCCTACCTGAGCTGAAAAATCTGGACTAATTATAGTTATATGCCCCTGCTACTATACAGGTAGTCCTCACTTACTGGCACTAATTGGGACCGAAAACTTTTTCGTTCATTTATTTATTTATTTTGTAAATTTATATGCCACCCATCTCCCCCAGAGGATGACTCTGGGCAGCTCACAATTAAAATCCAAAAACAGTAAAAACAGTAAAAACATAAATATCCATATTAAATTAGTTAAAAAAATAATTCCATATAAAAAGACTATATACAATTCAAGATGATGGGGAGGAGCAGTATTGAGCCAATTCCAACAATGCGAGCCCCCAGGCCGTCTGGCATAGCCAAGATTTCACACTCTTCTGGAAGGCAATGAGAGTGGGAGCGGACTGCACCTCAGGTGGTAAGCTGTTCCACGGGACAGGGGCCATGGCAGAAAAGGGCCTCTTCCTAGACCCCACCAGACGAAGTTCCTTGACTGGTGGGGTACGCAACATGCCCCTTCTGCCAGACCGAGTGGGGCAGGCTGATATAACGTGGGTGAGATGGCTCCTCAGATAACCTGGTCCTCTGCCATGAAGGGTTTTAAAGGTAATAACCAACACCTTGAACTGGATCTGGAAGCAAACCAGCAACCAAAGCAGCTCGCGTAACAGAGGTGTTATACATGCTCCCAGAGGTGTTCAAAACTGTCTGCATCACTGCATTTTGTGCCAATTGTAGCTTCCAGATACTCTTCAAGGGTAGCCCCATGTAGAGCGCATTGCAGTAATCCAAACAGGAGATGACCAGAGCATGAGTGATCGTGCAGAGGGCCGCCTGATTCAGGAAGGGGCATAACTGATGCACAGCATGAAGTTGTACAAAGGCCCTCCTAGCATGACTGCCACCTGCTTTTCGAACAGGAGTCGTAGTCTAGGAGAACCCCAGATTACGCACCAGGTCTGTCTGGAGTAGTGCAACCCCATCCAGAACCAAGGATGATAAGCTCCTAAATCTTGAGGCTCCCCGTACCCACAGCCACTCCATCTTACCAGGGTTCAGCTGAAGCCTGTTGCCTCCCATCCAGGCCGCTACAGCCTCCAGGCACTGCGAAAGGGTAGCCACAGCATCACTTAGGTCACCTGGGATGGAGTTATATAGCTGAGTATCATCAGCATAATGATGATACCTCATCCCATAGTGCCAGATGATCTCACCCAACTGTTTCATGTAGATGTTAAATAGGAGCAGTGAGAGCACCAAACCCTGAGGCACCCCACAAAGGAGGGGCTGCAGATGGGACCTCTCACTCTTTATCAACACTTTTTAGAATTGGTCTTGGAGGAAGAAGCTGAACGAGCACAGACCTCTGCCCCGCAGCCCCAACTCCTGCAGCCGACCCAAAAGGATACCATGGCTGATGGTATTGAAAGCCAGTGAGAGGTCAAGAAGAGCAAGGATGGACACACTACCCCTGTCCTGCTTTCACCAGAGATCATCTAAAAGTGCAACCAATGCTGTTTTTGTCCCATAACCAGGCCTGAAACCTGACTGAAAGGGGTCCAGATAATCTGTTTCCTCCAGGATCCTCTGAAGCTGTTGTGTGACCACCTTTTCCACAACCTTTCCTAAAAGGGGAGGATGGGAAACTGGACAAAAGTTGTCCAAAAGGGTGGGATCTATCAATGGTTTTTTGGGGAGGGGGCAGACCAGGGACTCTTTAAAAAGGATCGGGAACACCCTCTCCTGCAAGGATGAATTGACCATTGCCAGTATCCACCCCAGTGTCACCCCCTGATGGCTTTAACCAGCTAGGAAGGACAAGGATCTAAAGCACCGGTGGCTGCACTAACAGCCCCAAGTGCCCTGTCCACTTCCTCAGGTCCAACAAGATCAAACCGTTCCCAGATAACTAGGTAAGTATGCTCCCCGGGCATCTCCACTGGACCTGCATCACGCTTGGCCTCCAACTGGGAACTGATCCAAGCGATTTTATCCATCAGGTGTTCAGCAATTTCCTCTGCATGGCCCTGTAGATAGTCCTCTGAGCCCTCCTTACCCAGGAGGGATTGGGTCACCCTGAACAGGGCCACCAGGCAACACTCTGTGGATGCAATAAGAGTGGAGAAATAATGGTGCTTCACTGCCCTTACTGCCATGAGGTAGGCCTTAATAGTGGCTCTAACTTGTGTTCAGTCAGGCTCATCCTTTGTTTTCCACCAGCAGTGCTCTAGATGTCTCCTGGTCCTTTTCAGTACCCTTAGCTCCTCCGTAAACCGTGGGGAGTGCCGGGGGTGATGGATCAAGAGAGGATGCACAGGCGCGATCCTGTCTAAGGCCCCGGCCGCCTCCTTTATTCCAGGCTGCGGCCAGGGCCTCCACTGGACCATGCAGCAAGGCCTCAGGAACAACCCCCAGCACCCTTTGGAACCCATGCAAGTCTGTCAGTTGCCGAGGGTGGACTGTTCAAATAGGTCTCACCTCCCTGCAGAGGTGGGGCAGCATAAGAGAATCTCAAGGCCACCGGGGAGTGGTCTGACCATGACAAAAGGGACAATGCCAAATCCCCCACCAGATCATGTTACCACTGCTCCGACAAGTAAACCATGCCCAGAGTGTGACCACTGTCCTGAGTGAGGCTATGGATGACCTGGGGTAGGTCCATAGCCACCATGGTAGCCATGAACTCCCAATCCACCTCCGAGGCCAACCCCAGGGATGGCAGATTAAAGTCCCCCAGGACCATAAGCCTGGGGAACTCCACCACCAACCCCGAGATGGCCTCCAGCAGCTCAGGCAGGGAGGTTGCTACGCAGCAGGGAGGCTGGTACAGAAGCAAAACTCCCAACTGATCCCACAAGCCCATCTTCAGGAACAGGGTCTCACAACCAGCAACTTGTGGAGCAGAGCCCCTGAAGGCCAGTAGAGATTCCCAGATGACAACTGCCACACCCCCTCTGCTACCCTGGGGTCTCAGCTGATGCCAAACCTTAAACCTGGCTGGACACATTTCTGAAAGGGGGACACCCGCTTCTGGTGTCAGCCAGGGCTCGGTAATGCATGCCACGTCAGCTTGCTCTTCCCCAGTAAGATCATGAATAACGGGGGCCTTACTATTGACTGACTTGGCATTCAGCAGCAGCAGCCGAAAGCCTGGGCCTCTGCAGGTCTGCTGACCAGGGTCTGGGCTTGAGTGCGGAGGGCCGGAACACAGCACCAGTATTACACATTGGGGGTGCCTTCCCCTGAAATAGCCTGCCCTCTGGCTCCCGTCATAATGTCCCATGCCCATCACCATTTGAATACCCTTGCCTGCCCTCCATCGCCCAAGGTGATCTTCCACCCACCAACCTGGCCTCCAGTCTAAGGGGCCTGCCATCTCATAAGCCATTCAACCCAACAGGGATTATGGGGTGGTAATGGGCCCCCATGGCACTTCAGCTACTCAGCTCTCAGCACCAACAGGGGCTTAGTCACCCCAACTTCCCCTTCCCTTACAACACTCCCTCTCTCAGCTGGTCTCTCTCACTAGCCAGTGAAAAGAGGAGCCATATCCACTCCCAACCCCCTCCCACCTCACACATTCATCTAGCCTTTGGCCTCCAGCTCCGTCGTAACCAGCCCAGCCTCGGCCTCGCTGCAACTGTTCTCATCACTGCCGTGCTGCCGCTCTCACTGTCGCCACCAAAACTTGCAGTGCTGGGTGTCAGCCTCGGCTCCGCAGCCACTCTCAGGTAGCTGGGCCAACTCTTGCCACCATCGTTGCCACTCTGGGTCCAGGGATCACTCCCAGCCCAAAAGGTGCAGCCTAGGTACCACCACCAGCACTCTCCCACCACCACAGCCATTGTCCCCGTGTCCAAGCGCTGCCTGCTGCCGAGCACACCCACAGATTCTCCTGGCTGTCCTCGGCCCCGCTGCCGCCACAGCAACTCTCCTCTCCACCGTAATGGCTGGCACAGGAGTCCTCTACACATACCCCCAGTTGTGACTGGGCCAACTTACGACAGCAGTTCCAGTTACCATCATTAGATGAATCCCGTGTGGTTGCAACAACCCACGATCACGTGATTGCCATTTGTGACCTCCTGCCGGCTTCCCCACTGGCTTTATTGGAAGCCAGCAGTGAAAGTCGCAAACGGGGATCACGTGACCATAGGATGCTGCAATGTTGTAATTGTGAACCTGTTGCTGTGCCCAAATTGCAATCATGTGACTGTGGAGACACTGTGATGGCCACAACTATGAGGATCTGTCAGAAGTACCCCTCATTCAGCGACGTCGTAACTTCAGTCACTGAACAAGTGCACATTAAACAAGGACTACCTGCACTGCAATTGTCTGAACGCATCCAGCCCAGATATTTTAGCCCTAAGCTAATATCCAGATAAGCATGTAAGCAAGCAAGCTTACCTACAGCCACCTGCCTATGAATTTCCAATTTGGGGTTGTAGTCAAATTTTAATTTCTAGCTAAATTAAAAGGGAGCTTTTTCTCAGGTGAAGGAAAGGAGGAGGAACTCCTCCTGTCCCCACACCCTTAGGGTTGGACGCCCAAACGAAGAGCAACTTCAACGAGCTGCTACCGTCTCTGGACCGCAAAAATGCGCACGACCGCTAGATGGCTCCCACGAGGCATCTAGGACCCGGCTGCCACCGAGCGGCCGCGTGGACTTTTGCAGCCGCGATGCGGCGGGAGCCCTTCCACTTCCCCAAGAAGGGGGGCTTCTTCGCGTGCGCTGTTATTTTGCCGGAAGGGCAGCGCCAGGCAGCAGGTCTCCCAACGGGGCAGCCCCAGGCCACGCGCCGCTCCCCGAAACGGAAGGCCGGGGCGCCACGTGACGGAAAGACCGGTCCGAGGCGGGCTTTGGAGGCGGAAGTTGCGATGGTCGGAGAGCCGAGGCTGCGGGCTCCGGGCCCGCCTTGGCGGCGCTGAGGAAGCCGGGGCTCTGCGCAGCGGCCGCCATGGCAGTCCCGGGGGGCGCGCGGGCGGCTCTGTGGGTGGCCCTGTGGGCGCTGCTAGCTCTGGCCTCTGTGGCGGATCAGGAACCCGGAGAGAAGGTGAGCGGCCCCGTCCGTGCGTCCGTCCACCCCCCGCCGCCCCCTCGGCTCGCGGCTGCCCGCCGGTCTGCCTCCCCTCCCGCCAGAAACCTCGCAGGGCCGGCCGGCGAGGGCGGTGGGGGGCAGGGCGCCCCACCGCCTGGATGCTTTGGGGCAAAGCGGGGTCCACGTCAGGTCATTTATGCTGCCATCCCCGTCTCGTCTCCGTCCTTCCTCCTGTCGTATCCCTTCCTCGTTTTTAAGCAAGGTCTCTTACTTTTGAGAGTATTTCCATGTATTTCTTAAGCGTGGCATAGCCGAGCCAGGGAACTGAGAGCAATAGCAGAAGTAATAGTTCTTCGAAAGAGGCCTGTGTCTATGATTTCAAGTTGTTTTGATTCTCCTCCCCTCCAAGTGTTTGTCACTTCCTTTTGTTGCAATAAGATGCCTAAACCTGTAATTCAAACTCAGTTTGGAAAAGCAATCCATTCCAGTTAGTATTTTTTAATTTTGTATTGTATTGTATTGTATTGACAGTTGACGTGGCTGTCTAGTCTACATTTGGCTACACTTGTGACTTTCCAGAAATGAGCGTTTGATGCTTTCATTAACTTGAAATGCTTTTAAATTGGAACTGCTGTTTCTGTTCCTCTTTGTTCAGTATATACTTCCTCGTGAGGTGGGTGGTGTCCAACTATGAAATATAAATATATAAATATAAAATATACTCCTGTAGAGCCAAGATTAAGGCCAATCTTGAGTTGTGTAAATCTGTTGCATGATAATTTTTTATCTGTATCTATCCTCCTATAGAAGAGTTAACTTGTTTTTTCTTGAATGTGATCCAATGATGAATGAATTTATTTTGGATGAGATACAACTGAACAGTGCAAGTAGAAATTAGATTAGATGTTACTTTAATTTATTATTATTTATTCTGTTTGTAAGCACCTAATCATAAAGCAACTTAGTATCTGAGTCAGACATTTTTCAGTATATGCTTAAATATTATATAATTTTAGTTATTATATGTCTACTGCATGCTCCATTCTAGATAGTTTCTAACATCTCTATAATTCAATTTCAAATTCAGTACAGTTAAAATAATTAAAACTAGCAGCATGAAAATCTCTAAAATAAAAATCTGGTTAAAGAGAGAGTTTTAAGCACCACAGTAAATTACATCAAGGAAGGGGCCAGTTCCACTTCAGTAACAAGTTGTTCCATAACATAAGTCTACTATGGAAACATAGTAATAAGTACTGTAAGCTGTTAATGGTAAGCATATCCATGGTGTGGGGTATGCGAAAGGTACCTTGCTGGACATCTCTATGCAACAGGTAGACTGTGCAAGAGTACATTATCATGTAGATAATTTGGGCCTAAGCTATGTAAGGCTGTATATACCATATGGATATCCTGAATTGGGCACAGAAAGTAACAGTGCTGCTGTTTCAACACGTGGGTGAAATGGCACTCTGTAAAACACTGCTTACCACTGTGCTTTCTGGGCTAGTTGAAATATCTGGATCATTTTTAAGGACTGTCTTATGAGGAATGTTTTATGTTGAAGATGGATTAAAATGTTTCTTCTAACATATAGAATTTCTTAGCAGGTAGGGGGAACTTCCATCTTGCCAGGTCTACCAGTTTCACCTGCAAAGTTCTCCATGTTTGTAGTTGTGTATAATAGTATGTGGGAATGACCTTGAGAGACAGGGAGAAGAGCTGCAGACGGGAACAGTTGGATTAGAGGCAGCTTAGTTTGTAACAGGAATGTGGGTGTGGCAAACATCTCAGAAGGGACCCTCCCTAATTTTTTGGGATGTAAAGGCGACTGGGGAGAAATATACATTCAGGCTTGCAAGATTCTGTTAATGTAACATTACAATAAAGTAGAATTAGTTCATTTGGGCATGCTTCCTGTCTGGGCTACCTTGCAAGGATGACATTGTGCCTCCTACTGCAAAATCCCTTGTTACCTCATTGATTCTTTCCTGTTTTCCTTGGTTGCCAGGACACAGAGATGTTCCCTCACATTCTGGCTTTTTCTTCTGCAGTTCCAGAATGTTTGGGTGGTATCTGGAAAGTTCCTTCTTCTTTTTGAGGCTCTTAATTCTGTGAAATTGCTGTTTGCAAATATATTTGAGCTGGATTTGTACATCATAAGCCATGGTTAAAACCATAGTTTAGTGTAATGAATACTCAGGTTGTCTTGCTGAAGTTTGTCCTAGCTAATATTCTCCACATAGCCATGACTAAAGTTCAATAATGTAATAAGTAGAACTGCATTTTAATCCTGTTTAATATAATTATTTATTAATGGGATAATGGCACTTAAAACCTTGAATATCTTACTCGTAAATAAGATTTAATTGCCATGCAGTCCTCTGAGTAAATCAGGCTTATGAATAAACTGAATTGTAGATGGCTCCTGCAAATGCATTTCTGAGCTATATTTCCAGCTTGGATATTATCTAAAAGTGAGGTGTGGTCATTGATCTTTTGTCTTTCATTTTGGGTTGCTGTTATGCTACTAATTCAAAGGTATTTGAATTATGCTAAGTGACCAATACACATTTATCTGGAAAATAAAATTTTGGTTCAGTAGGCATTTCTTTTGAGTAGATTTCTTGGCTCCTTCTATTCTGCTTTTGTTCCATCAGCACTGGAAAGCTGTCCTTAAGAATTATTTCTCTGTTTCCCTGCATCTTTATTTTTTCTTATTCTGACAAAATCATTCTTAATTCACTTTGCCCTTTCAGAACTCTCAGGATGTCCGATGTAAATGCATATGTCCACCATACAAAGACCACGCTGGTGAAATTTTTAGTAGAAACGTTTCACAGAAGGACTGGTAAGTATATGATACTTTATATTTAAGAGATTAGAGTAATTTATATTGCTCATAGTAGTATTTTGGATCAAGAAAATTGTTACGTCTGGACACAAAAGTTGAGGTTGTTTGTGACCATTGCTAATAAATATAAATTTACATTTGAAATGAAATTCAGAATAATTTGAAAAAATCCTTTGGTTTAAAAGTCATGTACTTTTAAGTATTTTTATTTAAGGCAATGTAATGCTCTCGGATTCAACTTGAGATCTCAGAATAAATCCAATACATGCCTGTGGGTTGGTTTTTCATAGACTTGGATCAGTGGCTTCCATAATGTCCTTTAGCTATACAGTAGAGGTAGATTGATAACAACAACAACAACAACAACAACAACAACTGGTAGGACCACAAAACAGACAAAGTAATAGAAAATGAAGGAGCTAAAGTGCTCTGGGACTTTAGAATTCAAATAGACAAGCACCTGCCACACAGCACACCAGACTTAACAATTGTTGATAAGAAAGACAAAAAAGTCTGGATACTGTACATTGCAATACCTGGAGACAGCAGAAGAGAAGAGAAGGAACTGGAGAAAATCACAAAATATAAAGACCTGCAAATAGAACGACTGTGGCAAAAGGAAGCAAAGATAGTACCAATAGTAATAGGCGCCTTAGGTGTAATCCCAAAACATGTGGAGCACCACTTGAACACCGTTGGCATTGACAAAATCATCATCAGTCAATTGCAAAAGGCAGCTTTACTTGGAACAGCTTACATCCTGCGACAGTACCTTTAGCACCACCAAACAACAACATCTGCCTATCCCAGGTCCTTGGGAAGGACTCGATAGGTGGATAAAAATGCCAAATCCAGTCTAAATGTCTGGCTGACTGCGTGACCACCACCACCAAAAATAATAAAGTATGCCACCAAACTCCCAGCAACTCTGGGTGATTTACAAATTGTTAAAAACTTTAGAACAAGAAAACACAAAGCAAAAAAGAACAAAGGTGACAGAGATAACAAGCCCAGATAGGAACAAAGAAAAAGAAAAGGGGGGTTAGTCATGCTTGTCAAAGGCCTCGGTGAAGAGTCAGGTCTTCAGGGCCCTTCAAAACACCAGTAGGGTGGAGGCCATTCAAATCTTGGGGGAACTTTATTCCAGAAGGCAGGTGCTGCTACAGAGAATAGATGGCATTGTTTAATCAAAGGAATCTGAAGCGTGCCAACCCTGCTAGATCGGATCAGCTAGGCAGATACTGTGGGAGACAAGCAGTCCTTCGAGTAACCAAGCCCTATGCTAAGATATTTTTGCCTCAATTCCCACAATCCCTTGTCACTGATATTGCCCTAGGTTGTCTACTTCTGGAGTAGAGCAAGTCTCCTGGGGTTAGGGAGTCAGATTCTCTCAGTAAATATTCAGACAGAACCCTAACCCTTTGTGCTCCTATTGCAAAGTTGATATTGTGAAGACTTTCCATCAGTGTAGCAGCAGGCACCCTTTCTATGGTGTTATCTATCATGATGGATAGTTCCCCTTTGGTGATAGTGTCAGACCATATGATTTGGGGTTTTTTTCCCTAATAGGGGATTAAATTAATCCAATTTCATCAGAGGTACTTGCATTTACAAGCTGGTTCTAAAAGGTTTTATGTGGCTGGTAGCATAATTAATAGCTTTAGTGGTTTATTCAACATTATGCAGTTATGAATGGAATGTGCTACTTTGCCTTCTCAATACAGAAATAGTTACACATTTATCAGAAGGATTAACAAAATAGCTAAAATGAAGCAAATGTGTCCAAGAAGACCTATAAAAATAGCCATATTCCAAGGACTCTTAGTATAAATGTTACTTTGTTGAGACAGTTAACTCAGTCCTAGAACACTGAAAATCTCTTGGGAAAATATAAGATGGCATTTCATAGATCTACTACATCCTCATTCCATAAGCCTCATATTGTGATTAGATCCACTTCAGAAATACTGAATTGTCTGCATAGGATTAAAAGTTCCTGAAATACATTATATTGTAGACGAGGAAGAAGGAATTACTATTCTGTAAAAAGGGTCGGGAGCATATCATATGGTATGATAACTTTGCTAATTTAAAACAGAAGGAAAAACAGATTATTTATTTATTTATTTATTTATTTATTTATTTATTTATTTAGTAGACTTATCCCCGCCCATCTCCCCCCAATGGGGACTCTAGGCGGTTTACATCAAATTAAAACAAATACATAATTAAAATTTATAAAAAAGAAAAACACATTTACACAAAATGGAAGGAAGAGAAAAAATCCAAGAGGCCGATGGAAGCAACACCAGGCTTCTAGGGGGCTAGCCAACCCCATTTCTGATGACCTCCCTCCCCGCCCCAGGCCAGATGGCAGAGCCAGGTCTTCAAATCCCTCCAAAAGGCCAGGAGTGAGGGGGCCTGTCTCACCTCCAGGGACAAGATGTTCCAAAGGGCGGGGGCTACAGCAGAGAAGGCCCGCCTTCTGGACCCCGCTAGTCGGAGTTCTTATAGCTGAAACAGTCAATCCTATTTTTCCACAGTCACTTGCCTAATGACAATTATTTTCTTTTGAAACCTCTTTTAGTTTTACAATAATTCTTGCCATTAAAAAAAAAAGGATTTTTTCCCTAGAGTCTACAGCTTCTTTCTTAAATTATTGCATGTCCTGTGATTTTATGGCAAATGACATTTCTTATAATATGCTCCTACTTTAGAATATGGCTTGAGTAAAGAGGAGTTAGGGGCATGATGGATTTGCAGGTAGGAGTGCCTGAGTCTCTTCTTTGAGTGATTAACATTTCTTATTGATGCTACCACTTCCAAATAACATACAGTCAGGTCCAGAAATATTGGGACATTGACACAGTTCTGACATCTTTGGCTCTATACACCACCACAATGGATTTGGAATGAAACAAACACAATATGCCTTAACTGCAGACTGTCAGCTTTAATTTGAGGGTATGTACATCCAACTCAGGTGAACGGTGTAGGAAGTACAACAGTTTGCATATGTGCCTCCCACTTGTTAAGGGACCAAAAGTAATGGGACAATTGGCTTCTCAACTGTTCCATGGCCAGGTGTGTGATATTCCCTCAGTATCCCAATTACAATGTGCAGATAAAAGGCCCAGAGTTCATTTCAAGTGTGCTATTTGCATTTGGAATCTGTTGCTGTCAACTCTCAAGATGAGATCCAAAGAGCTGTCACTATCAGTGAAGCAAGCCATCATTAGGCTGAAGAAACAAAACAAACCCATCAGAGAGATAGCAAGAACATTAGGCGTGGCCAAAACAACTGTTTGGAACATTCTCAAAAAGAAGGAACACACCGGTGAGCTCAGCAACACCAAAAGACCCGGGAGACAACGGAAAACAACTGTGGTGGATGACCGAAGAATCCTTTCCCTGGTGAAGAAAACACCCTTCACAACAGTTGGCCAGATCAAGAACACTCTCCAGGAGGTAGGTGTATATGTGTCAAAGTCAACAATCAAAAGAAGACTTCACCAGAGTGAATACAGAGGGTTCACCACAAGATGTAAACCATTGGTGAGCCTCAAAAACAGGAAGGCCAGATTAGAGTTTGCCAAACGACATCTAAAAAAGCCTTCACAGTTCTGGAACAACATCCTATGGACAGATGAGACCAAGATCAACTTGTACCAGAGTGATGGGAAGAGAAGAGTATGGAGAAGGAAAGGAACTGCTCATGATCCTAAGCATACCACCTCATCAGTGAAGCATGGTGGTGGTAGTGTCATGGCGTGGGCATGTATGGCTGCCAATGGAACTGGTTTTCTTGTATTTATTGATGATGTGACTGCTGGCAAAAGCAGCAGGATGACTTCTGCAGTGTTTCGGGCAATATTATCTGCTCACATTCAGCCAAATGCTGCAGAACTCATTGGACGGCGCTTCACAGTACAGATGGACAATGACCCAAAGCATACTGCAAAAGCAACCAAAGAGTTTTTGAAGGGGCAGAAGTAGAATGTTACGCAATGGCCAAGTCAATCACCTGACCTGAATCCCATTGAGCATGCATTTCACTTGCTGAAGACAAAACTGAAGGGGAAATGCCCCAAGAACAAGCAGGAACTGAAGACAGTTGCAGTAGAGGCCTGGCAGAGCATCACCAGGGATGAAACCCAGCGTCTGGTGATGTCTGTGCGTTCCAGGCTTCAGGCTGTGATTGACTGCAACGGATTTGCAACCAAGTATTAAAAAGGGAAAGTTTGATGTATGATTATTATTCTGTCCCATTACTTTTGGTCCCTTAACAAGTGGGAGGCACATATGCAAACTGTTGTAATTCCTACACCGTTCACCTGAGTTGGATGTACATACCCTCAAATTAAAGCTGACAGTCTGCAGTTAAAGCACATTGTGTTTGTTTCATTCCAAATCCATTGTGGTGGTGTACAGAGCCAAAGATGTTAGAATTGTGTCAATGTCCCAATATTTCTGGACCTGACTGTAGGTGCTGTCTCTCCATTGAGGAGGGTATGATAGTTGATGAAAGATGTAAGGTTCTGAGATTAGAGGAAGGTAATATTTTGGAGCTCACTTTTCTGATACATTCTAATGTTGGCATTTAAATTCAGATTTGTTTGCTTCCTGGAAACCACTAATTCTCTAATAGGTTAGATTCTAATGCAGCAAATTAAAAATTTAAACTGATATTATGTGGATTAAATGTCAGGTATTTCTAACATTTATACAAATGAATAATAGATTGGTTAACCCTTAATTCAGGGTTACATTCAGTATGTGTTCTTATTGGTGAATATTTCTCTCTAGTGGTATAAATTTATCTCAATCTATGCCAAACATTTTTTCCTTTCCATGCAGTGATTGTCTTCATGTGGTGGAGCCTATGCCAGTTCTTGGACAGGATGTAGAAGCCTATTGCTTGCGTTGTGAATGCAAGTATGAGGAAAGAAGCTCTGAAACAATAAAAGTAAATTATAAATCTGATTACTGTTTTGTTTAATTCTGTTAAATAATGTTCATATTTCTTTTTCCCACATCCTCATGTATTAAAATAGTATGTCAGATTATAAAACAGTGAAAGCAGAGCATATCTGCAAAATATAATATCCTTTTCTTTTTGTGAAAACTGTAAGTTATTGATTTACAGATTAACTTGATCATGGCACTTAGGTGCTAAGTTATATTACCTTGTTCATTATCTACATCTAAAGGTGGTATTTCCTGTAACCTGCTAAGAATTCTAATTTTTATTTATTTATCCATTCATTCATTTATAATCATGAATTGCTTTTTTGTTCATGGTTTTGGAAACATTTTGAAATATACTGCATTATATTACAAGTTATTCTGTCCTTATCTGTCTTAGTGCTTGCCCTTTCAACTCTAGTCCATATGATTCAGTTTCTTAGCATTAATTTTATGAACTTTGTAGCCAACTGGATATACACTATTCTAACAATAATCGAACTGCCTTTGAATCATTATACTCTTTCTTGCCAGTTCAAAGTACACTTGGAAAATATTATATATACTGTTGAGAATGCAATAAAATTACCTTTGTTGTACAAGTGTATGTACTAGGAGCTTGGGACTGATTGCACTTGTTAAGTATAGCTGATATCAGATATATTTGCCATTAAACATACATTATGATGCTTCTAAGAAAAATTTCTTTATACTTGTACAAGAAGCTGATTATGCTGTTAGATGTTTTCTTTTGCTTGTGCTTCCTACCTTATTCGGTTGTTTCTAGATGATGATCTGAAATGAAATGCAATGCTCACTTTTATTAGCTGATATTCAGTAATTTTTAAAGCCACATTACACTTGACAAAGGAACTGGAAACTATAATAATATTACTTGAAAATGTGAGTTTCATCTTCCTGCAGTGTCTTCTCTTCCTTAGAAAAAATGTGGTCTTCTGTTATTTTTATTTTTTTCAGTCCATTTATTTTTGTTTTTTCAGTCCATTCTAAATCCATAATTATAGTTCTTTGATTAACCTCTGTATGTTGGGGATAAATGAATGAAAATAAGATTCACATGTGTTGTATTTTGCTAGACATTTTAGTTTACTTTGACAGCCTATATAACCCAAATGAGTATGATCTGAAGTGGCATAAATTGAAATGCTGTCTTGTATTATATAGATTACCATCATAATATATTTGTCCATCTTGGGTCTTCTGCTACTATACATGGTGTATCTCACTATGGTAGAACCAATTCTGAAGAGACGTCTCTTTGGACATTCACAGCTAATACAGAGCGATGAAGACATTGGGGTAAGTTCTGTGTTTAGTCTATTCAAATATATGTAATGAGTTCCCTAATTACAGGTTGAATTTTGATAGCCTAAATAGTAGATTTAAAATCTGAGAAAGACATTTTCACGAAGACTTTAGAACTGACTGCAGAAGTGAAAACAGTACTGTTATTAAACAATGTTTAATCTTAAAGAAAAATTAAAAAATGTACAAACTAAAAATACAAAGTAAGAAGGAAAAGAAAAAACAAAAAAATGTATCTTGTATTTTAAACTTATCAATAGTTACCTGTTTACCAATGAATTCTCTGCTATAATATGAACAATACAAGTTATTATTGTAAGATCTCACAGAATCCCTGTCATAGTAACACATATTGCTGCATTCTTTGATTAGCAGAAAAGATTGCCTTTTCCAAAACAGGTAGATCCCACATTTCCGACAACCATTCCTTGATATCTGGAATAATAGCACTTTTCCAATTTCTTAATATAATTCTTTTAGCTACCTACATTCAACCCTAATTCCTGATAAACAGTCAAATTCCAAACTTTTGGTATATAATTCAACATTATTATAGCATCTATAACATTGAAAGATTTTCCCATTATCTACTAATATACATTAATATACTATCCCAAAAAGATTCTAAATGGTCACATGACCATATTGTATGCATTAGTGAGCCCTCAAATTTCTTACACCACCAGCATGAAAAATCTTATGTCCATCCTTTCAAATACTTTCTTTGGGAAGTCCAATACACCCTAAATACAATTTTTTGATTAATCAACTTTAATCTCAAATCTCTAGGTATCATTTTAACATTTTTAAGAACATGAAACTATTAATGGGGCTTCATTGGAAATTCCAGTTCTTTAAGTTCATGTTTGAAATATTCCAGAAATGTCTACTTTAAAAATATTATTGAGCTTTTGATAGAGATATGTTATAGATTTTATTTCTGTGTTGGATTCCATCAAGTAAGAAAGCAACTCAGGTGCCTTTGAGGCAGCCAAAGCATCTGGTCCATATTGATCCGTTAGAAGGTAATGGTTATCCTCCACCATGTTCATAGGGTCATATTAAATTTTTATAATGCTTTTTATTTTCATGGTACAGTTACCACTTTGATTATCATTCTTAGAACTGGGAAACATAAAAGATCTATATTGCAGCATCTTCAGGGTCAGAACTGTGTTGGTTATTTTTTGTACTTCTACAAAGCTTTGATAGGGTATACTTTAAAAAGTGACATTCCATCATTTATCTACAGCACATAAAGAGTAATATCTATATATTCTATATGTTCTATATCCCACTTGTATCTCAATCATTCAGTCTATTGAATAGGGGTGGTTTGGTGGTGTTTATGCCAGTCATCTGGTATTTCCTACACATGGTTTGTAACAAGCATTTGTAGAAACTTGCCACACCCCAATCACAATCTTTTCTCAGGTACAGATGAAATAATTCAGGTATAGATTTGTGAATACAGGTAGTTCTCGGGTTACGATCCTAATTAGGACTGGAATTTCCATCGCTAAGGAAAGCAGTTGTTATGCGAAACATCACAAGACCGTGCTGCTTAGCGACAGCAGTCCTGGTTGTGGTCATTAGGCAAGGACCACATGGTTGTTAGGCAAGGACCTCACACTTCTGCCCTGTGCTAACTGCCTCTGCTTCAACTCTCCCCCACCTATCTCTGCCCCATCTCTGCCCTTTTGGCTGCTCTGTACAGCTTGGCTGGGATGAAGAGGCGGCGGCTGCTGCTGCTGCCCCTCCCCTACAGCTGGTCCCAGCTGACTATTTGCCTCGCCTACACACACACACACACACACACACACACACACACACACACCACTGGGTTTGCCTACATCAGCCTCAAGCCTTATGGTGTAGGGGCTCTGTCGGCTTTTCTATAGAAGGCTTTTAAGCTGCACTTTCGCTGGCAGCACAAGGGAGAAAGTGATTTTCACAAATTTCCCCTTCACTTATAGTCCCCTGTGCCCTCATAAAATCCGCCTCAGAGGGTTAGAAAAAGGAACCATATGAAGCTGAAAAAAGTGGCAAAAACTTTCTCTCCCTTTCACCTCCCCATGGATCCCTTTCCTGCCAGCTAGTTCACTGTGAGCAAAATTCCGCTCAGTGTGCTCTTGCTAGAAGGTGTAAATGCTGACTAAAACCTATAGTATTGGTATGTTTTCAGTATTCAGAGTATTTATAATAATTTTTGTCATGTTCTTTAGAGTTCTCTGAAGGCAGAGTATAAGGATAGGGTCTAATGCAGTTGTCATGCATGGCTGCTGCTTATCTTTAATTCATTGGAATTTGGTCTGCAGTGGGCTCTCATGAAAGGCTAGTTAAAACAAATAGTTTTAACTAGCAGGCAATTCTATTTTTGCTATTGAGGCAAAACAGTGCTTAATGGGCTGTAGCAATTGCTGAAAAATAATATGTGGGGCAAACTTGAGGGAACACTAGTAAGTACATTCCTGGCCATCAGTGTTGGATCAATTATCTGACTAAATAGAAGGCAACTTAGTGTATTACTAGAAGTCCATTTTATATGCAGACAGATATCCAGAAGGTTTAATAATGTATAGAAATCATTAATCCCAGATGGGGTTGTCTAAAAACTACAAATATCAGTTTATAAATGTCATCACCACTCCAGATTATGTTGTTGCTATATTTTAATATGAACATTAGCATTATGTACTCGCTTAGGTAGTTTTATGCCAGCATTTTCAAACACAGCTGAAGAAAATAAAACGTCATAAATTCTGCCAAGTATAAATGTGAAAATATATGGCAGACAAAAACAAGTTTGAAAAGCATATGCAGAATGAAATAACTCTATTTTTATAGGACATTGAATAGTAATTGTAAGACATCTTCACTTGAAAAATAATTAGATTTTTATCTCATGATCTGAACTAAAAACTAGCAATTTAGAAGTCGGGTGATTGTTGAAGAGTTAATTTTTGAGTTATTACAATGCGTGTGGATTTGAGATGTAAATTTAACTGCTTCAGTTCAGTAGTAACAAAGAAGTGGCAATAAGCAGAAAGATGGATTAAATATTAGGGTTTTTAACATAAAATAATGCAGAAAATATATAAATATTCTGCATGCTGGAAGTTTTACTAGTTCTCATTATCAAATTAAATTTGGAAACAACTGGACATTTTTATTGTACCTAACCTCTCTAAATTTGAATCATTAGATTTAATTGGCATAGTTATGAGGGAAAGTGTTCCTATTTGCCTTTTCCCTCAGTTTGGATGATACAATAATTGCTAGAAAAATATTATTAACCATAGTATTCAACCTATTTCTGAATGCCTAACAAAATTTAGAATTTAATTAAATGTTGGTTTAACTATTGTATAATATTGACTGCCTCAAATTTTATGTAATTCATAAACAAACTTTGAAAGCAGCTCAAATTTTTGGGTGTGGTAAGTAAGATTCAGTACTGATTTCATGATACTTGAAAAGCAGAATATTCTGTGTGTATGTTCTTAGAGTCAAAAGACATTTTAAAAACATAGAATTTTGTATCAAGAGAAGAAATTCGGGCAAAGAAAAATTGAACTGTGAAATAAGAAACAATCTGACAGACAAGGAATTATGCTACATGGTATAGTTTGGTCATTTTATCTCAAGTTCTTCTAAATATTCCACTTAATATTGTGGCCTTGCCAAACTTAACTCTTATGACTCTTTATGTTTATATTCACTGGTTTGAACTATTTTTGTAAACAGAATTGAAACTTGAGATCCTTGACTTCTTAAATTTTTGCAGGTTATGTCATATGCATCATTTACAATCTTTGAAGCATAGAATATAGTTCCTTTTATTTGCAGTATGCTAATATATAGGAAAAATTCAATGAAGCCCATGGAAAAAAATTAAAATCCCTGGTTCTAAATGCTTGTATAGGCATTTCTGTTATTATTGCTGATGCATTCTAGTGGGCTATATCCAGTGTTGCATAAATAATAGTTAACTCTTGCTTAGGAAACTGCCTTTACTAACCTACTGTGACACCCTATGTATCTTTTCCAGAGGGTTCCCAAACTGTCCAAAAGAGAAAGGGTTATGGGAGTGGAAGAAGTCTTTTCTGCTAGCAGATGCTCTTCTGCTAGCTTGTGTATATTGTGGCCATGTACTATTGGCATTCTCTGTCCTATCTACTCTGCTGCAATATCATTATGAAACCATGTTGTTCCTAGAACTATTTTACTTTAAAATTCAAAATACGATAAGGAACAATGTTGTTCAATGATTTCTTCTATATCTGGAGATAACTTTCTTGTGAATTTCAGTAGAAACATAAATGTATTCCTGGTATCCATGTGGGGTTTATACAGGAACCTTTTCTTGTACTGTAGTTTTATTTGTTGTTCTTGCTGATTATAGCACCATGATTTCTTCAAACATGTCAGATTCCCAGTTTGGTGGGTTTTTGTTTTGTTAATGCTGAAGTCTTGAAGATTCTATCAGTTTTGATAAACGTGTTAAGCGGTTTGAAATATAAAAATCATTATGTAAATAATATGCATGACCTTCTCTAAATCTTATCTTCAAACATAGTGTTCAAAACATTTTAAAGTCTAAATACTAGCATTTGATGGTAAATGCCCATGTTTATGGATTGCATTTATTCTTTCATATGCTTAACAGAGTGATTTGAATGCTTAATATAAACACATAATTGTCTTGGTATTTTGTCATCTAAGCAGCTGTATTTTTGCTTTTTATTAAGATATTGAATGTAAACTTAATGTGTGTTGGTATTATTTGACATCCTGGAGTGAATATTCCAAACAACTTCACAATAGGTGTTGCTGGTAAATAACACAGAGACTTTGTGGAGCCATAAAGCACTGGCTGTTTAAATTTGAATGCCATCTTACAGTAAGAAGACTATAATTCTAAGTGCTGTACCAATACCAAAAGATACAATAAATCCATGTCTGTAGGTTCATACTGCAGTATACTTGTTGCAAAAAAAGGAAAGGGAGAAAAAAGTACTGGAGCACTAGCTATTCTTCCCAGTAGATGGATTTAGATTGTCATCCTTTCTAACAGTTATTCCTTCTAGGAGGACAGTGAATCATACATCCTGCAGTTGTGCCCTCCATTGCTGATATATAGGGCTAAATAGTTCTCCCACTGGCCATTATTTTATATTTGCAGGCAGATTGCGTAACATCCCACTAGTGCTTGATCCTCTGATCTAATATCAAACTCTTCAAGTGATTGTTGTTTGAATAGCCAAAATTATTTTATTGTCTTTTTGTTCTTTGTCTTGGAAAATCATATATAGTGCTATTAGTAGTTGATATAATGCAAGAACTGAGTGCTTTCACGTATATTGTAGCTTGGATGTAAAAATTCACATGAGCAAATGGAATATAATTTATTCCACAGGGGAATGAAGGTTATCAACATTTGCTTATTTCTCCCCTCTCTGCTTGTGATAACCCGTGTCATATTATATGATGTTGTAAAGATTCCCTGACCATCTTGATTTTATGGGGGAGTAATATAAAATACATGAAAAAAAGATGGTTGAGAAAGACACATGATTGCATTGAGCATGGTACGCTGTTCTTTGAATCTAAACTCCAGAACATTTACAGAGTATATTATCTTCTTGGATAAGACTGTAGGAATTCCTAACCTTTCAGTGTTAACAAAATCCATATGATTCTTAGACATACATAATGGTACTGATTCTGCTGCTTTACCATGCCCTCCATTGTATTCTTACTGTGGTTTTTAGAGCCAGTGGTTAAGGCATCAGGCTAGAAATCAGAAGACTGAGTTCTAGTCCTGCCTTAGGCACGAAGCCAGCTGGGTGACCTTGGGCCAATCACTCTCTCAGCCCTAGGAAGAACGGCAATGGCAAACCACTTTAAAAAAGTCTTTCCAAGAAAGGTACTAGTCCAGACAGTCACCATGAGTCCAAAAAAATAAAATGGACTTGAAGGCACAAATAAATACATACACATCGGCGCACACACTGTGATTTACCCTTCTCTTATGGTAACAATTAGCTCACCATCAAATCTCACTACCTGCTTTGACTTTCTCACAAATTCCTGCATGTGTGTGAAAAAATGTTGCACCCAGCATAAACTTCATGGACAACATGCCTTTGGTTCTTTATAGCAGAAATAGGCAACCTGTGCTCCTGGCACTCTGAGATACTCTGCTGCAATTTGGTGGCAAAAAAGCTGAATTATAGCAGTGTGATTTCAGGCTGAAAGAGAGCTCAGTAGTGGGGAAGATAGCAGTTTACCTCCCAGAAGTTTCCCCCTTCTACTCCTGCCCTTAAAATGTACAAAACGAAGCCCTCCCAAAATTGTCCATACTCCTGGTACTTTTGCCATGTTTCTCCAGGGTCTCTTCTAGCCTTCCAGAGTTCAGGAGGCTGAGCTGAGGACCTGGACTCCTTGGAAGTTGCCCATCCCCAGCTCCGCAAATTAATTATTGATTTTTTAAGTCCAACTGTGGATATTGAAACTTTTAATTGTTCCTCATGATGTAAAGAGAGGACTGTATATGTGTAAACGAATATATTATGTACTGGTTTCCTCTGGAGAGGACTTGATTTATAATTAAGAATATAGTTAATTTATATATAGCCTTCTACAAAAAGTAATATATTTTAGTTTTGTCATCCATTTAGTTTGGGGTGTGTGTGTGTGTGTGTGTGTGTGTGTATAATTAGGATATGTCTAGCAATGTATTTTTAGTTTGGAAAAATGGCATACTGAGCAATAATATTTAATAAAAATATTTTTTCATTACAGGATCACCAGCCTTTTGCAAATGCTCATGATGTGTTGGCTCGTTCCCGAAGTCGTGCCAACATGTTGAACAAAGTTGAATATGCCCAGCAGCGATGGAAACGCCAAGTCCAAGAGCAGCGTAAATCTGTATTTGATCGCCATGTTGTGCTCAGTTAATATGTCCAGTGACATCTCCAAGATGTTGGATGAAATGCCCTAAAATAAAGCACTGACTTCTGTCTTCATGAAATGCCACACCAGAAAGCTGTTTTTGCATCTTACCAACAAAGTACAAACACAAATGGAAGATTTTAAAATCTTTTAATAAGCCAAAATCTCTGTACATACTCAGTTGCTTTTACTAATAAAATATAAGCAATTATTTGCGTGATCCTTATGATATAGAGAGAAAATTGTTTATGATCCTTAAATGAGGTTTTCATGAATCTGGAGAAGAATGTGCAGCATGTCTGTTACAAGTGATTTGCATATGAAACCTTTGTAAATACATTGTTTTCTTATCAACTGCTATATGTTGAAGACTCATGTTGTACAGTATAACTATCACTTCTAAAACTTTGAACTGTTAAATTATATTTCTATCAACTTGTTAGCTTGCTTCTATAAATATAAGGTAGGCCCTCCATGTACAGAGATAGCTGGTAAGCTAGAGGCTTGGCGTAATAACTAAAGTTACAGACTTAGTGCAGTGTGCAATTGGAATTGGACCTTCTACCTTGCTTGCTAAAAATTCTGTGTGATATCTGCAATTTATGTAAATTTCAATACTTGGTGGATAATTATTTTTTAAAATTAGCTTGATAATGGAATTCAAATAAAGTCTTCAGAATATTGGCATCAGAGGTAGCTTTATTTTTTAAAAGAATCAGGCTTTTTATAGGATCATTGTTTCATATCTGATCTGAAACCCTATCTACAATCCATTTTGACCATTAGGCCACTATAGTTGGTAGCCCACAAGAAGTCAAAAAATAAAACTATTAAACTAGAAAGAATCCACAATGTCATTTTCCTAGTTGTTTTGAAATAGATGCTGTGAAGTTTTTGATCTGATACTTGGAGGCGGTGAGGATCAGAATGGAGCAAAACAAGGTTAAATCTGTCCAAGATGGACGTGCTGTTCAATAGACAACATGGCACCCAATAACATAAATCCCAGTAGTTTCTCTAGACAGGGTCATGCTCCCCCTGAAGGTTGGTTAGTGACTCTTGGATTTGCAACTCCTGCTTAAATGGCAGATGAAAGCTGTGGTCAGGGGGGCTTTATCCAGCTTCCACTGCTGTGCCAACTACAGCCCTTCTTGGACTGGGTTACCCTGATGAAAGTCACTCCTTAATGACCACTCATCTGGATTATTGCCAAACACTGTATTTGAGGCTGGCTTTGGAGATGATCCAGACGTTACAGCTAGTATAACAAACAGTACCTGGAGCATTGAGAGGTCAACCCCACCAATACAGAATAACATCTGTTTTGAAGTCACTTTGTTAGTTACCACCAGGTTTCCAAGCCCAGTTCAAAAAGATGGTTGTTACCTTTTAAAGACCTATACAGTGCCACATCAATTATATCACTCAGCCAAAACTGAATCTGCCTTTTTGGTTAGGTCATCACAAGAGGGCCTGCTGAGAGTCCCCACCCTTTGCCTTTCTGAGGTACGTGGCAAGCCGTCTCTGTAGTTTCCGTTGTACTGTATGGAACACTCTCCCACCAGAGGTACAGGGAGCTCCCAACTTCCTGGCTTTTTGCAAGCAGATTAGAATGAATTTATCCCAAGCTGAATGGGGAAGCCATGAGGGTTTTTAGTAGGGTTTTTATTGCATTTCTTGTGGTTTTGTCTTACTGTTCACTGCCCAGAGTCTGATGGGAGTGGGACAGTTTAGAAATGCCAATAGATAAACTCTAGTTGTTTCTGCCTATCCTACGTACTCCAACAGAATGGGCGTGCTCCAGGAACTTATCTTGAAACAATGTCATCTGATGGGACCTAGGAGGTGTGACTTTTCTGTTGTACTTGCCCTGTGGAATGATCTTCCCTTTGAGATTTGATTGGGCCTGACGCTGTTAGCCTTCAGGAAGGCTTTGAAGATGTGGCTGTTCCCTTGGGCGCTGGAGCAAGGATGTTAGATGAGCTCATCCTGGGAGGTATAGTATATGTTGCTGTGCCCCAGCTCTGTGTTTTATCGTTGATTCCTGGCTGGTTTTGTTACTGGGTACATTGTAACTCTTTTATTGCTGTACACTGCCTGGGATGCCAACTTGTGAGTTGGGCAGCTATATAAATCCCATACATGAATAGACAGAGGAAATGAGCATTCAGCATATTAAGCTTTAACCAAACCACAAAAAACCAAAAAATAGAATTAGGAGGAGTTATATGGAGTACCAAGTCCATCTCCCTGCATAGGAATTTGAATTAAAGCATTCATACCCATATATAGTTGATGCTTGAAGAAATCCATTGAAGGGGAACTCACAAATGAAGGTTGTTACTGTACAAATTTCCATGTAAATCAGCCATATGTGCATAACAGCCTTGCAGGATCAGGGGCCCATCTTAATCCAGTCTGTTGTTTTTCACCAGCCAAACAGATGCCTGGGGTGTGCACACAAGTGGGAGATGGAGATGTATCCCTTTCCTGCCATGGTTCCTTGACGGTACTTGGAGGGATGCATCCTCAGCAAAGTTCTACAGCTTAATAACCTTTGCATTTGTGAATGCTGTGTATTCCTCCTCTTTAGTGCATGAAGAGGGCTGCAGTTCCTGAGGAACTACAAAATGGACAGGGCTTATTTAGACACTGAGTGAGGCTCAGCCCCCAAAGCAGGAAGATTATAGTCTTTCTCATACTCTCACTTCTAAGCTGCAGGGAAACCTCAATTGAAGGTGCAAAATGATTTGTTGCACAGAGGATTTGAAATTGGTTCAAGGGTTGTGGGTTGTCTATATTCTCATTGCAGTATTTTCAGAATGAGTTTACTTAAATTTTTTTTTTTCTAGTGCATCATCTGCTTCAAGTATTAGTTTCTGTTTGCCAGTCATTGTCTTAAGGGATCAGTTAATTTATTTGTCATCAGTCATCAGATATAGATGGCTTCTTAAGATGGATCTTAAGCAAAAGTTTGCTTGCATGAGGAATTAATGCAGTGGTATAATCTGTATATTCTCGTGCATATCCTTTCTTCAGCAGAGGTACATATCAATCTTTTCTAGTCTCAAGGTCAAGCACACTCGTTCCATATTTCTTAATACTTTAACTGAATTTTCTTCTATAGCTTGGAATAATTCAATTGTACCTGGTCCTTTCCTATTTGAATGCTGGTTTACTATGTATGTATGTATGTCTTGTGCCTTGGTTCTAGAAAAGTCAGCTCCTGAATTTATTCTCTCTCTACAAATGTTTCTCTCATTCCACTGTCCCAGTTATAAAAGGTTTCAGTGTAGTCTCTCCACCTAACCTCATTTGTGACTATTAGAAATCTTTTCTTATTAGTTTTAAGGACAGTAGTCCTTTCTTAGCTGAAAAATTTCCTGATTTTTCTAAAATCAATTTTTTTTTCTAAAAAAACCCTCTCATTTTCATTTTTGTTCTTGCTATTTCCTCTATTGAAATCTTGACTGATAATATGTCATTCCATGTATTTTCTTGCTTGGAATTATTATTACCATTTCTTATATGGTCTAGACTGTACTCAGGTTAGTCATACATTTTCTTATCCCCACCACTCCAGCTATTGCCTCTGCTATTGTCTGCGGCTTACTGGAAAACCATGGAACCAGCTGGGATCTAGTAAGTGGAAAACCACTTGGGATCTGGTTAGTATTTAGGCCTGAGAAGTGCTGGGATCAGTGGTGTTTAATGTTTCATTGCTTGCTGTTTTCTGCCCAGATGGAATTCCCACAATCCCCATAGAGTTTCAGCTATATATTTGGAATTGCAAACATGACTGGAAACCCATTGTTGGGAAGGCAACCAGGTTGGGGTGGGGTGGGGAATTGCTAAGATCCTACTCTTCGATCAATTTCTTACACAGTTTGCCTCTTTTCATTTTAAAAGTTGTGTTTATGTACATTGTTCAGTCAATCCATAAACAAAGACTATTTAAAATAGGTTATTTATGCTACCAGCTTTCTGATAATTAGATATTCATCTGGCATTGAGGCTCACTAATAAACTGTCAACTTTCTCTGACATTTCCAATTAACTTTTTCAGACAGTAAACATTCAGAGTTAAGCATTTATTGTTGATGATAAAAAATGATATAAATCTGCTGCATATTTAACCTACGTAAAAATAGCAGAGCTAGTAAATGCATCTACAGTTAGAAAGAAGAATGTTACAACATATCTTGGAAGGATATAAATATGCTGCACATTAGATATTAACAGCCATATAAATCATATAATATGTTGTGCATCCTAATCCATCAATATTTGCTGCCTTTACCGCTACAGTGTGGGTGGAAGAAGCTAAACCAGAAATGAGCAGATCTAACTGTAAGCTACTTTGCATATTGTCATTTGACTATAAATTTAGAGCTGGCTTTCACTCAATCCACCAAATATAAGAACTGTGGAACTCAGGTAAGGTACCCAGGCTAATAGCAAATTTTGCATGGCTTTTATTATATTAATGTTAACCTCAGATTGTTAAATATCTAAATCATACATATGATTAAATACTTCAGGGGCTTCTTTTATCTTCTTTAATACAAGAGATAATCTGCTAATGTGATGCTTTAGAGCTTAGAGGTTGTGCAATATTTTAGAATTTGCTAAGTGGTTTTGGAAGTTCTCAATTTCACCTTATAGGAATCAAGAACTTAGGCTTGTTTATAACCTTAGGAGTTGTCTGATATTGAAGTAGTAAATGAAGTATCTTCAGCTAAGATGGGAGAGTTTTCTTAAATGTTCTAAAGCAATTGATGTATCTAAACTCATTATGTAGATTTCTTGTTCAGTACTCCATCACAGAATTCCTAACAATAAAGACTGGCTAAGAGAATATGATTTGATTGTTACTTTTACATACTTAAAGTAAGATGCTTGATGGGCTACTGATATCAAGAAATCTCCTATGCAAGAAAGGAATTAATTGCTTATATGATTTCTTATAAATAAGCAAATCTGTGCTTAAGAAAGGATAAATGTTATTTTTTGTACCGCTGATGTGGAATGTTACAACATAGAATAAACCACACAAACAGTACAATGTCCTTTTTTATTGAAATAACTGAATTATGGATGAATATTTCACTTTATTGTCCAAATAAGATGTACCTGTTAAAAGATAAGAGACACAGTCCAGCCAAGATGAAGCATATTTATGTCTCACTGATTTTATGGAAGAGTTATGAATATTGTAAACCGAATAGGACATATCCTCTCTCCCTGGGACTAATAATAATATAAGATGGGCAAAGTAAGGTATAGACTCAAACCATGAGGACTAAGCAAGAAAAAGAAGAATAATGGAAATATCCTTCTTGATCTTCTCAGATGCCTGTGCTTCTCTTGTAAAACTTAAAATTTGTGAAGCTTGGTCCATCTTAACATTTGTGAACCAAGGTAAAGAGCAAAGGGATAGATTTACTAGGGCGTAAACACTGATCACCTACATTGGTGATGTTATCCCATCTCTTTTTCATATGGATTATTATAGCTATCTGTACAGTCTCCCACATATTTTCATTACATCTGAAGTGCACTAAAAATACTGATAATCACACCTAGTCTTAGACAGTATGTGACTCACTACACTGATATGCAATTGTACATTTTCAGCTTTACCTAAGACACCACAACCAGGAACATCTCCTGGGATGCCATGGACAAATTGCCAATCTTCAGTGACTCCTACACGGGACAGATGTCCAGACTTTGCTATCAGGATCCTTTTGTCACTTTTCATTTGTGCCCAGAGGACCTCAGTCAGTTCAGTGGCCCTGAAGAGTTGCCTCTGCTTCCCTTAGCAGCAGAACTTCCAACTCCTGAGAATTTCTACAGCAATCCTTGTGGTTTCCCATTTAAAGTCCCATGTGGAAATTTCGGCAGATGTGAGTACTCTTGCAGCCCAGCATTCATCCGAAAAAGAAATGAAAGGGAAAGGCAAAGAGTTAAATGTGTCAATGAAGGCTATGCCAAACTTAGACATCACTTACCCCCAGAATACTTAGAGAAACGACTCAGCAAAGTTGAAACACTCAGAGCTGCAATTAAATACATAAAGTATCTCCAATCTCTACTATATGAAGATTCAGAAGGGCGTTGCAGGGGAGCTCACCATTCCCCCCCAAGGAGCTCTCAAAATGATCAAGCTTCAAGGACTTTATAATCTCTTCCACACAGAGCAAACGCTATCAGATCTGAAAACTTCAGAAATATCTCGCCTATACAGATCAAAACTAGTTGTAAGACTAACATTGCTAGACAGTATCATGTATGCCTGTGAGATGAATTATTTAAGGGTGTGTAAATTTCAAATGACTACAATGTCTAGAATTTGAAATGATTCTTAGATATGAGCAATAATATCTGAGCTGTTTTTATTACAAAGGGGCAAGGAAATAACCCCACTGTGTCATTTCAAGCAGTGCATTTTAAGTAAATTATCCAAATCTTTTAGTCCCTTTTATTAAACTATATAATAAAAGGGACTAAAAGATTCAGATAATTTTTGAGAATCATTAAGTTCATTTATTCATTTGTTATACTTTTAATCCACCCAATAACTAAACCTCCCCTGAGGGTGACAAAATAAATTACCAGATATGCTTCTAAAGTTTGCTGGATATTTGCCTAGAATGCAAAAAGTAGTACTTTAATTATATCTCTCAAAGCAGCTGCTTGATTGCAATAAATAATATAGTACTTTGAAAAATACACCAAGTGCAAAGCCTATGGGTCCTGGGACACTGTCGTTAGAGTTTTTAGAAGCCACCATCTTGACTTTTTTAATGGCACCCTATGGACACTCCTGGTATAACTAATACAGGCCTTTTTAGATTTGGCCTTGCTGAGGGAGGAAGAAACAAATACGCATAGTTACATGTTTGAATATTCTGAGATTCTACCTCCTCATGGATCGAAATAATGCATTACTGAGATATTTTTGAAGCAATTTCCACTGAGTATGAATAAGATGACAGTCAGAGAGGACTGTTTGGAACTGTGATAACTTTATTTAGCAATTAGGTAATAGTCACAAGGTGGAATTAACCTTGCAAGAAGTGCTGGCAGAAGCTCATTCTGCCAGTTTGATCTATGCCTCATCTTTTCCTCTTGAAGGAAGAGCACGAAGGATGGACTGATTGAGTGGGATCGTTAATTCCAGATTGAATGCTCTTGCTGGAGTAGCACCATGTGATCTTCCCCTGAAGAAGGCTCGAGAGCAGAAAGGCATAGGATGTTGAACAATTTCTGACAGTTCCCAGTGTTCCTTCTCTGGTCCTCTTGCTTAGTTTTGGCTGATGCCAGTAACCTGAGAAGGAAGACTGAGACCAATTCTTGATGATAAACTCTCACTCGGGTGTGCATGTGTGTGTGTGTACACATTAGCTTTGCTCTTTTACATTATATTCCTGTTAGCAATGAGTCCATGGCAACCTCCTTAGTAACAGGAAACATTACCCACCAACTCTGCACAGCAGCAAAGCAGTACAATGTCAGTCCAGTCCAATAATTCTCTCCTTTAGCACAGCAGAGTCTGGTGAGTTGTTTTTTTAAATTGTTTTTACATTGAGAATCTCTTCAACTTTCCAAGCCATTTCACAAAAAGCTAACTGAAAAGTGCGGCACTATTTCCGACAGTACTTGTAAGCTACTGTCACTTTATTTCGTTCATTCAGGTGAATTCTGCTAAGCTTCTAGGATCTTCCACAGTATCAAACTTCTTGGATGGTGCTGGAGTAGCAAAGTACACCTATACCACTCTATAGTTCTGTTTATTATTTAAGAGTTATGGTTTTTTAAAAAAACTAGTACTGGAGTCTTTTTCTTAGACAATTAACTAAGGGTTAGTCAATGAAATGTAAATAAAGTTACCAACGTCTCAATGTTAGTGATTTCTTGACATTAGAAAAGAAGTAAAATAAATTAATATTTTAAACGCAAATTGATTCCAAGATATATTCCTGTAAATTTAAGTTTGCCCTCAAGGAACATAGCAGATTTAATTTACATCCAAGAAAACAAATAGGATAATGCCATGCACTGATACTACAGTGAAAGCTATTTTGGCACTGATGGAGAAAGAAAACAAGAATATTGAAGATGGCCTTTTAAAGAAAGAATTGCAGATAAATAATTGAAAAAGCAACCCTGCTTCATAGTATCCTAGTCAGTATGTAGAAACCTTTGTCATTCATAACATGTAATTGATTACCTAACTACAAGGCAGGCAAACAAGTAAATGTTCTTCAGAGGGTTAACAGGGTTGGTTAGAAGAACATATTCAAGAGGAGTAAAAGAAGGATCCAATCCACACTGCTTGAATGAGCTTGTTAGTCCTAAAAAGATATCAATCCTGTGCTCAGCAACCTAGAAGTAAGTTCCAGCGACCTTACAGTGACAGTTAATGATACCTACCTCCTTCTAGATCTATGATTGTCCTATTATGACTATCATGTAAAGTAAGCTACATGGTTTAATATACTCTTTGCTAGATGGACTCCAGACTCTTTTCATTACAGAGTACCTTTTTTGAAGGAATTTCCTTACACGTGGAAATTCCTTCAAAAATTATTTCCAGAAGATCAATAAAATAATAAGCTGATGCTTACCAGCAGAATTATTGGTTAAGTTGTCATCTGCCTTTTTAATCCTGACAAGCTGTACCAGGTCAAATTGTATACATCTGTGAAGTGACATCAAATAGTTTTGCCAGCATAACTGCTAAAATTTGAGATGCCTGGAGCTGCTATCACTTTGTAAATATTACTTTGACAGCCACAAAATAATCTCTCACTGGCTGTCACTGTGAAGAGTCTTTATTCTGAGAAGTCAGCCAGGATAAAATGCAGGAGAATACTGAACAAATCAAAATATTTCTTCAAGAGTTTACATGCAGTACTTTCTGTATCATGAACTATTTCGGTGAAGACGGTCTTTGTAGGAGATGCCCATGTTTCTGGTAAGGGAGTCATGACTGGAACCTGGGAATCAGCAGTGAAATGTTGCAATGATAAAGATGCATTTGCCATGTGACTTTCCTTGTGCTCTTTAAGATAGCGTTTTGTTCTCAGGAGTGGGTAAAACACGTTGTCCTGAGCAGTAAGATTCAATGCCAGCCTGTTTCTGATTTTCACTTAAAATGCTTTGATTTTTATATTTAAATGTTCGAGCAACTTGGGACCAGGCCACCTGACAAAAGGTTTTCTCTCATATGCACTTATATACCTGAGTTTCAAAGGTTGTGCTTCAAGTATCCTTGACAAATGAATTGAGGTGGCTGGCTATGCAAGAAATGTCTTTTTAAGCACACCCATTTTGGAAGAGCTTCCTCAGAAAGACTGTCTGGCATTTCCAATGCTAGATTAAGACCTATTTCATCCAAATGTCTTAAATAAAGTATGTGTGTGTGTGTGTTTGTGTGTGTGTGTGTGTGTGTTGAGCTTCCCCATTAAGATTCCATATTTTGTTATCTGCCGCTTATGCCTCATTGCCAGGATACAGGTTCAATCTTGATAACTCTGGGTGGGGCTGGAAAAGGCTCCTGTCTGAAACAGATCTGTTTAGGTTTCACCTTCCATCTAGTGAGCGGTGCTAGGTTGTTGATGATGATGATAAGACACTGAGAGGAACCTTATTGAGATAGATCAATACTTTGACTTAATGTAAGGTAAGCTCCTATGTTCATTTCTTAAATAAATGGTCAACTTCTGTTTTGGAAGATAGGGGACAACATTTTAATCTTCATCTCAGCCAGCAGATGTCCCACATGCTACAATTGAGGACAGAGGTTTTGGGCTAGTACTTCATAAATATAGCCGGTTAGCAAGTATTCTGAATGTTGTAGTCCAAAATTAGTGGAAGGCAGCATAATACTTAGCACTAACTCAATAGTGCTGTTATGGTAACAGCTTCCTAAAGAGAGAATGATTGAGTTCACATGTTGTACCAAGTCATAATTTGCTTAATATTGGCTTATTGAATAACATAGTGGACTGGATTCAACTAGAATGCTAAACCAAACTTAAACAGCTATTATATGGCTCAGAGTTATGGATGAACCCAGCCAGTCTTGGAGAGGGTAGCTGGGGATTTTAAGTAAGGTTCAACTGCTTGGAAAAACTGCATGACCAAAAATGCTGGCAAACCAATCCCCCATAAAGCAATTTGTGTTTTGGAACCAAATACAGCAGGAGTTGCTCTGAGTGGGCTGAATGCTACTTTTATAATGAAGTATTTAACTGCATTATTTAACTGCATTATTTGGAAAAGTTTAAAACTTCTTGCAAATATTTTTAAATTATGTTTATTAATTATGTAGAACAACATCAGAAAAGAAAAAAGGAAAGAAGGAAAAGCATACATGTATATACTTAAAATACTTACATAACATTGTGATTCCCTAACTGATCTACAGTATCAATAGAACTTATTTATCTTCTTCTTGTTGTTAATTTTATTATTCCTGTTGTATAAGATTTGCTATAAGGTGAAGATCAAAATAAAAATTCAAAAGATGAGATCTGATATAGTGGTTAAAATAAAAAAAATTAAAAACATAAAAAAGACAAAAAGGACATTATATGAAAATCTTGATTCATTTACATCTTCGTGCTTGATTTACACACATGCATAATCTTATATGAAAATACAGATTTAAGAGGAATTGAACAAAGTTAAAGGATCAGTTTGATTCCAACCCATATTGCCTAGTACTAGAAGATGTGAAGAGGCAGGGCTCCTGATATCATCCAGTCACATCTTCTTTAGGTTAGAGAAAAATTTCCAGCATCCCTTTGACTGTGGAGACCTTGGTGCTCTCTAAGCTTGGTTGTTTGCTTGCAGACATTTCATTACCCAACTAGGTAGTTGTCTAGTTAGTTATCTAGAGCACCAAGGACTCCATAGTTCAACCATGAGCTACAGATACTCTTGTCTATTGTTCTCTTTGACTGGAGGAAAGGGAGTCCACATTGGTAGCTGTGCCTCCTATTCTGGGCTCCAGGAAAAAAAGGCTCTCCTACAGGAAAAGGCCCTGGACAGCTGAAGTGGAACCAGCAGTTTCAGGGACCCCCATCTGAGTGCCTACAAGCACTGGGACAGGCTTGCAAGTGAGGGGAAGAGGGACAAGGACTTCAGAGCAATGGGAGGAATCTCATTTGTCACCTTGCAAGCTCAGTAAGAAGGTTGGGTGCCAGGCAACCTCTAGGTTTCTCAGTGTTGATCTGGCACTTGTTAGATACCTACACTATAGTCTGACTGGGAAACACCTCATAGATACATTCGTATCTTTCTGTGTTACTGACAACACAAGCCTGCCCCCCACTACATCCTACTGAGTTCAGTGGCATTTGCTACTAAGTGAACAGGTGTAACTTGCAGCCTTATTTGTACTAAGAAAAGTATTTTCATACATTTCATACATAAATTAAATTTACCAGTAAAGGCTCCCTAGTTATTTTGGAGCTATTTTCAGACATTAGACATATTGCTCAATTATGCAAAATATACAACCTGCCAACATTTCAGCATCAGGAATAAGGAGATGATTACTCCAGTGTGACTCACTATGATCAACATCTCTTTGCTAGTCTCCCAGCATACTCTGTCTCTCAAACTCCAAAGGGATCGTCTTCTATTGACCCAAATAAAACATCCAAATAATTATCTGTTTATGTGCCCTTCATCATATTGAAGTAGACAGAGAGGAAAAAAGACACTCCTAAAATAAATAAGGGTACCAGTTGGGATTCCCTGCAGAGCAGTTGCATCTCTCTCTCCCTGTATCCCTACCCAGAACTGAGCAAGAGGATCAGTGAAAAAACTCTTCTGTGTGTTGGCTCGGGAGTCAGTGTCCCCACAAGCTGTATGGCTAATTCCCTTTACCGTATAAACATTACAAAGAATTCAGCCTTCTTAAAAAAATAATAAAAATCAAGCAATAAAGTCATAGCACCAGATTTTCCCAGTCTCTCCCCCCCCCACTTTTCCTTTCTGAACAATGTAAAATCTATGACAGAAGTGCTTCATTTTTACAGAAAATTTGGCTACGTTGCTATTTGCAGAGCGCAATCCTATCATGCCAATTGAGAAGTGAGTCCAAATGATTTCAGCGAGGATAGAGTATTACAGGTTTTGTAAACATCACTAAATGACATAAGCAAAACCAGCAACTGGAGCAGATTCTTAAGAAAAAAGAAAAACTTTATTTCACCTGTCTCCTGACCACTGGTTGTAATATATAAACCAACTAGTAATAGAAGAAACATTCATAATTTTTGCCTCATGTCATATGGACCAGAGCTCTCAAACAAGATGGTAGCATGCTCTTAAATCACTGGGCTATGTCCAGCTGTGACTCAGGCAAATCTTGAGGCCCTGGATGCAAAGGGAACGCCCCACCCCAAAGTCCACTTAGGTGGCAATCACTAAGGTTGGTTTCTCAAACTTTGCAATACCATGGCCCTCTAAAATAAATGAATGTGTGCAATAAATTATACATAAATAAAACTGCTGTGATTAGTAGTTGATTTTAACAGACAGGGAGACCTACAAGTTTATCTCAAAACTTGGTTTTGCTCTCTGCTGTGCCTGGACAAGCCTGATCATCTTGAAAAACTTTTATGACCTTCCCACCACAAAACCTAGGGGTCATGGCCTAAAGTTTGAGAAGCCTGGAGCTAATGTTGCTAATATAGCATTACGGGTAATTTTTATCCTTAATTGGCTGCAAAAAGATCATGCTTCCAGCAACAGGAGGAAGAGAATAAGGACATTGAATGAGTCCGCTCAGAAGAAAGTCTGGGGATCTAGTGAGAAAAACAGTATGAGCTACGAGGGATGGTGTGAAGCAATTCGCAATTAAGTTCACTGATTTGAAGTGTTTGCCCCAGGACTTTTCTATGACATTTGTGGTAGTCTCAGGAACCTTGTTAACAGTTGGTAGGTATGAAATATTTGCTCATGTTCCTGAAAAACAAGAGGTTCATCTAGGTCAGTTATTTGTGGAGAGGAGCCCTGATTCAAAAATATTTTCAAGCATTTAGTGGAAACATATGGGATGCACATGTCTCCAGCTGTATAATAGGCAAAAATCAGAAGGAGACTGGTCAGACCTTTTCAGACTAATACATTCTATTAAAAGGCATACGTTTTCATGAGCTACAGCTTACTTCATTAGATGCACATGGTGGCCAAAGTTATATAAGATTTAAATTGTGTTTGGTGCAGGAAGGGAGGGAAGATATAGTGTTTATGAAGATGCAGATTACATGTGAGACATATTACAAGTAGCTGCACCCTGTGATCTATAATCAAACTGTATAATAGGTACTGTATACCTGAAGTACTTCACGTCTAGCATGTTCAATAATGAGCCACATCTAAATCTTCACTAACTGCTTCTGCACATGGTTCTTCTTACCTGATGAGTGTACAAAAAAGTATATATGAAGATCCAGCTCAAATTATATTTCTCCCCATTGACCTGGTTCCTCAGATATAGCAGAGAGTCCAGACATTTCATAGTAGTAGATTGATGGCTAACTTGGCTTCCCCTGATGTGATTTCCCGATTGGTTCCACATTCCAATTTTGCATTAATCAGAAATACTGCTTTCATTTAAACAATTCTAAACTCTCTAAAAAGGGCATTTTATCACAATGATCAAACAATGGTATAGTGAAGGGAAATGAATAAAGGGCTCATTGATATCTTCATCTGGATAAGTGAAATGTGGAGACCAAGTAAGCATTTTTATGGGGTACATTGATAGGGTTATACTGAACTTGATCATCCTTTGGCAATAGGAGGTTAGCCCCTAGTGTAGAGAGTAAAGATGATGACCTTGATGGAGAAAAGCAGGAACCATTACTTAGGTAAAAGGGATGAAGCACTTTTTAAGTCCAGAACAACGAGATAACATTTGAAAGTGACTCAGGCAGAATCATCTCTAATTCACTGGAGTATAAGGAGGAGGAGGAGGCATGGCATAATCAGATTTGCAAGGTTCTGTTATTATAGTCAATCTCAATAAAAGTAGTTTTAACTTTCTGGTGGAATTGATTTCCTTGTCTGGTCTACCTAGTGGGGTTGACATCTGGCTTCAAATCCCAAGTAGTTTTTTTCTTGGCATGATCCAAACCTGCTTTTCCAAAATTAGCACCTTTAAAAAAACAGACCAGACAAAAAGTGGTAGTCCTTCCCATTGTCAGTAACTAGGACTTTCAGTCAGTTCCACAGAGTACAAAACAGTGTTTTAGCTGCTTATCCTAAATTGTTGCAGTCTGATTGCAGGTGAAATCGGCAAAGTTTTGAGTGGGAGCAATGATTGTGATTTATTTGTTTTACAGAGCTTATAGACCACCCCAGTTACAACTGACTGTGTGGGGTAGACAAGTTATATTTGTATTAAATCTGGAAATAACATTTTCCCCCTTCAAAGTATCAAAACTATGCTCTTTTAATTGTAGGAGAGAGTTCCTGAAAGAATGAGTGAGTGCATGTTGTCCTCTTGGCCATACCACAGACACTGCTGTACAGTGCCAGTACAAGCTAAATCCATGCACAGAAATGTCATGGTTAATCCCAGTTCCAGCTGCAGTGGCTGTTTCTTAGTGCATCCTTCATGCGGCATTAGCCCATTTCTCATAACAAGGTAATAAAGTATTTATTTAAGTGTTTAAAATGAGAAGAGACAAGGACATTAAACTCTGTCTTTCTATATCCCAGGATCCCCCAAGGGAGGCTTATACGTTCTTCCTTGGCTTTCTCCCCAAGCAGGTGGGACAATAGCAGAATTTGCTGGATAGAAGTATAAAGTATGACATTTTCTCCCTGGGATCAGAGTATGGTAAAAGAACTCAAGATGGTGGCCATGACAGTCATATGCAACATGCATAAAAAATGGGCAGAACTTCCATTGCACTAGCATGGCCATCATCTTGACTTTTTTTTTTATCACACCTTGCAGACATCCCAACTGGGATTTAGAATCTATGTAGCTCAAGCAGATGATTAGCATTTCTTGTCATGTGTGGTCAGTTTTCACTGTGTGGTTCTCAGCTGCCATTCTTTCATTTTATTCCCAGATGCTCATGCCTCAGCTACTGTCCCTTTCTTTCTGATGCAAAACATAGGACAGGAAAGAATTTGGAGAGATCACTGGATGCTGGTAGTCCTGTTCTGGCAAAAAAGGAAGGTGACTGTTATTATTACCAAGGCACAATCATAACAGATATAGAGGCAAGTTGCAAAATTATTTTCTGTATGGTTGTAAATGGTTATTATTAAATATACACCAAGTAATATTCAGAAACTACAGAAATTCAACTGAATATACTTACTCACAGTAATTGTTTTCCTCAATTTAGTGCAGTAAGGGATTAGTTCATAGGGTTATGTGGATCCAGTTAATTCATACTGAATTAATCCAAGGACAGAGATAACTGGGCAAAGGATTCACACCATGTCAAATGCAATCTAAAAATGTAAGTGCTTGTGGACAATAATTTCAGTTGATCTCATTGTGGAATGAATGCCTTTGCTACCCACACTAAATGAGACCATTGCTTCTCTTGCAAACGTTGAAGGATGGACTAGAAGATGATGAATACTGTTGAAACCATCAGATGTTGTGCTACAAAGATAAGGGCAACAGTAATCAACTTTTAATTTAACAGTAATCAGTATTAATTTCCCAGTTATTGCAATTCCTCTCTCCCACCCCCCACCCCAATCTTTCTTATGTTATTTTAGGACAGGTGCAGTCAAGGTTTATACCCTGCTAGTCAATGACATCCTGCCCTCCTTCCTTATCTAACAAATCCTGGGGAATGCTTTCTAGCCAGTTATAACTGTGTAACCCCAATGACATCATTAGAATACTTCATGACAGTTGCCCTTGTAGTTTCCCCAACATTTCTGGGTTTCATTTATTTGCTTGAGCCCAACTTGCACTATCTTAGGAACATATTGTTTATATCAAGAATAGGCAAACCAATATCCTTCAGATATTTTGGACTTCAACATCCAACAGTCCCAGCTAGAAGAGGCAATGGAAAGAGACACTAGGAATTATCCAAATTATTCCAAAACACCAGGTTCCTTACCCATGGCTTATATTGAGAACCAAGGTTGCAGTATAATCCTATTCCAGCTTTCCTCAACCTGGCATTCTTAGATACATTAAACTTCTTTATTCCCAGCCAAATAGAGGCATGCTGACTGGGAATACATACTATAGCAGGAGCAGTAATGCAACGCATCTGAAGGGCACATGATTGAGGAACATTGTTGTAACTAGAGGTATAAGATTACCCTGTGAGACCCTTTCCATCTTGTTAAAGCAGGTTCTTTTATTTCTTTACTAGCACCAGAGCTCTAGGAGTATTTGTGCTATTTGGGGATCTCAGCAACTATTGATAGTTGATGAATAGCATTATTGCTGGAAATGTGGTTGGTGTGTTGATATATAAACTGGACAGTGGAAAAAAAGTCTGCCTTCAATTCATTAGTTGTTAGCACTTGAAACAAATGTGGTATTTTCCTTCTGAAAAGCAAGAGGCAGGGTTGTTTGCTCACCACAGTCTCTCAGCGTCCGATAACTCTGAAGAACCAGCTATTCAGAAGGTAAAGGGAGTGACTTGGAGTGAATCCAGCATATGTTTGATCAACTCAGTGCTTGATTCTCATTCTACCTACAGAATGACAGAGTGCAATTGGGGAAACAAATATTTTCATTTTTAAATAGCCACAGAGCAGACAGAAAAGCTCAAGGGGATGGTGTGGTGAGGGGGAGAGAAACTTTTGATTTTATAACAAGATAGCTCAATTTGCTTTTACTGCAGAATAAATTATTTAAACAGTATGGATGTGTTGAGTTACTTTTCATAATTTAATTCAAATTTGGGGAAGTTTTGCTGAATATCATTCAGTTCAATAGTATGCATATTCAGGGATTGTGATCTTAGGTGATGTTAAACTAATCAAGTCTTCCTAGAAATCAAACAGCAATGAACTTTGGGATCAAATTGTGGAGATTTGTACCTCAGATGACCACCTGGAGCAGAGCAGACAGTAACAAACAGATCTGGCATTATTTCCTTTGGCTAACACTGGTCCACAAAGAGAGGCTAGTCATTGCAAAATACTTTTTCTTATTTTTTAAAAAAACAGTTTATAGTTGGAGGATGGTTGATTGGTTATAGACTCTCCATTTAACATTTTCACCTTAAAATATATTATCTCTTGTATTATGCACAGAATATTTAGACTTGAGCACATGGGTTAATATCAAAGCAGCTGGGACCAACTCATTTGTTCATAATGGATTATGTCATCTTTTAAGTATGTTCAAAACATGCCTTGTGTGTACTTCGAGTATTTCTTTTTTAAAATCAGTTGGAAAGGCTATCTCCTTTTGCTTTTTCCTCCAAATAACACAGGAAGGTACAAGCAATTGTAAAATATGGAAGAAAGCTGCATGACAAACGAAACTGTGAATGGGCTTCGCAACTGAAGTAAAATTAATGGCTGTTAAAAGGAAAACAGAGCCCTATAAATAAAATAGTTTTGCCTGGTCTATTGAGTTGTCAACCCTCAAAGAGAAAACCAAAACTAAGAATTAAGTTGGGGGTGATTTCCTCCCTTGGACTTGTATTTAATTTGTTTTTAATGTTCTAAGCTATCAATAGGAGTGATTTCCTATTATTTGTGCTATTTTTAAAAATATCTTTTTTTTCTTTCTGACAGGAAGGTGAGAAAATATCATTTCTGGTACAGTGTGCAGTGGGGGAAGATACACCTTGTGTGCAGAAAATAGCCCGCAGTGATATCCTTGAGTGTGTGAATGGAATGAGACACTCTATCCTGCCAGGTGACAAAGTGATGGCCCCCTGGGAACCAGAGCGGAAGAGGTACGGCCCTGGCACCGTCCTCCAAGGCATGGAGACCAGAGATCCCCTGCGAGGTAAAATCGAAATTCCCTTGCTACATACGTGGGGAGTAGCTTTGGGCAACAGGCTATGTCTGCAGCAGGAAATAAAAATAGGCTGGTGCTTCTCTTTTAAAAAGAAGAAAATTTTTATTAGGAAATTACATTCAGATAGAAAGTTTAAAAACTTCATCTAGCCGCATTTGGATCTAGCCAAAGAATGAAAGGCCACGTAGTACACTAGATCACATGGAGCCTGGCATGGGATCTCTGCCATTACCAGAGAAGGAGGAAAAGATCTATGGGAAAAAAAGAGCAGGAACTGGAAGTGATGGCAGCCCTGCATTTATCGGTCTAACCGAAGAGGGAGTGTCAAGGAGGGGAATCTGCATAAGCTTTCACTACACCTATTGTGCCTAGTGAGACTGAGGAGGTGCAGTGAGATAATACACCCCAAAATTGATCTTCCAATGCCCTTCTCATAGGTATATGCACCAGTTCACAACTCCTATCACTTCACATAGGTTTTTTCTCTTATGGCCAGTAGCCATGTTTCTGCTTCAGCATCTGCATTTTCTCAGTGTCCTGCTGTGTGGAGCGTTTGGGTGTGTCCTCCTTCCTGGCTGGAAGAGAAAGTCTTTTGGGTGGCATCTCTTTGGGCCTTCTGAAAATCTTACCTCTGACTCAGTTTCTGTGTTCTCTTCTCACGCAGGTACCCTTTTTCTGTCACATATCACAGTTTCCTCTTGTTGAGGCTGCTGCCCTGTTTCTTCTCCTGCTGGGAAGTCTAAATTGATTTCTGACATCGTATTAACACTTGGTGTCTTTCATTAAGCTACATCACTCTAAGTAATTTACCTGTTTCTGCGGCAGAATCCATGACTCTGTATCATTGGCAGTCTAGCACATAGCCAGGAAATCTATGTTCATCACTTCTGCATTTTTGTTTGGGAAGATAAGCACTCTTTTCTTCGGGAAGATAAGCATTCGCCTTGGATCCAAACACTCTATTATGCTGAATATTGGGGTTAGTTCCATTCCCCAGTTCAAATGGCACAGCTTTTGTGCCTTTAGTAAGCAGCCTGTGTTGCAAATAAGGTGCAATGATAACTGCTTCTTCTTTACTTGGTAGTCTACCCTCAAGACCCTTGTCTTCTGTCATTTCCAATGTTCTATTCTTTATTTATGACACATCATTTTGCTATGGGATATATGCAATTGTTTTGTTCTTTGATAATGCCTTGTTCATTTAAGTATCGGTCAAACGTTTTCAATGTACTTCCCCCCATTACCTTCCAAATTTCTTGCTCCCACGGGCTCTTTGAGTGTTGGTACACTTTATCTTTCTCTTTAAGATGCTAAGTGAAAACATATTTTGAAAAAAAAAATGTCAGAAGAAACCAAATCAATTCTTCTATGCATATGTACAAAAAATAGTCCCCCATAGTCACTGTGGAGGTTCCTTGGTGGATGTTTTTTTATGGATGATAAATAAGAGGCTCTAATTGTATTTGCTTTAATAAAGTCAACACATTTGAATTCAGAGTAGCAAGACTGAAAATTCACACCTGTTGCTAAATTGTCCTTCATCAGCTTTGAAATATATTTAGTATGTGTGGTCAAATCTGTGATATCAGATTTTTCAGTTTTTCTGAAAACATTCCTTTGCAGTATTTTTTCCTGTCATTCTACGATGCTACTTCAATGTTCCCTTCATGATCAGTTCTTTGTGAACAGGGCAATAAATTCTTTCCTTCCGTAAAGAATGTTGCATCCTCACATTGTATCTGTTTTTATGTTCATAAAGTTATTTTCTAGGCTGGGAACTTACTAAGCTTCTAGAATGCAAACCTCAACAGCCTGTGTTTTGTAGTTTACACAAGTTAAACAAATCGTTCCTTCACAATCCTGAATGTGTTCATCTTTGGCAAGTTAGGTTGGAGCTTTACAACACTTATCTATGCCTGAAAAGCAATTAACATTGTTAAAGAAATATGAAGAAGTCTCACTATCCATATAGATTTTGTTTTAATTTTGAATTGATCCTGCAAATGATTTCTCTTGCAGTACTCTGTTTAATGTTGGTTTGCAGGATTCATTCTTTATAAATCCCTTCCTTGTGACTTTCTCTTGTTTTGTGGCAGCATTCCTCTTCATGACTCAGTTCTGTAATATTTGTTTTTAAGAATTTTTTGCAGCTGAGAGTTCCTTATCTTTCTCTGAACATTCCTTCTGAGATGTAAATTGCTCCTGCAGGTGTCTCCCTCTTTTTCCTAGGAGCCTGGAGGTCCGATTTGGAAATATTTCATTTCCTAAATTTGCTTTCTGAGATGAAATTCCTAAAAATGTTCTTGGACAAGACTCAGCCTTGGATTTGCTTTAACCAGAAGAAAACAATTGTTTCATATTTCTCAGGCAGATAGTAGACCAGAAGACCAGTCTTAGCCCCTGCAGGCAATTTTACATCTTCTTATTTCAGCTCTTCTGACTGTTTGTAAGAAAAAGCTATATTTGCTGATAAATCACCCACATCTTTAAGTCTTTTATTACATATTTGTGATATGAGAGAAATGTGTGAGTTCATGGCTTTTTGCTGAAATAGGTTCCTCAGCCTTTCCCACATTTCCATGCAATCTCTTTATCTTCCATACAGATAAGCAAATTAGTGCAGCTAAAGATACCTGTCCCATGGCTTTCTTGTCTGCAGCATCCCATTCCTTCTGTTTCTCTCCAACTTCACCTGGTCACCTAGGACGTGGGCCCTCAGCATTTTCATTACTCTCCCACATGAATCACAGCCAGCTGTCCTGTTTTAAGTAATCTGCTTCTCCTGAAGACCTGTCAGCAACACACACACGTGCACACACACAAATCCCCTCCCCTTCCTGACTAAGCCCCAAACTCTTACACCTTTAAATGTTCTTTTGCGCTGAGCGCATGTGGGAGTTACTTTGTATAGTAGAATATGCAATATGTGAGAGCAGCTTTCTGCAGCAGAATGCACACGCAGAGAGAAGTAAAAATAATAGAGCAATGCACAATGTTTAACATTTTAAAAAGTTCTGAATCCCTGCTCTAGAAGGAGGGAAATAGGTTTTTGACTGTCACAAGGGCTAGCCAATTAGGATTCTATCTAGGCACCGCCTGCTGAAAATGGGAAAACAGGCTCCTTGCAAACTTGAAAAGTAATGTTATGTGTGAACAAAAGGCACGTTGTGGTAATTATGCATCTGGTGGAAAGGTATAGTACTGTAGTGTATGCCCATCACAAAATACCTCCTAGAGAGAATATAGAGGCAGCTTTTTGCAGCCATGTAAGTGGGCATAACATTTAGTTTAAGGCGGTGACTAAGCCAAGAGTCTCTGTTACTGAGCATATGTGTTGTCATCTCTCTCCCCCCACGCTACATATTGCATTTTAACCAAGGCTTAAGGCCTACTGCTGAAATTGAAATAGCTGCTAGTTTGAGATTGCAGTATTTGCACAAATCAGATTTTGTAACCTACCCGGATAAATGTTCTTAGTAGGGCTTTTTGACTTAGCATCTTCTGCAAGTACAGTTTAAGTGAGTTAAGTTCAGGCTGAAATCTGTCTTTTGATTCCCCAGTTTTCTTCCCATTTGAAAAAAAAATGCATATGTTGAGTTTTTTCTTAGTGTAAGGTTCTCGGCTACCCAGAAAACGTGAAATCCATCAGCAGCACAAAACAAAAGACTTCACGCAGGGACTTCTCTAAGCAGCGTTTTATTTGGCCAAGCAAAAGTCTGGGTGCCCACACCATGCACCACGAGAGAGCAGGGTGGCACATCCTTGGAGACAAAAACACAGCCTTTTATAGTATTTTTAAAAAGGCAGATCTTAGTACCATTATAATGAAGATGAGTTTTACAACCAGTCAAAGAAACTTAAACAGAATACATTATTTCCCGCCCTTGTTTGCTTACATTAATTTAAAGGAGTTCCCCCTAACTCTTGTACCTTGTCAGTCCCTGCAGACCCTTGTTCTGTGTCCTCCCTCCTTATTAGGCCTCAGACTTAGTCTCTTCGGGAGGAGTTTTCCCTATTATCTGAGCTAGCTCGTCTGTGGTTAGTTGCTTCCTCTTGCAATTTCACTACGTGCTGTTAGTATTGAAGCTTGGCTATAGAGAACTCTGCGCATACTCTAAAGCTATGAAGTTAACATTGCCAATTCAAATATTGCCAATTTAGTTTTTGATCCCTTCATTAGTATACTTTAAAATATTTTGAGATGGGCTTTTAGAGTTAACTTTATTTTTATGAAGTGATGGAAAATGCTGGAGTTTGGGGTTGTTCCCCCCCCCCCCCCCATCACTGTGCAGTCTCCAGGGCCGTTTGTTCTTCTTGATCTGAAAAACTCATGGAAGAGTTTTCATGTGATGCCTTCCCATGGGATATGAAGCCAGTGAGGCTGCAGATGGAGAAGTTATTGTACTGGGAAAATGAGATACGCATTCTTTTAGCTACCTTGTGACTACATTAAATGCCAGCATGCCATCCTTCATGCCGAATCAGAGTTTCACCAAAACGTTTTCTCTGCTTAAAGAAAACCTACCCAAAACCTTTTTCGTCAAATGAGATGGAATAGTCACACATGGAAAAGTCTTGGTCTAGTAATCAATAGTTAAAAACACATGCTTAGCATTTTAAAACAAACTTTATATGTTCTTTTTCAACAGGAAAAGAAGATGAGGAAATTACAGTCAGCTTTTGGAATGGCAAGAAAGCCAAAGTCCCATTAGGCCTTGCCTTGTGGATTCCTTCAGGGCAGTGGGAGAGGATTGTAGAGATGATCCATATTCCCTACACAAGCAGGAAGCAGTCTGAGCGGCAGCTTCAGAGGCCTGGCTACTACAATTGTTCATGTGGGACTATTCCAACCTGTGCTTCGGGTGATTTCCAAAGGTGTGGGGGCACCCACTGCTCTTTTATCTGTCCTTGCTATAGTGGTTTTCATCACACATGCTCATTGCTTAGACATAGGCAATGTGTCTCCTGCTGCTGCTCCTGTAAATACAGTGGCTGTTGGTCGCGGCCCTCTTTAGCTGAATTAATCTCTGGAGATTTTAAAAAAGAGTTCACTAATACACCTACAACACCATGCTTACCAATAGAAGGCTCCCCCAAAGTAGAACATGCTGCTGTGCTAACCAGCTCTTCCTCATCCTCCTCAGGTTCTCAGTGTGAAAGAGAAAAACGTGTGACCAAGAGCACAATGATAGATCATGCAGTGAACACAGATTCTAGTCTTTTTGAAAATCCCACGTCAGAGGAAATCAGAAGACCAGAGTGGAGGTACTGGAAGAGAAGCCATCCCAGAAAGGGCAATAACCACTTATACTAGCTTGGTTAGTTTTCAGGAATAACTTGTTTGGATGATAAAGCTCTGATTATAAAAGCCAAGGTACACAAGATCTCCCTTGATTGATCTCCAGCGGATATCTAGAATCTGCTGGTCTCACATGAGGGTTAAAACCAGGCCACAATGGGTTATTCAGAAAACCCAAACCAAACATACTATGGCTTAGTGTGTTGTTTAAACCAAGCTATTGTGATTTACTAGCCATGATTTATTACTTAGCATTATGTGTAAACCCAGTCACTGTCTCAGGTGAGTGTTTATTAACTAATGATGGCTCACTCTGCAAGTTGGCCTACATTTAGCATATTAAACTTGTCCTTTGGCCCATATCTATATCTATATAGATATATAGATATATATATAGAGAGAGAGAGAGAGGGAGGGAGAGAGAGAGGTTAGGGGGAAAAAAAGAGAAAGACATTGCTTGCATCTACAGATGTTGCTATGCTACAACTTACTGTGGATCATGCTGGCTAAGGATGTTGTGAAATGCCATACAGTAATATCTCAAAGATTGTAGGTTCTCCAAACCTGGCCTGCAAAGCAGAGACATTTATGAATATTATAATGTCAATGGAAGTGAAGTCTTCTATTACAGACAATTTCATATCTAATTTCACATTTGAGAAAGGGCAATAACCACTTATACTAGCTTGGTTAGTTTTAAGGAATAACTTGTTTGGATGATAAAGAGTGATCAGCTATGCATAACATCTAATTTATGAGTCTACTTCAGTGGGAACAAGGCCAAGAATTTATATGCTGACTGAGGTCTCTTCCACATGGCAGTAGTAAAGTGTTGACATTCTGTGCAGGAGCTGGCAAAAATCGTGCCACCCTAAGAAGTGTGCTGACTGCACTTTCAATCCCTACTGCCTTGGCAATAAAGCAGAATAGGAATTTCATCTGAGCCCTAACTGGGGAGAAGGGAAAATTGGGATGGGGAACATTTGCTTTAGTGCTAGTCACTGAAAGAAGACCCATGGGGCTTCTGCTGCCAGTTCTTCAATCCCATGGAGTCTTTCTCCCCTGCTTCTCCCCCCCCACCGCAGATTTCTTCTGACATCCCTGGTTAACAAGAGAAGCAGAGGACTGGCAGCAAAGTGAGTCTTCTTTGCACTAGTTCTCCTGGCATCAAAAAGAGCCACTTTCCCCACTTCTCACTGGGGAGAGGAAGAGGGTGGAAACAGCTCTTCAGGCAGCATCCCAGTAGTAAAGCTGTGGAAGCTTTACTGTGAGGGGACTGGCTGCAGAACCCCGTAGTAAAGCCAGTCCCCAGTGGATTTGGACATCATAGTTCTCCCCACAGTTCAGTTACCCTCTCCCACAGCTTAGGCATTCCAGTGGGGGAAGAACGGGAGGGAGGGCACCTGTACTGGCGGGTGGGGGAAGAGCTTAATCTTACTGTAGGGGCCCTGGCTGAAAAGCCACTCCCACATCACTTCCCTTGCCCTCTGAGAAGAACTAAGATGACCTTCCTCTGCCACTCCTGAGATGACAAAAGAAATGGGAAAGCCTGAACTCTTCTGCTGCTAAACCTGGATGGCCCTGAAGAATCAAGGGCCAGGGCCTGGGCAAGGGGTGCAGCCTCAAGTGGCTAATAGGAGCAAGGCTGCCCCTCCCCCCAAATTTACTTTGGTAGGATGCACTTGAGACAGACCAGATGGCATGGCTTGTACTGGGAAAAGCTGGAAAATGGCCCCTTAAAAGACAAGTTCAGACAGCTTTCCTGGTGGGTCAGGGGTGAGTTGAACACAATGTCACCCATACATATCCTTTAAATCTCTATGCTGAGGGACTTCCAATCCACCACTACAGAACTGGAAGACAGCATTCCAGCCCTGATATATTTGATCTTTCTTTGCAAAAGCTGCTTCTGCTCCCTTGGCTAAGCTTGGAAGGAGCTCCATAAAACCCTCTTCAGCTGAACAAGTCAAAGTTGATGGTTGCTGCATTAGGAAAAGGATCTCAAAGCCAAACCATAGGTAAGGTTTCCAACAGTGCAGTCTCTAAGCTGGCCACTGCGATAACAGAGAAGTCAGTTTTGACCTTGCCAGTAGACATGCAAAACACACTTCACAGAAGTGAACAAATGCCAACAAATTTCCTACTGAAATACAGAGGTATATTAAAGCAGATCAGTACTGTATTGTTACATTTTACCACACTGTCAGTCAATTCATGCTTTAGAAATTCTGCATATGCAGGACACATTCTGGGATACATTCAGTATTTTAACTTTTTTGTGTTTTATGTGATAAAACAGTTCCTTGGTATAGGCTGTTCACCCTCACAATCTGCCAAAATTGCTTCTAAGAGTGTAGTATTAAACACAACTTCTCATGTTCATGATTTCACTGAAAATAGTCATTGCAGTCAACTAATTGGCAAAAGCCAAGAGTTTATAAGAGAATGCAGTCAAGGAAACAATGTTACTGACAGTATAATTTTATCTCATGTTAATAACCAATCAAGCTAAAACAGACATGGTTGTAGGTGTGTGTGTGCCTGTAGCTACCCCTTCTGGTCATTAGAGTACTCATAACAGAAATTAGTAAGTTGGCTGGTTCACACATTATGCTAAGTGACAATCAAATCACATTATGATTTGTGGGACTCATCTATCGAGTCCCATCATGGACCTCAGGCAGTTCTGCTTATGGATTTCTGACGTTTTGTAGCCTCAAGTTCCTATTTCAAACTTTCAGTCTATAATTGTTATACTATCATCTGTAGAAGCCAACATTGTCAGCAGCTGCTGCAGAACAGAAAGAGCTGACAACAAAGCCACTTCGTCTACAGATGGGTCTCCATCAATACTGTACAACCACAGTGCTATATTTGAAACCATTGAACAGTCTTGTCAAAGGCATCTTTCGGTGAATGAAGTCTTCAGCCACAGAATTACTAACTCATCACGGGGAGAGTAATTATGTATAGCATTGCTAACCCCTCTTTTTCTCAGGGGTTCAAGATGGTCTGCATAATTTTCCCTCCTATTGGTTATTATCAGAACAATCATGTAGAGTAGCTGAAACTGAGAGTCACTGACTTTGGGTCACTTAAATAAGCTTCAAGGGGATTTCCATTTGCTTCTTCCTGGCCATAATCCAATTGTAGTGTAATGGTCAATAACAGCTTAAATTTGTGCTTGTTTTAAGTAGTATAACCGCAAACTATTTACTCTGAGCTTTTCAATCAGTAATTATCATACACATAACAAGCTCATGTGATTTATTCCTTGAAGTACTTTAGTGAATCACATGTGCACACTTAAAAGATGCAATACCGTACTGTGTACGCAAATATATTCATAAAATGTGATTTTTTTTCTCCTCTTCCTGTAGCTTACTTTGCCCTCCCTAAACTTACTTCAAGGTTCCCATCTTCAGTAGCTTGGGTGTGTGTGTGAATGCTGTAGGGAGGGAAATCCCATCCCCGCTTTCCCTAACATAAGAACTTCCATTAAACTTCACTTACAATAGCACTGTTTATAAGATCCTCTTAGCTATTTCATAAGCCCTCATTGCCAGACTACAGAATTCCTGAACAGCACCAGGGGTAAAATAATTTTGAAGTAACTGGGCTTTTTTTAGATTGAGACCAATCATGCCACAAAAAAAGGATAAAAGGGAATCAGATCAATATTCTCTTAACCAAAAGGCTTAGTACTAAACATTAGATACTGATGAGTATCATGGTTTTAGTCATTTCTGTTTGGCCAAACTACTGTTCTTTTTGTTTTACATACAGTAGTACAGAGAAGCAAAATGAAATTGCTTTTCCCTACTCTACTCTTAAAGTGCCAGAACTTTAGTGAACAAAAGACAGCTCCGAATCAAGTGTTCATAAGAAAGCAACATCATTCTCACAATTTATTGGGTACAAAGAATCACATAGCATACAAGTAAAAATACATTCATGATTCAAACTATAGCAAATTTTAACAGAGTTCAAGCTATAACAGTAAAAAAATAAGATGGAGCAGAATATTCAAGTAATATAAGGCTAAAAGTATTATGTATGAAAAGATGGCACTTCAGACATTGAAATCTATTTTAATTGTTATCTTAATGAGGAGATCATAAATGAAAAGTCAGGTTTACACTTTGCCCTGGCTGAACGTTTACTAGGTGTGCTTCTCTGATGGTGTCATCATACGAAGATGTGCTGATTGTGTATGTGCCAGGAGACACTTTAATGCAAATCTCCTGCAAGGAACAAAAAAAAAATTCAATTTTAAAACACAAGAACATCAGAAGGATATTGTACCTAACAAAGAAACAAATTAAGTTTAACAGCATTATGTGAAAGAGAATTTACTCTATTGATTGATCTATCTGAGCTGAAATACGTTACAGATAAAACCTACTGGAGAAAGAGGGTAACAATTCATCAGAGATGAAAGCAGCAGTCATCCTGGCAAGTACATTGTTGAGTCCTCAGTTTAAAATATACCATGTTATATTCCAATCCATTGTGTTATTGGGGTACCCATAAAGGTTACATGTTTATTTCAATAAATCTTTCAATCTGTATACTATATAGCATGATATTCAATATCTTGCAAGTAGACTTTTGTTCAAGCAATACAAGATTTCCTCCCTCTCTTCTCTTGATTTGGAAAGTGTGTCTCAGTGTGTGTGCGCGTGCGCACATTGCAAATGAAAACTATTCAACCTGCAAGTTTGTGGACAGATATAAATTGGTCATAAACTATACAGAAAGTGCAAAATGCACTGGCCTTAACAATCACTACTCTCAGCAATTCCAGCCAGCGTGCCTAATTGCAAGGAACAATAGGAACTGTGATTCAGCAATATCTGGATGGCCACAGATTCCCCAGCCCTACCACACAATGTAATGCAACTTGATACTTGCTTTTGATGTAGAGGTCTTAGCTGGAATTAAAGCAGCTGATTGGGTTTTGTGATATTCAGGCTCTTCCACTATCGGAGCATTTTTATTTTCCTAGAGAGAACACATTATAGCTTTCAGGCCTGGAGATGACTAAGTTCGGGCTATATATCAGCCATCACCTTGTCCAAATGATAAATAACACCATCCAGAAGTAACTGCCAGAGGGTATCAAGGACACCCATTAAGAATTGGTGGCAAGCATAACCTTGCAAAAACAATTTGCGTCACAATATCTCCCCGACCTCCCTCATAATTTCTAGGCAAAGAAAAATGTGGCATCACATGACTGAAAACACAATGGCTTATTCACCTAACTTTAATTTTTAAAATCCTGGCTGAAGAGAATACATTGAATGTTCCATTGCCCTTGAAAACACAATCAGGCCTTTGAAAATAGAAGCAATGAAAAGAATGCTTAATGCATTTTACAACACATTTTTATTGGATATTGACAGGGAGACTATGTGAAGGCAGCCACAGAATTCCCACAACATATAATTGGCCTATTAAGTCTCTGTTTAAGAGGAAAGCAACATTCAGAACACTTACCTCATTTTCAAATGCTCTTAGCAAGTTTTCAGATGCTTCCTTGCTGTGATAGCGAAAAATATGTGCAACTTCATGCTCTTCAAACTGAAATGGTGGCATTGAGCAGTAGTAATTCTGGAGGAAAGTTGTTGAAGAAAAAGGGATTACTAAACCCACTTCGTGTACACTTTGTGTACATCAATTTTAAAATATGAGTTGGGGTTCAAAGCAACCCTCCACATCCACTCTTCCATTTAAATCTATATTGCTGTTTTTTCAATGGCTAGCCTTGTCCTATTGCAGCCTGATGAGCAAGACTCTCCTTGGAAAGTACTCTCCTGCCACCTTCTGCCTTCAGAAGAGTAGATGGAAAAGAAGCTTTGTTAGGCCAAAAACTACATTCGTTCCTGTAACAGGACACTTGCATTCTACTCTACGGAGCTGGATTCTTCTTCTTGCAGTGGGAACGGTGATCCATTATCTCTGGAATGTATATATGGATAGTAGTACTGCATATACATATATGCAGTTGAAAATGCTGGAGTGATGGAACAGGTATGGAATGCTACTAAAATCAGCTACACCAAGGCCCTTAAAAATGCTTAAAGAGGGGCCTGAAACTGTATGGGCAACATCTGCTAAACTTTTCTGAAGGCAAAGTGAACAGGACAACAATGTTAAACATGAGTTCTTAGCGCTTGTGTCTAACATGAAACATGATGCAAAATAAAAGTATATTAATAAAGTTATATCCTGCACTCTCTTCCAAGCAATGAGTCTTCTAATACAGCTAGCAGAAGCGCACACAGATAAAACAGGAATTTGGTATCAAGAAAAGAGGGATTATGCTATTTTATTTCACAAGTAATAGTTTAACATAATGCATCCTGATTTTCCCAGAAATCAAATTAAATTAAAACAGTCATAACTGTTACTGGGTTGGGATTGTAGTTGCTTACATTAGATTCTCAAAGAGGGGCAAGTCATAATTCACCAGTCCTTTCAGCACAAGCCAGAGATCTGCTCTGGAGGGTTGGAGAAAGCTTTGGAACAAGATGGAAGATGGTACAGAGGCAAGAGGTGGGATAATTAAAAGTGGCTTTTGCCTTCCCTCTTCCAAGGGCCTCTCCGGGGTCTCAGCCTTTTCTGTGAATGGAAGGAGGCTAGCCATTCAACTGACAAAAGGCCAAGCCTGGACTGAGCCCACCCAAAGGCCTTACAGGAACCCCTTTATGTCAGAATTGCATTTCGCCTCTTTCTAGAACTGGTTACCTCACAGTCTGCAGATATACAGCCCATGTGTTCAGCAAATGAAGCAAAAGCAGCATCAAGAGAAGCATCTTCATCAGTCCCTCCCTGTTGTCAAAAACAAAATGTTACTATAAAATGTACATCCAGAGACACGTAATGAAAAGAAAAGGCAACATATTATGCTATAGAAACAGCCTTCCAAAATGCGAGACCAACCAGATATGGCTTATGATACTCTTGGACATCATAAATACAGTCTCCTCCGGAATGCTACTCAGTGCTGTACCTTGTTCCTTTATCAGGTTCTATATACAGATATTGATACACTAAGCATCTGTCTGCCCTCTTGTTTTATTCAAGTTTTCTGCCTCACCCACAACCCTGTCTTTACCTATATGGCCAAAATGATGTGATTATTCAGAAGCGGGGCTGCGTGGAAAGTAGCAGGTCCCAGAAAAGACAGATGGCCCATGAGAAAGTCTCATGTATGGATGAATCTCTGAGATATTGACAGTAGCAATAACATTTAGAGAGACAGTTGTATTGAACCAAGTGGTAGCACCAGGTTTTGTTGTGACGAATCAAACAATAGTCTCAAAGGGTAGCCCTACTGATAATCTTATTGGGTATTTAATAAGAACAGTGTCTTGTCATCTGGAAGTAAGAAACAGTCTGTGGTTTGATGTGTCAGGCATCTATCGGTTTCAAATATGGCCGAAGTCCATTCTTATAGCGCCCCCAAACCTAGATAGAAATGAAAAGGTACCCCGTGCGGCTGTGGTCTTCCCCTAGCTCTTCAAGCAGTTGTAAAATTCACACAATTCACTGTTTTAAAGCTATTCATTTCTACCCATCAGAATGCCCTAGCTGCTTCTCGTGACACCTTTTTAAGCAAAAGCAAATTTGCCGTGAGACACACCATTTCCTTTCTTTATATAAACCTTGCCTGCAGGGTAAAGAACTGGCATTCAGCTATAAGATCTAAGGCTTATTGATTAAAACCAACCAACCTTTACCCGAAAGGTCCTCCTTTGGAGTTGAGGAGGCAGTGGCCAGTTCAATTTCCGTGTTTTCGCCCGCTCCAGAACTTGCTGAGCAAGTGTTGCTGTACGCTGCATGCGATGGTTCACGCTAAGCGCGTTGGAGTCCATTCCTTGGACTCAGACCTTAAAAAGCCAAAGTTGTTCAGACGGTCAAGAACAGCAGTGGCGGAAAAAAGCCAGGAGACGAGGGGAGAACTGTACTGCCTAGCTAGCCAACTCTCTGACTCTTAAGGTACAGCAACCCCTCCTCCAGTTTTCCAGGAGAAAAGTTATGCTGCCTCATTTGCAAGGATGGCTTTCCAAGTCCTTCATCTCCAAAGACATTCCACAAACTGTTTGCTAAAGCCAGCAATGCAGGTACTTCCCGTTAAGAAAAGATCACCAAGTGATCAAGGCAAGAAGACAAAGTCACTTGGTATACTTCAGACACAAACAACTTCATTATGACTCTCAAAAATGTTGGTGCAAAAGTGACACGGTTTGGCGCTTGCTGAGGCCTGCTGGTTCATCCGAGTCTTCTTCATCATTCCTGCTTGCTCACCCTCCTTTCCTGCAGATCCAGGGAGAGCAGCACTGACAAGAAAGAAAAGCTGCATCTGCTACTTGGCCTCTCCCCATCGCTAAGCAAATCAGCAGAAGCAACAAGAAGGAGGAACGCTCCTAATAGCCTAGTTTGAGTTCAAGGCTACTGTATGCTTTTGCCACCTGACATATGCCAGCTCTGATTCAAAGACACAGCCCTACAGGACTCCATTTTCAATTAACCAGAGTCTAGTATTATTTCTGAGCCCTAATTAAGTATGAAATAAGCTGTGGCTTAATGGTACATCTGGATCAGGCCTCAAAAGAGGCAGAGTGACCTATTAATAAACCTTGAAATACACTCCTAATTAAAAAGATTGCCTTGGGCTCTGACTCTATGTACATTTTCCCTGGAAGCATCCCCATTAAAACCAACAGAACACTATTTCTCAGCAGATATGTATCACACTGCACCTTTTTTCCACATTATATCTTCAGGAGGAGATCCCTTTGCAATACTATGTGCATCAAAAGCATGATCTTGCTAAAGTTCAAAAAGTTACAGTGCATCTCAGTTGTGATTATAGCTGGGCTCATCAAAAGAATACACTGAAACTCTGTCTCCTTAGTGGCATTAGTAGACATCCGAGAGTTGTACCTGTTATTTCACAAAGTTAGTAAGTCCTACAAATGTAGGGCAAGGTAGAAGCTCATATGTTTAGACAGTTCCCATGCAGACATTATAATGCAACTGTTGGAACTTTACAAGAATGCCATTTTGATGTGCTGATCCCCCAGAAAAAAGTATGTAGCTAGTTGTTATGAATATAAAAGACTGTCAGCATGTAAACCTATCCTAAAAGCCAAACTTTTGGAACCCACCATACAACGATATAGGACAACTAAAGACAATTATGGGTAGCAACCTCATTGACTGGCACACTTTTCCTAAATGGAGAACTGCTTTCTTCATTCTAGTACCGTCCAGATATGTGTGGGAAGACAGCAATTTCCGACCCCCAAGGCATTCACTGTTGGCTGGGGACGTGGGGAACTGCAATTCTTATACACCCAGAGGGCGCCAAGTTGGTGAAGGTGGGTTAGACCTTATTAAGCGACCTTCAGTCAAAAAGCACGCATACGCCGCCTGGTGGCAGCCTTAGGAACTCACCGCCAATACGCGCCCTGAAGACAGCACCGCCGGACAGGAGCTGTAAGCACAGCAAAACCAAAGGAACGGAAGTGAGGAATAGAGCGCTTGCCTCCTCCTTGACAAAGCCGCTTTATCTGGAAACCACGCGAATCTCTTCACAAGAAATACTCGCTTCCCTTCGAATGACAACTGTCGAATGAGAACCGCATGACGTCACCGGCTAATTTTCTCAAAACTTCTAACGAAAGGAACTGCTTCTTGCAGCCGGCCCGGGCGGGGGGACGTTCGTTTCGCGGAACAGCAGTTCGTTGCGTCACAATAGGCTGCGTCACAGTCCACCTTCTTCCTTTCGGAAGCTGACCTGCTTTATAAGGAAGAAATTCTATTTTCATTGAATTCGAGTAATTTACTTCTGAGTTATACATGCGCCTGCGTGATTTGTCTCAGAGGAAAAAGCATGATCGCTGAGTATATATGTCAGTGGGGCTTACTCCTGGAATGCAGCGATGGGGCTTACCTGCTGTATAGTTATTTAGGAAGGCGCGTGTTTGGGATCGAGGCCTTGAATTGGTTTCGCCGGGCCAAGCCAGACAACGGATGCTTTTGGCAATTCTCCGGTTAAACCAACATTGTACTCTCGCATTTACAAGGCCATTCTGTGCATATTTAGGCGGAAGCAATGTATCCTTGTGCTCACTTGGTAGGGAGCGTGTGTTCTTGCTGCTTCGTTGTCATCCTTCGAAAGGCGGGGAGCGGAGAAACATCGCTCCAGCAGCAAACAGAAAAGCCTTATAGTTCCATTCGAACAAGCCCAAAGAAAAGTAGGACAATGATTAGAAGCCTGTCCTGTCAGTTTTTGAGGTAAGTTAGTGTCAAAAATTAGCTACTACACATCTGAAGGCGCTTTCTAAAGAGCAAATGCTTCTGAGGGAATTCCTTTTAAGATTGGAGTGCTAGTCTCAAAACCAGGTACTTGTAATATAAGTCTTCGGTAGGGCAACTCTGTTGTAAAATGGGTCCTTAATAGAATTGCTGACTGTCTCCTATAATTATTCAGTGGTTAATTTATATGCTTGTGGGTGAGCCCGGCTGCAAAACCCGTTCGACCACTAGGTGGCAGAAAGATACCAAAGAAACCCCAAACAAACCCAAAACCAAAAACAAACCCTTTTCTGCCATCAGTTGGTCGTCTGGACTTTTTCAACTCAGGTACTATAAAGTGCCTCTAAAATGTCATCTGCAACTGGTGACATTTAAGCACTGTATAGAAGAAATATGGTGCTAGATATAGCAATGTGGGAGCTTACAGTTTCCGTTAAATCAGTGTTGTCCAAACTTGGCCACTTTAAGATGAGTGGACTTCAACTTGCAGAATTCCCCAGCCAGCGAGTCCACTCATCTTAAAGTGGCCAAGTTTGGACAACACTGCGTTAAATCATCCCTCTTGCTAAGGCTGCATCTGCACAAACATGTTAAGTCATCGTTTACAAACCACAGTTGTTGGGTGCACACAGCTTGCCATGCCAGAAACAAACAAAACACATTTGAGCTGAGCGTGATGAATTTATATCATCTTATGCTATTTGCTTTAACCTCTCCAGATGTTAAAAAAAAAAAAAAGTTGGCTTTGGGATGAGAGCTAATTTAAACCATTTCCCCATGGACTGACTCAGTTCACATATCATCATTCTTGGCTTTTAGCTTAGTGTGTCCTAGCCAGTTGTTGTTTATTCAGTAAACTAAAGAGGCATGAGAGCCAGTGTGGTGCAAGAGTTAAGATTTTGGACTGGCACTGGGGAGTTCTGGTCCATCCATAGTTACAGAAGTTCACTCTTTCTCTACCCAATCTACCTCACAGGGTGTTGTTGGAGGAAAAATGGAAGGAGGGAGTGTTAATGTATTACTTTAGAACAAACAGGTGGGATATAAATCTAACAAGCCAAAGTTTAGGGTGATGTTTCACAAGCAAGTATCTTATTCTCCCTTTCACTATCTGATCAGCTTATACAGTGGGGTTTTCTTTCTTTCTGGTTTCCCTCAGCCAAAAGCCAAAAAGATTATCTACTTGAGTCCCTTCTGGGTAGAAAGGAAAGAAATAGATGAAAATAATTAATTAACTTTTTTGGCATAAAGAAAATTGGTCAGGACCATTCTGGAATATGGTATAGTCATCCCTATTCTGAAAAGGTTTTGGTAACACTCTGCTTCTGCTTTTTTCCTTATTGGTTCTGGATCTTTCAGAACTTGATCTCCTGATTTGTCCATGCTAAGGTAGGAGAAGGCCAGGCTGCTGGCTACTCCCCCCCCCGCCCCGCCCTTCCTCCTGTAGATGAGCCAGGTGTCAACTGTAGATGTCCCTTTGGCTTTTAGGACCTAGGAAGTGAACGTTACTTGAAACTGGAAGGCTGTGCCACCATAAAGCATTTAATGCAGGGAAGATCCATTTGTTAGCTGTTCTGATCTGTTGTAGGAATTTTAAAGATCTGTTTAGATATGACCAGGGTCAAACCCAGTTCATCTCTTTGCCTAATCGCATCAAGCCCAAACTGACCCTCCCTGCCCTTAGACAAAGCCCCCCTGAAAGCCCATCTAAATCAATGAATAGAATTCTCCTCACCAGCTCACAGTACAGCCCAAGGGCAACCCTTACAAGGGAATTGCAACATAGAGAAACCCCAACCTTCCATCCTCTATCAGCTGATGACCTCAACATTTCATCTCCTTCACAATGAACTGTTTTAATTGTGAGCTGCCCAGAGTCATCCTCTGGGGGAGATGGGTGGCATATAAATTTAATAAATAAATAATGAATGAATGAACTTCCTCAGCTCTGCTGTCCTCTTGAAAGGCCCATTGTGCCTAACAATAGAACTCACCCCAGGTACACTGACAAGGACCTGCCCAGTTTTCCCAAACTGGCCAGCAAATCAGATCCCTAGGATTTCCCACCTTGTAGCCCTTGACTTCTATAAAAATCTTTGCTTTCCCATTGTTTTGGGTTCTTTCTTGTAAAGCAGGCACCCAAGGGTCCTTGCAATAAATGTGGTTCTTCCTCTCAGTGTTGTGCTCCTTCTTCAAACTGAATCCATGACAAAACTGAGTTCCAGAGAGAAGACAGCAACTGACTTAATCTCCACACTTTGTTCATGTCACCTTGTTTTAATTTTCTACACATTGCCAATAAATACCTCTACCTTTGTTTAGAAAAAGGGATTAAAATCTGGTTCACAAATTGTTCAAAGCCACAATGTGGTTTATTTGGTTTAGCATAATACAGTGGTACCTCGGTTCACGAACGCTTCTGTTCACGAACAATTCGGTTCACGAACAGCTCCGTTCGCAAAGTTTTGCCTCCGTTCGCGAACGCTGGATCGCGATCAGGTTACAAACAGGATCTGCGGCCATTTTCCCTCCCATGACACGTAGTCGCGGCTTCCGGTAGGGAGGGGGAGTCTCCCTCCAAGCAGTAACCGCCTCCCCACCCGCCTTCCTGTCCTCCACTCCAGAAGTTGCGTCGAGCAAGGTTAGTGTTCTCTCTCTTCATGCTGTATTTTGTTTAATATTTTTGCAGTTTTAAAAAAACAACAACATATGGTTCAGAACGGATTAACCGTAATTACATTAAACCTTATGGGGAAATTTGATTCGGGATGCGATCAAAAATCGGTTGGCGACCAAATTCGGAGGGGTCAGAACGGATTAACCGTATTTACATTGAACCTTATGGGAAAATTTGATTGGGTTCACGACCAATTCGGTTCGTGACCAGAGTCGTGGAACGAATTAAGTTCGTGAACCGAGGTACCACTGAATATAAAATCAACTAACTGTGGTTTGTAAAGCATGGTTTACAGGATAGTGCAATGTGTGAACCTAGTTATGGCACAGATGCATTTCAAACAATGTTGGTCCATTATAAAAACAAATATGGTTTGTAAACTATACTGAGAGTAGAGTAGGAAGCTTTAAGGCAAAGCTTTGGAAACTTTAATACTTTTTTTTACATTCACAAATGATTCCAACTTAAATCACATCTGTAACTTCTACTCCTGCTACCCATGGGTAGCATTGCAGGTCAACATTTTAAAAAGAATGTTAACATACCAATTTTGGTAACCAGGGTTATTTATTTTTAGATCTAGATTGGATCTTCAATTGCATTTACACATATATTGTCATAATGGAATATTTGGATACTTTTAAACAATATTATATTTAACTGAAGATGACTCAGGAAATACTTAACAACATTAAAAGCTACACCTGGTAACTCTTCCTATAAATACAAGTTTTCATTAACAAGCTAACAGGACCTTTGGACTGTTAATAAGATTTCTGCCCCACCTTGCAAGGACTTGCATTTATATTTTTTTCTTTTCACCTGATCATGATGTTTGATGCATCCACTTGCTCTCCCCACATGGACTTGCATTTATATGCAAGACTCCACATTATCAACATTTAAGTTGTTATTCAGGCACTGAGTGACATCTTCATCTGCCTGTTATGAGAAGCAGGCAAACTTACAGCCTCTGCTCTGAAAGCTGTTATTTGTATATACAAGGCTGCTTGTTGGATTGAGGAGGCATTATTTTGCCACCCAAAACAATTATTCCCTCTAAAAGCAGATACAGGTGATCAGACCCCTAACAATTAAGGAGCAGAATCAGGCTTCAGAGAGCACCATAGCACACACAGAAATACTGCTTAAAAGAAAATGTCTCAAATTAAAAAACATATCTAAACCTATCTTACAGAATATTAATAGCAATTAAGTATGCAAAAGGAGAGAGGGAAGGGAGAACAGCTTATCCTATCTTCAGTAGGCACTTCTGATGGGGTAGGTGAAGGCTTATCTAAACAGTGATGAAGAGGTAGGTGAAGGTTTATCTAAACAAACCACACAATTAGTCAGATTATCTGCATTTGCGCATGAGACCAGGGCCTTTCATCACCACAGAATTAAAGTTCTGTCCCCACTGCTGATCCCCCTCCTGTCTTTGTTGCTTCTTTTCACAATCACTGCAGGTCACTTGACTTCCTTTCAAGGTGACAAAGCCCAGCAGATTTATACATCTGGAGATTGTCCTTGGACTATGGGAAAATACTACTTTAACACTGGTACAGCTAAGGATGATTTAAGGCTGTCTGACCCATGCTAGGGATGGGATGAAGGCAAAATCATGTTGAAAGGGCATAATTATGCTATGGTTAGGTGTAAGTACTTCTATGTACCACACAATTGTTTTAGCATGATATGTATACTTAGCAACTATTATTCATTGGTTCTCCTCTAGGTGTGTAGGCTCCCTACATGATGTAGATGTTTCAGTTGTTGAGTTTCTAATCACAAAGTCTAAACATAGAAGAATAAGCTCCCATTTCAGATGTCTCTCCCTCTCAGCACATGGAAAGTGGGGAGAGCAAGTGGATGCATCAAACATCATGATCAGGTGAAAAGAAAAAAAAAACACAAAGGAGGCAAAGGGGACAAAAAAGGTCTTAAATCTGCTCAAACCCCCATAGTAATTTTATAGTATACTCAGTGGAAGAGGATTAATGTTAAGGGAATATTTTGTTTAATCCCTCACTGTGGTTCACAAATAGCAATAGCTGAATTCAGATGCTAACCAAACAAGCTGTGCTATGACTGTGTGTGCCGTGAACCAAGTTCAAAGGGAATTGAATCCCTCTCAGTCATTGCAGCCATAATCATGCGCTTCTCTAGGACTAGTACACTTAGACATAATGTGATTTCTTTAGTTGGGGCTTAATATGTTGTGTGAACTCAATCTGTACATTGTGCTTTGTAAACTGCTTAGAGCAGTGTTGTCCAAACTTGGCCACTTTAAGATGAGTGGACTTCAACTCCCAGAATTCCCCAGCCAGCCATGCTGGCTGGGGAATTCTGGGAGTTGAAGTCCACTCATCTTAAAGTGGCCAAGTTTGGACAACACTGGCCTAGAGAATGGCTGGTAAAAGTTTTAGGGATAAGAAATAATACAGTATGTATCTTCTCTGGTGTGGCTGGAGGGTTTGGAGTGCTGCGGCGGAATAAAGAATGAATTCAAGGTCTTCTGGTAAATGTGGTGTATTGCATAGTTTAACCTCAATTCATTTTCAAAGTGGTTTCACTTGCAACACATTTATATAATTATTAGCAAAATGCACAATAATTGGTTTATGGTGGTGATAGATTGGGGTAAGAAATATTGTCCAGGACTGTGCTTTGCAGGAGACTGTATTCTCTGATAAAGATTCCCAGCTAGTTCCACTGGGAAGAATTGGTCATGGATCAGTCCTGCGTAACAACACTGACATCTACATCTTACACTGCCCCTCACTCTCTTGCTTCCACTTCAGGCTGCTTTTCAGTTGCCCCTTTCTTTCTCTTATCTAGTTCATTCTCAACTGCAGCTTTGCTCTTTCACCATTGTGGATTAACTCATCAGATATTGTGTTCTGATCCTTCTCAAAGCTTAAAGGAACCCTTTTGGAGGTGAACCAGACTGAAACTTCCCTCTTCTACTGGAATCAATCCTATGGTGGATTGATGAAAAGAGAAATGGGGGAAATGTATTATTATTGTTATTGGGTTTTCTCCCATGGGTTGAATCGGCAACAATTGGATCGCCTGGGGTCTTGGACAGCCTCATTTATAATATTTCAAAATCATAGACTATGTCCCAATTTCTGTTTATACTGTACTATCATCATGCCTGAATTGCTTTATTAAACAGCAACCAGCTGTTTGCCAGAGATTTATTCTATAATAAACAGCCATTTCCTGTCTCGCTTGAGAGAAGGGAGAAATATGATCAACCAAGATATTAATTTTCCAAATGCAAGGCCACATTTAAATGGTTGCTGAAATGGAATTTGAATCAGAGCACCTGATGTTAGACACAAACTTCTAATAAATTATTTGTTATAATGAAAATACTTGAGCACCTACTGGAATTTTATTTCTGAAAAACATATGATTGCTATTTTTCAACAATATTTACATACACCAGCAACCTAGATTTGCAACCTAGCCTTTTCATTTGTAAATGTACTGCATTTAATTTTTGTTTGTATATCTGATATGTTCCTACAGATCAACCATGCCCAACCTGGTACCTTCCAGATAAGTTCACTTGGAGATATGTGTAATGTTTTCAGTAGGTTTCCTCTGATGTCAGTTGTATCATTTTGAACAGCACTCATATTTGGCTTCTGTATCAATAGCAGTGGTAGATTCGTATGTTCTTGAATCACTTTTTGTGGCCCTCTTGACCATGATTGCTAAAATCTGAAGTCTGTTTTGAGGTAGAAACAGAGAAAAATTGTGATGTAAGCTCTAAAGTATGTATATCACAGTTAAAAAAAATAATGAAAAGCACCAAAACAAAGACCTACCTACTTATAGGTCTCACCTATTTTATGGCAGCCCCTAAGTCATTCCTGATAATCTCATGGATATGTCCTCAGAGTTTTTGGGGCAACAGTATAGAGGTTGAGGCTACAGTTATGGTATTTCCTTGTAGTTCTCATCCAAATACCAACTTGGGCCCTACCCACTTAGCTCTGGAGCCTAAACAAGGTCATACAGTCACCTGCTAGAGTGAAAGGTAAATATGCCTTTGAGCTGATTCTGACTCCTGGTGATTTCATATATGCAGTTTTCCTGACACTGTTACAATATTTCCTGTTGCCTTCTTTCAAGACTTTTTTTTTATTGTCTAGTCTAGTCTAATCTAGTTTTTAGTCCTAGAATTCCCAGATGGCCCCCAGCCAAGTACTAACCAGGACCAATTCTGCTTAGCTTCTGAGATCACTCAACATCCGCTACAGGCCGTCACCTGTCTAGCCAAGTAGTAAATGTTGTGAAATATTTCTGAGCTCCAGCTGTTCTTACTAAAAAATAAAAGCAAGTCTATTATGAGATAAACTATATACCATTAATCATTGTTGGGCTTTAAATATGAAATGGATACAGTTGCTTCAGAAGCCAAGGCAGGCAGGATATTTCAGAGTGAATATATATATATCAGCAGAGGCCTGGGTTTTAGGCTGCTGCTCTTAAATGCCAGATCAGCCTGTAATAAGGCACTCCTTATTGCCAATTTGATTCTCGCGGAGAAGGCTGATCTGGCATGTGTCACCGAGACATGGCTGGGACCAGAGGGAGGGGTTCCTCGCTTGGAAATGTGCCTGGCCGGTCTTCGAGTGTGGCACCAGCCTAGACTGCAGGGGAGTGGAGGGTGTGTGGCTGCTGTTATCTGAGAATCTGATGGCTACCAGGGGTGTCGCTCCACAAGTGCCCAGTTGTGAGACCCTTTTTCTTAGGTTGGGCTCTAGGGACCAGTGGGGATTGCTGCTACTGTACCAGCCTCCCTGCTGTGTAGCAGCCTCCCTGCCCGGGCTCCTAGACCTCACGGCAGGGTTGGCGGTGGACTTTCCCAGGCTTATGGTTCTGGGGGACTTCAGCCTGCCTTCCTTGGGAGTGGGGTTGGAGGTAGCTCGGGAGTTCATGGAAACCATGGCTTCCATGGGCCTTCCCAAGTCATCCAGGGCCTGACTAGAAATAGTGGTCGCATACCTGATTTGGTATTTTTGTCGGAGTGATGCCTATGTGATTTGGAATTGGTGGACCTATCTCTGGTCCCCTTGTCATGATCAGATCACACTTTAGTGGCTATGAGCTTCTCCAGGGCCGTACCCCTCCACACGGAGGCAGGACCTATTAGATTGGTCCTACCCCAGCGACTGATGGACCTTAATGGGTTTCAGAGGGAGCTGGGGTTATAACTGAGGATCTGCTGCGTAGTCCTGTCGAGACCTTAGTTGCCACCTGGAATAGGAGAGTGACTGAGGCTTTGGACAGGATTGCGCCCATGCGACCTCTCCCCACCTGTGGACCTTGTTGTGCCCCATGGTATACAAAGGAACTGAGAGGGATGAAATGGATCAAGAGACATCTAGAGCGTCGCTGGCGGAAGATGAAAAACGAACTTGACTGAACATGGGTAAGAGTTGCTATTAAAGCCTACCTCATGGTGATTTGTGCGGCGAAGCAGAAATACTTGTCCTCATTAATTGCATCTGCAGATAATTGCCCAGTGGCCCTCTTTAAGGTGACCTGATTCCTTCTGGGGAAGGAGGGCTCAGAGGTCAACTTGCAGGGATGTGCTGAGGAATTTGCTGATTTTCCAGAAGATAAAATCAGTCAGATTCTTTTCCAATTGGATGTCGGTGTGAATACTGGTCTGATGGAGATGCCTGGGGTAGGTTCTTGCTCATTTATCTGGGAATGGTTTGACTTTGTTGCTCCTGAGGAAGTAGACAGGGTCCTAGGGAGTGTGAGCATGGCCACCTATGTTTTAGATCCATGTCCCTCCTGGTTGGTGAAAACCTCCTGGGAGGTGACATGTGGGTAGATACTGGCAGTGGTTAATGCATCTCTGGAGGAGGGGGTGGTGCCCCAGCCTTTAAAGAGGCTGTGGTTCACCCTCTTCTTAAGAAGCCATCACTAGATTCCACCTGTTGGACAAGTTTCGTCCTGTCTCCAGCCTTCCCATTTTGGGGAAGGTTGTTGAGAAGGTGGTCGCGCTGCAGCTCCAGAGGATCCTGAATGACATGGATTATCTGAACCTCTTTCAGTCGGGATTTAGGCCTGGATATGGGATGGAAACTGCATTGGTCGCACTTTTTGATGATCTCTGGTGGGACCAGGATGTGGGTAGTGCATCCATCCTTGCTTTACTTGACCTCTCTGCGGCTTTCGATACCATTAATCATGGTATCCTTCTGGACCACCTTGGGGCTTGGGAGTGGGGGGGCACTGTGTTGTCCTGGTTCACTTCCTTCCTCCAAGGCTGTTCTTGGTGTTGATTGGGGGCAAGAGGTCCGGCCCTTGGCCCCTGTTTGCGGGGTCCCGCAACATCTACATGAGGCCACTAGGTGAGATCATCCGTCACCATAGGGTGAGATATCAATATGCAGATGATACTCAGCTATACATCTCCGCCCATGGTGAGTTAAATGATGCCATGATCACCCTTTCTCGGTGCCTGAAGATTGTGGGGGTCTGGATGGGGAACAACAGATTGAAGCTGAACTCTGGCAAGACAGAGTGGCTTTGGTTTTGGGGCTCTTTGGTTTTGGAAAAATTACCATCCTTGGTCTTGGATGGGATTGCACTGCCCCAGATGGACCTGGCGTGTAATATGGGGGTTCTCCTGGACTCGCAACTCCTGCTCGAGGAGCAGGTGTCAGTTGTGGCCAGGAGGGCCTTTGTGCAACTACAAGTTGTGTGCCAGTTGTGCCCATTCTTGGACCATCGTGCCCTTCTCACAGTCACCCATGCCCTAGTCACCTCCCATTTGGACTATTATAATGCACTCTACATGGGGCTGCCCTTGAGGAGTATCCAGAAGCTTCAGTTGGTTCAAAATGTGGTGGCCCATACGGTTTTTTTGCAGGAGCCACATTGGTTGACAATTTGCTTTGTGTCCAATTCAAGGTGATGGTTATCACCTTTAAAGCCCTACATGGCTTGGGGCCAGGTTATCTGAAGGACTGGCTTTCCCCAGTTACATCTGCCCGGCCCGCTGGAACGGGGAGGCAGGGTATGTTGTGGGTCCCTTCATTGAGGGAGGTACATTTACTGGGACTGAGAAAACGGGCCTTCTTGGTGGTGGCTCCCTTCCCCTGGAGATAAGACTGGTCCCCACCTTGATACATTTATGGAAGGCCCTGAAGACGTGGTTTTGTCAGTGGGCCTGGGAACCCCAGGCTGATACAGAGCCAATCAAATGGTTAATTTGAATGTGTTTATTGCTGCCAGCAGGGTGGGATGGGGTATTGTTTTTTTGTATTTGGGTTTTATTTTTGTGGGCTGCCTGGAGTCACCGTGTGTGAGTTGGGTGGCCATATAAATTTGTTGAATAAATAAGATAAATATACTATGTGGAAAGCATCCAGTTGTCTGTATTTGGATGCATGAATTCAAGCAATGTGAGGTGATTTTCCTCTTTTTCCAACAGCATCCAAGGGCAGCCTCAAGATGTGTAAAATATGTTAGGTTTTATTGCCCATGACCTTGGAGTGACTGGCAGTGATTGGAAGAGTCCTTAGTGTGTTCCGCTGTTGAATAATTCCTTAGTTTTTTTCTTGACGTCCAATGGAAATCTGTGTCCTTGTAATTTAATCCCATTTGTTTCTGGTCCTGCCTTCTAGAACAACTCTGAACAATTCTGCCCTGTCTTCTGCATGACAATCCTGTTCCCCACAGGCTTCTCTTCTCCAGACTAAACAAACCCAATATCTCCAAGCATTCCTCATCAGATTTTCCCTTCTGGCTCTTTATCTTTTTGATTGCTTTCCTCTGAACATGCTCTTGTTGTATGTCCTTCCTAAAAGATGGTGTCTAGAACTGGATGCATTATGTTAGGTACAGTGACCAGTGAAGAACAGAGAATTTGTTCCATATTGTATTAAAGTGTTCATTATTCAGTGCTGGGAATTTGTCAAGGAACCTACTGTTGGTGGATATATTTAATTAATATTAAACTTTGATAATCTGAGTCAAGGCTTGTTTTTTTTTTAATTACTGTAATGTGTTGGCATGTTAATTTGCTTCATGTTTTAAAAAATGATTGACAGAACAATCTGAAATTGAAATAAAATATAACTAAATTTTCACAGCCTCTTTTGCTTTTTGTCTGACTTGAAGGATATCACATTTAGCTATTCATCTATGAGATTCTGTATGAGAGGAAGAAATTGTGTATTACCTGAAACTGTGAAACTACAGTGTTCTTTTCTGATTATTCATCTTCATAGGCGCTAGATAAAGCTGCCCAATGCAGTTTTTCCTTCTTTTTTTATATAAAATTTGCCATACATCTAAAATTATCTCCAACTTTGTTAATATATAACAACAGTATAATTTATCTTCTGTTTTTCACCTACCAAGAGATTGGTGTATTTAATCAAAGAATGATTATAGTTTTAAGTGGATTTTATCTACTAGTGAGGAATCCACCATTGTTTCCTGCTTTATTTTTCCTGCAATCTTAGGTAGGAAATGAAACCAGCACAGCACCAGGTAGAGATTAATGTGAATATCTGCAGGTATATCCTGCAGTCTAGAGACTAATCATCCAAATGTAATGATGGTGGTGGAAACTGTGAGTCTCTAGATCAGGGTTTCTCAGCCAGGGTTCCACAAGAGGTCACTAGGGGTTCCCTGGGAGATCATGATTTATTTATTTTTTAAAAAGCAGAGACCGAAGAAAAACCATCCAACTGCCAATTTTTCTGCAGGCGCACTTTCTGCCTTTCTGCAGGTACAGCAGCCCCGGGGGCTCTGTCTCAGGGCGGGTGCAGGAGTTCTGGGGCTGGTCTGGTCTGGGCATCACCAGCACCAGGAGCTGCCTTCAAGGGTGGGAGGGGGGAAGGAGGCGGGGGAAAGGAAAAAGTGGTGGCTTTGGTATCAGGGTGCCTGATTTCAGGAGATTTCAGGAGAGGTTGAGGAGTCCAAATATTAAGGGGAGGGGTGTTGGAGGTTGCAAGGCATCAGTCCCCCTCTAATTTTGCAAGGCATCAGTCCCCCTCTAACTTTGAAGAGGAGGTGAAAAGCAGGGCAAGAAAGGAAAAGCTGGATTTGGGGAAAGAGGTACTGGTGGTGCAGGGAGAGGGAAGGAGGCCGGCTGATCTGACTCAGGGTGCTGGCGTTATCTGCGTCCCTGTGATGCATTTTACAATTATCACGCATGACAGTTTGATATATCGCTCAAAAACTGTACATGCCCTTAAAAGTAGCCCAAAATAGTCCAATAACATGCAACCTGCAAAAGGCCAAAAATTTCCCACAACTGATCTCCAAAACTCAAGTTCGGCCCAGAATTGAGCATTTGTGTAGCAAAAAACAAGCAAAGGTTTCACATGAAAGAGGTAAGTTTTTTTATTTTTAGTTTAAGAACACTGTTAATCCATATATATACAGGCCTACACATGAAACAAATATAATACTTTTGTAACTTCTGGCCTGTATCTGAGCCTGAATGTGCAGGGGTTCTCCAAGGCCTGAAAAATATTTCAAGGGTTCCTCCAGGGTCAAAAGTTTGAGAAAGGCTGCTGTAGATACTGTTGAGCTGCTATTCCCAGCAATCTAAGCCACTAAAAAGAGAAAACGAGTTCAGCAACTTTTGGAGAGTCACGTATTCCCCATCCTGATTTATAACGTCGATGACATCTGGTCAAGTTTTTATCACTTTCCATTTGCCTCCTTCCTGACATGCTTAAATGATCTTGGAATCTCAAAGCTTGCACATTGAAAAGATTTTTTGAGTGGTCCTAATAAAGACATTGCCCTAAAATAGACATTACGTATAATCTGTTAATCTCAGTGTGAATGGCCATCTAAACCAAGGGAAAGGTCTCTGTAATAGAGCTTTATGTAGCAGTATTGTGCTGACCACCAGTATGAATGATGATGCTAAGATGCCTGCATATTTTTAAAAAACTGAGTAGGCCTCAGCTCTAAAGAAATAGAAAAGTGTATTTTCTGCTCTGTATTATCCTGCCCTTTGTCTTGGCTATCTTAGAGCATGACCAAGACATTTCATATTATGGCTATGGGTGGCTTTATTTTTTTCCCCTTGTTCTGTGGCTCAGATCAGACATCGTGATGTGTGAACCACTTAATAATTTGCAATTATGAGTGAATCTGCCATGATGGTTCATTCACCAGTCCATCACTAAACAAACCATGGTTTAGTACAAGGTAAAATCCTGTAATCTGGCAGTTAAGTGGTTAAAAGATGGGGTGTGTGCACTCAGAAAATAGCAGACAGTATGAACAGAAACCCATGTGCTGTATGCGAGGTCGTGGGGAGTAGCACCCTCCTCAACCGCGAATGCTTTGAAGCAGAAAAAGAACCTTCAAAGCTGTCCCCAGACCGATCCCTCGCAAACGGTTCTGGTATTCATTCATAAGACCTCCGCGCCTTTTTTTTTTTTAACTTATCGGAACCAGATGCTGCTCGTCAGGAAATTAATTATGGGGGGTGGCGGGGTGGGATCACAAGTTACTTCTGCAGCTTTTTGTAAAGCCAGAAGGATGCAGATTCCCTTCGAGGCGGACGGAAAGCTGCTTCTGTTCGCCAGTTGCGACCCTGCCGGAGGAGGTGTGCGCAAGCGAAAGGCGCTCGAACGCGATTCAGAGAACCGGAGTGAGCGGCCCGTCCCACTTCGGGGGGGGACTGAAGGGAGGGGGAGAGGGTGGCGGCGGCCCGGAGATGTCAATGGCTCCCTCCCCCCCGCACAGCCTGGCCCGCGCCGCACTCCATAGCACTGGCTGCAGCGGGCTGGTCTGGTCTGGTCAGGCGGCCGTAGAAGCCAAGTCGCCCCAGAGAGCAGGCTTCTTTGTTGGCAGCTGGTGGGGGGTGGCTGATTCCCATCAATCTCCCGCACTGGCCCCTGCCGTCTCCGTTTCCTGCCTTTGCATATTTCTCTGTCTCCTCGCTCCCCTCCCCCTCTAGCTTCTCCACTAGAGGCGGGCGGGCGGGAGACGGAGAGCCCGGGGAATCTGCATCTGGCCAGGGAAGCGATTAGAAGCGAGGCGTCCAGCGAGCTGCTTCCGCAGCTGGAGCCGACGTCTGCCTTCTCTCGGCGCGGGGCAGGAGCCGCCTAGGTAAGGGGGATGTCTTTGTGCGTGCGTGTGTGCGAGGGAGAGGGAAGCAGAAAGCGAGAAGAAGAATGGGGGGGGGGAGGGGAGGGAGGGGAGGTGGGCGCTTGAACCGGAGACAGTCTGGCTGGGAGCCGGGAAGGACAATAGGTTGCTTAGGTGCGGAGGGAACCGGCGGAGGAGTCTGAGAGCGCGCGGGAGAGGAAGGGGCTCGGTCACCTCCGCTCGGACTCGTGGCCGCGGTGTCCTGGGAACGTGGCCTCGCTTTTGCGTGGGTTGCTCGTTTGGGGTCGTTGAAATAATTTCCCGCTCATCTCTTTCTTTGGGGAAACGTTAATGCAACTTCGAGATACGGCGGCAGGGACTGCATCTCTTCCTCCCTCCCTCCCCCCCCTCGCCAGTTGATTTGCAGCGTCCCATCTTGGTGGATAGGGGGCGCTTCGACATCGTAGCTCTGCCTGGGCGCTTTTTTTTTTTTTTTTAAAGCTTTCCCATCGTTCTGACTTCGGACAGGGAAACTGGGGGGGGGAGTGTTCTGGCGTGGTTTTGCTTTTATAATTCTCTAACAGTTTTCTTTTTTAATGTTTCTCTTCGTCTATAAATATTATAGGTATCTGCATTCCTTAGCTTTATTTCACAGGGTATATGCACAGCATGCATTAGGCTGAATAATTTATACACGGAGTTGGAGAAGAATCATTAAAGTTAGTACAGGAAATGAAATATAAAAAACTGAAATGTGGCTATTACTTGATTTCTCACTAAAGATGATTAAAACAGTAGTTGGGAGATTACAGGCATCTTTACATTGACTGCAGTTCATTTAAACCAAACCAACTAAAACAAAAGACAACTTTTTATTTCTGGTCTGGTAAGAGAAGACCCTCTTTATGAACTCTTGTTCAGATATTCTACGTAGTTACATATGGCTGGGTCATTCCATTTTGAGTTTACAGATAAGTAGAAAACTTCCTTTTGTACATTTTAAAAATTGAAGCCTAATTTTTTCACACCTCCTATGGATATAGAATCATAGGCTGTTTTCACACGATGGGGTCTCCCATGGTTAACTGGGTTATGATTTTGTGAATTAACCCAGTTGCCTGAATTCACTTCTATGCCATTTGTACACAGAGATCCAGAGCTATAGCATTTCTAACTTGTGGCTCCCTAGTCTTTGGCTATACAGTAGTCTTCAAAGATCTCTAGTGAAGGAAAGTCCTAGAGTCTACCGCTTCTTCCCATCAAAGAGTTCTCCCAATTTTAACTCTATGATGAAACAGTTTTTTAAATATAGGAAGAATATTGTCAGGCTTCCTGCCCCCAACCCATATTTTCTTCTCCAGCCTAAACACCCCACTTTCTTCAACTTTGAAGGACAGGAGTACTGTTAGTGGAGGTCATTGTATCTTCCTTCCTTCCTTCCTTCCTTCCTTCCTTCCTTCCTTCCTTCCTTCCTTCCTTCCTTCCTTCCTTCCTTCCTTCCTTCCTTCCTTCCTTCCTTCCTTCCTTCCTTCCTTCCTTCCTTCCTTCCTCACACCAGACTTTGACTGAGGTTGCTGGAGAGACTTAATGTGATTACATTAATTTAACCCTTCTTCTGAAAGGATTACACCACATGTCTATGGTCTGTTGGAGAAAGCAGCCATCTGGGTCTGAAAGAGGGGGGGAAAAACCCCACTTCCTGGTTCCATGATAGATGTAGTGAAAAAGCAGAAGGAGTTTTTCTGGCATTGACTTAGTGATGGTGGGGGAAATTAGATGTCATGGTTGGAGTATGGATGGTACTCAAGTGTTTATTTGCTTATTTGATCTAAGGAGCAACCTAATTTTAAAAAAGTAAGAATAAACTGTAATGGATACTTCTGTTTTCAGACTTCCATATTGCTGAGAAGCTTTTTAGATACTTAGTAGATCCAGGCACATCCTGAACAAGAATAGTCATATTTGGGAAAGAGAACATGTAGATGACATTATTATAACATTAAGGAGTTATTTCTTTCTTTCTCATAATAGATTCCCATTCTGATTTTCTTTAGTGAGTGACAGACAAATCCTGCAGTTACTGTTCATTAGGATCTAAATTGTTAGATGAAGTATGCATCAAGTCTTTGTAGAAGTTGGAATCAGTTCTGGTCCTGCCTGTTCTCATGACGTTAGCAAAGTCCAGGACCTGAATCCCTTTATTACTGCTGTGCATGTGAAACTGCAACTCTGCAAAACTTTAGGGTAGTCTATTCTCTATGAGTGGGAACTCTCTCCTCACTCCACTTCCAGGTTCCCTTTGGTAGATATACAGTAGTGTCACTGGCTTTGAAGGATGATCCCAGATTGCCTTCACACTAGATTTTGATGATCGGAGAGTATGGAAGTGTCCAAATCTTGCTGTGTTTTTCCTTGGGGTTCCCAAAATTATTTATCTTTAACTTTCCCCAGATAATGTTGGATTACAATCCCCAGAATCGATAGGCTAGGAAAGCACCAGCTTGGAGATGCTTGTGGTAACCCAATATTGGTGCTTGTCCTACCCTGTAGAGCAATTCTAACATTTTGGAATCAAGGACAAGGGGACTAGTGGCATGATTTACAGAATGGAGAGAAGAGTTGAATTGACTCTTCAGCTCTTTTTTGGTAGTTTTCAATATTAAGCAATGCTCCATATTTGTACTATTGAAGAAGGCTTTATTTTTCTGTAGGGCATTTAAAAAAAGCATTGCTGGTTCTAATCTGAATTCTGTATTGCAAGACAATTAAAAACCAGAATGGAATATGTGGATTGCTAACAAATGTAGATAGAGGAAGGAATTCAGGATCTCTCTAAAAATCATGTTTGCTGGAATGAACATATGGTTAAAATGTGCAAACGGGATCATGACTGAGTAACTGAAAAGTGTAAAATTTTGATTTTGTGTTAAAAAGGATATGAGATGGTGAATAATTCCAGGGCAAACCCCCAGATGTGTTGGACTACAGCTACATTAAAATCTAGTCTGGCTATGCTAAGTGTAAATGATGGGTGTTGTAGTCCAATATTTCCAGAAGTTACCAATTAGGAGAAACTTTGTTTGCTTTGCCTTTCATTTCTTTCTGGATATTTGGGGACATTTTGGAGTAAAGTTCATCCTGATTCTTATTTACTGAATCAAGATACTGTTTTTTCCCCCTTTTGCAGCAAATAGCACTTTGGGGAACTGGGGTGGAACAGCCAAGAGGAAGTTATTTTCACCAGAAAACTAGTGTGGAGCCCTTGATCAGCTCAGAGACTCAGTGTCCACTTTAAGCAAACTTGCTGAAATGGGTATAATTTGGCACTGCTGGTATAGATCAGTTTTCTGTGATTAGAAGAGCAATATTCATGAATCAAGCAGCAAGATAATACATTTCTGTAAGAAGGAAATCTAAATTTTTGGTGGACATTAGAATATTCCATGCATATTTGCAAATTATTATTTTCCTGCTTCTGTCTATTCAAGTTGCCTCTTTTTCAGGGTAGAATAGATCAAAGGGGTGCTCACCAAAGAGTCAGCAAACATAAAATTATTCTGATTCTTTGGCATCATGTTATCAGAGCTGATTCAGTCTGTGGACATTATAAGGCCAGGTTTAGATAGGAGATCTAATCCTAGAGCAGTTGTATGGCTGGTAGAATTCAAAGACTTTTTGGGTTATCAGGAACTTTGCTACTTACCTGCCTTGCTTCACCCATCTCCACAATGGGTGGCGATGCCCTTTCTTGAAGGCTATACATTTAGTTTTTGTCATGGCAGATTTGATCTGTTCAAGAAATCTACTTATGCAGACTACCATTTGAAATCAGCCTCAGTGTCTTCTAGGGCCTTCTGTATCATCTTACATTCATTCAGCTATTCTGATGCAATCATCTCAATGGCAAAAGCCTGACCTATGATATTTTGGAGCTCTCTCTATTCTCCTTGAGGGTCTTTCACAACCGATATAGAAAGCCTAGTGAATGGGACATGCATTCTCCTTTATCACCATAACTAAGCCCATCCTCATGTCCTCCAGATGTTTTGACCATGCGCTGAACACCAATTGGCTGGAGATGATGGGAGTTATAATTCAAAGTATCTGAAGCAGAGAAGGATTACTGCCCACTAGGATTACCCTTAGCATGGCTATGTATGTACTGTAAAATAAGTGGATCAGCACTGACACCCACAAAACAAAGGGAACAGAGTTGTATATGCTCATGTATTTGTTTAGATGTTGTTTTGAAGTAATTACTATGAATTTAAATAGAAATGCAAGGCATCCCACTACAGTCAGCTAGGCCACCTAGGCATTTGCTCAGTAGATGGGCAACCAGATTGGGACTGGACAACTCTTTCAATAACAGAGACATTTAGACAACTGACTATTATTGAAGCTGCTGCTTTAAGCAGAGGTTGTCTTCCATAAATGAACTGCTTGGCTACCAAAGTCTCGGACTGATTGGCATTACTCTTTATTCTCTACAGACCATTTCCCAGGACTTGGACACAGACTGCTCCTATAGCATTAATGCAAAATTGGTATTGTTTTCCTTTTAAAACAAATAGCTCTGCAAGAGCATCTTTTTTAAGGAAGTGTATATGACCCTTTATTACTCATCACTGTTGTGTAATGCACTGATGCTAATGTACCATGGGAATTCATTCTGTGTTGAGGAGCTATGCCAAAGGCATGGAACTGTGTGATTTTTATCCACTGTATTGTTTTCATTTGTGTTCAGTAAATGTTAATAGCCTTCTGGGAAGAATCACTGGGGAGGTTAGACCTTCTCATTTAATTACTGGTGAAACAAATGTTACCATTAAAATACAGCTGAGTGGGATCTGCAGGACTGGAATGGTTGAAATGTAGCTCAGAAATTTAAGCTATTTTAAGACTTAGCTCCAGTTTATCAAAGAACTCAATGTTAAGACTGTGAGGTTCAAAAGATCATGTGAAGCAGAAGCACTTGCATAAATGGTATCATTTTTGCTTTTTCTACCCCAAAATTATTACATTCTGGATAATGAAAAGATGGACAATTCCTGTGATATGCCCTGGCTGTATTTTCCAGGCTTTCATTATTGGGAGTCCCACAAGACTATAGATATAGTGATGGTTCCTTTGGGTTGTGAACTAGGTAATACTGCTGCTCTCACACTAAGCACTATCCTTTTCCATCCTTGGGTATAGTGTTTATTTACAGAGGGATCCCTTTGACAGAGGTTTGTTTCAATCTTTCCCACTTGTGAGACATATTTCAAGTAAATTATCCATTAACAATTCTAATGGGTTAGAGTTGTGTTTGCTGAGACCTCTTGAAATAGCCTGAAACTTTTTGATGTTTGTGAGTTCAGTCAGTGATGCTATTAAAGTTTCTTTTTTCCAAAATGGTTACTTCAAGTCTGTAATAGGGTCCTCAGTGGTTGAAATGCTCTGATATTACTTTATCCTTGTTTTGAATCCTGATGTCAGACTTGTGCCCATTAATTCTTTTGTGCAAAGTTTGCCCTATTTGTCCTATGTAGAATCCAGAAGGGTATTGCTGGCAGATGATGGCATATATCATATTAAAGAAAGACCATGTGAGGACACCTCTCATCTTGTGTGTGTACTTGCTGGGGCCTGTCATGGTGCTATTAGTATAGATATGGGGGCAAAGTAGACATCTGGGTTTGTTGCGGGGTCTGGTTTCCATGTTAGAATCATTTCCTGTTGTTCCTTGTTATTTGTGAAAATATGCTTCAGGCGGGGTGATTGTCTGTATGCAGGTATGGGCCTGCCACCCAGTGCCTGAGAAAGTGCAGTGTCATTGCCCAGTATGGGCTATAGCTTATTAATAACGAGTTTCAGTGGATTGAGCTGTGAGTTATAGGTGATTGGTAATGTTCTTTTTTAGTTGTTTGTCTTTTTATAAGTCTTCCTTGGAAATCGATCTGGCTCTGTTGATGTGTCTATTGATCTTGTTGGGTTCAGTCTCCTGAATACCTGGTTTAATTCTATCAGTTGAGCATGGGTCAGAACAAATGACATCTGGCTATAGATGATAAATTTGGTACTGTGCTTTGGATGGAAACAGGAAGCATGTAGGTATGATGACAATGGCATCAGTGAATCTCAAGTAAAGGCTCCACAGTATGCCAACATCTATAAGACTGACCTGGAACAATGTTTTCTCAACTCTTATCCCCTGAAACCCCTCCTTTACTTGAGATTCACTGTTGATTTTTGCTTCCCTACAGTGGTGACACAAGACTGGGACTCTCCTATCAGGGCCCTGATGTCCAGTTAACAGCTAAAGTCTCTTATGCCTGATATTAAAAACAAAAAATAGAAATACCTGTACTTTTGAGTAACATTTTAGCATCATGTTTGATTCTTTGGCTAAACTTCACGCCAAAAATATTGTAGTGAATAGGGAATTCCAGATCAGCGTGGGAGGAAAAATCTTGTTAAGCTGTCTGGGCCTCCATTTTTAAAACATTATGAAATAAATTATTTTTAATAAGAATTTGCCTGGCCTTAGGGAACTAGAGAACACATTTGCATCTCTTATTACAGTTATAATTCCTAGGATTTTAGGGGGAGAAAATCAAAAGGTCCCTTATGGATCAGAAGAAAGTAGAATCCTCTCTTGTCTCCCTTTCTTCACTTGGTGGTTGCATGTGGGCTGGCAGGGTGGTGATGGAAAAGTCTAGGGAACTGAATGCAAATATTTGCATTCTGTTCTTAGCCCCAGTCATTCAGCTTGTAAACACGCGATGGGTTGTTAGTAAATGTCTTGCCAAGGTCTGTGGCAGTTTTGTTCCAAGAGACTAACTCAGGCCTTGGGAGAAATGGCTGAATATTTTGCCACTTTCTCTGCTACCTAAAAGCATGAATATGAATGTTGATATAAATAAAATCCTGCTGAAGGGTGGGGTGGGGATGGAGAGAAGGATCAGTTTAACCAATTAGGCTAGAACAGACAAAGAAAACAGTGATTTTAAGAAGTATTACTTTCCACAAGCTTGCTTGTGTCCTTGCTAAGTCCTTAGCTCTAAGAATGGAATTGCACCCCACTCCCAAGTGTGGTCCTTAATATTACACAGAAGTGTCAGAGGGAGGACAAATTGTGCGAAAGCCATAATATATATTAGCTAGTACAGTATTGCAATTGAAGAAAAAAGAGCAGGTATTTGGTAAAGTACTCATGAATGTAGACTAGATCTCTGTCAGATGATTAAGATGACTTGTCATCATTTTCCTTTGGAGTGACTGCCATTTTGTTTTTCTTAGCAAACACTACCTCCTTGCCATTCCCAGGGAACTGCCATTCTGTTACAGTAGAGGGTGGATACGCTTCTATAGAAAAAAGTACCGTTCCTTAAAGTGTGAAATTGGTATTTTTAGCCTCTACAAAGTTTAAAGAAACAGTTTTACCCCTAAAATCCTACAGCTCCCCAAACATAAACAGGATCTGAAGATGAGGCTAGAAGGCTCTCTGTGGATACTGATCAAATATTGATGTACTCTGAGTAAGATCTTGGGTACTGCAATCAGGGCAGTCCTATTGTGTAGGAAGTCTTTAGCCCTAACCCCAGCTACTTTCTGGTTTCCAGCAACATGCCTCTGCAGCCCTTTTGCTCCTGTTCTCAAAGGCTAGAAAGGCCCTTGAGGGGCTTTTTTGGGGGGCTGAAGGAATGTGAAGGACCTTTTAGCTGGCCTGTTGCTGGGAAATTCAACTGTAAAACAATAGGAGCACTGGAAGCTGCTCCTGTTCTGAGTTCTGGTTGAAGGGAGCAAAGTCTTTCATTCAGACTCTAGTGCTGTGTCCAAAGAACTGCACCCAGTCTCAAGAGCATATGATTTACTCAGAAATAACCCTCTCTGTGTTCAGTAGGTAAGCATGCACGGGAGTGCAGTCTCAAATCAGCTTTGATTTAAGAAAGCATTAAAATTCTAAGGCTGCAATTCTGTTGGCACTGCCCCTTTTTTGGGGGGGGGAGACATTGGAGCTTGTTTCAATGTAAAGCTGCATAAGTTTGGCTGTTAATTCATTTCCAAGCTGAAGACTAAAATAGAGGAAAAATATATATATAAAATTGAAAGAGAGCTGGCCCATTCTTGCCAGTTCTTTGGACTTAACAAAACACACCTGAAAATTTGCACTGCTACTTTACGGAAAGGAAATATAAATAGCTCTTAAGAATGAACGAAGAGGTCCAACTAACTTGATTAAAAAAAAATTGTTTTAAAAATAAACTGAAATGATTGTGCTAATAGCAACAATAGTATGCATTCTTTTCACATTTATCAAAACATGGATTCTGTATTTGTCCTTTGAGCTTGTTCTGGAGAAATACAGCAAAGAAAAAAATCAAAGCAGTCACTATATACGGTACACACACACAAGACTGTATATATGCAAGATTGCAGCTTACTGCTTTCTATCTGCTAAATGTTAGAAGAGTTGTAAGTGCAATTTACCTTGTGGTATTTCCCGTGCTCTTCTTTGTTTGATGTTCTAGGCTGAAATCAAAACGGTTCTGCCCTCTGTTAGAATGAGTGGCAATGTTGCATGGATTGGACTCTTCCCCTAAAGGTGGATTAATACTTTGTGCAAGTCCATGAAGAGTATATACTGTATAGAAAAAGGGATAATCCACTGGGGAGTTAAATGCTCGGTCTGTATTGAACTAGAACTGATGTTGGGATTAACCAATAAATTGGTCTGATTTAATCAGGTTCTAAAACAGATTAGAGTGGTGTTTGATTAGATTTGGATGTGAAATTGATTACATTAAAAAGTAGGCATTCTTAAATGAAATCAAAGTGGTTTACTGCTCAATCCATAATCTTGCTTCTTAGAAATAAGTTTAGTGGTGGTCTGTTTGCCCAGTTGTACTACTTCAAGAATTATAAATGTGTTTATGGCTTTCCAGTAAATGTGAAAGCAAAGATGACTTTGAATTGAGCTCAGTTCCTGTGGCTACATGGACACATCCAGGTAATTTTCTGTAGACATAGCTAAATATATGCATAATCTACATGCCTTTCCTACCTAATAATGCTTTCTGAGTTGGAAAAGTAAGCCCTATGAAGTAAAACCCTGAGCAAGTTTTTAAAAACAACAACAACTCCACAAGCTGCATCGTTGATATTATGGCAGGTTACTCCTGCAATAAAAAAATGTTCTAGCAATTGTATGGCTTTGTTCACACAATATGCTAAACTTCACCATAGTTTACTGAATAAAGTGCAGTTGGGTTCACACAACATTCTATGTCACACCAAGGGTGAGAAGCCAAAATGCTTATCTTCACACAGCAGGTTAAACTACAAGAACATCATTATGGTTTCACAGGTTGAATGAAAACAGCCAAAGGATATTAGGGTTTTTTGTTTGTTTAATTTTTAGTTTTACTATCTGCTTCTACAGATTTTCAAAGTTAGAGGTTACAGCCACAATTCATTAAATATAGGTGTTTCTGGAGAGATGGAAGGCATGAATCCAAGTGCATTTGCCATGAAGTTTCCACAAGGAGGATTGACCTCCAAAAACAGAAGGAGTTAGGAAGAAAGCAGTGATGAAGAAACGTGAAATTAGGATACAACAAATAAAACAACGTAGCAAGTCCTGGGTAGAAGGGAACAATACTATTACTTGTTGAGGGGAGAAGAAAGAAGAACTTCATATCTGACAGAGATGTCCAGAGGGACTTGTAAGAATACAGTGATACCTCGGGATACGAACGCCTCTGCTTGCGAATTTTTCGGGTTACGACCAGCTCTAGCCCCAAAATTTTACCTCGGTTTGCGAACTCCACGTGCCACGTGGTCCGCGGCCATTTTCTGCCCGTGCCACGTGGTCCACGGCCATTTTTCCGCCCGTGCCACGTGGTCCGCGGCTGTTTTTCCGGCCCTGCCGCGTGGTCCGCGGCCGTTTTCGCGCCGCGCCGGGCTGTTTTCGCGCCGCGCCGGGCCGGGCCGTTTTCGCGCCGCGCCGGGCCGGGCCGTTTTCGCGCTGCGCCGGGCCGTTTTCACGCCGCGCCGCGCTGCACCCGGCCATTTTCGCGCCGCACCACGCCGCGCCCGGCCGCTTTCCGTGTGGTCCGTGGACGCCAGAACGGATTTACGGTAATTACATTGAACCTTACGGGAAATTGCCTCGGGTTGCGACCAAATTCGGGCGGAGGGCGGAACGGATTAACCGGATTTACATTGAACCCTATGGGGAAATTTGCCTCGGGGTGCGACCAAATTCAGAGGGCGGAACAGATTAACCGGATTTACATTGAACCCTATGGGGAAATTTCCTTCAGGTTACGACCAACTCGGGATACGCCCAGAGTCACGGAACGGATTAAGTTCGTATCCCGAGGTACCACTGTAGTCTCCTATGTGTTTATCTAATTTTCTTGCCTCTCTGCCACTATGTTTTTCCACTATGGTTTCCACCTTTTTGTGAAGGAGGGGAGCAGCAGTGTGCCTAGCAATCTCTTTGCATATGTGAGTAGAATAATGTTGTAGTGGGACATAGTAAAAGAATTTGCCACTGGAAAGTTTAGGAAGTGCTGGAAATGCCACTCCTTACATTTCCCCCGTTGTGGGGAGTCCCCCGTTGTGGGGAGATGGGCGGGGACAAGTCAAATAAATAATAATAATAATAATAATAATAATAATAATAATAAATTATTATTATTATTTCCAATGTGGCCCTGCTTTTTCCCTAATCAAATGGTTCTCATCCTTAATTAACTGCTTCCTGGAATGATCTCTTCTTAGGTTATGTTCTTCTACGAAAAACTCAATGAATAGACTGCATTCAAAACAGCAGAGCTTACTATCAATACCAGTGTATACATTTCAACTACTCATCCTGTGCTGAAACTGTTTTTTAAAAAAAATATATTTAAGTTGTTTTGCTATCACTGATTGATACAATGAACAAGCAAGAAAGAAATCAAGTCAGCAGGCTGTCTGTCCTGGTTATCTGATTAGTTCAAAGTGTGAAATTGATTATTCTTAGAGGAAATTAATAGGATACATATCCAATCCATAACTGTATTTATTAGGATGTAAGTTAAGCTTTTGTCCAGAGTAGCAGACATCATACTGAATTCTTTTTACATTTCTGAGGTTCTGCACTTAAAAACAACATGCACACTTAATACTAAGATGATACTAGGAAATGTCCTGTTCAAAGTGTCAGATGCAGGAGTTGCATGATGACCAGTGAAGGATTGGAAAAGGGGCGAACACTGTCCACAATACATTATGTCATGTCTGTTGTATGGCAAGAACGTAGTGACGTGAGCATGTGTATACACAAAGATGTTGTGCCATCTCCCTGAAGTGCCATCATTCTTGTAGCTCATTGTGGAAGAGCAAAGATTAAAAAGAGCAAAGACAAGATGCCCTCTGAATGGAAGCACCTGAGAGTAAGATTAATAAAACAGCAAGTATGGAATGCTGAATGGCAAGTGGGGAAAAATTAGGGGAATAGAGTAAGAAAGGGAATAGTGGAGTATCTTGGTGGAGCTCATGGCTGGATCACTGAGTAAAAACACTCCACACTACAATCGTATGTTGAAGATCTCTTGCTTAATTAGATATGATCCTCATCTTTCCGTTGTGTGCGTTTCAAAAAGAGGAAATGCATCTATTTTCAGTATTAGGTTCTAGCAGCGCATAAGGCTTCCACCAAATATGGAAATATTCTATATAAAGACCTGATGGGATCTTTAAGTGATTTATGATGATAGCTGAACTTCTTGCTATGTGGAAGGTGCAGTTTTTCTATAATTGGATGACAAAATATAAGAAGCAATGTGCAAATAAACATCTGGTTGAGAGCCGAAGGGATAGAAGCTGGCTCTTTGGGGAAGCTTGATTCTGGAGATTTCTCCAGTTTGCAATGCGTTGGCATTATTTTATAGCCAGTGCACAGTGAATGTTCAGCAACAGACATGGAATTTTCCCTGTATGTGGTAGGACTCAAAAACTAACAGCCAGTAATAATATGTACTTTTCTGCTATATAGGCGTGAACCAATACGTGACTCTTGGTATACTGTGGAAATTATAATCACATTATTATTTAAAACTAAGTGATTCTCTGTACATGTTGTGATATCTTAAAAAAAAATCTGTTTTGTTTTGGCATTCATTTTTCACTTGAGTTGTGAAATTCTGGGAAAAGCAGGCTCTTCCTAGGCTTCAAGGAGGGAGGACAAAACAAGTGGGATAAGAGAAAGAACAGAAAGGAAATGTGAGAGAGAAAATGGGTGACAGAAGCCTTCTAGTTGTGTTTGACCTGTTAAACATGTATTGGAGGCATCGAAACACAAGGCCCACCTCAACATCTCTGTTCACCCAGTAGCTCTGTAGACCTTTATATATTGAGCACTTCTTGTAGTTGGGAATTCTGCTTTTTTAGGACTTCCCATCTTACTGACATCTGTAGGTATATCAGCCAAACAATCTAAAACTCCCTCCAGACATTAGTACATTCATGGGGAAAGGCTGGGGAGACACTGGATGTATGTGGATGTTGGAGGTGAATACTCAGCCTTAACATACTTACAGTATTTGCATGTACAGACTCAATGTTTGCAGAGGACTAGAGAGGCAGAGGTGTATGTGTGAATGAGGAAGTGTATGGCTATATGACTATATGTTTGGGGGAGATATTTGGTTGTGTGTAAATAGGTTATGTTGCACATTAACTCCATCCATTTTTAGATTTGGTGTTGTCTAGCTTTGGACTAACTGACAATACAATACTATGCATTCCACGGAACCAACTATCCTCAGAATTAAGTCCTGCTACATTCAGTAGGATTCCTTCTTTGGTAAGTGTACATAAGACCTATAAAACTGTAATTTTATATTTGCTTTCTTAAGAGTAAGTCCATTAAAATCAGCTAGCTTGAGTAAACATTACCTGATTTTCATGGGACTATGTCTTCTGGAAAAATCCTGATGCTTCAGGGGATCTTCAGTGAAGATTTCAAATGTTTGAAATGTGATGCCAACATATCAATCATTCTGGCTGTATGGTGTGAGTAGGGCATAGGTTCTCTCATTTCACCAAGCTGTATAGAGTTATTAGGTTAAGAAATCATATAGCCTATAGAATTGCTTTCATATTCCATAATGATATGGCAAAACATCTTGCCTACACATGCCTCAAGAGGCAAAATAATTTTGAGATGGATTTATCATGATTGTATGGCATACTTTTGTATTGACTTTGGATGTTTAAAGCCTCAATAATATCAGGATATTATAAACTGTACAAAATCACTTTTGTTATTGTTACCCTACTTCAAGGTACTCTTCTATTGTGCGCATTTTAGATTGTGGAGTCCTTGGTGCTCTCTGAGCTTGGTTGTTTGATTGCAGATGTTTCATTTACCCGACTAGGTAACATTGTCAGTGTAATGAAACATCTGCAAGCCAACAACCAAGCTCAGAGAGCATCAAGGACACCACAGTTCAACTCTGAGCTATATATATTCTCTTCTATTGGCATTTTAGATTGCCTATCTAGTCAACTACTGAGCATTTTCTCTGTAATTTTTGGTTGTGCCATCTTTTATAAGCAGAGGGCTACATTGTCCTGTTCATGGCATGCCAGCATCTGCACATCAAAAAACGAGGCAGGATTAGAATAAAAAAAGAAGTAGGCAGAATCAAGGTGAAACTATAGCTGAATCTGTAATTTTAATTTAATTACTGTTAAATTAGTGAAGTTAATAGGATTGCTCCTGTCTGTTTAACATGTTTATTGTTGCTGCATTAATGATTACAGTATAGATGGCTTAGGGCTACACCAAGGACCCGAGGGCACAAGTTGTACCACCCAGATATAATTTGCAAATTACAGTGTATTTATTTTAAATGTCAAGCATCCAAAGTTATTGTGTCCAGTACATAATTTTCAATTCTCTGCATTTTTCCTTCCTATAAGTTGCAAAACTATCATTCTGAAATCCCCTTTTTAGCAGCAATTTCTGGTCAGTCAGATTCTTCCACAGTGAGTTCCTGCTTGCTGAAGTTTTGTTATTTAGCATCAAGATTCTGCAGGGAATCCATAGTGGAAAGTAAGACAGATTGCTCTATATCTTATTTGCTTTTTATTTATTTTCTCTTTTTCTTTTCCCTTTCTTAACTATGTTTTATCTGCTGGCTATAAAATTGAATGGAATCATTCTGAAATAATTTGCTCATTTTATTTTTTTGATAAGTTGGTCTAGTAATTTCAGTCTGTTTAAAAGAGTAGCCAAGGCTTATCAAGCAAAATTTTTTCCACTGCTCAACATGAGCCATATCCAAGGTCATCTTCCCTGTAGAGAGAAAGAAGACAAGACAAGAAGAGCACACAGAATAGCAGAATGTCATGATAATATTATCAAGTCTCCCATGTTCCTCTCTTTTTTCTTTATGTCCCAAATTCCCACGGTCAGATTTTTCATCTTGCCCTTGACCTTAATGACAGGATTCAAAACCAGCAGTTAATAACAGAAATTCTAGGAAGATCTTTTTTGTTTGGCAATGCATGTTAATGTTTAGGTTTGCCTTTATGGTGTTCACAATTTCTTCAGGGAGAAGAGAGAGATAATATTAAAATAGGACGTTAGCATCATTCTTCAGTCCTGGGGCATTTCAGAATGGGGGTTCTGATATGACAAATAATTAGGATGAGGTATTTCATATGATAATACTGCCAGCACCTTGCAAATATGTTCTGTTTTCCTTTCTTATGTCGTTTGGGGATCTGTGGTAATAACAGTGAAAGCTCTTCCCCAAACAGCTGGGTTGTACTTCTGGCCAATAGGAAGGGCTGTCTGGGCTCTCGTTGGGTGAAAGCCCAGCTTGGCCCATCTCCCAGCTTCCTGGTATAGTGTAAAACACTGGCTTGCTGTGGAACCCAAATTCAGTGTTCTTGGTATGTCTGCACCAGCGACAGCACAGGAAAGGGGCCTAAAGAATGCAAGCACAGAAACACAGAAGACCACTAACAAGTATTTTTGTTTTTTCTATGAAGATGGAGAAGGGGACAGGGTGCTGGTTAGCTGATGGTGTCCTTACAGAGTTCTAATTTCTGCTGGGGTTGGAACAGCCCCCGAGCACTATCACCTGAGCTTTATATTGCAACTGAAAAGATTTGTGGTTAGAAAATGTCATCATCTAAGTATAGTTTGCCTTTGCTATGGAACTGATACAGAAAACTATAAACTTCAAATTGGCAATGTTGCCTTTTCTCCAACTATCTCTCTTGCTTGCTGACTGCAATCTCTGTCTCTGACTCAGGTTTACAAAGGTCTTCTCCCCCTTTTTTTTTCTCAGGAAGAACTTGAGGAGGTAGCATTCACAGAAAGAGAAGAGGAGCAAAATAAGGCCGAGATATTCTGAATGTGCTTGTGTTCTCTGTCTAAGCATTGTAAGGGCCAAAGTAGACAAGGGAGGATCTTGTCCCATTCATATAATAAATCAATCAATAAAATGTGATATTGAGGGTAGCATATGACCAGCAATGCTAACAGATGAATGATATTATTGTTCTCTGTGACTTTGTCTAATACCATTTTTTTAAACTCTCCTTGCTGGGGTTGATCATTGCAGCTTGTGGCAGGAAAATGAAATCCATATGTTATGTATGAATAAAGAAGTATTTCCTGTTATCTAGCCCAAATTGGCTAGCTACCACTCTTATTCACTGAATGGCTCACTATTATGAATGTAACCAAAAAAAAAACAAAAAACCCTCTTTCCAGTTTCTCCATAGTGTACAACATTTTAAGCACGTTCCAGAGTTTAGTGGAGCTTACTGCAAGGTAAATGGATATGGGATTGCAGACTTCAAGTGTAAATGTACCCACACTCTCTGGGGAATAACTCCCACTGAATATGGTGGGGCTCCCTCTGTTAGTGTGCACATGTCTTTGTAGTTCTGATCAAGGCAGGAACAGTAATGATCTGCCTTGAAATGCATTAACGTAGTGAACTATTTGACAGATAAGGAAATAACATCAGAGGAGAAAGTCGTCTGTTTGTATTTCAGCCAAACTTATGTGCACTGTATTGCTTACCCTCTAAACCCTTGGGCTAACCTACAGGAAATGGAAAAATGCAATCAGCAAATCTGAATAATTCAACTTTGGCTCTTGATCAAATATTCTGCTAAAAGACCAGATCAAGCTAAATTTGCTGATTGCATCTACCACTTCTTGTAAGTTAGACATGTGGCTTACCAAGGAAGCTGTCAAATTGGCAGGAATGCAGACAGTGTTGAATTTACACTGGTATCAGATGGTGACTGTATGGTGTTGCTTTATGCCCTGTGCATTTGGAGTGTTACTTTTATGGGGGGATTATTATTATTTATTTACAAAACATACGCCCTTTCTGATATGCAAAGTGACTGTGCAGCAAGAAGGAAATACACACACACACACATTCACTTCCTAACAATCCAAAGTATAAAAAAAATCAGAAAAAGGCAAAGGGAGGGAGGGAAAAACAGTTGAATCTCAGGGAAAATAGTCCAAATGAAAATAGGTAGTGGTAATATATCAACTTTAACATAAGAAATGGGGTGGCCTGAAGAGTTTCCCAAGGAAGTTTTGGATATAAAAAACAAACTATTTTGGGAATAAAAAGTGTGTGTGTGTATAAATAAAACACTCTGCTGTCCTGAGATTTGCTTTCCACTCATCTTCTACCTCATACTTGAATTTTGGTCTCTTCCAAATTACTACAGAAAGCTGGGAAAAAATTGGAAAGGTAATTTGTGATGAGCTTCTCTTAATCAGGACTCATTGTAACCCTTTAGTTCTACTTGGATAACTCTTGCTGAAATTGTAACACCAGGACCTGAATACATGTAACATACCCCTAGTGGGAGAAAATATCTTACATACTGCAGAATGTTTCTGGGATTCAGAGTGTAAGAAATAGTCCAAATAAAGCAACTTTGTTTTCCCCCATTTATCTTATCTTTTCTGTTTTTGTCACTGACAAATCTGAATTGCTTATAGCTTTCCTCAGTATGTTTCATAGCAGTTGGTGACATGAAATAAAGGGGAGACGTGGTTCTGCTGTTAGTATTTTCCAGGCTACGTTGCCAAGCTGTGGATAATGATCTTTCCTTAAGCACATGAGCCTGCAGTTCCGAGATAAACACTTCCAATTAATGTTCCACTTGTCCAGAAAGTTGGTTTTCAGGGGGCAGAATCATTAAGCCTCAAACCTGGATTTGATTTAGAAACCAACTTTTGGTGATGCTGCAGCGGCTGGGTGCTTTCGCTTTAAGCATGTGGCAGGATGCGTAAGATCTGATACAGCTGATGCCTTGCTAGGCTTGATGACAAGGGATATGGGAAGGGGAGGGCAACTGAGAAATTGCTAGAAAGGATAGTTTCTCCCTATTGGGGAGCAATTAGGCCTGAAAAATCCTGCTCCTGTTTTCTTTTTGATCATTTTTTTTGGGGGGGGGTAGAAATTATTTGTAGATATGGTTGCATAAGGAGAGATTCACTGATTCACATATCTCATCAAGCATAGTTTCTACAAATATGCTAAGCCATAAATGAAGATTTATAAACCACAGTGGCTGAATTTTCACAATATGCTGTGAAAAAACTAAATAAATTACATTATGGCACAGTATTTTGTGAACTAGGCTAGTGACTGCAGAAATAAGCTAAAAATAAAACAAAGGGAAAAGCAAGATTCAGACAATACATTGCCTAAAAGTAGCAATTTATTATATAGAGATTGACTGAAATAATGAGAATATCTTCCTAAGTTCACAGTTGCCTTAGATTCACCTAGCAGTTCTTGTTTCCATTCTATCACCCACAAGAATTTTGGATGATGATCTAGTCATTATGATTTGAGGAACAGTTATGGCTGCCGGAGTAAAATTAGAGAAGAGACTGTGGGAAGGCAGCTGGAGGTAATGGGACACATGTTATGGACCTTTTTTTTTCTGGAGCATTGTCTTCATCTGTTGGACTGGACCTTGAAACCAATTGCCTATTGTATTGTCATTTTCAGGCTCTGGAACTTTGGCCATGAAAAATTTGGTCTTGTCAACTTTTTAAGTTATTTCTGATTCTAAAGGTTGAATTTAGCCTTAATCGTGCTTAGAGTAGACCTGTTGACTAATATATATATCAATTAATTTAGTCCACTTTAAATCTATTAGGGCTATTATACCTGGGCTGCAAAACTTCAGATAGCCAACAGATAGCTAGTGGAAGGGAAGCAGGGAAGCAATACAGAAAATTCTGTCTCTTTGCTGTCATCTAATTGCCTGGATATTTATTTATTTATTTATTATACTTACATGTTGTTCATACTTGAGTGGTATAAAACAATCAAAGCATTTTAACTAAAATGCCCACAGTAAATTTCATTATACAGTCAAGACTATTAAGAAAGAAAAATAGAATTAAAATTCTATTCAATTCAGAATATAAATAACACAGCAGCAATAATCACAACACTCTTATCAACAACTACAGATGGCATTATCTTATTCTGTAACTATACCTCAGAAAAGCTCCATTTTCAGCAATTTCTGAAGGGCCATCAATGATGGGATAAGTCTAAGAGAACTGGCACTGATCTGCAGAGAACCACCACAGAAAAGCAGCATTTCTGGGCCTCGGCCCTGCTTACCTCATGGAAGTGGGGAACAACTAGTAGCATCTTCCAAGAATACTGAATCAGATGGATTGACCCTAATTGAAGTAGGCAGCCTTGAAGATAGGTGTCAAGGCATATAATGCTTCATAGGTTAAATCCAGCATTTTGAATTGCACCCAGAAGTTGACTGGAAGCCAACACAGGGCCTGTATCACTGTGGCAATGGGTTAATGGTGATGAGTGCCAGCTAACATGCATTTTGCATCTGCTACAGCTTTTGTATAGTCCTAAGAGCCAACCCAATGTAGAGTGCTTTGAGATAGTCTTAATGGTATGGGGGCAAGTATTATTATTGCTAGGTCCTCCTGCTCTAGGTAGGGATAATGTTCAAAAGTGGGCATGTTCACTTAATGTGGACACTGAAGTTTTTTTGTGATATGGTGCTACTGATTCTAATTGTTTAGAATCTTTAGTTATATCTTTAGTTTTGTAAACCACTGAAAGTCCTTGTGGAACTGATGATACACAAACACTGTAAATTAATAAATGAATAAACAAAAAAAACCTTGTTTACAAAAAAGTCTTGTGGTGTACTCCATCTGCAGGTTGAGGGAAGATGCTGCTGATAAATTTCAGTCTCCTCATAGTGGAAAAATTACAAGGATGTAAAAACAAACCAAAACCTACAACCCTCTTCCACATTTTCTATTCTTATATACTGTATGTCAGGGTTATCCAAACTTGGCCACTTTAAGATGAGTGGACTTCAACTCCCAGAATTCCCCAGCCAGCCATGCTGGCTAGGGAATTCTGGGAGTTGAAGTCCACTCATCTTAAAGTGGCCAAGTTTGGACAACACTGCTGTATGTAATGTATCCATATTTTGGGAAGTAATGTTGTTGTGGAAAATGGATTTTATAGAAAAATCAGTCATAATCCAGCATTTAGTTTAGGTAGTCCCTTCAAAAAAGCAAAAACTTTGATGCAATAGTAGCACTTCCTTTTTGACAATAGGCATATCACATGTTATTGAGTGGAAAGAATGGTTTCCCATGCCTGAAGAGGGCACTAGTGTTATCTCCCCAGTCATTTGTGAGTTAACATGTATAGGTGGTCCCCAGGTTAAGAAGCCCAGTTTAAGGACGACCCATAGTTAAGAACAGAGCCTACTGTAGCAAAATTCGAGTTAAATATACAATGATTCAAGTTACATGCACAATGGTTTGAGCTGATTACACAATGCTACTTATATGGAATTATACAATAATACGGTTCCAGCTTATATACAAATTCGACTTAAGGACAGACCTTGGGAACGGAACTTGTTCTTAAACTGGGGACTACTTATACAGGAATAACATCCATATGATCACACAGAAACTTATGTGTGAGCTACTGTATTCTCATGTGAAGGCTATTACTGAGCCAATGAATGAAAGTCTGAGGGTAGGGATGGGGATACGCCTACTGCTCATATAGAAGTCCTTTTCTGCAATGATACTGTACTGTGAAGGACGATAAAGGGAACTGTATCACTACCTGATTTCATACTGAGAAAGTTCTGAACAAACTAGACAGCTGTATGAAGTTTGTTTTTCACTTTCTCAGTTTTACCCAGACCTCTTCCATTGGAGGTTGGCAAAGAATGTTTAGCTGTCCTTTATATGAAACTAGTCAGCTGAGGAATTCATATTTTGGTTTAAGCCCAAACTTAGGCTCAAAGGCTATTTTGAGGTTTGCTTAACAGAGTTACTGTAACTGTACCCTTAGCTGTTTTCAACAGAGAATGTAATATGTCTGAATGTTCCACGTAATGAAATGGAAGGCTTCTATTCTGGAATGGAGCATACTTCCTGTTCACTCCATCTGCTGCTGATTTAGGATAATTGAAAAAATTTTCAGCCCTCTTATGGAGTCCAAAGAGAATATTCTCCTCCTGGAATTTAATCTCTAGGGAAATCATGAACCCAGTCTTCAAAAATCTTTTAAAGATCATTCTGTGCTAAGTGATCTTTTCCCACCAATGTTATTAAACATGGCCTTTGTTTCTTGCCGAGGTTGCATAGACTTTCTTCCTCACCACACCCACTTATCATTAGATTTCCCTTAATGGAAATCCTTAGGAAGTGTTCAGGAGATTTTAGACTGGGTTAAGCATATGGAAAAAAAGTATAGACAGTAATACTGATATTGCTTCAGAATACTACTACAGATCTGAAGAATGCATATCCTCTCCAGTAAATAATTGCAACCACTGGCTTCATCTTACCCCCAAACATAAAAGGAAGAGTCAGGCAAAGGGCCCATCTAGTTTATTATAGTTTGGGCAACTAGGAAGCTTAAAAATACAAAGGGCAATAGTCATTTTCCAATGTTTCTCCCTAATAGCAAGATTAGTGGCTACTGATACCCTGATTCTCCATGAATTTGTCCAGCCTCTTTTAAGGTGTCTAAACTGGAGGCCTTCATGACATGTGATAGTCCAATTTAATTATTCTGGAAAGAAATAATTTTGTTTTAAATGGTCTTGAATCTCCCAACATTTAGTTTCATTGGATGGCCTTGAGTTTTAACATGAAAGAGGGAGTTTATATGTCATTATCCGGTCTTCTCCTTTCTAAAGAGGCCCCAGTACCATAGTCTTTTCTGATAGTTGAACTGCTCAAACTTCTCATTTGGGTTGTGCTTTCCAGGACCTTTTTCATGAATACAAAATCTTTTTTGAAATGCAGCAATCAGAGCTGTACCATAGATTTACGTAAGAGCATTACTAGGATTAAAGGGCAAGACTTTTAAAGAGAGTGATTGTGACTCCCATCACTCCTTAGCACAGACACCATTCTTTAAAAAAAACCCTACTTATTCAAGAAAATATTGGGTTAATGCAATTACATTCTTTTGCAGTGTGTGTTAGAGAAATAAACTGTAATTTCTTACATTGTTTTAATATTACAGGGAGTTCATTTTGCTGCTGGTTAGTCATATGTCACCATCAAGTTGTACTGATATGTCATTCCCATGCTTATTAGTTCCCAAGGATCTCTTAAGAATTCGATGCCTGCAAAAAGGCGGAATGTCTTTAAATCCTGATAAAAGCAAACATCTTAAAGTTGGCACGAAAGATTCATTCAACTAGTGACTATCTTTCCTACATAAAATGGAGCTGCTGATAAAACCTAGAACTGAAATTCAGTTATGGGAAAGCCTTGTGACTTGAGCACCAAGCACTAGAGCCCGGAAAAAAAGAAGTGCAAAAGTCCATTGAACTTTGGTGACTTATCTTACTTACAGCAACTGGGAAAGTTGTGGAAATTGTGATTTCCAGTAGTCTGCATTGCTTAACCCAAGCATTCTCATCATATTAAAAATGGCTTTGATATAGACAAATGATGTGCAGAGCTCCCTCTGCAGATCTGTTAATGCAGAATTCATGGGAGGCAAATATAATTAGGGGAGAAAGAAGTCAAAGGAAACCAAGCATTCAGGAAATAATATGTTCAGAATTTAATATGGGTGTTCTCTATTTGCTTTGTATAGACAGGTTCTGTGTGTGTGTGTGTGTGTGTGTGTGTGTGTGTGTATTTTCTCTAATACTTTGCTGTGCAGAAGCATGTTACTTTGGAACTGGAGCACATTTCTCATATTGTATGTGATTTTTTAATATTAGTATGAACCCTAGTTCTGCAATCAATTGAGGGTGCTAGCCTCAGCAGCCCCTTTGGGCAAATGTAATGAGAGGAAATCACTGTGCAAAGATGTTAAGATCTTAGGCTTCTATTCTTGGAAGGAAAATAATATATGTTGCACGGATTAATTTTCAGTTTGTTTGTTTTAAAAACACACAAGAACATGAGACCTTATCAGACCTATCTAGTCTATCTCTCTATTCTCACAGTGGTCAACCAGATGTCTATGGGAAATTCCAAAGTAAGCCATGAGAACAATAACATCCTCCTGATCTTGTTCCTCATACATCCTCTGATTGGGGATAATAGTGCAGCCATCATTTCTAGGAGCTGTTCACAGTTTTATCCTCTGTGAATTTCCTGAGCTTGCCTACCTTGAAGAACTGAAAAATGCCAAGTCAACCTGTGCAAATAAAACATTTCCTAGCTTTATGTCACCCCATAATCATGATGGTCCCGTGTGTCCTTTTATCAATTTCCCAATTACTTCTTTAAGCTTTCCTATGTTTTGTATAGTTGAGTTGGATTAAAATGAGAGAGCAGGGAATTGTTCTATCTTGTCTTACTTTTGGTAATTGTGGGGAACATGTGTTAGAAAAACTAATACTCTTTTAAGAATAGAGGCAGTCTAGGGCCTGATCAGTAGTCAAGGGTTACTTTAGTGATTTAGCTTGGTCTAGGATGCTCATAGGTTCCCAGTTGAAACTATGGTTGAGTCTGTCCATGTGTTGTGAGATTAAGGAGTTTTCATTGTGTCTTCTGACTGACAAATCAGCCATCAATAGATGCATAGAGATAAACCACGTTTACACTCCATTCAAAAGAGTCAATAAAAAAGCTAAGAAAGAAACTAAAAGAACAGGACACATCCTCTCCACCAGCCAACACCCAGATAAGCAAGGATTAACACCAGACAAACAATCAAGCAGAAAACAATGCCCTAATCAAGGAACTACCAAGGAGAAAATCACATCCCCACCAACACTGGCAGGGTAAGCTACTGTATATAAATGGGGAGCAAACCCCACACTCACTAGCACTGATGATGTTACCTAGTCGGGTAATGAAATGTCTTCAAGCAAACAATCAAGCTCAGAGAGCACCAGGGATTCCACAGTTCAACCCTGAGCTACATATATCTCTTCTGTTGAAAAATAGGTTGTGTATCTGAAACTAAGAAATGGGGAAGCAGGCTAGAATTCTGAATGAAGGTAGTGTGATCTTACAATTAGTACATGCAAGGAAATGAAAATGTAGGTCTAATTATGAATGACATGATTAAAATTAAGACATACTAGACAACCCTATGACCTGTTGGGTCATCCTTTGAGAGAAAGGTGCAGGTAGTGCTTACTTAACGACCATTCGTTTAACAATGGTTCAAAGTTACAATGGCCTCAGAAAAAGTGCTTTGTGACCTGTACTCGCACTTATGACCATCACAAACCATCACACCACTCCCTGTGGTCATGTAATTGTGATTTGTAATATTTTTTTATGACGATTGTTAAGCAAATCATGTGGTCATTAAGCGAATTCTGGCAAAAAAATCCATTGAGGAAGCTGGATTTGCTTAACAATTATGAGATTCGCTTAACAACCACTTGTTTCACTGAATGACCGTGGTGATTTGCTTAATGACTGTCGTAAAAATGGTCATAAAATTGGGTCCGGTCATGTGGTGACTCGCTTAATGATCACCCTGCTTAACAACCAATTTTCTGGTCCCTATTGTGGTCATTAAGCAAGGACTACCTGTAGCGCAGTCTGATGTAACCACAATGAACATTAAATTTTAGGCTGACCATATTTTTTTTACCCCAATGCTGGACAGTCCTGTGATCATCTAAGAAGGGTATATATTGTAAATAGAAAAATAATTGTAGTGGCAAACAAACTTCAATAATAAGTCAATGTTTATTTACCTAAAGAGATAAACAGAATGACCACGGGTGGGCAAAAAAGCAGGGGGAGCAGGAGCAATTTCTGACTTCCTGCTGGCTTCCGTGTTGACTTCGCTTGTGGGAAGCTGGCAGAGAGCATCAGAAATCATGATCATGTGACCGTGGGGACACTGCAACGGCCACAACTTTGTGAATAAAACTGGTGTGAACATCATGGAAATTTCAATTCCACAGAAGTAATGGGTCCTGGATATTTTATGCATTCTTTAAGTTAGTGGATTTTAGGTACCTTGATTCAAAAATTGTTGCAGTATAATGCACTATTTGGGCTAACTTGAAGGTACAAACAGACAAACAGATAAATGTAATGAGAGATTTAGTAGTATATAGATATCAGGAGGTATTAGTTGGTGTCATCTAGATTGTTGTGGATAGCTATAAAAGTAAAAATGCATAGGTTGATGATAACTTCATGTTGTGCTCCTGACAGTAGGGTTGATGGAAGAACCAAGGCTGAGTTTTGGGAAAAATTGTGCAACATTTTGAATGGAAAAAACCCCCTGTTATATGACATGAATGGATGGATGGAAACAAGATGAAACAGTACAGAAAAAGTGATTGGGTCATTCAGAGACTTGAGAATAGGGACTTGTGAACATCTACTGTAGAAAAAGGACTGTTTGTTTCATAAATGTGGTATGAGCATAAGTATATTCATCCATACACCTGGCAAATGAATGAATGTAAATATAAATGCATAACTGATTTGATAATTTATGATGAAAAATTGAGATAATTAGTGAAGGCAACAAAGGTGTTGAGTGGTTCTGAATCTGGGACAGGATTATTTGGTACTGTCAGGAGTGGATCTTGGAAAATATGGACATGAATGATAAGGAAGGGAAAAGAAATAGAATTAAAGTAGAATGCCTGTAAAAAGAAAACATGAAAGTTCCATATGAAAAAGTATTAGAATATGGATTAATGTCTCAACGAAATAGATGGGAAATTGATATAAGGAAAGTGGAAGGTGCTTAGAGCAGAGTAACAGAAGTGTGTGTTCCACTAATGGGAATTTTGAAAAAGGAAGTTTGGTGGAATGTTGAAATGAAAAGACTTTGGATAAGAAAAATGCATATAATAGAATGACAGCTGCAAAAATGATGAGAGAAAAATATTGTATAATGTGTATACAGAGAAAAAGATAGCTGCAAAGAAAGCAGTCAAAGAGAAAAACAGTTAAAATTAAAAGAGGCATAGAAAATGTGGCGCAATTTTGATAGAAAAAAATGTTGGAAGTGGATGAAAAGGCTAAACAAGGAGCCTGCAGGAGAGTAAATAGAAGGAAAAATAAAAGTGATGAAATGATTTGGGATTAAACTGGAGGAAATGAATAATGGAAGGACTATCTTAGAGCTTTGTATGGAATAATAGCAATATATTGAAGTGTGGCATTACAATGAATCTTATAAAAGTTATCATCCCCCTCCAAAAGGATGAAAATGAAGCCATAAAGCTGTGATAATTTTGAAAAACAGTAAAATTGCGCGTGTACATGGTGTAACTGGAGAAATGTTAAAATACAGATGTGGTTTGTTTATGGAGTGGCTGTGTAGTTTGCTTAAGATTGCAACTATGCCTAATGATTGAAAGAATGCAGTTATTGTTCTCCTATACTGTAGAAATAATAATTTTAATCAAGTGTTAGATTTATCCTGTTTGTAACAACATGCAATCCAAAAATTAATGCATCAAATATCAAGATAGTTATGTTTGAAGGGAAAATTGAATGAAACCTAGAAATTATACTTAAACAGCAAAAAAGCAGAGCAAGTACTGTAGATAATTCATTTTACTAAAAGTTGGGAACTTTACTAAAGATGGGAAAATTAGTAATATATGGGTCTGTTGCAAGGAATGAATGTTTGTTGAAAGAAGCAAAAATGGGTGTGTGTAAAATCGTATTTTTGATTACGTTGCTATTTGGAAATGAGAGTTGGGTATGTCAGGAGAAATATAAAAGTTAAGTTGAATGTGATGGGACTGGGTTACTTTAGAAGTGTATGTGTTAAAGCCAGAAGACATAGGGTCAAGAATGAATGGGCCCTGAATGAATGTATACAGAAGTGTTGAATACAAAAGTTAAAGAAATATAAAAGTAGTATGCTGAGGTGAGGTGGTCATATAGAGAGAATGAATGAGGATCAAATCACAAAGCAAATATATGAAGAAAGAGCAAATGGGAAGGAGAAGTTGTGGTTGGATGAAGTTTATGAGATCCTCAAAAAGACAGAAGTTTAAACACCAAAATGGGTGTTTAAGGCAATATATTCAGCAGTATATAGATATGGTGGAAGCAAGGATGGTTTACAACGATAGAAAGGTAGGAGAGGAAAATGAATGTTGTCGGTATAGATTTAGTTATATTTCTTTTCCTTTATTTTCTTTGGCTCACTACTTCTTACTCTTTTCTGCACTTTATAAAACATTGTTTACCCCAAAAGGAAATTGTGTGATGGGTATGGGTGTATGGATGTCCTTTCCCCAGGCAGATGTCATTGGGGAAATATCGAAGGTGACTTCTTCATTTTCATATGAGACATGTTGAGGCCGTCTAAGAATGAACGAAACTACCAGGAAAGCATTCTATAGATGACCAGGTTTCTTGGGATGGCCACCAGGGTCTGAGTTGGGTCTTGCAGATACTTGGCAGCAGGAATAAAACCATCAAGAGTAGGATTGTTTGTTGCTGAACAGATTTTAATAACAAATGAGAGTTTCAAAGCAGAAAGAATTGCACATGTCTTAAGGGATTTGTCAGGGAATAAAATGCTTTTTACGGAAAGGGAAAGGAATTTTTTCAGCAATTGGTGGCTATGCATTTGTTCTTCAAGAGTTGATGAGACAATGACGAAATACCACATAGTTCAAACCAAGCAACAAAACAAACAGCAAAGTACACACTTCTAAAAGCTCCATTTTGGTCACATTCAAATGGAGTTATTGTGCTTGAACAGGCATGCTCAGAGCCCTATTTTGGCTCGGGAATGCCATACTTCTGTATATCAAATGCAAGTGTTGTATGTCTACCAGTGTTTCTCACTACAGATTCAAGGTCTGGACACCATACCTTGATGAAAACTTACAGTGTTTTTGGACCAACCAGAAGTCTAGAATTCCTATGCAGTAGAATTTAAGGATTTGTGGCTGTTGTCCTTCCTTGAGGTGTTCAATGTGGGAAATTCTGGCTTATTTTAAATACTTAAAAAAGGTACTTATTTCCATCTTGCTGGTCACAGAACATATTTACTACTAAAATAAAAATAAATATTGATTGCTGTTTCCTGTATTCTTTTTTATGTGTTGCTACTGTCTTTTTAAATCCTTTAATACATAAATGTAAAGTATAAATGGCTTTAATCTATAGCAAAAGAAATCAATTCTTCACTACAGAACTGAATGAAAATACAAACAATAAAAAAGAAAAAAGACAAATAACAAATAAATAGAAAAAAGAAAAAAATGTTGTAATATATTTATAAATAATGGAGTTCAAGTTTTAGACAAATTAAACCTTGTCCACATAACCTCATATTGATTATATTTTCTACCACATCATTAAGTCATGTGTATGTAAAAAAGTGAGCATGTAATCAATCCAGGGTTAAATCAGGTTTTTGTAGCTGCTACTAATACATGATAAAATTGAAAGTTTTCCATACTTTCATAGGTCTTCCATACTTTTCATAAATCTGGGATAAGATTTAACATCACATCTTTAACCCTTATTTTGTTCCCCAACACTATATTTGCAAACATATTAATCACTTTATGACCTTTTTTTTTTCCCCCTTGTATTTATCTGGATAGTGTTGATATCCAAAGTGATGACTTCAACAGACACTTATATTTCATTTGGTCTTTTGCTATGGTGTTCCAGGTGGAATCAAGATATTTTTGTAATCCATCACTCCATCTTGTAGGAGGTCATCCAAGTGGTCATATAGTAATTGTAAAGCCACAACCATGTCACTTTTTATAATCACCTATTATTGGGTAAATATAAAATGTTCCCAGCCCATTTATATTTCTGTTTTAATTCCATTTTATGACATCTTTAATGCCATTTTTGATATCTTTGAAGTTAGTCCATCACTGAATCTCCTCATTTCTGATTCAATCTCTGAATGAGATCTTTAGCACTCATCTTTCCATTGCATGCTATGACTCACTTTTTCTGCACCAGGTTTCTGTAGGTTTCACACTTCACATTCACTTTAGTTGCATCATTTTGCATCAATTTATTAATATTAAACCAAAACAGTGTCAGTGTAGAACAAGTCCTTCCAATGTATTATTCCATCATATGGAGGTTGAAACCTAGCCATTGCTATACATCTTCTGGGGTCCAGAAGATTCCAAAAAGAATATAGCTTGACCCTGGCCTGATGTTGTCAAAATGTGTCCAGATTCCTGGAGGCTGTAAGGGTCTGGATTGGGAAGAACAGGTTGAAACTTAATCCTAGCAAGATGAAGTAGCTCTGGGTACATAAGCCTTCTCATTTTGAAGAGGTATCATCTTTAGTTCTGGTTGGAGTCATGCTCCCTCACTGAACTGGCTCATAATTTGGGAGTCTGCCTGGACTCACAACATCTGCTTGGTGAGCAAATAGCAGCTCTGCCTGAGAAGGCCTTCACACAGCTCCACCTTGCGCACCTTAACCTTAACACCTGAGGTTATTTGGCAGTCAGCAGCGAGGGACACCATAGGGTGGCATGAGGGCAGTGCTGTGGGTTTGAAAGAGTGAAAATGTCTCTGTGAAAATGCCCTGGGTCAGTTGCTAGTGTTTCAGTTGGTCTGACCACTTTCCTGACAGATGGCAAGAGAGGAGAGAACCTTGCTTATCCAGCGGTGTATTTTCTTAAAACTGGGCTCCTAAAAGAATAAACTTTGGCTCAGCACACCAAGTATAACGTTCTTGGAAAGTGGGAGATTGACAGGATCAGAATTGGCTTCTGTCCTTTCTCCCACACCATTTCTCCCTCCTTTATTTAACTTTATTTCCCCTCCCTTACTTTAACTATGCTACTGTGCCATGCCTGCTTTACTTATTTATTTATGCATCAAATTTTGAGGCTGCCTGATTCCTTAATGACTCTGGGTGACTTATAAATAAAATGAATGAATGAATGAATGAATGAATGAATGAATGAATGAAATCATGGATGACTGGAGAAACAATTACTGCTATCCATTCTTTTATTTTGTATACTAAGACTGCCTCTGCAACCAGAGTTTGAAGTGAACACCCTGTTACAAAGGATTCCAACTATCCTTTATGACGGTAGATCTGTGGAAATACAGTGCTATACTAGAGCTAAAGAGGCCATGGGAAACCAACATTAAAATAGGCAAGGCAGGGGCACAGTATGTACAAAATCAGTTAGCCAACTGTACGCTGTAACTGATAGGCTGTTCCTGATAAGGAAAGTGGAATTGTAAAAATTATCCCCAATTATTTTGTCAACAAAGTAATACTTAGTGTGAAAATAAAGTAGCATGCATAATTGTCTCAATAAGAATTTGTTTATACAATTTCTTGGCTATATAGAGCAGTGTTTCTCATCCTTGGCCTCTTTAAGAAGTGTGGACTTCAACTCCCAGAATTCCCCAGCCAGCATGAATTCTGGGAGTTGAAGTCCACACATCTTAAAGTTGCCAAGTTTGAGCAACACTGATATGGAGCAAAGAAGCAGTATAGGGCGTTTCCTCGCAACATTCTTAGTCTTTTTGTTCTTACTGTAACCTGCAATAAACTGCGCTTCACAGGACATAAGGACTGAGGAAAGGAGAAATTTCCACAATAGAAAAGCAACGTTGGCTTTCCAGTCCAAATCAGGGGCATGTTCTGGAGTGCAGTTCCATCGTGTGAGTTTAAGCTGCCATGTGCAGTTTGGCCTTATGGATGACTCTATAGGCCAAATGTTTCCACAGTCTCAGCATTGCTCTGTTTGTACAAGACTGCATCACCTGGAGAGTGCAACAACAACAGTCATTCATACTGTATTTTTTTGCCTAGGAAAAACTTATCTAAATTCCCTGTTGTTTAATGTTGGGTGACAGGACCTTTTAAAAACTCCAAGGAGCCCAGAATTTCCTTCCCAAAAGATACCTGTTTAAAATAAAATTGATGCCAGTGACGTGTAAAAGACACATGGGAACAGTATTAGGGATTGGAACCCTCTTAATAGCATACGTGTATTAAGTCATTAATATGTAGAAACCATATTGAACAAGACAGTCAACCACCAATGTCAGCTTCCCAGTCAGGCAAACCAAACTCACCAGTTACCCAGAACTAGAAGGTCTTGATGCAGCAAGACACTAAACTTCAGCTACCGTTTCCCACTACCTATTCTGGGAAAAGTTTGGATTTTGGGAAAATGATAGGCTTTTGCCCAAATGGCAAGTTTTTGGCTATCTAAAAAGTTAAATTGACCAGTCACACAGATCGATAGGAGACTAATGTAACAGGATCCAAAACTCCCATGGGAACCACAGTCCACCACCGATTCTGGGCAGTCTCCTAAATTCAGAAAACACTTGACTGGACCTGGTTTGTTGAGAATGTCCTCCACCAGCTGATACAAGAGAGAACGTTTGATACAAATTTGAAAGGTGCTATTGCCATGCTTATAAATTTTCTGATAGAAACCAGAGAGCGCTGTCTATAGCAATATAGGGACCAAGTGCCAGAGAATGTCATGAGCTGGCCAGAACCCACAGCCTGAGTATTGCTTCAAATAGAGGGCAGGGCCCTGGAGGCTGCTTTAAATAGCTCTAGCTCTATAGTTGACATGGCTTGATTAGGGCCACTGTTGTCCTCTCCTCTGAAAATCCTGTGCTGATCCCTTTTGCTCAACCCTTCTTGGGTTAGAGGTCTTTCCCTGACTCCAACCCTCATTATCTGAGCTGTGTCTCACCTGCTCAGCTGACTGTCTCCTGAAGCCGCTGCAAGGGCTTGATTGCCTGCTGGCTCTACAGGCTGATTGTCTGTCTAGTCTGCCTCTTCAGCCTCTGACTCAGAGGATTTAGATGAGACCGTAACTGGTAATGCCTTTTTAATACTATCAGTTCACTAATCACTCTACCCTACAAATGCAGACTTGGATTGAACCATCTTGCTAAAATAGTATTACAAAAACAGTGTATTTTGAAATGACACATCTGTTGCCTCCGTAGACTCAGCCTGTCTTAATAATATAGAGCAAGGCTGTGCAGTACTTCAGATTTGATGTATCAGCCAAAGAAGTAAAAAAAAGAAAAAGAAAAAACAAATTGTTGGTGGTGGATAAATGGTGGACTGGGAAGTTTGGAAGTTTCATTATGGAAATTGAAATCCAAAATATTTGAGCTGGCATCAGCTTTGAGTAGAGATTTCAGAGTGGATTTCCCTGATGTGATGCCTCTTTAGACCTAACAAAATATTGTTTATAGCCCCCTAATACACCAGTGATGAGTCACAGTGGAACCTAAGAAGAGAAAGCATGAGTGAAAGTGATTCACTTTGATTAACTCCACTAGACGTGAGGTGGAGGTGAGTCAGGTCTGGCTGTACAGACAAGCACTGTATTTTTCAAGAGTGTGACTGGAAGAGACAGACAAAAATCTTTATTAGTGAACTATAACAACAATAATCCATGCTATTACAATTAAAATCTGTATACATTACAGGGATTAACAGACAATCCATTGAGTGCCCTTGATAGTTGGCTTTGCACATCACACTAAGTCATAGTAAAAATTGTTTGGTTTTCTGTGGTGTGTCAACCCAGCCACTGTGTCCTGTAAATCATGGATTTTGGCTTACTGCATTACTACACTGTTTATACCTGCTCAGTTGTTTATTCAACAATCACAGTTAAACAATCCATGGACTGATGTGATGTATCAGCCAGTTCAATGGGCTTCCAAGGCTGAGTGAACAGGACTGGCACAAGGCTGCTGGGAGCCCTCAGTAGGGCCAAGCCAGACAGTTTCCTGCCTGGAGCAAAGAATAAGGTGGTCCACCTTCCTATCCCATGTAAAATGCCCATTGAATGAGTAGCATTCTCCGTTGCACCAAAGGCAGCATGCTGCTTAGAGCAGTGTTTTTCAACCTTGGCAGATTGAAGATACGTGGACTTCTATTCCCAGATATGCTGGCTGGGGAATTCTGGGAGCAAGTCCACACATTTTCAAGTTGTCAAGGTTGAGAAACACTGGCTTAGACGATATAGTACAAACCATATAATGCACAAGTTTGCTCCAATACCTTGCTGCTTCCTCACATGTACTACCTGATGAAACCACTTTGCCCTGATTAGCAACTGGCACAGTGGCCACTAAAGTTATCCTCAAGCCATGGCATTTTGGGTCATTCCTCACATCTGTTGTCTAGGCCAGGGTTCCTCAACCTTGGCGACTTGAAGATGTGTGGACTTCAAGTCACCAAGGTTGACAAACCCTGGTCGAGACCATGGTCACTAAACCCTGAAGCCCAACACTGCCCAGTGGATGGAGTCCCTTGTCAGATGTATTTCCGTCCATGTTGTTGTATAGAGTGACCAGATCCCATCTTGGGGTTTTTTGTGTGTGTTGTGTTTTATGGATTATTATATTGTGAGCTGCCCAGAGTCAGTTTGTAGTCCGAGGGAGGGAGGGAGGGAGGGAGGGAGGAAGGAAGGAAGGAAGGAAGGAAGGAAGGAAGGAAGGAAGGAAGGAAGGAAGGAGCAGCTGATGAACAACAAAGATGTTACAAAGGCTGCAGATTTGCCCATCTTAGTCTAAAAGCTACACTGTGGGCAACAGAGCTCAAGAATAATTTCTCTTCCTTTCATTTTGGGATGGGTATTTGTGTCATGGTCTGAGTAGTTAGCTGCTAATGGAAACTCAAACAGATTTCTGATTAATAAGGGGGACAGCAGTGTTTTAGCAGCTCTGGTGATTTCATGAAGTGAAATTCTAGGTGACAGCCTTCTCTGTAAACTAAATTAATGAGATGCTGCTAGGAGAGGTTCAAAGGCAGTTTCAGTATCTTTTTTTCCTAACAAAGTGCTGGATGATGTATGAGGTTTGGGGTGCTATGTCAGAATTAATACGCAAACAGAAAAATAGGCAGGGTAGGGTCTTTTAGAACTTAGTATCTGCACCACATTTTCATTCCCACAAGGGGGAGTGTTGAGCACGCTGCTTTCCTCATCTAGGACAAACGGGAATCTTTCTGAGTTTCTAAGGCCTCATTACCAAAAACTTTCAACATTTTCATCAATTGCCTTCAAAGGAAGTCTCCAAGGCCCTGCCTTAAAGTTTAAAAGGTTTTGACTCGCATCTGCCATAACTAAAAGTCTTATAAAAGTTCCCATTGAGTTCAATAAGATTAAAAAAGAATCCTTTTTATTTCCATAGCTATAGCATGAGATGCTGGTATAATTAACATTATTTTTATTTTATAATGTAGATGGATGGCAGGATGCTGTGGTGGTTAAGGTGCCACACTGGGTGACCAGTCACACATTCTTTCTTCTACCTATAGAGTGGTTGTTGTGGAGATAAAATAATGAGATATGTTTTTGAGTTCTTGGAAAAAAAGTAAAATATAAATGGAAATAGTAGTAGAACATACATACATACCTGGATATTGATTACACTGTTCACTTTGAGAGTAAGCAGTGCTAGGCAAAGCACAGGGAAAGAGAAAAGAAACACTTATCTAAATCTAGCTTACACCGACGTTATTAACTATACGTCTCCATAACATTTGTCCTTGCATCTACCATGTCTGTGTATTGAATAATACTGCATGTAGCTTTTTGTTCTTTTAACTTTTCAACTCTCTTTTTTTCAGGATCTCATCAACTCCACCCAACCATGACATTCTAGATGTATCTCTTCCTCTCAAACCATTTATCTTTCCTTTATATACTCAATTTGATCCTCATTCATTCTCTCTGCACAACCAGTCCATCTCAAGGTATTTCTTTCATACAATTCGCTCACATTAGTATTCAATCCACATTCATAGAGTTCCAATTCATCTTCTACCCTATCTTTTCGTGTTTTACCAAACAAACTTAAGTAATTTATCCCATTACATTCAACTTCTGTGTTTCTTTTGACATACACAACTCTCATTTTCATACTGCAAAGTGGGTAAAAATACAGTTACCCACAGCTATTTTTGTTTCTTTCAACACACATTCCTCAGAACCTATCCCATACAAACGTTCTACTGACATTTGCACATTTTAAAATTTCTTCATCCATTTTCCCATCTTTAGTAAACATTCTACCAAGGTACACAAATTAATCTACTTTCTTTTTTGCCATTTATAAATAACTTGCACTTATTCACTCCATTTTCCCTGTTAAACACGACTACCTTGATTTTCAGATCAGTACTTCTTGTTGCATCATTCAGTTTGTCTAATACTTGCTGCAAATCATTTGTGTTCTCAGCCAACACAATTTCATCTGCATACAAAAGAACATACACATTTATTTATTTATTCAATTTACAGTACTGTGCAAAAGTTTTAGGCAGGTGTGAAAAATGCTGTAAAGTAAGAATGCTTTCAAAAATATATATTGTAATTGTTTATGTTTATCAATTTACAAAATGCAAAGTGAGCAAACAGAAGAGAAATCCAAATCAAATCAATATTTGGTGTGACCACCCTTTGCTTTCAAAACAGCATCAATTCTTCTAGGTACACTTGCACACAGTTTTTGAAGGAACTCGGCAGGTAGGTTGTTCCAAACATCTTGGAGAACTAACCACAGATTTCCTGTGGATGTAAGCTGCCTCAGATCCTTCTGTCTCTTCATGTAATCCCAGACAGACTTGATGTTGATATCAGGGCTCTGTGGGGGCCAAACCATCACTTCCAGGACTCCTTGTTCTTTACACTGAAGATAGTTCTTAGTGACATTGGCTGTATGTTTGGGGTTATTGTCCTGCTGCAGAATAAATTTGGGGCCAGTCACACGCCTCCCTGATGGTATGGCACGATGGATCAGTATCTGCCTGTATTTCTCAGCATTGAGGACACCATTGATCCTGACCAAATCTCTAACTCCATTTGCAGAAATGCAGCCCCAAACTTGCAAGGAACCTCCACCATGCTTCACTCTTACCTGCAGACACTCATTCTTGTACCACTCTCCAGCCCTTCAGCGAACAAACCGTCTCCTGCTACAGCCAAATCTTTCAAATTTTGACTCATCAGTCCAGAGCACCTGCTGCCATTTTTCTGCACCCCAGTTCCTATGTTTTCATGCATAGTTGAGTCACTTAGCCTTGTTTCCACGTTGGAGGAACAGGCTTTTTGGCCCCAATTCTTCCACTTCTGGCCAGACTTCTCCGGACAGTAGATGGGTGTACCTGGGTCCCACTGATTTCCACCAGTTCTGTGCTGATGGCACTGCTGGACATCTTCTGATGTCAAAGGGAAGTAAGCATGATGTGTCTTCCATCTGCTGCATTAAGGTTCCTTGGCCGACCACTGCATCTACAGTCCTCAGTGTTGTCCATTTCTTTGTGCTTCTTCAGAAGATCTTGAACAGCACATCTTGAAACCCCAGTCTGCTTTGAAATTTTTACCTGGGAGAGACCTTGCTGATGCAGTCTAACTACCTTGTGTCTTGTTGCTGTGCTCCATCTTGCCATGGTGTATGACCTGTGACATGAAACTGTCTTCTACAACCTCACCTTAGTAGCAGAGTTTGGCTGTTCCTCACCCAGTTTTAAGCCTCCTACACAGCTGTTTCTGTTTCAGTTAATGACTGTGTTTCAACCTACATATGAAATTGATGATCATTAGCACCTGCTTGGTATAATTGGTTAATCATACACTTGACCCTAATTCTACAAGATCCCTGACTTTGTACAAGTGTACAAGTGTGCGAAGTGTGCAAATGTAAGAATGGATGCTGGTTTGAAGCCAAAGGGTAGTCACACCAAATATTGATTTGATTTAGATTTCCCTTCTGTTTGCTCACTTTGCATTTTGTAAATTGACAAACAATTACAATATATATTTTTAAAAGCCTTCTTACTTTACAGCATTTTTTCACACCTGCCTAAAACTTTTCCACAGTACTGCCGTCCATCATCCCCAGAGAGTGATTCTGGGCGGCTCACAATTAAAATCAAATATTAAAAACAGTATCCACATTAAATTAGCTAAAAAAATTATACTATACAAAAAGACTATATACATAAAAAGACTATAAAATTCAAGATGAAAGGGGGGCAGAATCAATTACCTCATGAGCCAGTTCCAATGATGCAAGCCCCCATCAGGCCCCCAGGCCAACTGGCATAGCCAAGATTTCACACTCTTCCTGAAGGCCATGAGAGTGGGGGCACACTGCAGCTCGGGTGGTAGGTTGTTCCACAGACTGGGGGCCACGACAGAAAAGGTCCTCTTCCTAGACCCTGCCAGTCAAAATTTCTTGACTGGTGGGGTCCACAACATGCCCCTTCTGCTGGACTGAGTGGGGCGGGCTGATATTCATTTCCCCACCCAACCTTCTTTTAATATCAGTGTTTCTTATACATACAGATAGTCCTTGTTTATTGACCACTTGTTCAGCAACTGTTTGAAGTTATGGCAGTGCTGAACGAGTAGTGCTTATGACTGGTCCTTGAAGTTCCAGCCATTCCAGCACCCCTGCAGTCATGTGATTGAGATCTGGGCGCTTGGCAACCGACTCGCACTTACAATGGTTGCAACATCCCACGGTCACGTGATCGCCATTGGCGATCTTCCTTGCCAGCTTCCCACCAGCAAAGTCAATGGGGAAGCTGGCAGGGAAGGTTGCAAGTTTGCTCTGGCAAATCGCTCTGTCTCCCACCGCTTTTTCTCCTGAGGAGCCCTTGGGTGTATCCCTGGCCTTGCCGCAGTTGCTCCATGCTGTGCACCCCCACCCCCAGCCATACTCCAGCCTGCTTGCGAACCTCAAGGAAAGGCTTGTTGTGACCAGGATTTGCAACTTCCTCCTGGCTTCCCAATTTACTTTGCTTGTTGGAAGCTGGCAGGAAGTTGCAAGTCCTGATCATGTGAGGCCTTCGCTTAACGATCCGCAATCCCCAATTAACGATGGCAACAGGGACTGTCAGGATTGCTGACACTAAGCAATGCAGTCAAATGACATAGCTCCTTATGACCACATCGCTTAGCGATAGAAATTCTGGTCCCAATTACCGTCATTAAGTGAGGATCACATGTATATCTATAAATGTATTAAACAGCCATTACCTATCCTTATCTTAACATCCTGCTCAATGCTCAATCATTTTTTAACTATTCTATTTATTCTCATGCATGTTTTTGTAATGATAGTAGTAATAATAATAATGTAAGATCTCATACATTACTACAATATACACACACATTTAATTATGTGCTCAACTTAGGAAATATCAGGATATGAATTGACAGAAGTAAATCTGAGTATGATCAAGCATAGCTCCAAGCCCAGGTAGGAGCATATACTGTGGTAATGAGGGTGGCAAAACATTAACATTTCTCTGCTCTCATTACATTGGCTGAATGCTGTCTGACAAGCGGCCAGTATCCTACTAGGGAAGGATGGATGGGACAATCTCTCTCCAGACTGCTGAGGCATGTTTGTAAGACATTCTACTGATAAAGTTACTTGTATTTGTTCTAACTTAGACTCTTTTTAAGCAGAGACAAGGGGATAAATTGGACAACATATTGACTGTCTATCCAGCATTCTTTTGATTATATGGACTCCAAGGATGTGACAGGATTCCTGGCAGAAGATACTCAGTTATATATCTCTACTCTGGGCTGGATAGGAGGTGTGGTGGATGTTCTCAGCCAGTGTGGTAAAGAATTAGATTGGATGAAACAAGTTTAAATTTTAATCCTAACAAGACAGAGTTGCTTTTTGTCTAGAAGCCATCAAGTTTGGGCACGGTCCCTCTGTTGACTCTAACCAAGATTGTTCTGCTGTTTACAAAGCTGGTCCTCAGTTTGGGGGTTCTACTTGTACAGCAGAAGGACTGTGTCCAGAGTCTCGACTTTGGCTAATATGCCAATTATGGAGCAGGAGGTGACCATCATGGATGTTCTCTTTATCTAGACATGCTCTACTTGGGGCTGCTTTTGAAGACCACCCAGAAACTGCAGTTGATGCATCTCTCATACTGGTGGGGGAAAGCCACTGTAGCATTGCTTCATGTGCACTGAGAATGCTGCACTGGTTGCCAGAATGTTTTTGGTACAATTCAAAGTGCTGTTTTTGACCTATAAAGCTCTAAATGGCATAGGTTTGTGTTACATATAGGACTGTCTTTTCCAGGTAGACTCTGCTGTTCCTATGCAATTAGCTCAGGAAGTGATGTTTTGAGCTCATCTCCCTTTGGATAGTAGGGGGTCTGGGGGCTTGAAAGTAGACTTTTTCTATGGTGGCCCCTCACTTTGGAATACTGTATATCATGGCTTTTTCAGTAGCCCAGTCTTGTAGATCTACTCAATCCTTGGGCTTGCATCAACAAGGAAGAGCCTCAAGCAAAATTCAAGAGTGTTTTTTTCTTTTGAAATTAGATTCCTGAAGAAACAGAACTAGAGAATGAAACTGAAAAATGGGAAAGGAATACATTGTGCACTAGTCTTCAACTTCAGATTTTTGTATTATGTATTATTTTGCCATTGCATAATACGGATGAAGGAATTAGTAATCCTAGTCATGAGCTTTCCTGGAAAAGCATGTTGTGATGTAAGCCCAGGAACTGAACAGCTAATGCAAGAAAGTAGTTTCCTACTCAGGATTTCTGACTGAGCACATAGCACCCTGGAAATCCCAAGCATTTTTCCTACTCACCATAGGTTTAATAACGCCTTGAAGGTTTGCACAGATGTGTGTGTGAATATATACTACATTTCTAATTTTCTTGTACTTTTTTTTTGCAAGGGAACATCTTAACCTTTTAAATTATAGTTTTGCATATACCTAAAATTTGCTTTCAAAATATATCTTATGTATTTATGTTGAATATCTTGATTTAGTGAACTCATTGCTTTATTTGAGCTGGGTCTTCAGTCCTGCTGGTTTTATGTTATTATTGTTGTCTATCAAAATATTACTTAATTCTACAATTTGCCCTGTGTCTTATAGTGGAAAGGATTCTTCTACTCCTTCTTCCCTTCCTCCTTCTCTTAAAATCAGCTTTATCCAGAGAATTAGAATCCCACAGATCTCGTGGTATCTACTGCCCAAGTCTTATTGCCAAACTCAGTAGTGGACACAACTCTGTGAAATGCCTGAGAAGTCGAAATCAAACTACCAGTAATTACACCACTTTAATAGCTTTTGTACTGCCTATATGTTCAAATGTTAGGAATTAAAAAACAACAACAATCCGTTGGTGAAGACTAATTTTAAAACCAGAAAGCTTACAAAGAGATGCATATTTTGCTCTCTACTGCTAAGTAAGGAAGGGTTTATTTTGGTCATGTCTGATGAAATAGTTTTAAGTGACCACATCTGACAACCTTGGGACTTGTTCCATGCATATCCAGATATACTTCTTTTCATTAATTGTACAAATGACAAATATAACCAGGTGCAGCCAAAGCAAAGAGATGGTGAATTAGGATGAAATGCGGCTATCGTTTGTGGTACGTTGAATCGTAGATCCTGGAAGCAAGGAAAATATTTGAGAGAAAAGGCTGCATCTCATTTCACAAGGTGGTCTTGTTCCTGAAGTATATTTTTCTTCTTAACTGCAGAAGGATGAAAGAATACCGGATATTCGGCTTGGTAACAAGGAAGATCTGCAGACATTAAGGGCTCTGCAAAAAACGGAGTTAAGCCATAAGGTATGTCTTGCTGCAACTGCAATTTTTTAACCTTGAGATTCTTACTATTGTGTTTCCAATCCATGTCAGTTAGAAAGACCAGATTTGTAATGTCACAGGCCATATATGCTTGCACCTTCAGTGAGTCAACAGCAGGCCCTCCCCTTGTATTGCATAATAATTTTTGGCAAGGCAGCCTGTCCCTGCCCCCTCCTGTCTACATAACGTCACTTGCTGAAAAAATGTTATCTTTCCTAATCTGCAATAATCAATTACAGACCAGACTAGAGTTCTTTTGCATGGCCTTTCTTGACAGGAATCATGGAGGAGGGGCAGACTGCATTAAAAAAAAAGTGCTGGTTCATGGATGCCTTCCAAAACTCTGACTCTCTATATGAGTTTGTGTGTGCGCGCGCGCGTGCGCACGCAGAAAGCAAGGGAGCATGTGCGAGAGAAAGGGTGAGGGAGAGTGATCTCCATGACAACTGACCCAGCCAGTCTGTGTACTCACTCACTCACTCTCTCTCTCTGTGCAATCATTTTGGATTAAATCTGCTCTGCGAAAGGTTCTGTGAAGGAGTTGTGGGAAGCACGGCAGGTATTTGACTCCAGCCCATGCTAGCCCTCCAGCCCCCTTGCTAATAGGGTGATTTTTTTTTTTTTTGTCTGGGAAATACAAAACCAAGCATGGCATGGAAAGGAAAGTCTGTTCTATGTCAGGTAATGAAAACTTTCCATTTTGTGTTTCTCTTCCTTCTTCCTTCTTCCTTCTTGCATTGTTTCTCCTTCGCTTTCGCTCTTTCCTGCTAAAGGCATTTATTCCGAATGGAATGTCAGCATATGTTTTGGAAGTCCCAGGCTCTTAGGAGTGATGTCATACTCAGCAGTTGGACTTTGTTAAGCAAAGGGGGAGGAAGTAGTGAGTTTTCTCTCCCCCTCAGTCCCTGTAGAGATCTTTTGGACTCCTTGGTGAATCTTGTACTGGGATTACTTCTGTTTTGTTCTATATTCCTACGACAAAGAGAGAGAGGCGGGAACATTGGGAAATTTTCTGAAGTCTGGCAGATGACAGATTTAAAACCACCTCAGTGATGATGGTTTCATTCAAGGTAATTCTTTTGCTCTCTTCATTCAGCATTTGCTGTATTTTTTCTGAGATGCCTACAGCTGCAATCCGAGACACATTTTTATGAGCATTACGTTTGCTCTATATGAACAAAAAATGTCAATATGATAATAAACACTGGAAAACTATATTTGTCACATTGACATTTTATGTTCATATAGAGCAAATGTAATGCTCAGAAAATACGTCTCAGATTGCAGCTGTAGGCATCTCAGTCACCAGAAAAAATACAGCAAATGCTGAATGATTATATATATGATTCATTTCTTACAGATGCTTTACTGGTGTCTTTGCTTTCTCAACAGTGAGTAGAATATGCAAGATTCTTTAGAAGCATGTCTTTTGGGGAACTGTTTTTGTTCTCAGCTTGTTGCATGAGAATTTGAATTGTTACTGGTAGGTGATTTAAAATAAAGATGGCTTAAATGAATTTCCTATGGAGGTAAAGCAGAAGTATAATTTTAACAGTGTATTCCAGAATATTGAATGAGAATGTTCTTATTATTTGTTTTTGCAGCGTTTTGTTTACTTTGGTTTGTCTAATAGGAGTTGTTCCTTAATAAAGGGTGAATGGTTTTATTTTTTCTTTTAGGGAGTGTGCAACAAGGATTTTCAACCCCTTTTATGGTAAATTCCTTATGGGTGCAGATGTAAGCAGAGGTTTAAGAAAATTCAGTTTAGATGAGCAATTAAATATTTAAAAGAAGTGCCTCAGGCTGTGATTTTATATTAGGTACCACTGGAGGAAAGAACAGCCAGTTAATGTTACAGGGCTTGTATAATAAAACCAGATAACCTCTTGTGGTAAAAAACATGCTATCTAATATACAACCAATACACTAGACTGACAGTAATAATTGGGGATTCTTGAAGCTATCACTGGGAGATCATCTAGGGACAGGGTTCACTGTTCACATTCTGATTATTGTATGAATATGGGACATTTATACTCCAGGCCTCAGTTTCTCTTCTCAGCATTTTCGGCTGGTTATTTTGAACTTCCGTCTGGTGAAATATCCTAAATGACATCTGCCATCCCACACTCCTTTTATTTCTGCTAAAGAAAGGCATGCAAAATGTAAAACTAATTGAAAGAGCAGACATTCAACAGGGTCATCATCCAGCAGGATACTTTTTAAAAACATGTTGGTGTCCAGCTTTTCCTCTTTCTTCTATGAAGAAATGCTGGAAATAATGAAATTTGGATAATTAAAGTTATCCAAGGAACGGGGGTGAGTAAGGGTATAGGAGAAGCTTGCTGAAATTTTACAGTCCAAAAGTCTGTTGGCTGATTTTTATGCTTCTGTAATCACCAAGTCTCTTCCATGCATTAGATCAAGCCTCTGTTAGCCACAGTTCTGGTTTTGACATGGGGAGTGGCTTGCAAGATTTTAGCTTTCTTTTTGAGTTGCTAAAACAGAGTGCCCTTTGTGTTCCACTGCACAATGAAAGACACTTCTGATTGGTGCCAGTGGGGCCTGCCAGCATAGTGTCAAATTGGGATGGCCTATTTCTACTTTCTGCAAGTTGATTGAAAATAATAGTTAGGCCACAAGATAGGTAGATTTTTTTTTCATTCGTTGCTACATTCATTGTAGCTCCGTCCTGGCTGGTTCATAAAAGAACAAAACACAGCACCCATTTTTCTGAAATGCCTTAAGTTAAATGAAAGAGGCAGGAATGGAATGTTGCATGATATAATTTTGACATCATATGTACACAGTGGTTTATCATTGGCCATAGCAAGGCCCTAGGCAACATTTAGGTTGTAGTCTCAGAGGTGAGCTCCACTGAATTCAGTGAGTCTTATTTTGGGGTAGACATGCAGAAGATTGGAGCACAAGTTATTTTACCCGTTATATTATATTATATTATATTATATTATATTATATTATATTATATTATATTATATTATATTATATTATATATATTTATACACACACACACACTCACACACACTGTGTATATATATCTCAAATTAACAGCTTTAAACAGCTGTAACAGCTTTTGAAATCAGTGTTGAGTCATTTATGTTGCTTTCTCATGAACTAATGGGTAAGAAGATATGTAATCATGACCTTTTGAAGTTTCAGTCAGATATATAGTACTCACAGGTACCAAATGCTTGAAGGAGTGTCTGAAAATGTGTCTGGATGACTCTGGACTCCTGCATGTATATGCATCCAGAGGATGATGCAAAAGCAGAGCATTTTTTGAGTCCTTTCCAGCCATTGGCACCAAATGCTTAAAAGGTCTATACTGTCAATTATATGTTATACAAAGCGGGCACTATAGCGCAGCACTGACAGATTTAAATCATTTTACTCTCTTTGATCTGAAAAACTCCAAATGGTCTTAAAGAAAAGTATTTCAGTGAAACTGGGATGTAGAAATTCCCACAAAGGAAATCAGAGCCCATCCAGACGTACACATTTATCACTATCCCTATCAGGACCTCTTTCCTCTTGAGCAACCTCAGAGGCTGAGAAAGAAGAGCTGGAAAGGTCTGTTGAGTACTGGATGCTATTGGTTAAGGCTTCTGGAAGCCACACCAGGATTCCCCCATCGCACAGATATTGCCCCCTGAGCCTAATTCATCTTTTTCTTAAATGTCTGTAGTGTCAGATGCACATGAGTATATTTGCACACAGAAACACTCATATACATACACCTGTATGCTCACTTCCAGCCCAGGTAAGATTTATACTCTTCAAGCTTGAAATAGAGCTCAGGAGGGTTTGATTTGATAGAGAAACGTCTAAATCTTGAATTTACCTCCAGCCTTTATTGGAGCAAACTGCTCTCTTGGATCTTTTAGTAGTGCAACTAATGGTCTACCTGGCAGCCTTGGTTTCATACCAAGATTGGGAGATGACTTTTGGACCCCTTTACAAAGCAGTCTAATAAAACCTTGTGGTCTGCATTTCAACCATGGAGTGCTGCCAATAATGGAATCTCTATTTAGCTCTCCCAGAAAATCTGCCCTTTTCAAATAAATTCAGTTCTTTTAAAATGGCTACAGAAATTCTGGTACAGTACTAACTAGACTAGGCTATTGATCTGATCCAGCAGGGTAATACTCTTTTTTTTCTTTTAATGAAAGTAGGTATTTTAAGGGGACAGAGGTTCTTCAATCAGTAAGTACCCTATGCAATATCCTCCTGCTGATAAGATAGGGATGATAAGAATGCTAGCCTGACATGCAGCATTGTGGAAGGTAGAGATGCACTAGATTCAGCCTGAACATGAAGCAAAAAGGCAGTTATTTATACGCTTTACTGGATCAGTTTCCTATTCTGGGGAGAGCTCAAGCAGGCTTTCTCCTCTGACTGTCTTAAACTGGAAGAGAAGGAGCAATAACCCTCCTAATCCAGTAATGATTGGATAGTGGCCCCTTTGCTGGTATAATGTTCACTACTGTACTTTTAAAATGGCTTCTTCAATATAGAGAATAAGATCTCCTTGCTGAGTTGAAGGGACATATGTGTAGAAGAGGGGTGTGTGTGTATGTGTGAAATTTGAGCCAGCTTGGTGTTGTGGTTAAAGGTACTGGACTAGAATCCAGGAGACTATGAGTTCTTATATTCCCTTGGACATGGAAGCTGGCTGGCTGACTTTGGCCCAGTCATGCTCTCTCAGCCCTAGACTGGGAAGTTGAGAAATATCTATCTACTAAGCTGCACTGGACCAGCATAGTAGACTATGGTCCATAACCTTCCTTTTGCAGGGGATTGATTCAGGCTGCTTCCCTGTGGCTTCTTGCGCAACAAAACAAGGGAAAAAAAAACTCCGACTGTGTGGACAGTCGTCCCTTTAATTACTGCTTCCTTTTCTTTCTGTCCTGGCTTTTATTTGCAACCTATGAAGTGTCCCTTTCCTCTTTTTATTATATAAAGCCAACCAGACTGGCAATTGAATCTGACTTTTATATGGGCTATCCTTTCTGTACTTGACAATAATAAGTTAACTTATGGGTTGCACGGTGTATGTGTGGGGTACATAACTCCAGTATTGTGTCACCATTTCACTTCCTCCAGGATCTGCTGCCTAAATGGTTTGGTTTGTCTAATGGTTGGGCTGCCCTTATTTTAAAAATACAAGATAGAATTCTGGATGAAAGGAAGACGAAGGAGATCTTCCTTATAAAATTGTGGGAGGGAGGGAGTGAAACTAAAATCAAATCTTTTTAGATCTAATCCTAATAATGTGGTATTGACCTGGCAATGCATCCATGTGATGGCTGGACACATACATTATGCTAAATCATTATGTCATTTGTATGCTTTTTTTCTTTTTGGAATGCTATGTATGTACTCGGTCATTGAGGTTTGTAAACCATACAAAGACTGAGTAGTTTTTGTAAGTCTGACATTTTGACTTCTAACTTCTAACACCATCAGTCAAAGGCAATGTATTCCATCTTTATTTCTTTAATTGTTTTTTTATGGTGAAATAACTCAGTGAATGGTGGGAAAAAAGACAAGATATTACAAATAGAAAGACTCTCCCCCATCCCTGCCCCAAATTTCATGAATGAGGCAGAAGGATTGCACAATAAAAGATTTTTCTGGAAGTGACTCTGCACTAGTTTTGTTTAATTTGGTTAATCATAGACAGTATTCTTGTAGCTTATAAATATATTAAAATATTTAGATATGAAAATCCTTCCTCAGTAAAGGGGTTTGGAATGGACAACCTTTCTGGTCTCATGACTTGCTATTTGACCAATAGTCAATTTTTAGAGTTCCTGCACCTTGCTTTGGAAAATGCAACATAAAGTACAGTTTTAATAGTTCTTCAGTACAATTTTCACATGATGGTTCTGAGTGAGGGCCTACAAAACAGATGTAATACCTGGATATATTGTCTTATCAGTGGGAAATTTAAAGTCATAATGTTATTAGAAAATAATTAGAAATGGAATTGTTAGGTGGTGTAGTGGGAGCTGCTGGCCCTTTAAATCATAAGCCAATCATATGGCCTCCCTCCCCCCAGAGGGAGTCACCTGACCCCTGAGGGCCAATAGAGGAAAAGAAGGGGGTTCTGCTAGGCTTTGGGTAGGAAGAGTTTTGGGTTTTTTGAGAGAGAGTTGGCTGGACTCCTGGATGAGGGGGTTACCTCAGGCAAGGTTGGGAACAGTTGTTTGGCTGTAGTTAGCATTGCATTAGGAGTTTTTTGTGCTTTATCTCTTTTTAACTGTGGGTTGTACGTGTAGAACCTTATCTTTTTTGGCAAAAGTTCATTTTTGTTTCAATCCTGTAGTTGACTGGTGGCTTTTTAGCATCCACCTCAGCTTGGCTGAGCTACAGGCTCCCAAAGTTTTTGTTTGTTTTCCCTTTCTGTAGTTAGCCAGACCCAGGGTGGGGTAAGGATTTCTCCTTCAATCCTCTCCTGGTTCCCCAGAGGGCTGGGGTGGAAGGGAGAAACTGTTTTATAATGGGATGGGGGTGGGAGCAGCAAAGGAACCTAATTTTCTAGTCCCTGTTAATCCCCGGGCAGAAGTTACCCTCAGACTGGTTTGACCCTGAGGCTGCTTTCCTTATGACACATGGTATGCAAACATTCCTTTCAGAATAAAATAAGATGTCATTTAAGACCTTATATATTATACCTTCATTGTCTGAAGTGTGTAAGATTTGATGCACATTTTGTAGGCCACCCCGCTGTTATAACATATTTTGGGCAACTGAAATGACATTTAAATCAAATGGAAATGGCCCACCTTAAAGGATGTAGAATGTTATCTTGTTTCTCTAATACTGTTGGGGCAGGCTTACGCGTGCTGGTATTTAAGAAATTAAGTCCTAATTCCAAGCACCATTATGAGAAAATAAGGTGGCCCTCCCAGCCTGAGCAACTCTAAATGTGTGGACTTCTAATTCCTGAAAGTTTATGGCATCTCGAGGATGTAGAGGTTAGGGAAGTTGGGAAGTGAAGTGCCAGTATTTCTGGATGCCCAGGTTGGAGAAGGCTAGTTGATAAATTAAAGCCAATAAGAACACATTAGAATCGGGGTTATAGAAGTTTTTTTTTTCTTTGTATGCAGAATACCTTGCTCTTAGGAAGATTATTACTCCCTTTGGCTAGGGAAACACGTTAGTATTCTTCTATATGTAAATTCCTGTTGGTCCAGGAATTAGTATAGTATGGGAATGCAGTGTTGAGAGCACAGCTTTGTTCAGGGAAGCGGTCCTTTCTAGTGTGGGAACATGTACTTTGAAATGAGGAGGTATGTGTGAGAAAGTAGAAAAGTTAGCAGTGAATTCAGAAAATGAACAGAGAGAGATTTTTGTCAACTCCCAGCCTAGTTGGTGTTAATCAGTGATCCTTGTTCATTCTTCTCTATCTTTAGTCTAATTTCTTTGGTGAGTTTATGACATCAGTTGCTCTTGTGATAGAAAACAGGCTCTTGGAACAGATACCAAGCACAACAACTTCTGGCATTTTCCCCACATGTTTGTTACAATTAAATTCTTCTGTACACATTTTAAATACATTCAGATTTTCTATTTCTTGATGATGATGATGATGATGATGATGATGATGAAGAAAAATAATGTCTCCAACCCTGAAGAACTAATAGATTTGGTGGTTACTTGATATAGAGCACACAAAGAGGTTGCAAAGGAACCTCCTTGATGAGTGTGTGGTTTGCCACCTAGATAATTCTAAGAGAATCTTGGTAGTGGATAGCAGCAAGGTGTCAGCCCTTCAAGGTAGACCAGACTAGGAAACCAAAATTATGAAAGCTAATACTACTTTTATTCTAAGGTTACAGTAGCAGAATCTTGCAAGTCTAAATATGCTTCCCCCTCCCTTCCTTTACAGTATCTTTGTGAAAACTAGGAAGGGTCAAGTCTGAAATGCTTTCTCAAATTACATTTCTGCCCTGGACTCAAATTTCTTTCATCTGACCGTTGTCTTGGATGTGATTCTTCCTCCTGTTCCTAAAAGTTATTCCTTCTGCCCATTACATAAGGTGTTAGGCAATTTTGTCATAGCTCAGTTGTAACTGATGAAGTTGCATCTTCATTTAACAATGTTGTCTGGACACTAGCCTCCAGACAACTTTTTCAGCATCTCCAGCTTGGCCTGTGTTGGTAATATATAGCTGAGTATCATCAGCATACTGGTGATACCTCACACCAGACTGAGAATGACCTCTTCCAGCAGTTATTGAATAGTTGTTAAATAGCTTGGAGAAGAAGATCGGATCTCCATATTGGAGCAATAACAAGCTTGATTGCTCCTGTCCTATGTTTGCAATTGGAATTGCCCACTCAGGTAGGAATGGAATATTGAAGAACAGTGCTTCCAACTTCCAGTCTTTTTAGATGGTTCAGAATAATACAATGGACATTGGTTTTGAATGTTGTTGAGAAGTCTGAAAAGACCAGGAGGAACGTACTCTCCCTTTCCAGGTCCTAACAAAAATCCTAGAGTAACCAATACTTTTCCCATCCCATGTCTGGGTTTGGATCATGACTGGAAGAGATCTAGATACTGTAATCTACTTCTAGGATTTTCTGTAGCTGATTCTTCTCCAACTTCTCAACATTTTTCCTTGCAAAGGATAGGTTGGAGACTGGGTGGAACTTGTCTAATATACCTCAACTCAACTCAGAACAATCCCAGTTAACATTACAAGATGTCACCCACTCACTTCACATGGCTCTGCCCAATTGGCATTTTAGCCTAAGTAAATACTGTACAACTTTATCTACAAAGAAACCTGCAAGAAGATCCTAACTACCAACAAGTGCTTTGATCCTCCTGTCCCAATATTAATGGGAAGTATCATGTTTGCATGTCCTGCTTGTGTTACCACCTCCTGTTGATCACTGGGAATATAATAAACTGTACTTTAATTGCTCCATAATCATCTTCTTTATATTCTTTGTTAATTTCTATTCTGTAAGAGAGAGAGGGTTTAAAGCTTTACTTATTTTAAGATTCTAAATAATGAGAAAAAATAAGAAATTAAAACCTCAAATGCCCCCTCCCTCCCAAAAAAGCAGAAAATCTGACATTAGGCATTTAAGGGAAACTATTCAAAAGAAAAACTAAAGTGCAATTTATTATTAATCCAGCTGCAGAGCACAGGAATTTAATATGCAGGTTACTGTTAATTAAAAGCATAGGAAACCTCAAGAATCTGAATAGTATTTCAGGACACTGCTTGGACAAAATGGCATTTCACCTCTTTGTAACTGTAAACATTCTTAAGCTCCCATTTCTATTACTCTTCCTTCCCCAAAAGTGAGATGTGAATATAACATAGGAGAACATCCCCATAAAAGACTGGCTTACAGTTATTTGACACTGCAGTCCTCTAGATTATCCGTAAAAGTTAGTGAACAAGAGAGGACAGTTCCAGAGAAAATATAGTGTGGATGAAATCTGGGAAGGAATGAAAGAGAGGAAGGCTTTCTTTCTGCTACTGAAGAATTGCATCTTTAAAGGCTTTGAAATCTATTTTGGGGAATGAGATAGTGATCCCAAGGTAGACATACTAACCTCAGATTCTGGCGTATGTGGGAGGATGCTCATGTTATATTCATATAACTCACTGAGCCATGGTTTACTTAATCATGATTTAGCCATTAATTGGGCTCACATAATGTGCTAAGCCAAAATTTGGCTTGCTTGTTTGGTGTTTGATGTGGTGTGGAACCCATCATGAAGTAGGCACATCATTAATTTCTTTCTTAAAAGCCTTAGTTTGGTGATGGACCTTGTATTGATAAACTCTGTTTACTATTTTAATTAAGTTGTCTAAAATGGATTCCTGTTTCCAGCTCAGTCCTCTTACCTTTGGACCAAACTATGGAACCAGAAAAACATTGTGTGTGATATGTTTCTCAAACCACTGAGAAATTAACCCATGTCTGGATCTTCATCCTGAATTTTAAGCTCTGAGTAGAAAGATTCTTGGTCATATCTTGCACAAGTAAGAATTAACATAGCATGAAAATCAAATGGGTATCACAACCTACTTACAGTATACTTTTGGTGCCTCTAGGCAATTCCAAAAACCAATGAAAGCAAAGAGTCGGAGATTGCTGGGGAAGCCATCAGGTCTGTATTTAAGTCTTAAGTTGTTAATCAATAAAAATGAGCAGAAACTAATTGACTCAAGACAACTCAGTGAAATCAATGGAAGTTTCAGGGCAGAATGATTGCTCCTTATTTGTACATATGTTACTCTGTCTTATTCCTGGATAGATATTGTGAACTTTCCCTGCTGGTTTTCATTTATTGCTGGATGGACTGCAGACAACTAATGTAAACAGTATTGTTACGTGGTGTCAGTAGTGACTATTTTACCATTTCTTGGGGATTTACAACCAGCTGGAGGAAACTAATTTGGAAAACTGAAGCCAAGGGCAATCAAATATTTCTCAAGTATTAATTTTTCTTAAGCCAAGAGGAAAAGCTGTTCTTTATAATCCTATTTAAAGGCTTGGCCAGATAACCTGTTCAGCATGTTACTTTCCTCCTGTCCTGCAAAGGAAGGTACTTTCCAGAACACAATTTGAAAGTATACAACCTCCAAATAGGAGAACTGCCAAGGAGATGAACTGACTAATTTCAAAGCAAACTTGAAGAATCCTCAGATTACTTTCATTTCTGGAAAATCCTGTTTGAAGTCTTAGGGTGAAGTCTGAAGTTTGTGTGTATGACAGACAGACAGACAGACAGAGAGAAATGGCAGGGTGTGAGGAGGGACGAAGGATTAATCAACTTCTCAATGCTTACACTTGAAACTGGCTGTTTGCAGTTCCACCTTGGTAGGCTAGTATGATCTAGTATGAGTAGCAGATCACAATGAAGTACTGGGTCTCACATACCTGAGAATAATGTCCTGCATATCTAGTGTTATCACAATCACTCTTCAGTAGGTTCAATCTGAATTGACATGACCTTGCTATCTGAATGCTGGAAAAGCAACATTTCTGAAAGAGAAAGTGGTCTTCCTTACAGAAAGGCATTGGGATATTAAATAACACCTGTATATGTAACCTGAAAAAGTCCAGAGATCATAAATACTTAAGTATATAGTTTCCCAATAGTATGTGTACCTTCCTCTCCAAAGCTCAGTAGCAGCCAGGTAAGAGGAAAGCAAGCCCTATTTTCAGGGTTGGCTAAGATATTTTGTGGGCTTAAGCAAAGGATAAGATTATGCCCCCTCTCCCCTTTTCATAAACAAAAAGCAAACACATTGGGAACCATGTTTTATTCAGGGTGGAAGCATCTACAATAGCAGTGTCTTTTGCCACATCTCAGGGCAGCAGGCTAGCTTAGGTGGGTGTAAGATAAGGTATGTGGCACATACAGATCCGTCCACCAGCAGAAGGTGAAGACTGGGAGGAGGGAAGGTTCAGGAGAAATGGCCAGAAGGTCTGTCAATAGTGCCCCTCCCCAGCTTCTGGCACATCTCAGTTGAAACAATTGCCTCATTGTGCATAAAGATAGGGCTGCCCTTTTTTGTCTGTGCATGTAACAATGGTGGGAATGCTATGTGGCTGAACTGATTATAATAATAAAGGTACTAGATAAACCCTGTAAACAAGCCCTGTGGAACTGAATCTGCTAAAGTTTCAGGTGTTCACAGTGGGACAAATGCCAAATTCTACACTTAACTTTTCTCTTCTTTCCAGTGATCCAATGAAGAGAGTTTCCAATGGGAACAGTTTAGTTTCCTTCTTCCCAATGAAGTTGGTGAAGTTGCTGTCTTCCCAGAGGCCATGTTTGTAAATTACTAGGTATCAGGTGCAGATATTCACTGATTTTTGGTATGGCTGCCTGAATTATGGTGGGGAATCTAATTCATTCTCCTTTAAGTGATCCTAAGTCTTAAAAAAATAACAGAGCCTTGGATCCTGCTGCCATCACTGACTGATTGATCTCCATCTGGTTGGAGAAGAAAATTATGAGCAACACATAGTTTGGTGGGCTACATTTTTTTAGCCTACAGGCTATGTAGGTTAGAACAACCAAATGTGGAAACAAGGGAATTGGTCATTTTGCATCATTTAATAGGCAAACACTATATAGTATTATAATGCAAATCAATGCCTGCTTGAACTTGGACTTTCTATGGGTCATTGAAGCTTGGATGTCATTACTATTTCTTCATGAGCCTTTCACAGAACTGTATGGTTTTGCAGCTTTGTGTTTCTTCATGGCTCACTGGACCAGGCTTTTGAAGAGTCAGGGTGCCCTAATTCAGGAGCTGCACTTTTAACAAACACATACACCTGTTCACACAGAGCTTTCTGAATCAGTGGATATCTTTGGCACAGGAGATTATATTCAAGTCATTCATTCATGCTAAGTTGCAAGATGAATGGAGAGAAAAAAGCTTTTGCAATGTATTGGGAGCATGGATACTTTTGTTCAGAACAGAATATTATATGATATTTTTTGCATCCATTTTTTGCAGGATACTATGTGACATTTTTTGTATTTTGTTTAGAAAGAAAGGGAAGTATTGTCAACCATCATGATGCTCCCGTGTTTGAGTAATACTGTAATATTTTTCCTCTAGATGAAAATCAAACTAATTATTGCCTCTGCAAATCATGAGTGCAAATCATGAGTTCTCATTAGAGGTTTCCTAGTATGGGTATGGTGGAAACTAAAATGCAGGGCTTTGCTTGATAGAGAAATAATACCAATGTAAAGCATATATGGAGTGTAGACAGAGTTATTTTAATGGATTCAGTGTATTTTCTTTCATATTATTTTGGTGTGAAACTACTCTGTTATAATAATATTAGCTTATCCTTATATTCTCATAATGTCCTTACCTCAAATGTGTATGGGTGTCTCATGAAGGTGATTTCGAATTGATGGAACAACAATTCTGTGTTCCCTGCTAAAGCTTCTGTTTGTTTGTCTTTATCTAAAGTCATATATTGCTTTAAGGATTATAGTGGAAAGATAATGAATCTATTAAAATGAGTCTTCAGACTGGACTACTACAATGCACTCTACATGGGGTTGCCCTTGAAGAATATTTGGAAGCTTTATCTGCAGAATGTGGCAGCATGGGCAGTTAACGGTTCTGGCTTTTCAGTGCACGTGATACTACTGCTCTGTGAGCTGCATTGGCTTCCAGTATGTTTCCAGGTGCAATTCAAAGTGTTGGTAGTCATCTTTAAAGCCCTTTACAGCTTGGGACTGGATTACTTATGGGACCCTCTCTTCCTGGTTGTTTCTACCTGTCTTACCCAATCTAGCAGGAGAGGCATACTGTTGGCTAAGGAGGTAGGGCCCAGAAGGAGAGACTTTTCTGCCATGGTGCCCAATCTTTGGACTATCATCCCTCCGGAGATCAGACTGGCCCCACCCCAACCCTGACCCTGCTGACCTTCCGCAAGGCTTTGAAAACAAGGTTTTGTGCCCAAGCCTGGGGCCCCAGATGTGTGTCGGAGCCCATATCCTCGTTATGTTAATGGTTGTTTTATGATTCTGGCTGTTGTGCATTTTTATTTTTTGTACTGTATGTGTTTCATTTAGTTATTTATTTTTATTGTAAACCAATCAGAGTCACGAATGTGAGATGCAGTGATATAAATAAATTAAATAAATAAATAAATAAATAAATAATGTAAAAATCAGTATTAGATATATGCGTTGAGCTTCTGAAAGTCCAAAAGGAGGGTGTTGGATAAGTATTCTCTGTTAACTTTAATCAAATATAGAAAAATATTTAATAGATTAAAAACAGATGAGAATATTCTATAGTAGTCCACTGTAGATACACATAGTGTATTTTAAAAATTTTTTAGCCTGAACATAAAATTTGCTGACGAGATATTCAACATTTTCATACTATCAGTAAATCACAAAATAGGTTTTTATTGGAACTTCAGGTATCATAACAATACTTGAAGGTAGATCACAGATTACATAATTAAAGGCAGCTACAACCAAATCACTACTAGGTCAGTTATGTCTGAAAAAAAAAACTTTTGGAAAAAGAAGTTCAAAATCAATGCTAATACATAATTTGCAAGGGAGAATGTTAACTTATAGTGCTGCTGCCACAACGTCCTCCTATGAGATCCCAAATTTAGCTGCAGTTAAGGAATAGTCATGACTACCCCTCAGAACCACCAGTAAGTTCTTAGGATGAATTACAGAATTGGTGTCCCAGTCATGTATCTAAATATATTTATCATTAGCTGTAAAACTAGTTTTGCTTGCCTTTTCCTATGGACAGCTGGATTACTCCTCGGAAACAGCTTGATAAGTGAGATCTGATATATGCCAAAACCAAGCATATGTTCCAAAACGGAAATATGCGATGTATTAATAAAATGCAATCCCTAGGTGAATACAACATTTACATTTGTTCCAGACGTCCATCCTTACATGGAGTAATTTATGAATGAATGTATACTTGGAAGATCTGTATTTCAATTTTAGCATACAGCATGCTGTCCAATTTCCAGTTTTACATATGAACACGAGAGAAGCAGAGCCCATAGAAGACAATGGGATTATAGTATATAGGAGGGTAATTAGTCACACTGTGACCAGTGTGCTGATTTTTGAATGTCGCTGGAAAAAATAACTAATGGACCAGGTGTGATACAGACCACAATCTTATGCTTTGAAGTAGAGAAGAGGATGGCATATTTTATCAGCAGATGATAAATAACTTTCATTTGGAAAAATAGCTGCAGATATAGTAGCCGTGCAACATAAATGTTACTCATTTTTTCTTTTTATTTAGTTTGCCCTCTTTGTTTCTCTTACGTTCATTACTGAGAGAGATTCTTTTATTTTTCTTGGTGAAATTTTTATAGCCAATCTTAGACTCAGCAGATTACCGCCACAAAAGCAATGTAAGAAAAAATCAGTGCACTCCAAATCATGTTTTCTCATAAGTACTGTATGTTCTATTTCTAATGAGTTAAATAAGACTTGCTCCCTGCTGAGAATGGGAATGATAAAATTAATAAAGAGAATTAATGCTGAGTTACTTCTATTTGTTCTTCTTTTATATACGTTTATTAAAAGTTCTAAAGAGAACATAAAAATTAACACAAATTAATACAAAATAAAGAAAAGGGATCAATTTTCCCATTGATCCATTTGTATGTTATTATAGCCAAAATTTTTAGCCCATTTTATCATACATTCTTTCACTTGTTCTTCTGTCTCATATTTCAGCAAAAGTTTATACATTTTAGTAATAACATGTTCATAGTTGGTATATAATTCTATTTCAAACTCAGTCTTACTTTGTTCAAAACCATAAAATCTTTTATCCCTTTTAAATCTTTCTCATAATTGTATATAAGAAAATGATTGACAAGTATATCCTTTTGTTGTCAAATCTCTTGATTTGATTTTACAATCCCCTTGAGAAAATTCTAGTATATTGCAGTATGTTAACCATCTATGTTTACTTATCATTTCTTGTCTATAAAATGCTTCTTGTGCTGATAGCCCCAGAGGTGTTTTCAGGCACAACCTTGATTTATATTTATTCCATACTCTAAGAATGGCCCACCTAACATAATGATTTTTAAAATCTACATTAACCTTAGCTTTGTCATACCATAGATACCCATGCCACCCAAATCTCAAATCATGTCCTTCTAGCTCCAATAGCCTTCTGTTTCTTAACAACACCTACTCTTTCATCCAAACTAAACAACAGGCAGCAAAGTATAATTTCAAATCTGGTAGACCCAATCCTCCTCTTTCCTTTGCATCTTGTAGTGCCATATATTTAACTTGTGGTTTTTTCCCCCTACCATACAAATTTAGATATGTCCTTCTACCATTGCAAAATGGTACGTCACTTGTCAAAACAGGTATTGTCTGAAACCAAAATAACATTCTAGGTAAAACATTAATATTAATGACAGATATTCTACCCAATAATGACAATTGTAGTTAATCCCATCTTGACATATCTTTTTTAACTTCATTCCATGTCTTAACATACAGTAGTTATTTTGAAATAACATGCAATTCATATTTGTCATAGTTATACCCAAGTATTTTATCTTCTTCTCAATCTTAAAACCTGTTTTATTCATCAACTCTGTTTGGTCTGGTATCTTCATATTTTTTGTTAACATCTTTGTCTTCTGTTTATTAATCTTCTATTTGTTCTTCTGATAATAGTTTGATCTGGGATTTCAGGCAACTAATTCAGCATGCTTTGCTGCAATCATCTATCCCTCTTACTACATTCTTAAACCACCTTCCAACTTCATATATATTCATATCATAATTTGGTGTCTCTAAATCAACAAATCTACAAAAATGTTTTCTTTCATTCAAACATTTATTAATGACCTGATCAAAAGAGCAAAAGTCTACACACTTCTGTCCATACCCCATTATCACCTTTTGCACATTTTCAGTCAAAATTCTGCCAAACATCTTTCCAGGGAATTAACATACTAATTCCCTTGTAATTTCTCCATTCACATTTTCTACTTTTCTTTTTATAAAGTGGAACAATAACAGCATTCTTTCTGTTGTCAGGCACAGATGCAATTATCACAAATACATTGAACAACTCACATAGTCATTCCATAAGCAAGTAAAAAAAATTCCCAGAACTCCAAAAAGATGGCATTTTTGCCGGAGAATAAGCCCCACTTTTTCCACTGTACTTTACAGAAATTACTGTGGACACCCTTGGAGCCTGTGCTTGAGTAAACTTCCGCCCCTCCTCAATTTCTCATAGAACCCATCAAGTTTTCATGGAATCCCTGTGTTCCAAATAATATAGTTTAAAAACCCTGCTTTAACATTTCTCCAGTTAACATCAACACCTACAGCTATAGCATGTTCACCTTTCTCACAGCAGTTATGACTTCCTTTTGATCAGTTTTTTCTTGGATGGTAGCATTTATAGCATTCATTTCAGTTTCCTTCTTGAATATCATCATTATTTGATACAAAACTCTAAGATAATCCTTTCAGCATGTCCCTCACTTCAGAGACCCAAGAATGAATGAGAATAGGAGTTGTTTGGTGAATATTTGTTTAAAGGTCTGCTTGCTTCAAACAAGTGGTATAAACTTAAGACTATTCATACATACACATGGCAAAAGTATGAATATAAATCTAAAAGCATGATTGATTTGCTTGCTTATGATAAATGACTGAGAAAATTAATAAAGGATACACAGGTGATAAGATGTTCTGAATATGGAGTCCTTGGGGTTCTCTGAGCTTGGTTGTTTTCTTGCAAACGTTTCATTACCTGGCAAGGTAACATCTTCAGTGCTCTGAATATAGAAGTGACTAGAGAGAATGCAAAGCAATTGTAATGGAAATAAAAGATAGTTTTGGAAGTGTGTGAAGAATGAGGCATCTCCACGATAATGGATAGAATTAAAAATAGAAGTGATGAAATTATATGGGAAGAACTGAAGTGTTAGCTGTTTGTCTTTAAGATCGTTTTCCCTTTTTGTGAGGTTGTACAGTACATAGTTAAATTACAGATTTAATTTAATTTAGAAGTTTTTTAACGGAAAGTATAAAAATTTGCAAAGGAAGGAATATCAATGGCTATTGACCTGGATGATTGTGTGTCCTCCCCACTGGCCTCTTGCCACCCCCCCGGCCCCTCACCCAGTGAAAGCAGCATGTGTTCAGTATCAGTTGCTAGGAAGCATAGCAAAAGAAAGCTATCACCCTCAGATCCAGTAAATCTGATTTATCAGTATAGATTATGAAATGGAATGCTGGACCGCATCTACTTGATCCAGCAGCGCTCTTATGCTCTCATGTTGGAAATTGACTCTTCTCACAACAGAAGGGAAGAGGGTCTGCCCTTTGCTGGATCTGGAGTCTCCTACAAACTAGAATTGGTAGCTATGGAGGTCCCATCCCGTCAAAGGAAATGGTGGATTGCAGTTTTCTCCTGATAGGTCATCTCCTTAGATAACCATGTTAGTTTTCTTATCTTGTGATGTGTAATAGCCTCAATAGCAGTTCCATGCTATGAGCCAAAGAAAAAGAGAGTGAAGCAAGACATGGAGGGAAGTGATAACTGGGGTGAAGAGAGAAGAGAGAGAACAAAACGTGTTTTCCTGACTTGGGCCATGTGTGAGCTGAAATATTGATTATGGTGACCTTAAATACATTGGATATTAGCTGGTTATTTGTTTTGGAGCTGAATTTATGGTGACACTTTTGTCCTTTTAAAGCCCCAAATGACCCAGGATTCTATCAATAACACCTTCTATATAAACCTACCTGAGTAAGCCTACTCACGTTGTCCATCATATTTGTATTAAAGTTGATATTAGGTATAGATTATTTTAAATCATGAGCTCCCATATGAGAAACACTGGATAGTTTGCACAGGTAGACTGATATTGGTCCTCTAAAGACAAACTAACATCCTGAATTTCATAAAGGATAACATTAAGATTTTTCATTATTTCCTTCTTTCTTTCCTTCTTTCCTTTTCTTCTTTTTCCTCTATTTTAAATTTGGAGTAATTTAAACATTATGATTTCATTGTTCTTAAGAGATTTTTCTAGATAGCAGAATTAAAAATAGATTGAAATTTCAATAAATTTACCATCTGCAGATGTGTGGAAGACTGTCTGATATTAACACACCATTTAAGATTGCTGACTGACTTCAAATTTGTTGCTTTTGCTTAAAGTTTTCAGGGCAAGGTTGAAATTCATTCAAGGTTAGAATAAGCTTTGTTAAGATAAAGTCTAAGAAAAGAATTCTGATTTGTTTAAGAGATGAAGTCTTGAACTTCTTTAAGAGAAGCTTGTTAAAAGATTGGAAAGAAGGAACGAGAGAAACATTCATATATAGCAAAAAAGGAAGGCCTGTGGGGACTCAGTTTAGATCTATGATTTATTTGATTCTGGAGGTGGCATTGCAGAGGATCAAGTGCAGAAAAAAGCTTATGTTCCTAAGAATCTGAAATACAAAGGTGAAAACAACGGATACATGTCCTTTCTAGTGGTTTAATGAGACTAGTGGATTGCCAGGAATCTCTCATTGGCTCTCATTTTCCCATTTGTGGTCATAGGCTTTTGCCAAAAGTATCTGAGAATTCAAAGGCAAACATTCTGGTTGATAATGCATTCTGCCTAGCCAAGCACATTATAGAAGGTCTTTTCTTTTCCCACCATTCCAGAGTGATATTTGAGTTTCCTCTGAACTGCTGTGTTAGAGGGCCCACACTCCTAGTACAGCCAGGAGGGCAGTGTCATTTTGTGGATTACTGTTAAGTAATGTGGGTTTTCACATTCCCCCTTGTTATTCTTATATAAAAGATATTTATGTTGGCTTGGTTAGCAAGAAAAAAAATAATGTTCTGGAACCTTTTGATTTCTTTTTCATCTCTATGCATATATACAAGGAAATATTTTTAGAAAGGGAAAAGGCCTAGATCCCAATTCACTCAACATTTCTCACTCCATACATAACTTTCTGGGACCAATCCTGATCTTGATCTACAAAGTAGTAAATGGGTTGTGAGCTAATATTCCTAGAATGTCAGCTTAGTTAATTTAGTTTTGTTTGTATGAAGTAGTCTGTATTTTAATATGAAGTGAATGCATGAACTAAAGAATTTATTTTAAAGATCCCTGCTGCCCTATCAAAAACCTGGAAGAAAAATCTATTATGAAATGCCTCTTCGCACATATGTACTGTATGCCTTTTGTTCATATATTCCTTTTGTTGTTTATTAATATTTCTTTTGCTGTTTATTAATCAAGATATTGCCGAGACTCCGCTCTGTAAGCACTTAAGAGCTCTTGTTCTGTCTTTTGTGACATCATAATTCAGGGTATGACAGACAATTGGCCATTTTGCAAAAATGTTTTTCATGTCACAGCCAGAGGATCACAGTTCTAGGGAGGCCTGGCAACAGACACAAATGAGAAGCTGCCTGAAAATGTAGATTATGCTTTTATAAAATTTGCACGGTGAAAAATGTATAATGGTTAATAAAGGTAAATAAGGAAACATACTGTATTTCTAAATGAAAATAAGGTTAGCTAGTCTTTTTTTTTTTAGCAATGAGACTTGAGTGGAGTAATGTGACACACAGGATATATTATTCCACATTTGTACAATATGACAAATTATAATTTATATAGATGCATCTGCCCTTAATGATAATGATGTATCTTAGAATTACATATACAGGTAGTCCTCAACCTAAGACCATTTGGTCAGCAACCATTCCAAGTTATGACAGCACTGAACGAATGGTGGTTACGACCAGTCCTTGAAGTTCCGGCCATCCCAGCACCCGCGCGATCATGGGATTGCATCTGGGTGCTTGGCAACCCGTTCACACTTACGATCGCTTGTCAAGCATCCCATGATCAGATGATCACCATTTGAAACGTTCCTGGCCAGCTTCCCCAGAAAGTCAATGGGGAAGCTGGCAGGAAGGTTGCTCCCCACCCGCGCACCCTCCCTGACCTGCACTGTGCGTCCCTCTCACGCACACCCTCCCTGACCTGCGCTGTGACTCTTGCGGGCCATCTCCGACCCATGTGGTCCTCCCCACATCGCACCTCTTCCACACCCTCATGAACCCTCCCCAACTCTCACTGTCTTTGACCCATCTGGCAACTTGGACACCATCCCCAATCTGTGCAGTGACTCTTATGCACCCTCCCCGACCCTTGTGCACCCTTCCTCATTCCCTCCCCTATTTGGCAGCAGCTGCTCACCTGCCTATAGGCCTGTAACTTCCTGCCAGCGTTCCCACTGACTTTGGTTGTGGGAAGCCAGCAGGAAGTTGCCTTGCTTAACGACCACGGGATTCAGCTTTACAACCAAATCATTTCGTGATTGAAATTCTGGCCCCAATTGCCAGTCGAGGACTATCTGTAAGCACACCCACTCCCCTCTCTTCATCCCATGTGACTGGCAAGAGTTGTAAACCAGGGTTCAATTTCTTTCCAATATATTCTTGGTTTGTCTTTACAAATGAATCATAAAATAAAATAAGGGGGTGTACCACGATACACAAGAGGTGCCACGAGGGTTGAAGAGGGTGCGCAGGGGTGCGGTGCGGGTTGGGGAGCTTGTGCAGGGGTGCACGGGGGTGCGCAAGTGGCCGGCGCGGTGCGAGTGCAGAGGGGCTAGAGAGGGTGCACAGGTGGGGGAGACTTACCCCAGTGGCTTGTGACCTTCCCTGCTGGCTTCCTCAATGACTTTCTGGGGAAACTGGCAGTAAGTTGCAAATGGTGATCACGTGATTGTGGGATGCTTGGCAATTGGTCATAAGTGCAAATGGGTTGCCAAGCTCTCAGATTATGCTTATGTGATGTGGGGATGCTGGGACAGTCTGAACTCTGAGGACCAGTCATAACCACCATTCATTCAGCAGCATCATAACTTTGAATGGTCCCCGAGTGAATGGTCATAAGTCGAGGACTATCGGTGTACTATCCTTCTCTCCAAAATAACCCTTTTGTCATTTGCATAAACTGCCATGGTGAGGGAAAAGGCTCCCTACAACCAATCATAGCATCATCCCAGAGTGTAGAGATCTTGGAATAGTCTTAGTTTTATCATTTACACCAGCTCATTGTTTCTGATTTTTTCATCCTGAGCGCTTGTAAGATGATGCTTTTGTGAACTGTCTTTGCTGGTTGTTCTGCGTAATGACTGTTTTCTTTTATGGAAAAGACCAGGAAGTAATAAATTATTTTTTTTAAAAAGAGCTCAGTTTTCATTAAAAGGAATCACACTTTCTCTAGGCTCAACCTCCAATAATTAGCTGCATTGCATTCAAATAGTGGCATTGTTGTTCCTTATGATTACCCCTTTTTGTTTTGTACGAACATCTCTCAGATGATCTGCCTGAAGTTTGGCATGGATTTTCCTCATGCCATGGAGCATTTTTGCTGTAGATTTCATCACAATCTGTCTCAAAACAAAGATGGACACTTTAAAAGTATATTTCAGTGTTGAAAATCCCTGCATCCCGATTTCTGTTGTACATTTTATCCTGTCATAATAGTCTTACACTTCTGCAAATAACTTGTTTTGATTACAAAAACACACACACAAGCATTACAGTCATTTAGCCATGTATGTTTTTTTCCATGCTAAACAATGCAAAAGCAGAACTCAGTTTTTCCAAATCACCCTCCGGCATGGCAACTAGTTGCAATGGACACTTCTGGACTAATTGGCTATGGGGTGGGAGCCCAGAGCCCTGATTCTGAAGCTCTATATAGGCTTGATTTTTTTTTAAAAAAATCTGGGAATGGATAAGATTAAGCAATGCCAACTGTTTTAAAATGTTTAAATTGTTTAATTTGACCTATTCAACTTTACACAGCTGTAGATTCTCATGCCAGTTCAAAATATAGTATGTAACTCAACACAGGAGTATCTTCTAATATTTAGTAATACAGAAGAGCTGAGATCCATAGTTACATAGCAGTCACGAACATGAGCCTTCTGAAATACATTTTGTGCCTTGCAGTTATGTTTTGTCAGTCTTTATTAATAATAAACAAATGTGGAATGACAGTAGTGAATAGATAGTCTTCGTTTAGTGGCCACAATTGGGACCGGCAACTTGGTCATTAAGCAAGGTGGTCGCTAAGTGAAACTGTGACTGTGCTTATGATCTTACTTCAGTTTTCCTGCAAAGGTTGTAAATGTGAAGATTGGTTGCAGAGTTACTTTTTCATCACCATCGTAACTGTGAATGGTTGCTAAATGAGGCAGTTGCTAAGCATGGGCTACCTGTAGTTGCATAAGCTGTAATTACTTTAGAGGCAGCTGAGCTAAGTGCAATGTGGATCTTAAATGTGTCATTTTGGCCACAAAATGAGTTCTTAGAATGTTTTAAATTCTGGATAGTTTGGAATTATCCAACTCAACTCTCTCGTGCTAGTTGTTTGAAGAGTAGCCTGGAAAATCGCATGAGAGGAATTATAAGAAATATACTCCCCTTGGCAGAAAGGAGTAAATTAGAGAAGCAAAGAAATTAAGAGACCCTACATGGAGAGCAAATTTTGTTTCCTCATCAGCCAATTCCTGATGAGCATGATCATCATACTTTTACTGTAAGCATAATGTTACTGAGTTGCCCAGTAATCCTCCTTCTTTGGTTGCAAATGGTGCTTGAAAAATCAATATTATTCTGGACAAAACTTGGCATGTTTTCTTTCAAAATATTGTTCTAGGCTTGGTTTAAAAGACAACAAAAAAAGTGAAATCTTCCTCATTCCCAGAAACTCTGCTGCTAGAGAGCATATCCAATTGCCGACCAAATTATCCTCCCCCCCCCAAAAAAAAGCCTTCTCCAGGAATTAAAACCTGATTGTGAGGAAATAGGTCCTTAGGATGGGCAGTCAGACATCCAGGAATCCCTCCGCAGAGAACTTCTGGATGGAGCACTTAGAATTTCTGGTTTTGTTGGTGTTAGTGTTTAATAAATTGAGGAATGCTTAAAAATACTGTAATTTTTTGCAAAGATACAGTAGTTTATACACATTCACACACAGGTGTGTGTGCGTGTATATAAACATTCCTTTACCACTGATCATCATTAAAACAAATGCTTGTTTTAAGAGAAAGGTTATAAAAAAACATATTCTTTCTGTGTATGTTCTTCATCTTTTGTTATGGTATTTGCTGCAGTTAGATATTTGAAGTTGTATTACTTTAACTGGATGTTTTGAACTCAGTTTAACTGTTAAAGTATTTTCATAATTCCATGCTAAATTTTACTGTTTGCATTATAACCATCCTTGGAAAGACTCTGGTTTGGAAAAGTAGCCAACAAAAGTTTTTTTAAAAAAGGAAGTTTAAGCAGGGTTGGATCTGTTAGAATTTATTTATCTACTTATTTATTTATACAATGTATAGGCCACTCCAATCTATCACAGCTATGGGGGCTTATAACATGCACAATAGAAAATACAAAGGTTCAAAACCTAAAAAAGAAGACTCTCTGGAGTCTTCTCCAAACAACATCAACTAAAAACACTACACAGAAGTTCATCACCCACTCAGACTCAAAGCTTGGGGGAAAAGCGACTCCTGAGTGCTCTTTTAAATGTCAGGATGGGGGCCATATGAATTGCAGGGGGAATGTTGCTCCAGAGGGCAGGCACCATGACAGAGAACCTATCTGGGAGACAATCAGAAAATATTAAAAAAACATTCTAGAAGAAAGCAATGGCAAATTATTTCCAATTATTTCCATATTGTTGCCAAAACAACTACATGGATGTATCTATGAAGTCAGCGGGGCCTAAACTCAACTTTTTTACTGTAAGGCCAGCTTAACTTTCATGGCATCTCCATAAGTAGCCTTGAAATTGTAGTCTGAGAGATCACAGTTCTTTTAGGAACTCTATATTGACACAGAATTGTGAGTACCGATACCTAGATAAAGTAAATTAGACCTGGTGTTTCTGAAGAACAATTTTATCATGTTCCTGGTTTTTTCATGGAATGTTATATGGGTGGGAATAATTGTTTACACATGTACACTCTGTGTTCTTGATTCTTGTCTTTTTTGACACATCTCCAAAACAAGACATTACAAAGACATTTAGTGGTTTCCTAAATTGAGATTATACATTTAATAATAAGCAGCAATAATCTTGCTATGACAGAAATTTGTTTAGGATCTTAATAATTCAGAGGAAAGAAATAGATTTCTCTTTTAATGATATCTGTTTTATTTACCATCCTCCTGTAATGAAGTTGAACAGATTTGTGTTTTGAAGTGAAAAGTGGTAGTAATAAGCCACATTTTGTGGATTTTGGAGAGAAGAGAGAGAGCGAGCATTTTAGTAACAAATAATATTTGTTATTTGTTCCCTTTTGCTGCTCTGAACAACAGCAACAACCAACTATGACTAACCTGGGCATTATTACAACTGTAGGAAATATTCCAAGGAGTGGTATTTGCTGGAGGCAAGTGATAGCAGCTATTGTTCCATGTGAAGCCATGTGAGATTAAGGTGTTAGAAGTACTGCTATTCTATCTTTTAAGGTTGCTAGATATTTAGCAGCTATATTGTAATAAATCAGGTATGATTAAAATTTGCTCAAATAATTATTTGAAGTTATTAACAATGATCTAATATTTTTGTGCCACAATTTGTAGAATAATGGTTCTTAAAGCCTGTATGCAGTTCACTTATTGGCATGCAGAATATGACATACTGGATGTTTCTAATCAATATAAATAGCCTGGCATTGCATTGCATTATAGTAGGAAATGAAATGGCAATTTCAGTGCAATTAAATTCTATTGTAGTTTGATTTACTATTCATGATAAATCCTACTAGTCATGGCGCTGCTAAAGTAACTGATTTTCTTAGATAAACAGGATTGTGTGTGTGTATACACACACACATAAATATCTATGCATAACCACACAAGCATGCATGTACAAAAAAAAGGGGGACTTAAAATATATCATTATGTATGTATGGCATGTATGTGTGTGCTGATACAATATTAGAACAGGATTCCAAATAGTCTTTTGTTTAGTTTTTTTGCTCTGATGGTGTTTATGGGTGGGAGGATGAGTAGGATCAAGAGTTCTAAAATATTGAAAATAGTGATTATTTAAGTGCATTATATAAAATTATGAAAATTATAAAATAGTAATAATTGTTTTATTATATAATTTGCATTGACCTTATTGTAGTATACTTTATGGTCGCCATTTAAGATATGTAAGTATGCATCTATCTAGAGACACAGTTTCTGTTACTTTTGTCCATTTCAGACAAGATGGATCTTCATAAGTCCCTATGGTGGCACGTACGGAAGAAGAAAAATCCAGTGGGGGCTGTTGATATTGCTATATTCTTACAAGATTTATGATAGTGTCTGTTAATTGAATTTGTCAGTATAATTGCTCCAGAGCTGTTTTTAAAGCAAGTTATGACATTCACTTCATTGTTTTGAACAGTGTATTCCAACAGTGAACATTTTGTGAAAATTCTAAGCTGTTTGATTCATTTGTTGAGCAAGAAAATCTGATTTAGCCTTGGTTTTCACTTAGCTGTGGAGCAGCCTGACTTAAAAATTGGGAGGGAAAGCCCAGCTCTAGATTTGCAATAGAGAAAAATGAGTGCTTTCAGGAAACAGTGGACAAGAGGAATGCAGTTCATTCCTGCTGACCATTTTTCACGGAATTGCGACATCTCTTTCATGTTGTCTTCTCCATCAAATGGTGGTGTTTTTGAAGCATTACCTATGCTTTACCAAAGAAAATAATGTTTGTGGGACATGGGAGGGGGTCAGGCAAGATGGGAAATGCAGAGTGAATGCATGATAAATGTCTCATATGGCAGCACCTATGCATCCTAAAGAATCTAATGCAGTAAAGCAGACTGTCAGCCTCACCAGGTAGACCAGACCAGGAAATCAACTTCACAGGAAGGTTAAAGCTATTTTATTGAAATTGGGTATAATAGCAGAATCTCCCAAGTCTGGTTGTTCTGTATGTCCTCCTCCTTCTTATAGTTCAGTGAATTAGGGAGACATCTGCCTGAGGTGCTTCCAGAAATTATCTGGACATTCTGGACTTGGCAAATGTTTTTTTCCTTGTCACCTTGGCAATAGAGCTTACATATATCTGTCAAAGTCATCTTCCTTATTCTCTACAATAGAATTTGATGGTGACCTGGAATACATTTATTTGTAGAAAGGGTTGTACCAGATTATTCCATAGATAAACTCACTAAAAAGGAGGCTCTACTATATCAATAATTTGCAGCACTTTGGGATTAGCTCTAGACATGATTGACCTCATGATGTTTTCTGTTTCTGGGAGCTGAGCTGATTTATTTCTAACATTGTAGAAATAAAACTACTCAAGGAAACTCAAGGAAATCTGAAACTTCCTTTGCATTAGTGTATTTGCAACCTTGTTGGCACAGGCAGGAATGTTTACCTCACCCCTTTTCTCAGCTCCTGATCTCAAGCCAGTCATTACTCTCTCCCCAAACCAGACATTCAGTTTCCTCTTCCAGGATCTTGTCTCTTCTTGTAAGCATTGTTTAGGACTTACTGTGCTGCTCCTTCCTCACCATAAATCTCTCGTAGCAACATGTAACCATGGTGACAGTTTTTGGGGAAAGCACCTGATTGCAAATATGCCAACTTCTTACCATTTCAGTTTCATAACTCACAATGGCTTTTAAATGCAACAGTGGGATGGTAGTAAAGCCACTGGGAATCTGTGTTTCTGCTTCAACGCAATAAAGGACCTATAGATCAATAAATGGTTAATTGGGTTTCTGAACATTATTCTATAGGAGCAGTATGTGTGAATGAAAAACTGAAACAGAACAAAAACACAGTGCAAGTGCAAATTCACACATTCATCCTACATTTGCATTCTGCTTATTAATACAGGTCCATGACTAGAATTTCCTTTTTCAGTTCTAAAATACACATGGTTTACTACAGGTGCAGCTAGTTTCCTTTAATCTCTTTTTCTGCTTCCTTCGTGTACTCCAGATTGGTTATCACTTTATGACACCTAGAAATACACATCACCTGTTTGAAAATGTTTTGGCTACACCCTTATGAATGCCAACATCCTCAGGGATACATATAAATAGTGAGAAACCTTAGTTCTTCCCAGTTCCGTATTTTTCCTCTCGTCATCTGTCTCTGAACTTTTTCTAGTTTAGTGAAATAATACTTGATTGAGTAAAGTGTCAAAATGAACTAGCAAAGGGTCATGAGAGTTCATGGGGGAGTGGGTGGGAGGAAACTGGAAAGAAATGAGTGCTGTAGGTCCCTTTGCTTCATTGTTTTTTATTCTTTCCACCCCACACGACCCAGATCACTTTTCCTCCTTCTAATGTCATGAAGTAACTGTACACGCTCTAAAATTATAACTGAAATGTTTAAAGTGAAAGATACTGGGCATTATAGACTCTGTTCAACACGGCATCATTTAAATTACATTGGGGGCAGATGTAATAGAATATACAATTACTGTTGTCCTGTAGTAATTTAGACTCTTGGTAGTTTTGTGATGTCAAGGTATCTTCTGTCCAGGACCATCTGTAGGAGAGTTTAAAAAGTCAAGATGGCGGTCCTGACTGAACAATTGAATCCCCATCCCTTTTTTATATATGTCACACGTGTGTCATGTGTAAAACGGGGTAAGGCGTTAGTTACACCAGTGTGGCACCATTTTGACATTTTTGATACCCCTCCCTGTGAATACCCCTACTTCTGTCATTTTATTCTAGATTGCTCAGGATAGTCCAAGATTAATTAATTTGTTTCAAATTGTGTTACCCCTAACTTTGATAAAGAGGCTTAAATTGCTAGACCCTGCCTAGAGATGAATGTACAGACTGCACTAAACCAAAATTTGCTTAACTAATATATCACATGCTCATGCAACATGCTAGGATTAGCCAAATAAACCACAGTATGGCTTAGGGTGTTGTGTGAATCAGGTAACAGAAAATTAGGGATGAGGAAGAAACCTCAGAGAAGCACACATTTCCAATACTGTAACAAACTCCATACACTAGGAGAACTCTTCCTTCAAAGTTTTGGCTTTGGTTGAGGCTCAGCATTCCAGGGAATTTTTTTTTTCTGAAGTTTGGATGCAATTGATGTAGATACTTTGGTGAAGTTTAAATGAAAACCAATCAAAAGTTGGAAGCTGCAGCTGGATTTTGCAATATTTTGGTGATTTATTTGAACTTGTATAAAGGAAGCTGTAATGTAACCCTCTCTCTAGATAATGCTTCTGTTAGATCCAGAACTATGAGGGTTAATGTGGATGTATATTCCAAGTTATGGGTTAGAGCTGGGCATATTATTCCCAGAAAAAGGCACTCTGTATTCAACTGGGGCAACTTGCCAGCAACATTTTTGGTACATTTCTCAAAACTTGGCTTCTTCACTTTTAATTAAAAATCTTATAAAATAAAATCTGAACAATTGTAAAGGCACTGAGAAGTGTTCATGGTGTAATGTGAATAACTTTACCAGGTTATGAAATTTGATTATTGAAAATACTCTTGAAGCAGCAGATTTCTTGATGAAGTCAGTTAGCCTCCTTCCAATTTGTGCTAATTGATTTGTCTCTGTGGAGTCATATAAACAATTTACCATCAACTTTTTACAAAAATAAAAATGAAGTGTAATATGCAAGTTATAAGACTATTCTTATTTCTACCAACTAGAACAATTTTATCATTCTCTCTAAAAAAGCAGAAATGTATTGATTCTTTTTCAAAATTAAGTCTTCCATCTGAAGAAATTTCATTTAGTTTAGAGTATTACATCTCCAAACTCTTTTAGAAGGTGTATTGTATTTTTGAGGTCTGAACCTACTGTACTTGAAATTAGCAGCCATAATCACAATTTCTGGAATTTCTGCTTCATTTCTTCACACTGCCCATTAGATAAGGAAGGCATACTTTTGCCTTATACAGTGGTACCTCGGGTCACGAACGCTTCTGTTCACGACCAATTTGGGTCACGAACAGCTCCATTCGCAAAATTTTGCTTCGGTTTGCGAACGCCGGATCGGGTGACGAACAGGATCCGCGGCCATTTTCCCTCCCGTGACACATGGTTGTGGCTTCCTGTAGGGAGGGGGACTCTCCCTCCAAGCAATAACTGCCTCCCCACCCGCCTTCCTGTCCTCCACGCCAGAAGTCGTGTCAAGCAAGGTTAGCGTTCTCTCTCTTCGTACTGTATTTTGTTTCATATTTTTGCGGTTTAAAAAAAAAAAAACATATGGTTCAGAACGGATTAACCGTATATACATTGAACCTTATGGGAAAATTTGATTTGGGTCGCGACCAATTTGGGTTGCGACCAGAGTCGCGGAACGAATTAAGTTTGTGAACCGAGGTACCACTTTATATGGTCCTTCTAGGTAAATTTGCATGGGTCAGTTTAAAACTTCTGACCTACAAGTGATGTGTTGAGCAATCCAGACTGTGTCTTCATTTCCAAGTACAGGCAGTCCTTGACTTATGATGGCAATTGGGACTGGAATTTCCGTTGCAAAGTGATGCAATCATAAAGTGCGAATGCATCACTTAGCAACGGCAATCCCTGCAGTCCTGGCTGCCATCATTAACTGAATCCCATGGTTGTTAGGTGAGGCAACTTCCTGCCAGCTTCCCACAACCAAAGTCAGTGGGGAAGCCAGCAGGAAGTTGCAAGTCCCAGGCAGCAGGCAGGTAAGTGACTACTGCTGGGTGGGGAAGGGAGCGAAGGGGTGCATAGGGGTGCGGCGCGGGAATGTGTCAAGGGTCAGGGAGGGTTACAAGACGGTTGGGGAGGGTATGTGAGGTGCCCAGGGGTATGGCGTGAGGGTGTGGGGAGGGTCAGGGAGGGTGTGTGAGGGTACATGGGGGTGTGGCATGGGTGGGAGGGTGCGTGAGTGGCCATTGCAGCGCAAGCACAGAGGGGCTGGGGAGGGTGCGCGGATGGGTGAGTCTTACCCCAGTGAGTTATGACCTTCCCTGCTGGCTTCCCCATTGACTTTCTGAGGAAGCCAGCAGAGAAGGATGCAAATGGCGATCACGTGATTGTGGGGCACTTGGCAACTGGTCATAAGTGCAAACTGGTTGCCAAGTGCCCAGATTGCAATCACCTGACTGTAGGGATGCTGGGGCAGTCGGAATTCCGAGGACCAGTCATAACCATCTTTCATTCAGCACCATTGTAACTTCAAACAGTCACTGAACGAATGGTCGTAGGTTGAGGACTGCCTGTATGTGTATGGATAATGGATTTTAATATTTGTTGGCTGGAGTACTTAATCTTGTTTCAAAGTCTGGAACTCTTTTCCATTGCAAGAGACCTGAAATATGTAAACCAATTTCTCTTTCAGTAATTCTCCTAAGAATAACTGGGAAGGACAAAGAAGGGGGTTATGTATGTGCTTTTGTGTACAAGATAGTGTGTGAATGTGTGTGGAAGTGAAAGAATGATATTTAAGTAATATTTATTCATTAATCTATTTTTTGAACTGATTCCTCTTTCTATGGAATAAAGCCCTTGGCTTAACATTCAAAAGGTTGTTTTTACCACAACAGAAGTCACACAGCCCTGCTTTGTAGAAATAATTGTTTCTTTGTGTGGCTGACTTGTGCAGCTATGGACTGCATTGCATTGCCTATCATTTATGAAAAGTTACCTTCCCCCAATATACTTGCAAATGTAACTCTGTCTAACCACACACACACACACACACACACAGAGCACCTTCATCTTTGTGCACAAGTCCCTTAGGACTGGATCGGAGGGAAATGAAAAATTCTTACTTTTGAGATAGTCAGTTTAAAAAAATATGATTCAAATCACCAGACTGAAAAACATTATTGTTTATTAACCAAGAATTTAAAAAGCCAAAATTTTCCTATATATGAATTAGGCAGACCATTTAGTGAGGATAGTATGAGTAATCTAAGAACAATCCTTAATAGTTTTAGAAAAAAAGTAATAACTTGTTTTTAGTCAAATTATTTGCTAACTGTTCTTGAAGTATATTCTGCAAGACAATAAATCAGCCATAGTGTTTGCTTGACAGCTTTAGCCATCATCAGTCATGTTCTTTCCCTGTCTAATCTGTAATGTTTTCCAGAAGGAATAGTTTTAAGCAATTCTATGTATCCTTTGGCTACTTAAATCTTTTAACTCCTCTCAGGTGGGGATGTTTATTATTTATTTGCTTACTGCATTTGTACATTGTTTTTTAAAATATAGATTACTGAGGTACTTATATAGGTCTAACTTGCATGTTAATTGAGGTCCTGAAAATGGTTGAGTTCAGTGCAGTGTAGGTAAAACCCAAGAGTTTATCCCAACTGAGACATTGGCTAGTTGGAGATGGACATCGGTGCTGGTATATAGTTTTAGAACTTGAGTAATTTCTGTCACTGGTTTGGTGTGCAGTACTGGAATTGAAGGACAGGAACAAAGATGATTGGGCAGCCTCTCAGAGTTATTGTGATCTTCAAATGATAAGCTCTGTGCAAACTGCCTGACCTTCCTGGGGGAAGAGTTGGGTGGAAATGTGTTCAGTAAACAGTATTTTAATGGGGAGAATATGTATGTATTCATACTCCAGCTGCATATGGTATACCACAGGGTGATAGTGCCATTATCATTCAGATAAGTATCGATGATATAAATATCTGGATTCAGATTAGTTAATACATTTAATTGCTTCTTACCAAAATGAAACAACATATTTCCATAAAGTGTTAATATCACTGCATCTCCAATAATGTAAATGCAATAAAGTCATTTCTAAAATATAATTTTTGTTCAAAAGGGAGTAATCTAAAAATCTATTGAAATTATTCTAGTTCTGATTTAACAAGAAAAACTGGAAACCAGGATAGTGATTCTGTTCTTCTTATGTGTTTCTCTGAGTTTGAGCCACATTCTTTGGCTATAGTTAGTCCGATTCTGGAGAATGCTAATTCATAATTCATGAGTTGGTTTTCTAGTACATGTAGTCTTTTCAGTTCCACATGTCTTCCTCCATCAATGGGGCTGGCAAAATTAGTAAGGAATTAAAGTTTACTGTATAAGCCTAATCCAGACACCAAAATCACTAACCTAAGTTTCTTCTTAGTTTGCAATTCCTAGCTTATTTGGAAGTATCTTCTCTATGTTCAGTTTTAATCTTAGTTTTGCTCAAGCTGTTATAGAATGGAAAATGTGGCTGAAGTTCCTTTGCCGCTCTTTTTCTTACCTTTTTTTGACAGGTTGGTAAACATCTCTAGCTCAATTACACACACATTCAATAAGTTTGTTTTGGGTTTCGTTCTTCTACCCAGGTTTCCAGATTTAGAGAGAGCAGAAATGACCATGACTGCCAACAAGAATGCCAATGTCACCAAGAAAGCAGGAGGAAATAAGGTATCTCGGGATACTCTAGAGCGGTAAGTGTAAACTGCAAATGCTATAGTTGTTCTTGTCTGATGTTTTGTCAGCATTCCATGAGTTTGTTTTTACAATTGATGGCTGTTTTTCTTCCAACAATGTTATAATCCTAGCAGAATATCAGAATTTAGGGACAATTACGGCTGTCTCTGCCATCAGTGTAATTTGTATATCTTGGCTATTAGTTTCTAGCGTCTGTCTAGATTTGTACAATGCATATCTGACAGGCCAAGGTTTGATTTGATTATGTGCTATCAAGTCAGTGTCAACTCCTAGTAATCACATAGATAGATTTTCTCCATGATGAACTGTCCCTAACTTGGTCCTTCAGGTCTTCCAGCAATGCACTCACTGTCATTGTAACGGAATCTATCCACCTTGCTGCTGATTATCCTCTTCTTCTCCTTCCCTTCCACTTTTGACAGCATTAGAGCCTTCTCCAGAGAGCTAGGTCTTCACATAATTCCCTCCCTAGTGTGAGAGACAGGGAGGGGAGCCTGAGGGTGGATGTGTGGAGTGTGTGTGAGTGCGGTGAGGATGCTGACCCCCTGGGTGACAGTTGGGGAGGAAGGAGAAGTGGGTTGGGTGCCCCTACCAACTAGTAAGAGAGGCCAGTGAAGGGGGCACAGTGGATGGGGGGGTGATGGTTAGGGTTAAAATGGCGCTGACCGTGGGAGCTGAATGCCATGGAGCCCGCTGCCACCACTTGATTGATTGGGTGTGTCTGTTGATGTCTGGTTGGATGGAGGGACCCCTAACCAGAGAAACTGGAGGGCTGGGATTGGGGGGGAATGGAAGCTCTGGGGAGTTTAGGGCAGGCTATACTATTCAGGTGGTAACAGGGAGGGGATGTTTTAACAGGAGTCAGAGGGTAGACCACTCTTGGGGAAGATGCCCCCAGTGTCTGTTATCAGTGGTGTGTTCCGGCCCTCTGTACTCAGAACCAGGCCCTGGATAGCAGACCCATGGAGGCCCTAGCTTTTGGCTGCTGCTTATTAATACCAGGTCAGTCAACAACAAGGCCCCCCTCATATATGATTTGATCACTGAAGGGTGGACAGACCTGGCATGCATTACTGAGACCTGGCTGGGCCCTGAAGATGGGGTGCCCTTTTTGGAAATGTGCCTGGCTGGGTTTACGGTATGGCACCAGCCAAGATCCCAGGGCAGGGGAGAAGGGGTAGCAGTTGTCATCCTGGAATCTCTGTTGGCCTTCAGTGGTTATGAGACCCTGTTTCTGAAGTTGGGCTCTCGAGAGCAGTTAGGATTGTTGCTATTGTACCAGCCTCTCTGCTGTGTAGCAACCTCTGTGCCTGAGCTGCTGGAGGCAGTCTCCTTGCCTGAGCTGCTGGGGGCTGGCGGTTGAGCTCCCCAGACTTATGACTCTGGGGGAGTTCAATCTGCCATCTCTGGGCTGTGCCTCGGAGGTGGCTCAGGAGTTCATAGCCACCATGGGAGCTATGGGGCTGTCCCAGATTATTCATGACCTGACTTGAGACAGTGGCCTCACATTGGACATGATTTTCTTGTTGGAGCAGTGGCAATGTGGTCTGAAGGGATCTTAATTTTGTCCCCCTTGTCATAGTCACATCATGCCCTGGTGGCCTTGAGATTCTTCTATACTGCCCCCCTCTGCAGGGAGGTGGGACCCATTCAATTGGTCCGTCCCCAGTGACTGATGGACCCAGTGGGGTTCCAGAGGGAGCTAAGGGTTAAACCCGAGGATCTCTTGCATGGTCCAGTAGAAGCTCTGGATGCCACCTGGAACAGGGAGGCAGCTGAGGCCTTGGATAAGATTGTGCCCATGCAACTTCTCTTGGCCCATTGATCCTGATACTTCCCGTGGTTTACAGAGGAGTTGAGAGGTCTGAAAAGGATTAAGAGATGTCTAGAGCACCGCTGGAGGAAAACAAGGATCAAATGTGACTGAACACAAGCTGGAACCACTATTAAGGCCTACCTTGTGGCAGTAAGAGTGGCAAAACATCAATATTTCTCCACTCTTATTGCATCCGCAGAATGCCGCCCAGCGGCCTTGTTTAAGATCACCCAATCTCTTTTGGGGAAGGTGGGCCCAGTGACCCACCTGCAGGGTCATGCAAAGGAATTTTCTGGGCACCTGGAGGATAAAATCGCTCGGATCTGTTCCTGATTGGATATCAAGCATGTAGCATGGCCTGTGGAGATACCTGGGGAACGTACTTACCCTGTTATCTGGAAACAGTTTGATCCTGTTGGGCCCGAGGAAGTGGACAGAGTCCTCCTGACTGTAAATGCCACCACTTGTCAATTAGATCCATGCCCCTCCTGGCTGATTAAAGCAGCTCAGGAGGTGACATGTGGGTCCAGGTGATGGTGAATTCATCCTTGAGAGAGTGAGTGTTTCTGGCTTCCTTTAAAGAGGCGCTGGTACACCCCCTCCTCAAGAAACTGTAATTGGATCCCACTGTGCTGGACAATTTTCGTCAAGTCTCCCACCTCCCCTTTTTAGAGAAGACGGTTGAGAAAGTGGTGGCACTGCAGTTCCAGAGGATCCTGGATGAAATGGGTTATCTGGACCCTTTTCAGTCAGATTTCAGGCCTGGATATGGGGTGGAAACAGCATTGGCCGTACTTTTGGATGATCTCGGGCAGGAGTGGGATGGGGGTAGTGCATCCATCCTTGCTCTTCTTGACCTCTCAGTGGCTTTTGATGCCACTGGCCATGGTATCCTTTTGGTTCAGCTTAGGGAGTTGGGGGTGGGTGGCACAGTTCTGTGCTGGTTCACCTCCTTCCTCCAGGGCCTGTCCCAACTGGTGTCAATAGGGAGTGAGAGGTCCAGCCTGCGTTCTCTCCTTTGTGGGGTGCTGCAGGGTTTGGTACTCTCCCCATTCCTTTTTAACATCTACATGAAACCATTGGGTGAGATGATCTGCCACCATAGGATGAGGTATCATCAATATACAGATGATACCCAATTATACATCTTTGTCCTGGGTGATTTAAGTGATGCTGTGGCCACCCTTTCGCGGTGCCTGGAGTCTGTGGGGGCCTGGATGGGGAACAACAGGCTTCAGCTGAACCCTGGTAAGATGGAGTGGCTGTGGGTTGGGGGCTCCTCTATACCTGGGAGTTTATCATCTTTGGTTCTGGATGGGGTTGCACTGCCGCAGACAGACCTGTTATGGAATTTGTGGGTCCCCCTGGACTCATGACTCCTGCTTGAGGAGCAGGTGGCAGTCGTGGCCAGGAGGGCCTTTGCTCAACTTCGTATTGTGTGCCAGTTATGCCCTTTCCTGGATCAGGAAGCTCTCTAGTCAATCACTCATGCCCTAGTTTTCTCCTGTATAGACTATTGCAATGCAGTCTACATGGGGCTACCTTTGAAAAGTATCTGGAAGTTACAGCTGGTTCGGTATGCGGCCGCACTGGCAATTTTGAGTGCCCCAAAGATGACACATGTAACACCTTTACTGTGGGAGTTGCATTGGGTGCCAATCTGCTTCTGGGTCCAATTCAAGGTGTTGGTCATCACCTTTAAAGCCCTACGTGGCATGGGACCAGGCTACCTGATCGACACATCCCACCTGGTCAGGCAGGGAAGATATGTTACGGACCCCGTCAGTTAAAGAATGTGGATTAGTGGGGTCCAGGAAGAGAACCTTCTCTGCTGTTGCCCCTGCCCTATGGAATACTCTCCCCCCAGAGGTGAGGCAGGCCCCCACTTTCCTGGCCTTCTGGAAAGGGATGAACACCTGGCTCTGCCAGCTTGCATGGAGCTTGAGGAGGGGTAACCAACCCTGGGGGTAGTTGGCACTCTGAAGATGCTCCTGTAGGTCAATAACCTATTATACCATCAATTCCTTGGAATATATTATTTATTTATGAACACTGTTTTTATTGTATTTTTATTGTTTTTTATTGTAATTTTTATTGTAAACCGCCCAGAGTCGCTGTCTGAGTGAGATGGGCGGTGACTAAATTTGAAATATAAATAAATAAATAATGTGTCCAAAGTAGGATAAACTGATTGCCAAGGCAAAATACCTGTACTCAGGTACTGAATAGAGGCAGCTTAATATTGGAGAGTGAGTCTAACCAAACAGATTATTTATCTGAATATTTTCTTCCCACAGTCAACAGAACTTGAGACAAAAACTGGCAATCAAGCAGACATCAAAATGTTGTGAAATTTGCCCATTTGTAGTTGCTGATGGTGATAACAGTACATATAGTTCTTGCTTACCGACTGTCTTGTTTGATGACCTTTCAAAGTTATGATGATGTAAAAAAAACAGCTTCACAACCAATCCTTGTATTTACAACTGTTGTAGTGTCCTGCAGTCATGTGATCATCATTTGTGTGCTTCACAACCGGCTTCCTACAAGCAGAGTTAATAGAGAACATGGAAGTAGAATCGCAAGTCATGATCACATGATGTCTCCCTTAATGACTGAATGGGAAATGATGTTGTAAGTCCATCACGGTCATGTGATTTTCCACTTAGTGACTGTGGCGCTTAGTGACAGAGTTGCCAGCCCCGATTGCAGTTGCTAAGTGATGACTACCTGTAAATCTTACCTGAACAGGCTTGGTGATTACTAATGCCTTCAAGAGTAAGTTACAGGAGCTGGACATAAAGAGTCTGTTGAAAGAAAAGTAATATTAATATTAAGGGTTTAGTAATTCAATAAATGCAGTATCATATGAAAAGCATTCAGGGAAACTGTTCCTTACTTTGTAATAACAGAAGCAACTAAAATGCATTTGAAGAGGGGAGGGGAAACACAGTTCTGAGGTGTAATTGAAAACAGCAGTGAGAATGGGCAGCAAATAAGTGAAATCCATCCATTTTTCTGACAAGCATCAAACTAGAATTGGAATTGGTAGAGCAATATCTGATACATGTTGGAGACTCTACAAACACATGTGCCTTGGTATTCTCAGGCCTTTTCATTCATTCTTTCATAACACTAAATGGCACACTTGATAGAAAATGGCAACTAGCCCTGAATCTCTGATAGATACAGTAAATTTCTGTGATACTAACACATACTTTTTACATTCATTTTGAATACTTTAAAAATACCATCTATGAAGTGGGCCTGAATATTATTTGCTAGAAGTATATTAAAAGCAGGCAGAGTGACAGAGCTTGGAGATCTGCTTTTGACGATACTTCACCAAGGGCCCCCAGATAAGGACTGATGCTAAAGAAACAATTTCATAACAAAGGTCAGTACAATAGGTAAGGCAGGAAGTTGTGAGTTTTGTAGGAGGAAAGTACCAAGATAGACAGGTCTAAGTCTAAGCCCAGAAACAGCAAAGTACAGGACCACATATGCATGCTTATATGTGTAATGTCCTTTTTCCACTTTTTTAACTCAGATGCTACGTCTTTGTTTGGCTCACAACAAGTAAGACTAAAACAGGAAATTGCCATAAAGCTAAAAACAGTACAGTAATAGACTAAAAGGAGAAAATAGCAGTTTTTCAGAAGGATATAAAAGGTCTCAATAAGTAGGTAAAACCTTTCTGTGACACAACAGTCACACACATGGAATAGGGAGGTCTTCTGCATCCTGCTATCCTTCCAAGACTGATCTATAACTCCTAAAGTTCCTAGGTCCTGAGAGCTGTAATCAAGTATATCTGGAAAGCATGAGAATTGGAAAAGTTAATCTATGCTTGTTTAACTAAGGTATATTGAATAAACTGTAAGTTGCTGATTTTTCACGACGCCCTTAGCCCTAAATCAGGGATAGACAACATTTTTTAGACTTTGACGTTATAAGAACAAGCGGTGATGCATGGACGAAATGGCTACAATGGGTAATTTAATTATTCACCAAATGATTGACATGCTAAGTCTCAAAACATCCAATTATATGAAAATGGTCAAATGTTTGTGTGGCTCAAAGGCATTTCCACAAAGAAATATGAAACTATATGAAGCTGGATCTTTGCATCCTGCTTTCTATATATTATTTTTTATTAATATCTCTTTTTAAGAAATGAAATGGAGCAGAGAGACTGGTAGGCACCTAAGGGAAGTATTTGAAAGCACATTGATACCTCCAGACATCTTGTTTACCTTTGTACAAAATCATAGTTTACAAGGCATAATTGCTCAATTGTCACAGAACACTGTGCCAAAACTGAACAAACCATTTTATAGCTTAGAAGAAATCCAGTATTTATCTACTAGATACACCCAGGAAACTGGAAAAGGGGAACAGGGCATTTTTATATAAAGGATAAAACTGAGTGGTAACCAATCGTCTCTCATGTAGTGGGAGTCCAGGTATAGAACTAGAATAGAAATAGAGCCAAAAAGTAGCTATATCAGTGGACAAATAAGGAAATTTCCAGTCTTGTGTATCAGAATTTGAGACCAAGCTTTGTTTGCATAGCTTGAAAGGAGTCCACCCAGTCTTTGGAGTGGGCTTTTATACAATAAATGTACTGTTGTGAAGGCTATGCAAGGAACAAAAAAATCATCTGAAACTCCTTTGAATCAGCCCCCTTTGAAATGGAAACAGCCAACAGTGTTCATGTTTCTTCCTCTTTAAATAATTCAGTTTTGGCTTTGAAATTAAATTAAAATCAAGTTTAGACTTACGCTACAAAACAGAATCATGTTCATGGCAGAAAGCCTCATGTCCTTTTAAAGAATTTGTTTTTCTTGCCTTTAGCGTGTTTGAAGAGGGACATGGCTGTCAATTCCATTAATGCTCAGATCTTGTTCAGAAAGATCTTTGATCCAGTTATGTTGCATCTTTCTTTTCAGACTCTGTCAAGATCTGTATAATAGAGAAAATTACTACAAAGGCCACCTTCCGTCACGTGGTGCCCTCCATACGTACTATGCTTCAACTCCTACACATTTCAGTTGCCTGGCCTCTGGCTGGCAATTTGGTGAGTTGAAGTACAACACAATGGAAGGGCATTAAGTAGGGTAATGCTGAAATAGTTTTATATAAGCTTCTTGCCTGCCTGGCTATCTTCATACTTTGTGTAGCAATTAGTGGTATGATCAGATCTAGCTGAATGACAGATCTAAATGACCTGCAACACAGGATGACTCAGGCTATGGGGACTTGCCAGAGCTCAGCTGATAATTGTGAGACTGGCCAAACAGGAAAGAATCATTCATAAAATATATAGGGCTAAGACTGTTGGTATGCAGACCTCACAGGTTAGCCAACAGTGATCATTCTCTCATCGGAGGCATTTCTTCAATAGGTGCTCTACCCCATTAGCATCTGGGAAGATAGATGGAATTGATCCTGGGGATCCTGAATCATACAACTCATTATTAAGCAGAATTGTAGACAACTGGAGAAAGGTGTAATAGAAGAGGTGGAGACATTACCAGGAAAGACACACATGTTGGCCATTTCCAAATTCAACGATAGACATGTAGCCTGCCTGCCTGCCTTCCATTTATATGGCCACATTCAACTTGCAAATTGTGGTTCTGGGTAGCTAACAAAGGATTAAAACTAATACAAAATCCTGCAACTTAAAACTACAGAAAACAAAACAAAAACCCAATACAATTGAAGCCAGCCTATAGTCTGAAAAACCATTTCCACCATCTTGGCCCAATACTTGTGGGGGAAAGCCAGGTCTTTAAGATTTACAGAAGGTCAGCAGGGTTGGTGTGATGGAATGCTTCGATGAAGGCCCCGCTCAGGGAGATAAACATTGCCTTAGCCCCCAGCACAAGTGCGGGAAGGTTAAGAAGATGAGACTGGCACCACCCTAAGGAATTCGCAGGGTTTTGCTTGCTGGCTTGATGAGTTTAGATTTAGTCTGGGAGGATTCTGTCTGTGGTTGGAAGCTAATAAAAGCTACTGCTAGACCAGTACTGTCTCATGGAGTTCTTTGGGCTGAACCTGACAGTTGGGGACATTTGAATCATGGCAGTGGAGGTGGGAGTAAGCTGTTCTAGAGGACAAGCACCATGACTGAAAAGGAGGGGATCTGGAGCATGCCTACCCTGTTGGATCTCATGGGACAGGCAGATTCAATTGGAGACAGGCGGTTCTGCAAGTAACTTGATCCTGTGCATTGAAGGCCAGTATAGACAGAACCAGGACCTTGAATTGCACCTAGAAACCTACTGGGAGCTAGTGCAGTTTGTGAAATAGTGTAATTATCACACAAGATGGATTTGTGCCAAGGTTCTCCAGGACACAGCTGCCACCTGCTCTTCAGACAGGAACCAAGAATCTAGGATGACCCCCAAATTGTGCACCAATTCTCTCTGGGGGAGTGCTACTCCATCCAGAACTAAACGTAGAAATTATCTGTGGATCCAGGAAGCCCTAACAGCCATACCTGATCTTGCTAAAGTTGAACTGAACCCTGCTCTTCCCCATCCAGTCTCTCACAGCCTCCAGAACCTGGGAAAGAGCCTTGATGGCATCAGATGGCTGAGATGTAAAACTGAGTATTATCTGCATACCGATGATACATCATGCCAGTGGATGATCTAACCCAGCAGCTTCATATAGATATTATATAGGAGTGGAGAGAGTGTAAAGCCCTGAGTGACCCCAGAGTAGAATTCTAGGGTAAGATTTCTCCCCTCCTGCCAACTGATTGGAACCAGTCCCCTAAAGGAAGGAGAACCATTGCAACACCATGTCTTCTACTCCCAACCCCTAGAGTTGGTCCAGAAGGATACCATGATTGAGAGTTTCAAAGGCCATTGAGAGATCAAGGAGGGCCAGGAAGAATGCACTACCCCCATCCTGATCCCAACAGAGATCATCTCCAAGTGTATCTCAGATTATATTCTGGTCTGAAACCCAACTGCAAAGTGTCTAGGTATCTTTATTCCAGGACCCTCTAAATCTGAAAACCAATAATCTTCTCCACAATCTTCCCTAAAAAGGGAAGATTGGAGACTGGTGAAAATTGTGTAGCACCAATTTTGAAAGGACAAATATGTCAATAGAAAACTTGTGGATGTTCATGGCAGAAGAAAGAAGAGCGGGCTATCCCATCATGCAACAGGATTCCTAGCAGCATTTGTGTCTCTTCCAAGTTGCATAAATTGCTCTCCTTGAGCAGAGCCAGGGTGCTTCTGAAAGAGTGAGTTCTGTAGGTGGAATGGCAAAATGAGTTGAATCTACTTCTTAACAATGTTAGGCCATGGAGCTTTAGTTTGAATCAGAGTCTACAGCCGCTTACTTAACTCACCACCTTGGAGCTGCCTAACTATTGCAGAGCTTTCTTTCAAGCTCTGTTAAACATCTTTCCAACTGTTCTGCTGGAAGACACATTTAATAGGACTCTCTATGAAGAGCACATCTATCCTTGTGGAAAAGGGATAGTGAAATATGGTGATGCTTATGGGGATCTGTAAACTTATTTTGCCCCATCAGGAAACTTTTCAGGCCTTTGAAATGAATTCTTACTCACCTCTTTACTTTTGGACATGTGGCCTGATATAAGCTAGCAACATTTTGTGAAGCAACATGTAGAGTACAGCAACAGACTTATGGGTTACCAGCAAAATTGGTTGTCCGGCTCTCTTAACCGTTAACTATAGCAAATATCTTACTGTTTGTATGTCATTACTGTTTATTGTTTGGATATTCTAATGCATGTAGTTTGTTTTAAGTTGCTGATCTTTGGTCATAGTAAAGAATCAACCTATTCATTTAGCAGTTCAGAGTGACTGGGAACATGGACTAAGGTTTTAGAAGCTGTGATTACATCTAGACACTTACAGCTTAAGCTCACATTGTAGAGTGTCCTCCTGCACACATTTTTAGTAAATGCTGTTCTTAAATGTATTGCTGCAACCCATCCCTCATCTCCTTTGTGTATTGGTTTGATTCATGGGCTCTCAGGGGGGAAGGGGGAAATGATGACTAGTGCTGACACAAGTACACAACCACAACATTTGTGTGATTATGGCATTGTATGTATGTTATTATTTTGGTATCACTGTGGTTTGCTGCAAGCATGGCTGATTTGATTTTGATTTAAAACCTACAGTTGTAGACTACCACAATTATAGCCACTGAAAAAATGTGTAGTAGTTCTACATGGATCCCTGACATCTTCTGATAGACAGGGATATTCACAGGTGCAAGGCTTGGTTGCATATGTTTGATGTTGATGTCCTGCCCTCCACTATACATGAGTGGAGCATAGCAGACAGCCATTACCTGTCTGCTATGCTCCACTCATGTATAGTGACATCTAGCATAGCTGGAATCAATTATACACTCATTAAAGAAAGGGAGCCATTATAATTAAACACCTTGGAAAGGGAATCAATATACGTAAACATACTTAAACCATTACATATATGCAAAAAAAAAAAATACTGTTGCCATTGTTAATGCTAGAGATTGTTGCTACAATTTACTGCAAGGCAGGGAATTACAGGACAATTGTGATAGGTTTGGACAGCCAGTAACAGCAGAGAAATGGAGGGGTTGTGCAGGCCAGAGAGGTTCATCTAATAGACTAACTGCTAGCTCTTTTTGCTTTAAACCAGTAGAAACAGCTCAGTCTCAAGTATGATTCGCAAGAGGAAATGGAATGCATGATAATAATTCAGTGAGTGTTTGTGTCAGAGTTGAGCTTCATGAAAATTGTGCCCAATTGTGGTTCAATGATCCTTTTTTGCATATGTCAGTGTTCATTAGCATAAATCACATTCTGTTAAACTCAGAAGCAGCTTAAAATATGTTGCTGGGAAAGGCAAATACCAAAACTAAAGAATTACTTTACAAATTCAGAAAAGCATAGTAGGACCATTTTTCACGGGGAACAGAAAGTTTATACTGGAAGTTGTAAGAATGTGTAGTTCCATAATTTGTTTTCTGACTGATACAATGTTAATTTTACCTCCCACCCCCAACAACCTCTTCTGTTCATATTTTGCCATCCATCAAAACAAAACAATACCAATTATAAGAAAATAGAGCAGAGACTTTTCATAGTCTTTCACTCATTCTTTTTGCAATGATCATGAAGGACACTCATGTTAGCCAAAAGCCTGGAGAATCCAAGTATATGTGAATTGTTCTTGGGATTTATCCTGGATTTATGTCAGTACACTGATGTTGGAATAAAGATTTATACCACCAACCTTCTCCATAATATGAGACAAAGAAGAACAAGTGAAAGAATGTATGATAAAATGGGCTAAAATTTTTTGCTATAATATACAAATAGATCAATGGGAAAACGTGGTTGAAAGGATTGAAATTTGCATTATGTTCTAGCCTTAAAGAGTATTTTTATAAAATGATGTATTGTTGGTATTTGTCACTAGAGAAATTGTCTAGAATGTATAAAGGTACTTTGCATCTTTGCTGGAAATGTGAACAATGTGAAGGGACATTTTATCATATTTGGTGGACATGTAAAAAAGCTAAAAAAACAATTGGAAACAAATACATACCGTACATTAATCCAGAAGATTTCAAAGGTTAAACTACAACTGAAACCAGAGATTTTTCTTTTGGGATTAATGGACAGGCAACTAGAAAAAAGCTCACGGAACTTTGTTTTTATATATGGTGACTACAGCAAGACTATTATATACTCAAAAGTGGAAAAGTTCAACACCACCCACAATGGAGGAATGGTTAGTGAAGATGATGGAACTTGCAGAGATGGCTAAATTAATATCCTTGATCAGAGAAAAGACAATATATATATTTATGGATGACTGGAAACCCCTTATAGACTTTTTGCATGAAACAGAAAAAAATGCACTTATGACTTGTGGTTTTGATGATTAGAAAAAAACCCTGGATAATAGAAAAAAGTGAGCTTTTTTTTGTAATCATAGAGTAAGAGAAATTTTGTAATTATATTTGCTGCAAAGGAAATTGGAAGCTTCTTTCTATTTCTTTTTATTCTGTCTTTCTGTACTTTTTTTCTTTCTTTGTTCTCTTTATTCTGTATTAGTTTGTGTTAGTTTTTGTGTTCTCTTTAAAACTTTTAATAACATTTATATAAAAAAATAAAAAATAAAAAAAAAAGAGAAGGGTTGAATTTATTTTGGTCCCAGTAAGCTACCTGGAGGATTGAAGCCTGTGTCTTGTTGATGAGGTTATGAGCAAAGAACATGTATTACTTGCCTCTACTAGTACAAAAGGTCTGAGGAAACTATATATAAAGGTAAAATTGGATTAGGCAGATCCTTTGTCCAGCATGCAGATACCATTCTATTCTGAATATATCACCATGAAACCATATGTATGTTTCACATTGAACTGAATGGATGCATTTTAAGCAAGTTTGCTTCTTTTACAATAAAATTTCTGTACTGACACAAGCTATTATCTGCAATGTTGCAAAGTGACTGGCTAATATCTTTAGTCTTCACCCATTCTTTTACTTAGATAAGTTTATGATCTCAACCTTGCCAGTGTTGTGTCATAATTATCTCTAACCTTGACTTTCTTGGCTTCTAAGGCACTGACTGACTTGGTAACAAATAGGAGGCAGATAACTCAAGATAAACCTGTTCAACTACTGCAGTAAGATGTCTCCCCCCCCCCCACCGCCTCCCTTAATACATTTCATAGCCACTTCCTCTCTAGAAACAAAAGCAGATCTGTGAGGATAGTCTGGGAGTCTGGTCATGATTTACCCAGAGGGAAATATGAGAAAAGCAAGCAGATACAGGAAGCAGTAATTGCATAATTCATTATTTTACATGACTGGTTTCTATCATGACCTGGTCAACCCTAGTCTGCATTGTTACATGAAGGAGCACCTTTCCTGGAGAAGAAACAGCCATTCTTCGGAGACAACTGTTTCTTCTTTTTTATTGGTTAGTATCTCCAATCAGAAGAACATGATTTTTATGTCATCAATGCACTTAAATAGTTTTTGCTTTTCCCTTTTTTTAAATGAAGGAAGCAAACGGAAAATAGTGTCTTTACTGAAAATTTGAGTCTCAGCTGAATCCTTGATGGAGTTACTTTGAATTTGACATACCAGAGTTTATAGCTGTCACCAAGAACAGAAGTCTCATATTGTAACACCCTGCCATAAGTGTTTGCATATTGTACAGGTAGAGTGCTACGATGTTTTTGAAAATCAACTCTCATTGCAGGGATTTCCCACTTTCTTAAACAGTGCTGTCTTTTGTTATATCCATCTTAATGAGTTAATGTCTAGTGATCCACGTTAAATGCGTTCCTGCTCCTGCAGTTGGCAGCAGGGGAGAAGAAAGAATTGGGAATAGGGTGAAATCACCTGCATTTTCAATTTATTGGAGTTTTAGAAGAGAGGAGAAAGAAGAGATACAAGCACATTTAGCCACATGATTCCTCTAATGGTTTGCCCCAGTTTATCATGGATTTAAGACATTAAATTACCTCAGCTTGGACTTGTATTTATTTAAATAAAGCAGCAACTTCCTGTCATGTCCCACTGCAATGAGCCTTCCCAAGTTAGTGCTCTTTGGATATGTTGGACTGTAGTAGCTGTACCTTCACTATTTATTTTAGAAATAGGTCACCTCTAAGTTTCTGTATGCAAGCCAGTTTAGTGTAGTGGTTAAGGCACCCGGCTAGAAACTGGGATACCATGAGTTCTAGTCCCAACTTAGGAACGAAGCCAGCTGAGTGACCTTGGACCAGTCACACGCTCTCAGCCCTAGGAAGCAGGCAATTGCAAACCACTTCTGAAATCTTGCCAAGATAACTGCAGGGACTTGTACAGGCAGTTCCAGGAGTCAACACTGACTTGAAGGCACCCCCCCAAAAAAATAAAAAATCTGCAAATTATTTTCTGAACTATCAAAATATTTCCACAGAGCTCTTTTAAAATAAATGGTTAGGCTTGGTGTTTTCTTAAGGTTAAATTACTCATGATTCATTAATACTTCTTTTAAACACAGAGAGCATCTATTGCCAGAGCATGTTAAATCTGGTATCTGTAGCAGAGAAGTCCAGCTCCAAAGCCTGGCACAGATAATATGACCAGACACCACATTTCAAAAGATGAAATTGTATAAGTGTAATCCAGCATCTTTATACTGTATGAATGTTGTACACTAAGTTACTGCTTTAGTATGACTAACTGTGCAATCTCCACATATTCTTGCTATCGCCCTGAATTTTTTTGGCCTCTCTCCTGCTCTAGATGAAAAGCAAGCACCTTCTCCTTTCCTCTCTTAGCAAATATCAGGAAGTCTTGATTTGTGATAGTGTGCTCTTTACAAGTTCACAACCTGGATTAATTAGCTACGTTCTTAATAATTTGTGACGTATCTAATAGTCTCAGGTGCGTGAGTTTTCATTACAGTGAGCAACTCTCAGAACCAATTCATAAATTATATCAAAGAGGGAAAAGGAAAGCAAATAACCCTGGATTCTGCTTCTCTAAAATGTAAACATGGAGAAATGGGCATCTTATTTGGAATGAGATTTTTGAGTCCAGAGTTCAGGGAATATTCTACACGTGAACTAGATTGATTGACTTTCAAAAATAAATGGGGAAAGAAAAGGAAAAGTGTGACTCATCCATTACATGTGCCAGCTTCTGTGTAACATGTGAGCTAGCTAACAGGATGTAACTAGGTTATTAATGTTATAACTGTACTTTACTTTTTCTGGAGGTGCAAATGATCAAGTGCATATAGCACTGCAGCCTGATTCTGAGTGCTGGAATGGAAACCAACTTTGAAATATATTGACACTGCCATTTCTGGTCTGCTTTTCTGCTATTTTGAACTTAAGATTTTTTTACCTTGGCCCTCCCATCCTCCATCCTGATTTTGGGTTAAGTTTTTTGAGGAGCATAACTGAGGTTGGTTGTTGGCTACTTCAAACATTCTGCGCACTATTTTTAGTGCATTTAAAATGAAATGTTGGATTTTTTGTAGCAGGCAAAATCCTCTGCATTTAAAATTCTTGGTAGGTCATCCAACTAAATATTTCTTTCTGCTAGTGTTTATACTTGATATTAATAGAATTATTCAGTATTTTCTCCATTTGTTTTTTCCCCCCTCCTTGTTAATCAGAGTTCTCCTTGGTAGATTTAAACTATATTGCTATAGCAATTGTGTACCAAGGAGTTGCCTCATTCTTGTACATATTATAGCATACTTGGAATTTGGAAAACATTGCAAAGCATTGCTAGAGATGTCTTTTGAATTGGGCCAGTCACTTTATCTTAGTCCATTCTTCCTCTCGTGTTGTTGGGAGAGAAAATGGGAAAAGGGAATAGTGTGGATGCTGCCTGAGCTCCTGAATAAAAGGCAGTATATATATGAAATAAATATGCAAAAAGAGGAGAGTGGAGCATTTGTTTTTCTTTCAAGTGGAATGGCTGGTTGGGGTAATTTATCACGTAATAGAGTTAATGGGGGATGGTCAGAAAGAGAAGGGAGGCACATTTTACACATTCCTGCGTGATGTGTTTTCTGGTATCTCTCTCCTGTTGCTCTCATTTCTCTTTCCCAGCTAACGAATTGCTCTGAACTGCTCACCTGAAGTGGGCTTTGAAATAAAATATTTTTTATATGTGGCCCTAGGTCTTGGGTTGCCAGTCTAGTCTTGAGCCAGGCTATGTATTCTAAAGTCTCTTTTTGTGAACCAGTGAGAGGTTGTCAGGGCTACAATATTTTTCCAGGTTTCAGGGCGCAGACAGCCCACTAACTTCTCCTGTTTGGTCTGGATTTTAGGTCCACTTTAAGTCTGGGGCAAGAAACAGCATTTCTGTTGCCTGTTGTGCTCCTTTTGGCTTTATTTGTGTACTTTGTCCTCATCCTGTTAGGTAAAGAATTATCATCATGAAAGGCAGAAATCTGAAACATCTTCATGAACAAATCCTCAAACCCTGCTCAAACTTTCCACACTTGGTAACAAACATTGATCTCATAGAACTGACTGAGTAGAAAGCTTGGGTGAATGTCTCTGTGGTGTCTTTGCTTGCAAGTAAGCAATATATGAACAGCTCTTCTCTTTGTCCTTTCACAGCTGATGACCAGAATAGGATACATAATTCCTGCTGTACATTCCTGACATTCCTGTATTTTTGATACATTCCCTTCATCCTTCTCTTCTTCCATCAAAATGTATGTCTACACATTTGAGTCCCACAGATTTCTTCCCCATTTTTAAAATAATTTAAATCTCTTTTTCAAGAGTTTTAATAATTGAGTTCCTGGTTTGGTTTATGTGAGTAGTTTATAAAAGGAATGATGTCACACTTAATGACTGCAGGTGATTCGCTTAATGACCGCTTTGTTTAATGATAGAGTTGCTGGTCTAAGTTAGGGTTGTTAAGCGAGGACTACCTGTAGTAGCATACATAGGGGTCCTCTCACTTTATTTCCACAACAATCCTGTACGGTAGGTTTGGCTGAAAGTTGATGACTGGCCCAAATCTCCCATTTAGTTTGTGCACCCTCCCAGTCTCAGTCCAATATTATAATCACTATATTGTAATTTTGTTTTAAAATGTTGCATGATTTTGGTTAATAATCTTTCATTTATATGAGTTTCTTAATACAGAGGTGTCAAACATGCGGCCTCTGAGCCACATGCAGCCCACAACACTCCTGAGTGCGGCCCGAATCAGGTTAAAATGCAACTGAACAATATTTGGGAAAATAAAAATACCATAAAACATAAATATTACATGTTAAAACTAAATAATAATAAATTTAGTCACCAATCATCAAAACCCTGGGTTTGCGACTTGTGAGGAGTCCTGCACAAGCTCACTGCCTCAGCTTAATTGCAGCAGCAAAGATTGGTGCTGAGCAGGAGCGCCACATGACAGGCGTTCTCAGTCTGACTTGGCTGCTGCAATTAAGCTGAGGCAGCGAGTTTTGCCTTCTCCCCAGACAGCAGGCAGGCAGCCTTGAGCTTGTAGCCGACCTGCTGCAGACCTCAGAGCGTCCAGTGCACGAAGGAGCACCTCTCTCCAAAACAGGTTGAATTAATTCCTTTCCTCCTTTCAGGAAAGGTTGAATTTCCCTGCTCCTTCTGAAAGAAGTTGAATTTCCCTCCTCCCTCCAAAACAGGTTGAATTCATTTCTCTCCTCCCTCCAAAAGAAGTTTAGTTTTTTTGCTCCCTCCAAAAGAGGTTTAAATTCCATCCTCCCTTCAAAAAGATTTAATTTCCCTCCTCCTCCAAAAGAGGTTTAATTAATGTCTGTTGAGTTTCAGGCTGTACAAAGTCCATGAACATGGTGAACTTTATAAAAAATTCAGTTTTTAAATTAATAATAATTAAAATTTAAATAATTTCTTCAATTGCTAACACTACTGAATGGCTTCTTCAACCACGTAGCAACATCAGAGCAAAGGATGTGGCAATTGATCTTGAAAATGCATAAAATATATAGCTGTGGAAGGAAGGATACTAACCAGTCCATTTATATATAATATTCATTGTAGCTATGGGTTATTGAAGTTAAAGGTTATTGAAGTTATGGATTATTGTAGCTATGGGTTAGTTTGAAGTTAAGTTGAATGGTAGATGGCTCTGGGACATTTTATTTACAAATGACTGCTATGAAGCCCCAGTACATATGTTTGTGTGTGAGGGAAAAAGAAAGAATTTTTAAACCATCAAACAGTATTTCAAGCGTATGTGTATGTACATATAAACAATAAACAGTTTTAGGAAGCTGGCATGTTGAGTGAGGGCACAATGATGAATGGAGTGATTTACCCTTTCCATGGGACTATATTTTTCAAGTTGTTCCCTGCCTTGGTAGTAGAGAAACCGCTTAGGAAGGATGGATTTGATGGGAAATATAGCCTGCAGAGAAAGCATCTCTTTCCTCATTACTTTTCTACTCATCACTGCAACCTTACAAACCAACCAACCTTCCTGGACTTTATTACATGCAATTGTAGTAGTGTTGAAGATTCCATTCTTAGATCTTAACAGGCTGGATAATTATCATCCTGTCTTTAACCTCACTTTTTGGAGATAGTAGCATCACACATTGAAGGGTTCTTGGATAAAACAGAACATCTGGATCTATTTCCATTTGTTTTCAGGCCTGGTTTGTACTGCATTAGCCTTAACTATGCTGAATTATGATCTGGGAACTAGGCAAAGAGACTCTGTCCCTGTTGGACTTCTAGCTATCAATATTACCAAGCATGGTATTCTTCCAAACTACCTTAAGGGTGTGAGTCTGGGAGTCACCATTTCATAATGATTCAGACCCCAAATGATAGTTTCCAGAAGATGGTGCTAGGGCTTATTTATAATTTATGTAAAATTTCAGGGAAGAGAGGACTGGTTTGTTTCTTCTTCTTCTTCTTCTTCTTCTTCTTCTTCTTCTTCTTCTTCTTCTTCTTCTTCTTCTTCTTCTTCTTCTTCTTCTTCTTCTTCTTCATCATCATCATCATCATCATCATCATCATCATCATCATCATCCAGGACAACAATCAGAGTTCTCACTGTAGGAAAACATATACTGCACCTCTTAAGAACAGAAGTGGAGACATAATAATCAACTTTTAAACATTCCTTGTAAACTGGTTTGCAATGTTGGAAGGAGAATGCTGCAATTGATAAATGTTAGTCAACTTGATCATAACACTTCTAATACTCTTTGGAAAGATTTAAAGATCCATATGTGATAAATTGTTTATTAAAACTTTTTTTCTAGAATGGAAATCAGTTTTAGAAGGTTTGGTACAGCTTGTTTTTTAAAGTTGTTTTTTTTAAAGAAGTCATTCATATTTATTTGTCTGCTTGTTTATTTCCTCATTTATTTACACAGCTGGTTGGTTGAATAGTATTTGTCTTCTCACTTTCAGGTGTCAGTCAGTGTCTCCACCACCTCTTCTGTACCAACAAAGAAGCCCCAAAACATATCCACTCAGTGATAGTGAGGAATCCTGCTGTTCTGGCAATTTCACCAAAGTTTCCAATTCCAGAGTCTTCCTTAAAGATCAAACTAAATGGGGAGTTGCCTTGAGAAGTACCTCCACTTCCCCTGCCGATACTGAATCTCCACATCATCCACTCAAAGCCATCAGCATTGGATGCCTGGATAAAAGGCTCTCTGTTTTCCAGGGTGACGAACAAAAGGAGGTATCCAGTGAAGCTCAGGATGGCGAAGGAGTAGGCAACCGCCAGCTTACACGGAGCACTCTCTCGCTGGGAACAGCAGTCAACCTTCGTAACATCTCTCTCAGCCGGGTCAGCATCCATTCACAAGCGCTTGATATCAGGCAGAAGATATCGGAATGGGAGTGCCGCAAACAACCTTCCCCTAGAATGAGTGTGTGCCTGGACAAGAGGGATGTTGGGGAGAGGTCAGGCAGTGAGAGCTGCCCTAGTATGTTGCCTTCTCCCTGCAGTGAGAAGGCTTTTGAATACAAAGGCTTCCAGAGGATGAGCAGAACATTTTCTGAATGCTCCTACCCAGAAACAGAGGAGGAGGAGTTTCCTGACAGAGATTCCTGCCACCGGTTTGAAAAGCGACTGAGTAGGAGTGAGTCCACCAATGCCTTTCTCAAGGGGGCTCGGAAGGAAAGCTCATCTGTGCTAAACAGAATCCAGAAAATTGAACAGGCTTTAAAAGAACAGCCTGGCCGGGGACTTCCTCAGTTGCCAAGTAGCTGCTATAATGTGGACAGAGGCAGAAAGAAGTCTTTGACTCTGGGGCTTTCAGAGACCTTGACTGAGATTGCAAATGATAGCAAAGCAGGGAATGTTACTTGTGGGAGTAATCTGGAGACACCCACGGAGACTGAGAAACCTAGTAAAATGCTGCACGGGCTAACTTCCACAGTTAGTTCTTTTAGTCCTAAGCTGCTTCCAGAGAGCCTGGCAAACACAGCGGTAAATCCTGTGCCCAAGCCCAAACGCACCTTTGAGTATGAAGCTGACAAGAACCATAAAAGTAAATCAAGTAATGGACTACCTCCTTCACCAATGGCTGCTGTTCCTCCCCCTCTTCCATCAACTCCTGCTCCCCCTGCCACCCGGAGACTGAGAAAAGAGTCGCGCTTTCACAGAAAATCCCCAAATAGGTAAACATGGAAAACTATTGTCATATACTCTTAAATATTGGGGAGATATATCTGCACAGCAAGAAACTTCTCCTTCTTAAGGTAATATTTTTCAGATAAGAGTGAAAGCAAGCAAAATTAGGCTACCACTTTCATGCTGTAGACTCAATGGCTCTCATGCCCTGTTAACTGGGTTTTGTCAAGTACAGTACATTGCCTCCCAATGATATTAGAGTCTGCTAGCAGCTATAGTTGCCAGAGGAACTGACTTTCACTGCAACAGCATCAAAGATAAATACAAACTCTGCAATTGGAAAATTCTTAAATAAAGAACATCTATTTTATTTTCTGTAACGACTGTGACCATGCTTTGTACAAATTGTCTTACTGCTCCCCCCCTCGGCTTCATATTAATCCCATGATTAATCCTGATCCCTCCCTCATGAGTTTTCATGGCTTATTGGGATGCAGTAGGATTTCCATATCTAAACCCTAGCTATTCTACATAGTGCAAAGTCTTTGAGTTAGATAACTCAAAACCTTCAGTGTGTAAGAGTTTGACTGTTGTGCATATATTTGCTTATTTTGCACAATTTGTTACATTTATATCCTGCCTTGTCATAAAAAAAATACTTTCCATGTTTTCAGTTTATTCTGTGATGGGATTTCAGTGGTGCAGTAAGATCTGAAATGGCCAAGATCATGTACTAAAATCCTAGTTCAGCTAGTCAACCTGCTCAAGATGGGGAAATTTGTTGATGGAATCTGGTGGAAACTTATCCTCTAGTCTCCCCCAAATACAAGGCAAAACTGTAACAAAACATGATGGTAAAACATTTCTCAATAGTTTGTACAATTTCATTATATAGTTGCAAGCAGCATTTTAATTGTCATAATACTAATACTAATGAGAACTGAGTATTTTTGCTAAAACTGTATAACGTGAAGCTGTACTTGCTTGTCAGGGTACTGGCTTGTAATTGAAGAACTTGTGAGAGGATGGCAGTTTCACTTGTGCAAAGCTCTTCTATTTTTGCCAAGCCTTCCCCACACTATAGCTAACTGTGTTGCCATTTTTTAAAGAAATGTATATTGAAGATTTTTTGAGTGGGTGATACTGCTAGATTAAATTTCCCTGTGTGATTTACTTCCAGTTAGTTTCTAGGGCCCTACATACTATATTATAAATTTAATGTGTACAAGCATCCTCAGAAGTGTTCTTGTGTGTAAGGAGCAGAATAACAGTCTCCTTGGGAAATGGAGCTCCATGTGCAGTTCTTTGGAACCAAGCCACTGAGCTTCAGATGTATTTGGATATGTACATACAGTTCTTGTAAATTATTTTAAAGTTGGTCAGTGGCAAAGCGTTATATTGAGTACTCTTAATAAACTAGATGTTCTCGGGTGCTGTCTTGTTTTTATAAATATGGGTAATGTCAGAACAACTTGACCAGATAAAATATTCTGGTGGGAGGAGATGCTTAAGAGAAATGATCTTGCCACCTGTTTCTGGAGTTGTTTCTGATCATGGCAAAAATAAGTACTGTTGCTTTTCAAGCAGGGAAATAAGTTATGGGTAACTAATGTACTGTATGTAGAAGGGTATGTATTGTTGAATATTGGATCTAACAAGAATAATCTTGAAATAAAATTTTATTTTATTTTGAAAGTTAATCATTGATCACAGAATATAAGACACATGTTTTGGAAACTCTTGACTTAAGCAATGATGGTATCTGAGAGCAATAATCTCTTGCACCTTCCTTTATAATGTAAGTACAATACCATTAGGTTAGGGACAGAATGAACAGAGAGTTTATTTTAGTCTTTATATAGGCTAAAGGCTTTATATAGGCTGAGGCTTTAGTCAGCTGATATTGTAATAAAGAAGGGTGTACATGTACTGGAAAGATTCAAATCACTGGCATTGGAGGCAGAGTATATGAACAAGTTCTCCTCTCTTGGCTGGCTCATTCATTTTTTTTTTTTTTGATTGAGCTTCAGAAATACAAGGTCTCTGAGGGAGGCTCCTCAACCTCAGTGTCAAGAGTATCTAGGGTATATTAGTAGTATTAAGTGGCTCACAGCAAAGTAAGTTACCTATAGGTATATGCACCAGCCCAAATGTATTGCTCTGCCAAAGAAAGGTAATAGTCTCTTTCTACTGTTCCCCAAGCATGCAGTGAATTCAAGTATGTTTGTTTTGCCTATCACAGTGATTTTAAAAAATACCCATATGCATCAACCTATGACCAAGGATAAATTCTGTAAAATTACAGAGCCATGAAGAAACAAAAAAATCTGATAAATCAGTAATGGCCTAAAATTATATTGTGGTAGTAGAGAAGCCCACAATAAAGAAGTATTTCTTGTTTAACTACTTTAAAGTGATTTATATCAAAACTAGTCCAACAAATTACATGCAAAATGATATGGTCTCATACAGGATTAATTTTTGTGCATTTATAAAAAAGCTATGAGTTATATCTTGGATTTGATCAGATGTTAATTTTAACTATTTGTTCCAATCACCAGGTTATTATGTATTTAGTAAACATATTAATCATTGGATTCTGTTCAATATGATAAGGAAGAGGGCAATCATATAATTGCCTTTTGCTTTTGATACCTTACGTGCTAGTAACTTCATTTTTTAAAATTTTAGCTCATTAGGCAGTCACAAATCATTTTATTACCTTTTCTTCCCTATAGAAAATCCTTTGAATTTGAAGATGCTTCAAGCCTTCAGTCCTTGTATCCTCCCTCCCCAAGTGAGAATGGTACTGACAGTCAGCACAAGTTTGGATCTAAGAGCACTTTAGAAGAGAATGCCTATGAAGACATTGTAGGTAAGGACATGTTGCAGTATCTAACGTAGCTGCTTGATATAGAGCAGTGGTAGCCAGATAGCAGCTTGGGGGAACTGTACTCTACTGTATTCAAGTGCTTAGTGAATGTGAAATGGTCAAATGCGTATACCTTATTTATAGATTTGAAAGCAGGATGTTTTGATTCCTTTCAGAACTCACTGAATAGCTTTATTCAGAACAAGGCCAGTTTAAGGAATTGTCTGTGTGTGTGTGGGGGGGGGGGGTCCAGTGCAACAATAGGTATGGAGTCCCCTACCTTTTACAGTTGTGTGAAAAAGAAAGTACACCCTCTTTGAGTTCTAGGATTTTACGTTTCAGGGCATAATAAAAATCATCTGGTCCCTAGCAGTTCTCAAAAGTAGGTAAATACAACCTCAGATGAACAACATGTGACATATTACACCATGTCATCATTTATTTTACAAAAAGAAAGCCAAAATGGAGAAGCCATATGTGAAAAACTAAGTTCACCTTATGATTCAACAGCTTGTAGAATGTGATGGAGATTCAAGGTCATGGAGAAAAGTATCTCCTCAGCCCCCAGCCTGAGCGTGTGAAAGCAAAGAGGATGAGACTGGCACCATCCTAAGGAATTCGTAGTGTTTAGTTGCAGACTTTGGGGGTTAGAGTTAGTTTGGTGAGATTCTGTCTAGCAGGTGCAAGCTAATAAAGTAACTGAGCTTGTTCCAGTACTGTCTCGTGGAGTTTCTTGGGTTGAACCTGACATAGAACCACCTTTAGCAGCAATAACTTGCAGTAATGGTTTTCTGTATGACTTTATCAGTCTCTCACATTGTTGTGGAGGAATTTTGGCCTGCTCTTCTTTACAATATCACTTCAGTTCATTGAGGTTTGCGGGCATTTGTTTATGCACAGCTCTCTTGAGGTCCCGCCACAGCATTTCAATCGGGTTGAAGTCTGGACTTTGATTGGGCCATTGCAACACCTTCTTTTCTTTTTCAGTCATTCTGTTGTAGATTTGCTGGTGTGCTTGGGATCATTGTCCTGTTGCATGCCCAATGTCGACCAAGCTTTAGCTGTCGGACAGATGGCCTCACATTTGACTCTAGAATACTTTGGTATTCAGAGGAGTTCACAGTTGACTCAGTGACTGCAAGGTGCCCAGGTCCTGTGGCTGCAAAACAAGCCCAAAACATCACCCCTCCATCACCGTGCTTTATGGTTGGTATGAGATGTTTGTGCTGATATGCTGTGTTTGGTTTTTGCCAATCGTGGCGCTGTGCATTATGGCCAGACATCTCCACTTTGGTCTCATCTGTCCAAAGGACAGTGTTCCAGAAGTCTTGTGATTTGTTCAGATGCAATTTTGCAAACCTAAGCCATGCCGCCATGTTCTTTTTAGGGAGAAGAAACTTTCTCCTGGCAACCCTTCCAAACAAACCATACTTGTTCAGTCTTTTTCTAATTGTACTGTCATGAACTTTAACATTTAACATGCTAACTGAGGCCTGTAGAGTCTGAGATGTAACTCTTGGATTTTTTGCAATTTCTCTGAGCATTGCATGGTCTGACCTTGGGGTGAATTTGCTGGGACATCCACTCCTGGGAAGATTGGCAACTGTTTTGAATGTTTTCCACTTGTGAATAATCTTCCTTACTGTAGAATGATGGACTTTAAATTGTTTGGAAATGGCCTTATAACCCTTCCCAGGTTGATGGGCAACAACAATTGCTTCTCTAAGATCATTGCTGATGTCTTTACTCTTTGGCATTGTGTTAACACACACCTCAATGCTCAAGACCAGCAAACTCCTAAAACTTCGGCTTTTATAGAGGTAGTCATACTTGCTGGTGATCAATTGATCAAGGGCATTTGATTAGCAGCACCTGGCTGCTACTTAGCCTCTTCATACCTATGGAAGCAGTAAGGGTGTACTTAGTTTTTCACACATGGCTTCTCCATTTTGGCTTTCTTTTTGTAAAATAAATGATGACATGGTGTAATATGTCATGTATTGTTGTTCATCTGAGGTTGTACTTACCTACTTTTGAGAACTGCTAAGGACCAGATGATTTTTATTATGTCCTGATACATAAAACCATAGAACTCAAGAAGGTGTACTTTTTTTTCCACACAACTGTATACAAAGCCCTAGATTAATATGGCAGATGGATTCTTGCAAAACGAGATGTTAAACCTATGCATTTGAAATAGAATACCCCTAGAACCTGAACTAAAAATTTCAGATACATGTAGAAGAAACATTATTAGTTACAAAAGTCAGCATGCAGTAAAATCCTGCTTAGGAGAATGACCCATCTGCCAGATTTTCCCATTGGCTAACATGGAAATATGTTAGCTGTGAGTGGATCTACTAACTTGAAAAACCCCTAAACATGAGGTGCTCTCTCAGAGGTGGAGTGATGGAAGATGGCAGCCACATTTTCTCTGTTTCCATTCTCATGTGCCCATAGCTGAGTTTTGGTTTCTATTCAAGAGTTTCCCACTTTTTAGGGAGGGTCAGTCTAGCTGAATACAGTACACTAGAACCTGATTTGAAACACTTTGTTTGATCACCTGTATTTCTCCTGGATTAAATACTTTTCATGATGTCCATATTATCTGAGGGTAGTTAAACAATTTTTTTCAATAGATTTTTTTTTTATGACTACAATATTTGGAGTTTATTAGTGCTGTTTGGGATGAAAACTAAACCAACAAGATAGACATTTGTGTAGCAATCTCATGGGCAGCCAAACTGTACTCTGCATAACTGTCTTCTGTAATTGAAATCTGGAATATGAATTGGCATAGGTTGTAATGAACAAATCCACTATTCTTCTTTAATTTGGTATGCTAAGCAAGATTCTGTGCCTCAGAATTTATACAAAAGTGTATCACTTGTAATGGTCTTTTGGATACTACTCATAGCTTAAACAAGCTTGTTTTAAAGAACCAGAGTACTGTATTATCCCTGCACTGCTGATATGAAGAACAGATTAGTGAATCTGTTAAACCTTGGCAGTAAGAAAGATGTGCAGTCCCTGAATTTATGTGATCAGATTATTAGTGAGCAAATGCATAAATACCGAGCATATTTTGAATGAAATAGGGAGAAGGAGTATTTCTTCATTTCTAGTTGCAGTGTAATAATTTGTTGGTTAGGTGTCATTGAATTGGATCCAATTTCTTGTACTATACAGAAAAATGGCCTCCAAATTGACTTGCTCCCAGGGGCATTCTCACTGTCTTCCCCTTCCCCTTCTACTTCCCTCAACTTTGTTGATCGTCATTATTTTTTTTCCTCCATTGTCAGTTCATGATACATGCACAAACTATGTAAGCTTCTGCTTGCTAATCATTGTCTCAAGGGAGCCTACAGTCTTTCTTTTCTTCTAGAACTGACTGCGTGGTTCTTACTCTACTCTTAGAGTAATCGTCTCTAACTCTATTAGTGAAGATCTTTCTTTTTCTCAGTGTCCCATTTTCTTACTATTAGGAAAACCATTGCTTTAATAGTTTCTATGTGATCTTGTGTCCCTCTCCCTTTTCTGAATCTTCTCTGTACGTTTGGCATTTCTCTTTCCATATATGGTTCTATTATTTGAAACAGCATAAGCAAAACTTTGCTAGCATGAAAAATGAGAGCAATAGTTCAGATACTTGCGCATTCTCTTGCATTTTCTTTCCTTTGGTACAGTGGTATATATAATGATATTTTCCAGTAATTGGGCCATAAAATCTTGCTCCTGGATGCTACAAAACAGTCTTGAAATTCTGCACATGATCATAATAAATTCAAATTCATAAAAAAGGAAAAAGTGAGTGTAATATGCACTGTTTTAAAATGCAAGCAGTAATAACACAAAGTTTAATTGATTTATGTAAATAAATGCTTCTTGATTTCCAAAGAATTTGTGCATTACAATTAGCAACATGGATTCATAGTGTCTCTACAAGATTCTTCTGTAGTCAGGTAGTACTAAGGAAGAAACTTAGATTTAAATGTACATGAGTCTATTGCATGAGATTTATGTTAAGACAGGAACTCATAATGATGATCTCATCTTTAGTCCTGTATGTGAAAGTCAAATCCAAGCAAACCTTTTCACCCAGCATAACAATATGCATCTTGTGGCCTACGAGACAGAGTTCTGAACACCTGAAGATTGTTACATTGGAATTTGGTAGTAAAACGTCTGTTTTTCAGTTGCATGAAACTACAACCTGCTCCTGTTTCTGCCCTCTAAAATCCCTAAGCTGGTCTGAAATCTCACTGATGAAAATCAATTACTTTGCATCCTAGAAGCTTCCCAGACCAGGAAACCAGCCACACCCCTTTCAATAACATGAGGACTCTCCCAGTGATATCACATGCAGTCATCCAGCCGATCAGGGTAATGAATTGTGGCACCTAACCCTGGAAAGGTTGCCAATCCCTGATTTAGCATCATGTGTGGACCCACTCACAGGGCTAACAAAAATCCTTGATAGTTTCCTTAACCACAGGAGATTTCATAGTACCTTTAGCAATCTACTAAAATGATTAACTACATGGCAACAGAATATTTAATGATAAAAATAGATGAATGATGAGTTGTTTTCTCTTAGTATCAAGACCCTTCCTGTCTAGATATATCATACTTGAAAGGACAATGATTAAAATTCCTTCTTTTTGTTTAGAGATCTATTAATATTAAGTCTATAAAATGATCCCCAATGATTTCCTGTTGGTCTAACACTTTTGGAACCATTCCTGTGCCTGTGCATATATTACATTGTTCTTCTCATAAATATAGCTCCTTTATTTTCTTTAGGGAAGTTTTGTTAACAGCAATGTGCTTTGGTGACTAGGGGTATTATCTTTCCTACCCTTTTGACTCATTTCCAAATACTAATACCAAATCACAAAAAATGTTTCTCCTTTGCTATATTCCAGTGCTATTTTACTGAGTTGTATGTTAATACAGTAATTAGTTTAATAATAGTACCTTATTGGGTCAGAGCAACTTGATTGCACTGTATTTTTTGGATTTTCTTTTTATGGTAATCCATAAGGTCATTTAAAGGCAATCCTATGTTAGTTTTACTCAGAAGCAATCTCCACTGTGGAGATTTCTTTCAGGTGACTAACATATAAAATGGCAGTGGTAAGTATAATGGACTTTATAATAAAAATTCATTATAATTGTAAAAAAAGATGAAATGGGACAAATGATTAAGGAGAGCAAAGCAACTCTGACATTTTAAAAACACAAAGTAATGGCACAAAATCTGACAGAAAGGAAAACTTCTTGAAATAAAAGTTGCTCCACTTGGTTCTGAAAGATGAATACAGTTGTCAGCATTTGTTTTGTGATATAAAACACATTTCATCTGGAGCTAAGAGGTTTCATTCCACCGAAATATCAAAGAAGCAGACCTGAATACACAATAGGCGTTCTCTGCATAATCCAGCTTCCTTTCCCATAATCTGCAAAAAGAGAAATTAATTAAAATTGAAAGGAAAATGGGGAAAGAGCCAATTAAACAGTGTTGCCAGTGGGAAATTCATATCCCATGTACATTTGAAGATAGTTTTACTGTAAAATCTGTCCAGATATTCCACTAGTGAGTGCAGGTGTATTCATTTGGGCTCCTTTGTCCATTTTAGCCACTGGAATTTGTTCAGTTTGGTTCTAGAGGCAGACTTGAAATCACTCAACCCTTCCTAGGCTCTCCTACATTTTAGGTTTTTATTTGCTCCCATTCTGTCTACCAGAAACCATCACAAGTGCTTGATCTGAGTCCAGAGTTTAAATAAAAAATATTGTTAGTCACATTCCTTATTTTGTACTCAGTAAGTGAATAGAATGATGAAACTATTCTTATTGTTAAATTGATGACTGAAAGCAAATCTGGAGCAAAACATGTATCTTGTGCATGTCTATGTATGTGATTAGATTCTGCTGAGATCTGAACTTGTGCAGATTTCTAGCAGAAACTGATATAATTTTTGCTTTTCTTATTCACATATAAACTAAATATGATAATTGAGATTTGAACTTTGTGAGGAATTAATTAGTTAGCAGTCATAGCTATGTTGGTTCATAGGAAAATAATCCAAGAATCCATAGCTCTTTAATACTAGCCAAAATATCAGAAGAGAACTGGCAAGATTTCTGTCTCCCTCTCCCTCTTTTTACATATAACGATTGTATTTAGTTATTCCAAGATTCTGTCTAAGTTGTGAAGTGCCTAGATAGCTATATGTTGGATGTTATAGAAATATCCAAACAAATAAATAAGCTTTTGCTCTTTTATAACATTTTGCCTGCTTAAGAGTTCTGAAGAACTTGAAAACTTGTATGCTCTTTTGTGGCATACCAGCAGTCATGATTCTGACTAGTTATGGTTTTGGATTAGTTATTAGAGGCCTTATAATGCTATCTTTCAGTGTGAAAGACTCTCACTGCATTTTCCACAGCAATAGAAATATGACAGGTAAACAGAGTTTGGTGCAGTGGTTAAGGTACCAGGCTAGAAACTGGGAGATGGTGAGTTCTAGTCCCGCCTTAGGCACAAGGCCAGCTGGGTGACCTTGGACCAGTCCCTCTCTCCCAGCCCTAGGAAGGAGACAGTGGCAAACCACTTCTGAAAACATTGCCAAGAAAGCTGCAGGGACTTGTCCAAGCAGTTGCCAGGAGTCAACATTGACTTGAAGGCACACCCCCCAGCCCCCCCCCCCAATATGAGACAAGAGAAGGGCAAGGGCAAGAAAGAGAAGAAAACCGAGAATGATTTGTTAATGTTTTATAGCTTTTATAGTGGCCTACTGTGATGTGGATAAGATTTTGATGGTCCTCCTGTCCTGTACAACTAGAATGAAAATAGTTCAAAGGTGAATGACCATAGGTACCAGTTGAGTTTGGAGTTTAGTTTAGAGCTTAGGGTTTTAGGTACCAGTTGAGTTTAGAGTGGGCTGGATCAAGGTCATGTTGAGCTTTGTACCTATAGATTTTTTAGCTCACAAGCTCTTATTGCTATTCACTGGAGGATTCATGTAATACTGTTTTTAAATATCTACGCATTTGAAGAACTGACACATTTTGCCAAGTGCTTGTCTTCTGTGAATCACCATGTATTTAAGAACTGCTGACTGAGATCCAGCTGGAGGAGAATTGGGATTGGCAAAACTTGCAAGTTAGAACAGCTGTAGAGGTTCTGTACAGTAAGCCTGGAGATGCACTGCTTGACTTACAGTCGTCTGTTCCAATAAAAACCATGAACCTGCATCAAATGATCACATATCACACTATGATGTTAGGCATAGAAAGGGAGTGAAAACAAGGAGGATTTAGAGTAATCCATCTTCAGCTAACACTGAATCTAATCCTTTGTCCAAGTGCCTGCTTGTCTTGGCCCCAATGGACTATGAAAAAGAAAACTGCGCATAATTGTTAGATTATAACTATTACTAGATTAGCTATAATAATAGGGGATATGGGTGGAGGAGTTGAGGAAAAGGAGGAACGTGCCTTCCTTTTATTCTCTTCTCCAGTGCTACAGAAGCTTTTAGGCAATGTAATTGTGTCAATGTAATAACCAATCCTATTTGTGATGAAAAACATCCTTATGTACAATTTAGAGCAATTCCCACAGATTGTTCTAGCTGTCTCATCTTATTGACAACCTTGTTGATTAGTTATTAAGCTGAGATATTTAAGAACTCTGTTGTTGTTTTTTAAGTTTACCTTGGGTTTTACTTAACTCTTCTACCATAATTTCTCTCATCCACATATTTTAAAATCTGTTTGAAGTCTGTAATTATCTCCTCAGTTATATTAGCCTCAGCTTTTACCTGGTCAGAGGCAGGCTGTTGTGGCAGAGTTGTGGTACAGAAAGGGGCTTAGTATTATTTATTTGTTTATTTATTTAAATAGATTTATATGGCCGCCCATCTCATGAATGCATTTCTTACACATGTAAAACCTAGCAGGTACATTCTCGCAGTATACTAAGCTTGGTTAGTATTAGCTTTGATTAGTTTTTGTTGTTGTCTTAGCACATTGTGAAAACCTTGCTTATTTTATTGGTTTATGGTTCAGTGTATTGTGTGAATCCAGAAACTGGGTAAATTCAGTAACCAGATTAAGCATGTTGCCTGAATGCAGCCATTCTGCCCATAGGAAACTCTAATTCCTAGTTAAGCCATTTATTCATTTCCGCCAGTATTATCTCTAGTCCACTGCCTAGCAACAGTTGATTGGGGTGCTTCCAGTGAATCTGTTAATGTTTAATGTGCATCATAATTTCATTTTAGTAATTTAATTGGCATCTACAGATGTTTTCTTTTAATAATCCTTATTTTATCTGCCAATTTGTCCTCTTAATGGGATAATTTGTTTAGACAGAGACATCTAGATCAGAAGGGCAAATTTTGAAAGATATAATGTTCCATAGCACTCTGTTCCAGCAGGATATGGACAGGGATGTCCATTGTGATGCTCATCACTCTTCCTTCCTTGCAACTCTCCCCTGAACATTCTACTGTTGCTATTTTTTTCCTTCCTTCCTTCCTTCCTTCCTTCCTTCCTTCCTTCCTTCCTTCCTTCCTTCCTTCCTTCCTTCCTTCCTTCCTTCCTTCCTTCCTTCCTTCCTTCCTCCCTCCCTCCCTCCCTCCCTCCCTCCCTCCCTCCCTGTAGAGTTCAGAATTTCTTAATATGGCCAAACATACATTCTTGTTAGGAAGAAAAAAAGTCTGTTTTAAATCTGTACAACGTACATCTGAGGAAAGGAAAAACATGAGCCAAATAACTGATAGTGTTCTAGCAGACAATGCAGTCTCAGTCCTATAATGTATCTCTTCATTGATCCTTAGAAACAGGTTCTTTGCCAATATTCAGATCCAGTTTCCAATCAGATCTATCTTTCAGCAAAGTTGCAAAAGAAGGAGGCTTGTTTTATAGAATTGTTTAACTGTTGCACAGTAGTTTGGAGGTCTGTAATTTTCTTGTATATCTCCAGGTTGTGGGACTTTATTTCAGCATGAAGAGAGTTATTGTTTGTTTGTTTTAGAATGTAATTCTTAGTTTTAAACTAGATAAGTAAAACTCACCATCTCCAGGTACCCTCCGTTTTCTGCTTTTGTGTCTCACTATCAGTCCTGTGTCAGTACATCTGTCTTTCTAAAGAGGCTGTAAATTACTCAGGTCTGTCCACAGCCTCATACTAGGAGCCTCTGTATTGTTTAGAAACTCCTTGTGAAGTAAGTTATTTATTTCCAGATCTGGTCCTTTTATGAGAGCCAAAGTAGGAGAAATTCTTTAACTGCAGTATGAAATTCCTCCTCCTAGATAAAACTGTGACTTCATATAAATATATGAGGAATGCAGTTTTTCTCAATCCCATTTTTCATTCTTGCCTCATATCATTTCTCAGTTTTGCCTAGATTCAGCTTTCCATCTGCTGTGCTTGACAGCCAATGTGATGGGACATTCTACACTGTGTCTCTGTCCTAAGGGGCTGGGTGTATTTTTCAGCGTTGTATGCTGAAGGAGTACAACCAGCATGAACATTAGTGCTTGAACCAAGCAGTACTAGATTATAATTTTTCTTCTGCAGTGTGGTGATTGTGTTACCATAGCTTTCTCCCTCTCCGCACCCTCATGGCTAACTTAACCCTGGATAGTCAGTCCTTCCCCACTTTACTGGGTTTCCAAAGGGCAGTAAAGACCTAGCAAGACCTCTGGGAAAACTTTTGAGGATATAATAGTTTAGCCTACCCCCAGGCTGGCACTCTCATTGGATGATGTTAATCAGAGCGATGTGACTTTTCAAACCCTATGTTTTGCATTCTTTAAGCACTTAGAGCCTATGGGAATTAGCAGCATAGAAGCTGAAGTACATGAGTAAGTAAGTAATCATGCATATCGACTTTCAAAATCAAAAATAGTGGTTACCTCTATGTGTCTCATAATGCACATTTTTTTGCGCCTTCTTCTAACCAGCAGAATGTGTTCTGTCTCTCAGGCCCTAAAGGTGTCATCTTTATTGAGGTACAGCCAAACAAAATGTCCAAATGATAATTTATGTGTGTTTACTTCATAATGTCTGAGAATCTTTTACAGTGCAATTCTGGAAAAGACTTTAAGGGCCACATTCCAATTTTTATGTGGTCAAGGTTAAAGTAGATCAAGAAAAAATAAGCCTTTTCTTGATAAGCAAGAAAAATTCCGAATAAGCAAAGGCATCAATTTCTCTTGCATCCTTACTCTGAAGTAAGCAAAGAGCATCTGTTCAAAAAGCAGCTCTTCTGAATGTCTACCTAGAAATTGTTCTCACTAGATTTAGTTTAATTCAGAACATGAAACAATTAAGTAACCCTCCACGTTTTATTTTTCCTGGTTTAAGCACACCATCTCTAAAAGCACTATTTTTTGCTATAGAATGTTTGGGTAAATTGCAGCTTGCACTGTGAAATCTTATACATACTTATTCAAGTTTATGTCAAGTGGGGCTCAGTGATGCTAATTCCATGATAATAGTAGACTGCAGCTTCTTAAAGAGAATTAAACCACTTATGCAATCAGCACTGATTTGTACAGCCAACTTTGCAGCAGCTTCTGAAAAAAAAATCTTTACTTCTACTTTCCCCATTTCTGGCCATTGTCTTATAGCAGATAAACAAAATACCATCTAAAAAATACATTTATAATTTTTGCCTCATGATGTATGTATTAGAGCTTTACCAAAGGTAACTAGGCTGATTAACACATCTGTTACCCCTTTGAATTGGCCAGGTCAGGGAACAGACATGACAAGAACTACTGGAACTCTGTTGTTGTAGGGTATAATAATAGAATCTTGAAAGTGTGACAGAATTTCTCTCTGCTCCCTCTCATACCAAAGAGAGTCAAAATGGGGTAATCTTGAGTTTCTTTCTTACCATCTTCTCTTTATTATTCCTTTTCAAGTTTTTCTCTATACTTCTCTACAAAATCTCTCGGTTCTGCTCCATCTGTTATGCAAGCAAATGATAAACTCCTGAAGTCTTAGAGACAAATGGAATAACCATCCCTAAAATGTAAATGGGAACCAGTTGGGTAAGGTTGGGAATTCACCATTATTATGTTGACTTGTCCTTAATTGACTATAAAAAAATCATGTTTCCAGTAACTGGAAGAAAAAAGTATTAGTCTTTATTGATTTCATGTGTTTGATGTTCAAGAGTTTTCTCAGGCAGAGATTTAGTGCTGAACTGTGCTTTGAAAAACATGGGGATCCCAAGAAATTCAGAACAGTTGGTAGATATGATAGATTTATATTGATTGAATCGAATTGATTTCTACTGTGGTGTTTGGTGGTTAGAATTAGATGTGAACTAACAAATTAATTTAACTTGAATTCTGTTTCAGCAAATTGGAAAACTCCTTATTTTGATTTAGGATGATTTGGAGTATGCCAGATCTGAATCTGAAGTAAGAATAGCAGGCTTGAAATTTCACAGTTCCAACTATCCCACTGATCAGCCTTCCTGAAGCTGTATGCTTTCCAGATGTGTGGTCTTAAATTCTTAGAATTTCCTGGCCAGCGTGCCTATTGCTGAGATTTCTAACTATCTACACATCTGGAGGGTGCCCATTTTGGACAAGACCACCATTGAATAGCATGCATCCATTTGTCATGGGAAATCCACAAAGAGTTATAGTATTTTTACTTTTTAACAGAATTGGAAGAATTTTTAGATACAATACCCTATCTTGTATAACTCCCCCCACCCTCTGTGAATGCTAAAACGGTATGTTAAATGTTAAAATGCATTTAATACCATGTTTAGTTTGACTTTGTTTTTTGTACACTATATTAATTGAACTCTTTCAGGACTATTTTCTGTTAACCTCTGCCACTAATTCATTGGCTCTGATCATTGGAATAGAGAAGGAGGATTAACCTGCAACCCCCTAAAAATTCTCAAAATCTCCTTTGAATGAGTTTCTACTTATATTGCCAAGTCCCTATAATCATATTTTTGTTACTATACTTTGCACCTGTAATTTGTCCTCCTTCAAAATCAATTGTGCAACCTCAGTTTATAATCATTATGGGTTTTTCTGGCAAGGAGGGTAGATACTTCAAAAGTATCACTGTAGAATGTTGTGCTTAAATTTATGCCCTATAATGGCTATGTTGTCATTAAAGCTGATTTGCTGAATAGGCAAATAAGTCTCTAAACTGTGCTTGATCGAAGCTGGGTGGTGTCTCTACTCCAGACTCTGCAAGTTCCAGTACAGTCTATACAACTGCATTCCATCCTTCTGAGATAATAATCAAGGACTGCCAGTGGAAACATTTTGTAGTGCAGCAGCAGCTGTCCAAGCCTTGTAATTAAAACAATCCTAAAATATTGGTTTATAGGGATGAGTGATAGTATTTAACATGCATAAATCATCTGGAGACAATAGTGAGATGGCCAAGTTTACAGATGACACCGAATTATTCAGCATGGTGAAACCCAATAATGCTGAAGAGCTCCAACGTGATATCTTCAGACTTATTTGGAGGAACAATGGCAATGTCTGGGATAATGTGCATCCCAAATAATGACTATTTCACATACATACTGATTTGAATTAGGAGTCTCATGTAAGAAAAAAGAATTTTGACAGATAGCTCATTGAAAATATTGAATCAAATAGAAGTATTAGGAAGGGACTGAAAATAAAACAACTGATGTCTGGATGTCGTTATATAACTGGATTTCAGGTTACCTTGGAAATGCTATGAAGAATTCTGATCACTTAGTCTCAAAACAAATACTGTACTGTAAAATTGTCAAAGAAAGATGCTTAAGGGGGTACAAAAAAGAGGGTTTCTACAGATATGCACATTATGAAAATAGTGCAGAGAATAATTTTTCTCTCTTTCCTCATTCAAAAAATGAAACTTAGGCTCTCCCAAAAAAGTAATTAGTAGTATAATCAGGAGAAATACTGTACAGTACTTTAATGCATGTGATATAATGGAGACTTGCTGCCACAAAATGTGATTTTGTGTTTATTTTAAGAAGAGTGGATTATTTTTTAAGGAATAAAAAGAAAAAAGCTTTTCTCAGCTAGATGTTTAATTTCAACTTCCATATTTTTCAGCCAGTGTGGTTTTTAAGAGCTAGTTTGTATAGTGGTTAAGGCACTGGGCTAGAAACTAGGAGACTGAGTTAGGCAAAAAGCCATCTGGGTGTCCTTGGGCCAGTCACTCTCTCTCAGCCCTAGGAAGGAGGCAATGGCAAACCACTTCCGAAATCTTGCCAAGAAAACTGCAAGGACATGTGCCGGCAACCTCCAGGAGTCAACACTAACTCAAAGGCGCACACACACATGCAGTAGTTTTTAAGAGCTGAAGTCCAATAAATCGAGAGGGTCTGGGAAAGTTGGATCAGACAAAGATGGCCATCAGACTTGGTAGCTAGAAATGTATGAAACATTAATCAGTGCAGAGCTTCTTAATATACAGTACTAAATTTTGACCTACTATATAAATTAACAAACTTGAAATGCATGGTATAAGGTTGAATATAGTGAGGTGATAGCATCTGATTCCCACACTAGAGAATGGTAAACAAGGGACAGATGGCAGAGAACTCCAAGGCTGAGCACCAGAATAATATTTTTGAGTATATTGTGATATAGTTTGCAACTCAGAGAAAGTGCAGCATTTACTGGAAAAAATAGTGGCAAAAAGTGTGCCTGAAGAAAAAGTGTATATAATGTATACAGTCAGAGAAATGGTATGAAGTATTTTTTCTGTACTGCTCATAAATGATAATACTTTTTTTGTTTACATTTAAAGAAGAAAATCAGTAAAAATGAAAGACAGAATTGTTGATCCCTAAAAGGAACATTCACATCAAAAAATGTGCTAGCTGACGGGGGAGAACTGATTATAGTCATGCCATGTTTGTGGACTTCTTGAGAAGGTTTAAGTGGCTAGTGTTGGAAACAGGGCTGTTAAGTTTTTTTTAAGGACAGATGCCATTTTCTATATATTGCTGGAAACATGCAAGTGCTCACATATCTCCAATTTAGTTTGCAAGCAGTCTCTGAACTTCTAAAATTTCCCCAGAATTCCAGAAAGAACACTAGTGCTTTCATCTGATAGGAAACTACATATTAAATTAAGCAAAAAAATTCCAAATAATGTAATCCACTTTTTTAATCTAAGAAATGTTGCATGCCTTGAATCAGACCTAAGTATTTTATTTTTATTGATCATACAAGCCTTTTAAATGTTACTATGTATTTGAATGACTCATTTTTGTTTTTCATGTAAATAACCCAAGAATAACAATGAAATATAGGAGTAATATATGCTATATGGACTGGAAACGTTTTATAAAAATTGCAGATTTTATATAAATTTCACCAAGTAATGTAAAAGCTGATGTAAGAGAAACAGGTGAACTGCATTCTCTGCTTGGTTTGTAAATAAATGTAATGCTCTGTTTTTGCTTTTTTACCATTTTGCTTTTAAAAAACTGCTTCTATATTTGGTTAGAAAGAAATCATGAATGGGGTTGGTGGGGAGGAATAACTAGAGTAGAAGGTTGGATGTGTGAGAACCGTTTCACTGAAAATTTTAGTTTTGCAGATGATGTTATAACTCTTCACTATTGGTAATAATAAAAGGGAGAGGATTAGCTCTATCTGTTCCAGGGCCATTATAGCTGATGAATGCAAAACTAGCGCATATCTGGCTCTGACAGGTTATTTTAGTGTTTTACTTTTGGCAGTGAACCAATCGTTGCAGCAGCTCACTAATTAGGATTCAGAATAGAGATATTTTTCTTTGTATCAGAGTTTCCTGCAGCTCTTTGCTGTCCTCTAATGGTCATCCAGAGTTTTGCAATCCTGATGTCATACAGTAATCCTATGTGTGGTGGGTAATTTATGCCCTATGCTAACTACATCTAATTATCAACACTGGGAAAGATAATTAGGCTGAAAAAGAGATTTTTATAAAGATGTGGGAATGTCATTATAGATGCTATGTACAATTTATATCCCATCTTTATACGCAACTATTCCAAGCAGTCACAAAGAGCAGTTTAATTTTCTATTCATAGGAAGGGGTGGAAAACTTTCAGATTTGCAATCCAATACACAGTTACTCTTTAGAAAGTACCACTGAGCTGAATAGGGCTTCTGAATAAAGTCTCACATATCTGGTTCTCTTTAAAATAGTTATGTGCTTAACGTGTGTGTGCTTTAAATTCATGAACAAAACTTGAGCTGTAGAGGCTCAGAAAGCAATCTTGTGAAATCTTTTTTTTTAAATGCATTGTCTTTCATAGCCAAAATCTACTCCAAGTACTTCCAGCTGCAGTTGGAGGATGAGTCACACTGGAAGCTAAGGAGGTTTGCTATAAGCCTTTCCCTTAGTTCACATGATTTTTTTTTTTATTTGTTTGTTTTACATTCCTGTCTGTTTTTCTTTTCTTGAAAAAATTGTAAAGGAGATTCACCCAAGGAAAACCCATATGAGGATGTGGAACTGAAAGCCCGTAATGCAGGCCGAAAATCCCAGCAGCTTTCTGAAAGTTCCCTAGATTCTTTGCACAGGATGTGGAGTCCACAGGACAGGAAGTACACAACACCTCCACAGGTAATAATAATTACATTGGGGTTTGTTTGGACTGTATGTTTAGATGTCAGAGTATTGTATTTATTTCCTTCTTGCAAAAAAGATCAGCTACAGGAGAACGGCTAGACAAATTAACCATATAAGTACATTAGACTGAGAAGGGGACATGAGAAAAGAAGGATCTTTTAACAACTTTAATCTAAAATCTTTAATTTGTATTAATTTTTCGTTCACTGTTCTTTCTTAAATACTAGTATGATGTTGTGAAATTGTTAGTATTCTGTATGTTTGTTAGCTTTTTTCGATCTTGTAATTCCCAGAATTAGTTACTGAATGTCCTCTAATAAACAGAAGACCAATGTTTGATGGTTTTCATTTTTTGTTTTCTAGGATATATATGCAGCCCTCTCATACTGAATGTGCTCTATGAAGATGCTAAAAATAGTAACAAATATAATTAGCTTAGGAAGTGATAGAACACAGAAGAATTTTCCATAATCAGCTGCTTTATTCCTCGTCTCCCAAACCTATTTTTATACTGTATAATAGCCATTCCAATCTTAAGTATATTTCTACTAAAATGTCCCACTGGCTTCCTGACTGGTTTTAGTTTTAATTTCAAAATGTACTTTTTACCTTCACCTCCTCTGAAACCAGACAAGTGTCGTTCAAAAATTGAAACTGCTATTGTTAGAGGTCTGATGTTTTAAAGTGTATACTGCATGTGTGATGGACAGATGAAGTACATGAACTATTGATTCCAGTTTTGGAAATCAGAGGGTTAATTACAGCAGTATTTCATGAATGCCTATTCAGAAGTAGGTCCCATTGAATTCAGTGGCATTTATTCTTAGGATAGTATATCTTCCATTGCAACTTTGGACTACCATATAGAAGTATTTTTGTGTTCCCCACAAAAGATCATGGGTGTTAGACTAGTTTTTTTTAAATATTCTATTTTATTTTATGTGCATTAAATAAACAGTTGCTAGTTCATAATTCATCTCTCTCAGCAGATTGTTATTAAAGTATCTGGTATACAATCAAGCAAAATAATAGTAAAAACAAAAAAAGAGAATTGCACTTCAGCATAGCACAAAATAAAATGTCTTTTAGCCAGTTGGTTAAATAGGAATTTTTTTGCAGCATCAGATTATAGTTTGTAGGCAATATAGGAAGAGAACTGTGTTAGCCAAATCAGAAGGACAGCACCTTTTCCAACTAACAAATTTTATTAAAAGGTATACACTTTTGGGGCAAAAGCCTATGACTTTTAATAAAACTTGTTAGTCTGAAAAGGTGCTATCAGAATCATCCTGATTTTTAATTGTAAACAAGAAAGTTTCCTAGAGAACTCCATAAGACAGAAGTACCATGAGAAGAACATGTTCAATCAGATGCAAATCCCATGTAGTGCAGCATGTTTATATCATTTATTTATAATAAATGAATGGCTGCAAAAACTCATAAGAACATAACAGCAAAAGCATCTTTCCTCTCCTGTTTTCCTACAACTGGTATTCCTGGACATACCAACTCTGAGACTGGAAGTAATACATACCTATCATGATAATAACTATTCATCTCCCTCTCCTCCAAGGGTTTGTTTCAAAGACTGTGAAGCAGGCTCTGGAACTGCGTCCTAAACAACAACTTCTAATTGCCCTCTTAATGCCCTGTGCAATAGTGCATGTAGAATCTGTGCTTTCAAATCCTAGTATCTAAGTGTTTGTTTTATTTCCTGCTTTATTTTCTGTTTTTGATGCCTGTGTACTTCCACTCTGTCCAATCTCAATCCTACTGCCAATTCTTTATTCTAATGCTAAAATGCAATTTTTGATTACATGTTAATTTTGCTTTAATCTAACCAATTCCTTTTATTGAATGTTCATTGAAACTCATTTAAAATCATAGAGTTGGAAATGAACAGAAAGGAGAACCTAACACTTCATGTGGCAGCCTGTTCCCTTGACTGACAACTCATATATTCAGGAAGTTCCACGTGATGTTTAGCCTGAACCTCTTTCCTCATGGGTTCTGGTACTGTCCTCTGGGGGAATAGAGAATAAATTCACTTTGTCTTCCGTTTGACAGCCCTTCAGATATGAGATCGCTATTGTATTTGTCCTTAATCATCTCTTCTATAAAGTAAAGATACACAGATCCTTTAAGACTTCCTCCTAGAGCTTGATTTCCAGACACTTTACCATCTTTGTAGCCATCTTCTGAACCAGCTGTAATTTATCTCTGTCCATTTCAAACTATGGTGCCCAGAATTGGTCACAGTGTTCCACATGGGTCTGACCTTAGCAGAATAGAGTAGAACCTCTCATGATGCAGATTCTGGGGTTTGTTACTGCATCCCAAGATATTACTTGCTTTTTTAGCACCTGTGTCAGACTGTTGGCTCATGTTTAACATGTTCAATTTGAGGGTTTTCTGTTAATTAAGAATCCAGGCCTTGTCATTATTTCAGTAACTATAGTTTTATTCTTTTATTCTTTCAATGTAGCTACCTTTAAAGCCCAGCAGCCAATCCCTAAGAATTGGAAACTGGTCTGAAAGGAAAAGCCATCGCTTGCCACGATTACCCAAGAGGCACAGCCACGACGATATGCTGCTGCTGGCCCAGCTTGGCATCCCTTCCTCTCCTTCTAGCTTGAATGAGGACAGTCTGAGTACTACAAGTGAACTTCTGTCCACGCGCAGAGCTCGCAGAGTCCCAAAGGTACAGTAATGGCCACTGCGGTCTTCTTGCAACTCTAAAAGATTTGATTCTCTCTCTCTCTCTCTCTCTCTCACACACACACTCTCTCTCGCACACACACACAACACACACACACACTTTCTCTATGTGTAAAAGTTTTTTTGTGCCAATCTGGGCTTGGAACTATAGACTGAGGAAAGATAATAGTCCTTAGGGAAAAGAAAAGGCTCTGAGTCATGTTCTGATATTTGAATTACTCTTGTAAATAAACTGCGTGCTATATTAGTTGGGTGATTTTATACTTTCCCCCCTCAGTTCATATTAAAAATGGTCTTTTGAACAAGTCTTGACTTATTGTCAGCTTGCTACAGGTATAAACACAAGCTTCTATCATCCTGTAAACATACTGTTTTGCCAAATTGATTGGCTCCCCAAATTGGTTGAGCAGTGATTCAGCACATCTTCTTCCTGGAGTTTTCATGTTGTAGGATTTTTAGCCCATTGTTTCCTCCTTTATCCACATGTCTAGGAAAGTGATATTCTTGTTTCAAATGCAGGGATGTAAGCAAGACTGGGGAATAGGAGTAGTTGAAACATTTATTGTGCTACAGCACCCTGTTTTCAGGCCAAAAGCTAAGATGACTAAGATTTATACATATAGTTGAAAGCAGAATTTTTCATAGACTCCTATCAATCTACAAAATAACATCTGCTATAGCCATTGTGCTTTCAAAACAGAATGATTGCATGAAATATCCATAAGGATAATTGAGCCACAAATTATGTAGTAGATAATATAGGCATATAAATTTACCCTTTCCTGCTGCAACTATAGAAAAGTCACTGAGGTATATGTATGAAAAGGAACAAATTACCCAGGCTTTTCCTTGATAAAATTATCATATATTTTCCTATTAAATTCCTAGTAAGTTCTGAAAGTCAAAGTGCTGCTTACTAGCTGAATTTTGATTTCACTAGCCATTGACTGCTACTATTTATAAACTGCAGTAAGTGCCTTAAATGAAAAATTCCATTGTTTGTATTTGTAATGATGGTTCCCAAGGAAATCACCACTGATTTAGCATGAATCCAATTATTTATTCATGAGTTATACATTCAGATAACTATGTTGGTACAGATTTGAAATAACCGTTAATAGATTTGAAGCTTTTGCAGAGTAGTAAACATGTTCAGCGTCTACCTAGGACCTGAAATTATAACATTTTTGAACAAACAAGGGATATACTTCAAGGTTACACATATTTCTTTTCTTAAATGTTTAGCTATTCTCTTTTTTAAAAAATAATTTTTATGATTAAAAAAGCTGGTTTGGTGTAGTGGTTAAGGTGCTGGCCTAGACACCAGGAGACTGTGAGTTCTACGCCTCCCTTAGGCATGAAAGTCTGCTGGTTGACTTTGGTCCAGTCATTCTCTCTCAGCCTAACCCACCACACAGGCTTATTGTTGTGGAGAAAATAGGAAGCAGGAATATTAGATATACCATATTTTTCCGTCAATAAGACGCCCCCATGTACAAGACGACCCCCACTTTTCCAACCCAAAATTAAGAAATCAATATTTTAAAGATAGTGCAGAACACATTTTTATTTAGTAATTAGTTAACATTGACCTGATACACTCGGTGGGAGGAGGTCCAAACCGTCTCTCTGCAGCTTTATTTCCATGCTCTTTTGCATATCTGATTACATTCATTCACGAGTGAAACTGCCGATAGCTTGTCTCTGCAAACAGACTTCCTCTAATTGGTTTGTTCAGCATCAGCTGACGTCAGTTACATAAGGCTCGTGATTGGAGGAAGTCCGTTTGGGAGACAAGCTATTTCACTCGTGACTGGAGGCTAGCAATAGGAGGAAGCCTCACTGCAGAAACAAAGTATGGGCAGTTTTGCAACCGCGTGGTTCTCTCCTTGGCTGACTTCCTTGAATAAGACACCTTTCAATTTTTAGCGTAAGGATTTTAGAAAAAAGTATCGTCTTATAGTCGGAAAAATACAGTATGTGCCACCTTGAGTTAAATATAAAAAAAGCAGGATAAAAATGTATTAATAATCTTATTAATAGTATTTTAAAGAGAAAATAAAAAAGAAAGAAAAAATAATTGATGCATGAATATAATATCAGTAGGTGGAAAAAAGTAAAACCAAATACATGACATTATTTTTAACAATAAGAGATTTTTTTAAATCTCTGAGCTGAGTGTCAGAGTTTCCACTATATTGTTTAAAGATACCATTAAAAAAAGGAGAAAGAACTACTAAAAAATTTATACGTGAATATTTAGTTTCTAACTTCCCTTTGGCTACTTTGACTGATATACAACACACAAAACATTTTAAAATGTTCATGCATTTCTGATTTCTTTAGTCAATTCTTTTTCTCCTTAAGGAAGAATATATTTCTTCCTTAATATATATGGAAGCCATTCTTGCTTAAATTTGATCAAACTTCTGTTATGAATATATGCTGTTAATTATGCCATAGCTGCATATTCTCCAAATTTAAGTTCCCAGTAAATGTATCTCTTTTCCAGTGTTGTGCTAAGTTTATCCTCACTGCCATGAATGTGTATCTTAGTAAATTGTAATGTTTTTTGTTGATATGTCTTAGAATTATGCTTAGGGGAAAAAAAGTGCTTTCATTTCAAATTTGATTTCTAAAATTCTCTGAACAGTGCTGTGTATTTTTTTCCTGTACTTTTCAGTTTTTTTCACATGTCCACCACATATAATAAAATATTCTTTCTCTCTCATGGCATTTCCAGCATTTATTACTATAGGATTTGTCTATCGTGACAATTATTGATGGAGTTATATACCATCTATGAAACATTTTTATCAGTATTCTCAAGTTATAACTTAGGGTAAATTGTATAGCTATTTTCTGTCAATTAAGAAATGTTTAACAATTAAGATCTGTACCATGTTAAGATTCTTCCCAACCAAAGGGGGGATGAAAAGCTACCATTTCTCTTCCCAGATCCTTATTTGTTTTATTTTTTGCTAAAGTGATTTAAAAAAAAATCCACAGTAATGTGAACAAGATTGGTGCAGAGTTGGGGACATATCTCTTCCCATCCATTTCTGCCCCTTTTTTACCTCCTTACCCCTGGAGAATGTTGAAAACTGAAATGACCACAAAGACTGACCACTAGAGTCACTCCATTTTTGTGGGCCTTCTTTAGGACTTTGTCTTGATCATGTAAGGGAAAAGGGTCAGTTTGGATGTGCAACTATTTGGATTTAAAGCAAGAAAATGTTTTTTGGACCATGTGGCTATTGTGTGAGCTAAGGACAAGAAGCCCCTGACAGGAAGAGTAAGTGCACCTATTTCAGATTGCAAAGTACCTTTCCTGCTTTGGATCCAAATACTACACATCTTTAGCTTTCTGTCAGCTGTTCAAACAACATAGCTGACTGGGGGAGTTCATTTAACCCCAAAGAGACCAGGATTGTTTGAGGCTAATTGAGGGTTAATTGGCTGGGTTCACTGATCTAGTTTTCCTGTTCACATGACAAGCTAGCTCCCGTCCTCCAATTAAATACGCCATGTGAAGAGGGCCAATACTACTAAGCATGCAGTAAAGACAAAAAAAGTATATATTTGTGTCATTAACTGTTCAGTCTGCAAATGACATTTAACTGGGATTTCCTTGACTGTAAACATTCATAAACAGAAGTCTAATGAAATGTATAATATTTATTTGGATAAGCCCATAATGCTGGGAAAAGTGGAAGGAAAAAGAAGAGGATAACCAACAGCAAGATAAATGGAATTGATTATAGTGGTGATGAGTGCATCATTGGGAAACCTGAAGGGCCAGATTTGGGACAGAACACCATGGAAAAGGCCTATCCACCAACTTGATGGCACATAATCAGTCAGCCAATCTATCAGTGAAATTAAATACTGGAAATCACTTGGAATAAGCAAGGTCAATCTTTTGCCTGACTGAAACCATGCTCCATTTTGGGTCACTTCTATATATCATATTGACCTTCTGTTGAATTTTGGAACACCTAATGTAGAAACTCTTTGGGATGAATTTCTCATATCCATGTTTAACAATAGTAATAGTTTAAAGTGAAAGAGAATTTCTGGTTGATTTATGTTTGTCCTTCTGAATTTCTGTATGCAGTGCCAATGGTTCTTTGCTTCTTTTACAGCTGGTACAGCGGATCAATTCTATCTATAGTGCAAAAAGAGGGAAAAAAAGATTGAAGAAGCTTTCAATGTCCAATATTGAAACAGCATCTCTGAGAGGTATAACACGGAAATCATGGAAATCTTTTGGACGTACAGGAAAGTGTTGATTATCAGTTACAGAAATTACTGTGATTTGTTAGGTAGTTTTGATACCAATATTTCCCATGACAAACACAAAGTTGTAAGATTAGATGCTTGTTCCTTTGTGTGTGATGGATGTATGAGTAAGTTGCAGCCAGTTAGTAATCCCTGGTGCAAGTCCTTGGGCACATCAGTTCTTTACATATACCCAATTACTACTGCTGGAGTCACCAGGGAAAGCTAGTGTGGCTTCACAAATGTGTACTGTGTAAAGTGAGAAGCAGCTGGTTTCCATTGTACCTTGGAATTTATCCACTAATTTCTGCAGTGGTAGTCCACAAGTGCGCTTATGGTAAACCAATATATTCAATTACCTATTTATTGTGTGAAACACATAAATGCAATAGAAGGATTTGTTAATAAAACTAGATCTTATGTCCTTATTGTTTCCAAAGAAATGTTTTTTAATGCCTGTTAAATTCTGCCTATATCATTTATTTGAATTCTGCCTGAGTATATATGTGCCAATGCCATATATACTCAGCCAGTTTCAAGCAGTTTCAAGCAGTTCAGGGAAGAGGTGTGTATCTTAGTTAAATGCTCTTAGCCAAGCATAAGTGAAAAAGTGGCAGAAACTCCAAATGAACCTCTTTCCTAAGGTTCGTGGCTATAGCTTTAGGGCTTTAGGATGGAACCTTAACCCTGCTCCTGATGAAGGGAGACCTATCTGGTACTGCTGTTGTTGGTGGGGCTGTTCCTCATACCTATTGCTGGTGTGAATGTAGCTGCTTGGCTAAGAGCATTTAACTAAGATACACACCTCTTCCCTGAACTGCTTGAAAGCTGTGTGCTATGAATGAGTCACAGCTTGGCTACTGGGATGGGGTAATGTTTTGTACAAACTGGCATTTTTCATATCATTAATTGATGTTACTTAGCTGATTTAAACTTTTAAATGGTTCCTCTTTACAATGCAGATGTTGCACAACTTCCTTTTAATACCTAAATAATTTGGACGGGAAACATCAGAACAGTTTTCTAAATGTTTCCTAAAGCAACATAGACATGACTCAAGCTGTCTTTTCTTAAACACTTCCAAATCATGAACCATTTTCTACAAAGAAAATTTTGGCACATGTTCAGTGCAGTGCATCTTTGTTAATGCAAATAACAAAGGCAAGTCTTTATCCTAATAGTATTTTGTCCTCCTGTCTTTTCAGATGAAAACAGTGAGAGTGAGAGTGATTCAGATGATAGATTTAAAGGTGAGAAATTCATCCTGTCGGTTTTCCTAATTACGTTATGACACAATGAAATTAGGTTGAAGACAAGATTAATTTTTTCCCCCAGAGAATTCAAGGCATCTTAAAAGAGGGATCACTGTTGTGTGTACTGTCTACTTTCATACTTCATAAATGGACTGCATGTTTCTTTTTAGAATATTAAAAAGTTAGCAAAACTAGTTTGACTAGCAGTGGCAATGGATAAAAGAAATGGACTCTTGTGTGTGTTTTTGTGTAATTGGAAACAATTAATCTTTATGGCCCTTTCAGCTATTTTGAAAGATACTATCTGTATTTAATTTACCCTGTACTGCTGCTATTTCAAAAGGTGCTAATCAAATACTTTTCAGCTCTAAATCCAAAAAGGCAAAATACTTCAAGAAAGCAAAAACTCAGATTTAAGAGTAGAATACATTTCGCAAAGGATAAGAAATAATTCATTCATCTGCCAGATGGAATTTGGAGCTTCATGTAGATGCATAAAACATTTTTATTTGCAAGAGTGGAATGGGGAAATAGATATATTTGAGTTAGGAAAGGATTGTAAATAGACATGTCTGGGACCCCATCTCAACCTGCTGTTTGTTGGCCAATAGATGGTTTCTGCAGGAAATTCTGGATCTTGTCCAGCTTTAAAACAGCTATTAAATGCTGCAGTCCTAAAACTACAAAATCCCAAAGGCTAAGGAAGATGACTGCCTCAATATTGAGTTATATTGTTCTAGTGATGACACCTGCTGTTTGCATTCAAACTCTCATTTTAATATTAGACTTTAGATTATTTAACTAATAACATGGGCAATCAGAATTTTTAGCTCTATGAAGTTTTCCTAAATGCTCAAAACATTTTGAATATGCCAATTGAAAGGACGCTGCTAATAAAATAAATGTCCTTTCACTCTAGCAGCTCCCTGCACATATTCTGTGACCCTCTGGGATTAATCAAGAGTTACAGTCCTGTATTAGTAATCGTTATAGTGAGTTTATGACGTTTTCCAGTATTATTATCCCCTTATTATATAGTGGAAAGAAAGAAACCTTTAAAGCAGGGAAGGGTATCTTGTTTTGGCTGAATTATGCATTTTGTTCATTATTTTTGGCCTTTGATTTGCAGGGGTCCATGGTGGTGATGCAGTGACATCACAAGAAAGGGCAGGAGCCAACATTTCAACTCCTTTTTATTTTTAGGTTTTAGGATTCCCCCACCCCTCTTAATATATATTTTACAGGAAAAAGGTCCATTAAATATTGTAGACTTATTTTACAACATATGGCACATCAATTCACTGTTTTGTCACTGGCAAGATCTTGTGGGAAGGTTGGCCTTTGGGGACTGCCAAAAAGGGGATGAAGTTCCATATGGTTTCTCCCTGATCTAAGGTAAAAACAATTTATTGCTGAACTCAACTAAGAGTCAGACTAAATTCTTCTCAGCTGTGAGCCCATGCTTTTCAGCACTGTGCTATACAAGTCCTCTTTTTGGGCAACCTCTTAGCCATGGAGAAATTTACCCAATTTGAAGGGCTGATTTTTTTCAATTTTTTTACATATCGATTGAGACAATGTCCATTTTTAGAATTCTTTTTTAAAAATGAAAACATTGTGAGGTTATTGGGCACGAGCACAGTTTTCCTTTTCTCTATCTGCTTTTGCTGCCATTGCTGACCAGCAATCAGATCTATTTAACACTCTCTCACCTGGCCAGTAAATCTGTTTTTATGGAGTTATTTTCCCAACTAGTGCCAGGCTCTCTTCTATTTCAAATAAATTTTCTGGCTTGAGATTGATGCAGAGTGCTGTGGTATGTGTAACTTGAGGTACAGCAGAAACAGATGGGAAAACTGCAACGTGTTGCTGCAAATTTTATGGAGCCCTATTAAAACAATATTATGTATTTGTTAATTTTTTCTTAAATATAATATCCTGCTGATTCACTTGTTGGATCTTGCTGCAATGTATAGAGAGCAGATATCCTATAAAACCAGTGTACAATTAAAACTACCATATAAAACTGAAATACTGTCCTGTACACCTCTGATCAGCAGTTAATAAAACCTGCCATGTGATTTATATTGCCCTGGAGAGGTATTCTTCTCCTCATTCCCATTTGTTTTTTAAGCAGCTGGAAAATGGCTTTAAATCTTCAGTGTTTGCATAGTGTCACCTTGAGCTAGTCTTGACTACCACTTTTTGTTTTGTTTTGTTTTGTGGAAAGTGATTTCTAAGTTCAGTCAGTTCCTATAGATTTTTTTAAAATAACCAAGAGACTATATGTGCATACATGTGTGGTTTAATAAGACTATATAAGCACAATAAGGTTAATAGATGCCGAAATCTGGAAATGGAAATGATTTCACATTTAGTAATACTATCACATCAAAAATATAGAATGGATTGTTTTTTGATTATAAGGTTATTTTATTTATGTTTATTGATTAAGAAAATATGTTTGGGACATATTAGGCATGACATCTGTTATATATGGTGTTGTGTAGTTGATTGAGGGGTTCTAATCATTTAGATCAGTGTTGTCCAAACTTGGCCACTTTAAGATGAGTGGACTTCAACTCCCAGAATTCCCCATGCTGGCTGGGGAATTCTGGGAGTTGAAGTCCACTCATCTTAAAGTGGCCAGGTTTGGACTACACTGATTTAGATGCTGTATGATTCTTCTCAAGGATTTCTAACAGATGCATAATGCTCACACAACCACCAGCTAATGCTTCTTGTTTTTTTGGAAATACTAGCTCACACCCAACGGCTTGTCCACATCCAGTCAATGCTGAAGAGGGCTCCTAGTTATCGAACTTTGGAACTGGAGTTGATTGAATGGCAGGAACGTGAACTGTTTGAGTATTTTGTGGTGGTTTCTCTTAAGAAGAAGCCCTCTAAAAATACATATCTTCCTGAAGTCACATATCAATTTCCAAAGGTAAAAGTAAGAACTCCTTTTAACTATGAGTCATTCCTGCATTATTGTTATGAGAACTGTGTACTTCATTTATTGTTAGTTCTGTTTCTGCTAGGATATTTGGAATGCTGCTAAATACATGCATCATTAATATAAACGTATACATACCTAATGATAACAAAATGTCTTATTTAGATAAGGAACAAAGGAATTAAATATAGAATCTTTTGTTATTATTGGGATCTCCTTCAAAAAAATACTGTTGAAAAATGTTTGGCTGTACTATTTCTCTCTGTTTTGTGACATCATTAGGCCTGAATCTTTGGCTTCTGATTTTCTTTAATTTTTACAGAAGTGATGAGTATTGCCATCCGTAGCGGGAGGGAGAATGACACAAGTAGTGTCATGTTGTTGAATTCTGAATTCCAAAAATTGATTTCAGGAGATTAATTTGAGTCTGTGCAGGATGCTGCTGATGTTGATTTGTTCAATCACAGCTAGAAAGACCCACAAAACAAGTTCGTGAAGCTGAAGAGCGACTTAAGGCCATTCCTCAGTTTTGCTTTCCAGATGCCAAGGACTGGAGTCCAGTATCTGAATACAACAGGTAAACTGCTCTACTGTCACCACAATACTAGCTTTTACAGAGTGACCAAGCTTGCGTAATGTTTCCCTTGTATTCAGCTCTAGGGAACCAACAACATCTCTCTATAATTTCTGTTAGATTATTCCTCCTCATCCAGTTCTGACATAGTTGAAAAGCTAGGAACAGAATTATGAAGCATTTAAGTTTCCAAGCCATTCTTCTGTTTACTTCAAAGCCAGTATATTTGAACAAATAGACTCTGAAGGTTGTAACTTAATGCAATTGTTAATTATTTCATTTGAAATTAATTGAAACCGTAAGTTTCTCTACCACTATACATTTTTAAACTAGCTTATGCTATATACAGGTAACCATTTGGGATTGTACCTCATCTAAATTATCATTTATCACCATTATTTTTGCAAATTAAACCTGCAGGAGGCAATCAACACTGGTAGTGGTAGAAGTGGATTTTTTTATTCTTTTCTTTCCCATTCTGACTCCTTTTCTCACTGGGGAGGATTTTTTTTTTTTTTATAAATGTTAATAGAGTAAATGTTTTTTGAGGCTTGACATATCTATTTTAGTTTTTGCTGATCATGGCCAGACTATAGCATGGCTTTTATTCAGTGTTTGTCACCAAATTGTAACAAGGAGACCTGGACTGCAGAAAAGGGCCATGTATGAGTTGTTGTTTGCCCACTTCTACTTTTGCTATATTTCTGTTTAGTTCTGTGTAGTACTCCATTTTATCACAATAAAATGGAAAAGTTGAACTAATTTTAAAATAGGAAATACAAGGCATGTTTCCTCATTGCTTCTCATTTTCAATACTTATTTACACATGAATAAATAAGTACATATTGTTTGGTTAATATCAAAGCCTCAACAAAACTGGTGGATAAATCACAAGTTTTATCTGATTAGAAGATATCTGAAGACATATTGAAAAATATGACTAATTGAAAAAAGCAATGGCATTCTTGCTCCTGAGCTTAAGTAATAGAGTACTACCTGCACTAATTTTTGTTGCAGTGAGACATTCTCTTTCATGCTGACTGGAGAAGATGGCAGCAGAAGGTTTGGCTACTGCAGAAGATTACTGGTGAGTATATCAATCTTTTTTAAAAGAACTAAATTCTAGAATGCTAAGCACATCATGGTTATAATTAGTTTTGAAAAGAGAAAGTTACAAGGTTTTGTGTTAGCTTTTCTTCAGTTATCTGCCATGTGGAAGATGTAGCTGATTTATTCTCAGTTGCTCCAGAAAATACAGCCACTCATTTAGCAGCTACCTTGTTTAGCGACCATTTACAAAAACAGTGGTAATTTAAAAAAAAATCATTTTCTGAACAATGTGCACACTTACAATCAAATTTTGTGTGCCTGACAACAACACATGCTGGAGTGAGAATAATGCTGGCATAGCTGTATGAGAGAACTTTATCTAAATGAGATGGCAGCAACCATTGATCTTCACAGCATCTCTCTCTCTCTCTCTCTCCCTCTGTTATGTGTTTGCTTAGTGACCATTTTGCTTAGCAACCATTTTGCTTCCGATTTAAGGAACAGATTGAGGTTGCTAAACAAGGAGAGGGTGTATTAGGACAAGTGTGGCTATTTCAGGGGAAAAGATTTCAGTCAGACTTTAGGAGAAATATTCTACTGATAAGAGCAGAAGCTGATGGGCTCTCCTTCTCTGCAAGCACTTAAGCAGAGGAATCATAATCATTTGTTACAGATGCTGAACTTGCATTTTGTACTGTAGATCTTGTACTGAACCTGGAGTAGGATGAAATGTTTCTGAGTTCCTTTCAATTCTATGATTCTATAATGAGGCACATAACCAAAAGTTATTGCATGCTACCTCTTTGTTACATAGATATATAACAAGTCTTATTTATGACTTTAAGGGGAACCTAGCTTTCTTAGCAAAGGAATTGCATATAAATTTAATAAATAAATAAATAATTTGTATTTGAGTATTTACTATTATTATTGATAGTGTTCTGAAGCACATGGTTACATGGCTAAGGTACCATGTAAATGCGAATAATAAATAATTAAAAATAAATAAGACACAAGTAAGATAAAACTTCCAAATCTGTTTTTACTTTTCAAGGAGCAGAGTATTTTTTCCCCTAAAGTTTTGTGTTACATTTTTTTACTGAGCGTGGCAAGGAATTTTCAGTTTTTTGTTTTAACCAAGGCTATCATCTAATGTTTATTTCTCCTTTACCCTACCCCTGGTCTCACTTTCTGTTTGGCAAATAGAACCCAGGGAATTTCTAGAGAAAACTTTAACAGAAATGAGAAGGTAAATCCACTTCTTATGTGATGGTACAGTGTTCTCTCTGGATGGTTCTCCTTAGGGTAGTTGCATCAGCAGTGATTGGTAATTTACATTAGGGGAGCAATTCACAGTGGATTCTGGATGCTTACTAGGTTGGCACTTAGATGACTGTGGCTGATCTCAGAAAAACTAAGTGGGGTTAGACCTGGATTAGTACTTGGATGGAGGACCACATGGACACTGTGAGCTAGACAAGGGAGTAAAAAAAAATCTTCCTATTACAAGGCACTAGCAACCCATTTCTATATTGGTCCTGAGAAAAGAAGATGGATATGTCCATTAAGTTAACAGGACTTGAGCTCACTGTAAAGAATACTTTATATTACTAGGTATATAAGCTGGTCTGTAGATCTCCAGAAAAAGTACTATCCTGGCTAAACAGGGGTGACATTTGGGAATTAATTGCTTCCATATATCCTATCCTAGTCATATATTTTTAATAAAATTTGTAGTACTGAGAGGAGGCAGAATAATCATATTAATTATATTTAAATTTTAATTAAATGTAATTGTGGTCAAATGAAATCTAGGATTGTTTAGAATAGTAGACTCCATAGAATAGTAGACTCCTGGAATGTAGACTCAGCCACTCAAATCCATGTACAGAAAGCGTTATACACATTTATGGCTAGTCCATTATTTGATTTCACTTAGGGATGCTCCAATTGGGAAGGTGGCATACCTATGTGTTTATCTGACCTGGCTGTGCAGGGTTCAAATTTAACAGCCACAAGGGCCCTGCAGTTAAGCAGAATTAAAATGTTCCTCCATCTATCAGTCATGTTCCTATGTTCAATTTCCCTGACTGCCTTTCTCCCAGCTAAAGGTATTTTTATTGTTAAAAATTGAGGCAGGGGGTGACTATCTGGGGGAACAGACTGTGGGGAGATAACCTAGAGCAGAGGCAAGCTCTAAGTGAGCTTGCTAGAGGCCTGGTACTAGCAGTGGGTGGATCCATATATGGAGCCCGTCTCACAGCAAACATGTAGCCCTGACACATTTTACAGGAGTTACACATATACACAACGATACATACACAACAGACCAGGACCCAAATATCCAAAACTGCCTATTCTGGCATTAAGTGCAGACTATTTTAAAGCATGATTTCCAAATATGTGTGATTTATTTTTCTTTTTTTCTGGGAAGAAGGTTGTGGCATTCTGGTTAGTCTTTTCCTTCCCTGCAGTGAGACTTTATAATAGTCTCAAGGAGGAGGCAGGCTAAATGTTGAAACCGTGCAGGTGTTGTTTTTTTCTGATGAAATTGGATTGCCACTCCCTCCTTTCTAAAATTTATTTATTTATTTGTTTGTTTGTTTGTTTATTTATTGGATTTCTCTCCCGCCCATCTCCCCTACAATAGGGGACTCTGCGCGGGTTACAATGACATTAAATACTTGATACATGTAAAATAAGTTTTTTATTTTTCTGCTACCACCTTTGGTTTAATTTTAAACACTTGACAGTAATGTTAACGTTATCCTAGAGTTTGGAGTTTACATGCAGGCAAACAGTCCTCTGATAACCAGAATCAAAGAAGTTTGAGAACAAGTATATCCTGTTTCTGTTGTTCCTTTTGTCCGGTTCTTTTAACTCCCAAGATTGATATATTTAATACTGGTCCTGATTTTGAAATGTAATTGCCTATATAGATGGGGCCTATTTTGGAGAAACGGAAACTTGCTCTCTGGAGAATTTAGCTAATACTCAGTTTGACTTTCCAACAGTCAGAACTGCTGATGGGAGTAAAGGAAAGTTGAATGCTTGACTCTCTGTATGAGTGTAGTGGAGACAGAGAAAGTGTGTGGAACTGCAGATCTTGTAGAACTGCTGCTACTACACGAAGCTTTCTATTTTTTTTTTTTAATCTTCATCTTGCTTTGTATTTATTCTTCATTCTGACAATGCACATTCATAATAAGCTTTCTGATCCATGCAGTGTAATCTGAATTTGTAATAAGTACATAATTTAAAGAAATACAAAATAATGCTGGCAGTCTATGATAAGTAACATCTGGCACTCTCAGGTCCTGCTTCCAGTCCAATTTTGGCTTAATATTTTCATTTTAGAAAAAAATAAAGTTAGACAACTACAGTTGTCAGATTCCCACAAGTATCAATATGTACAGCATGATCTCATTATATAACTAAATGCTTGGTTGCCTTTACATAACTAATTATTTTAAGCTGATTCTGGTGCCTGCCATTAATGTCTTCTTGACAGATTCAGCTTTGAATTCTTGATGGCTACTTTACTCTTCGGGGTTGTTAGAAATTATGTTCAAATCTTCCTATTTGTGTGGCTGAATCTGTAGTTCTAATTAGTTAAATTTTAGCAGGATTTCCTGGTATCTTGAATCTAGAAAGTAGCAAGCAATAAGTTACTGGATAACATTACTTGATAACTAGTCCTGGTGTAGAATTAATTTGCACTCCTCAAAAATCTGTTCTTGCTTTGGTTGTTATATATTTCAATACCTGAATAGAAAGACCCCTGCTGGTTGAGATCAAAAGCCCATATAGTCAAGCCTTTTATTCCTATGGGAGCCTGGTAGATGTGTCCAGAAACCCCACAAACAGGACAAGAGTTCAGTAAATCCTTAATTGTCCCACAACCAATATTCAGAGGCAAACAGTCTACTTATCTTAACTGTTATGAAGGCCAGGAAAGAGTTCCAGATATGCCTTACCTTATGTCATGGCATAATAATGTATCCAATTTCAAAGAACACAAGGAGATTTAATTCTTAGGAATTAAATTTAGGATTTAATTGTAAATTCTGAGGAAATCTTGTTTAGGATTATGCTTCAATCCATGTTAAACTTGTTACATAAAGAACTGAGAAGAAAACTTGGGTCCTCGTCCTGATTGAAAGGGATAGGCTCATAGACTTCCAGGGAGATTTATTTGAGGGGAGTTTAAACAGAACATTTTAATAGAACAATAAAACATATTAAAACATAACATTTAAACATTTAAAAAGAACTATTAACTATTATGTATCTTGTTGTAAGGTGCTATAAGATCAGATGCCTCCTTGTTTAAGGTCAAAGGTTGATGTTTCCAGGTAGGAGAAATTGGCTTTGACGATATTTTTTTTCATTTTCTATTATACAAAATAGACAACAGTACAAAGATTGTGTTGAGTCTTCCTGATGCATTGCTGACTCATACAGTCCCCCATGGGGGAAGCTTCTACTCAATTAAAGAACAATTGCTGGTTTCAGTTAGTATAAAGACTCTTTAATTGGGTACTGCATGCCTTTCCACTGTGTTTTTTCACAAGGCAGAGCTATTAGATAGACTGGAAGCTGCTCCTTTAAATGAAACACTACATCCAGTCCTTAGCTATGGTTGCTCTGTAAATATTGTATATTGTGGTAGTGCAATTTGTCTCCATTTATATTCACTTCAGTGATGACTGATTCTGTAAGCACCGAGCTAATTTCACTTTCTGGCAATTGAATGCACACTGCACATCATTTTTGTAAGCTGTTCTGGGAACCTTTCACAGGGGAGGGGTAACCAATCCTTGGTCTCCCCTCTGAATCCCCAGAATCCTCCAGATAATATAGCTGAAATTTGGCAGTATCGCTATTTGCATTTTTGGTTTGTTTTTGGCTCAAATAGTACAAAACTATTTTGAAATGAAGAAAGTAGTCCACTGTATCCCCTTAAAGCCCTGATACTTCTACAGAAGAAGACAGGACTTCCAGATGGTCTGTACAAATATCTGTATTGATACAAACAGAAATAAACAGTATATAAAAGATCATGTAATAATAAGCAATCTATTGAATGTCTGGGACAAATGCAGGAAAACAGTAAGTCCAGCTTCCTCCACCATACCCACTTCATTATTAAGTGTTCAGTGGAAATCTAATAACTTACTTAGATTGCAAAATTTAATTATCAATAAGATGAAGATAAAGCTTTTATTTCACAATAGTCTAATTTATAAGGCTGGTTTAGGTATCTTCAAATAGATAGCACAGCACTAAAAGAACTACAGTAACAAGGGGGAATATTGAGAGACTTGACAAATTAAAAAACCTTATAGTACATAATTTGGAACATTCATTAGGCTGGGCTTATAAATTATTGGTGAGATATGACTCCGAATCCAAAATAAGTTAAAGATTGGATGATTAAATGGATGTAGAATTTGAATGCAGTAATAGAGATGCAAGAGTGGGAATTTCATTGGAGGAAGAATATTAAATTTATTCCAAATATTATACTTACAGATGATTGAATAAGAAGTGTTATTGTTAGTATATCATACCAGTTCTGATTGCCAAAATGGATAATTCATTTTCTAAAAACTGTTGGAAATGTAATGAGTAGGTCAGATCATTTTTAAATATTTGGTGGAAATATTGTAAAGCTCAACAATTTTGGAAAATGATTCATACTAGGATGAAACTAATTTTAAAAGTAAAATTTCCATTTCAACCTGCAATATTCTTATTAAATTTCACTAAGCCATACATTCCTTTTAAGTACTGTATACTGAATTAGTTTTGTATATATTAATTGACACAATATTTCTTATTGGAAATATTGTGATTCCTTCTTCGGAAGAATGGTTAACTAAATTGTGCAAATATGCTTCAGTGTCCAAAATAACTTTGTACTTTAAAAGTAAATCTGATAAAAGTAATTCATGCTGGAAACTATTTCTGGACTACAGTTCAATGTATGGATTTCTGCTTCATCCAAAATATATATAGTATATATTGACTATATACTAAATTTGTATATAGTCTATGAAATATAGACTATATACAAATTTCAATGTATATAGTCTGTATTTCAGTTCATGGTATATTTAAACTAGGACAGATTTTCAATTTTGATTCAATCAATTGTAACTTATATGGTGATACATACTGTGTTGATCATGGTTCTTGTATTTACACATGCTCATAGCTTTGATTTTTAGTTTCTTAAAGTAATATATTATATTCAATTATAATTAATTATATACTGGAACATTATAACCTAGTCATTTTAGATTCCTTGTTTACTTATTTGTACTTTATTTTTTAATTCTCTTTGTGTGGTTTTTTCTGCATTGTTTATGTATCTTCTCTAAAATGTTTAATAAAAAATTAGAAAAAAGAAAAAAAAAAACTGGTCCAAAATGTGTAATCTTGCCTCCCATGATATTGAGTCGCATGTCCCCAGCAACTTCTAGAAGCCAAAGTAATTTTTAAAAAATTATTTGATTTTTGCCCACTTCTGCCTTCAGGTATTATTTTTAAGCTAATCTGCAGGTTATTTCACACTGAGATTCCAGTGATCATCCTGTGGTCTTGTATGATCTTAGTAATTTTCCTAATGTCATATTTGTATCTATGTTATTATACTAAATGTTAAAATATGTAACAATAAATGAATAAAATGAAGATCCTGGAAATCTCACTGAGGTTCTGAAGTCAACTTCAAGAATAAATTAATTTTATTTGCACAGAAAAGCATTTTGTTTAAAACTGATTCTTTACAGCTGTTCTAGGCATTGTTGGTCATGTATTCAGGGCAGCAGCATCTTGTTGTGTCTTGCACCTTAATTGTGGGAAGTGGATAATTTGGATGGTCCATGGCCACACAGTCTGTTTGGCATGTTTCAGCCTAACTCACTTTAGTAGGGGTAGCTGGGATGTGCAAAATTGCAGGTTGTGCAATGGGAAGTAATTCAGATAATCCATTTGACAAAGGAAGTTATATGAAAGCATCTGAGCAGAACCAATGAATTTAGCCATTTACAGAAGAGCTGCATGAATCTGCCCTCAGATTTAAGTAATTTCTGCTGCCCTGTGCCTCATTGCTTGAGCCCTACTATGTTGGATCAATCAGGCTTCACAGAAAGGTGGCTGCCTCCTGGTATCTAGAGATGAACCTTGGTAGAAAGGTCTCCTTTGTCTCAATATACTAATCAAGATCACAGCATGCAGGTTTCTTGTAACTGCAGAACTCAACTAAATCACATTAACTTTATTATAATCCAACCAGCTGGTCTGCTTAAATATGAAAAAAGGCTGTGTTTTGGAAAAACAAAATTATCTGAGAAATAGCGAACATTAAGTGATCTGTTTTATTTTTTTTCCAGTGTCATAGATTTGGAAGGGCCTGAAAATGTCAAGTGGCTCTTCCCACCCACCACCAGCAACAGAGTTAATAGAAGTAAAAGTTTCAGCCAGTCAAAAGTGTTTCCGCTCTAGTATGCTCCATTCTTTGTTGTTTTGATTTGTAAACAAAATGTGAATCAATATTACTGATAAAAGGGAGGTAACTAAAATTTGGACCATGAAGGAAGAGACTTTTGGGAAGTAAACATACTCATTTAAAAAAGAATAGTGACATTATAAACTTTAAGGATTTTTTTTTTTAAATACAGTAATATTTCATGGGGCCACAGCCTTTGACTAAACTGTGAGCATTATTGTTCCTGCTATTATATAGGACAAGGAATGCAGTGTTTTTACTGGCACTCGGCAAGATAGCTCTTAGCTGGTAACTGTCCAGGACGCCTGGCATGCTTTCAGCATTCCTGCAGATTTGACACAATGATTTTAACCCAAATCCCACATGCTGGATATAATCGCTTGATGCTTTTAGAAGGCGTTTTTATACCTAATATGGACAAAGAAGGATCCTACTTTTTCAGAAATATGACGTCCACTAAGCAGCAGGTCCTGATCTAGAAATAGATTCATCTGTATTCACTTAATGGCACAGAGTTTTCATGTTTTTTTTACTGTAGCAGCACACGCACCTGCTGACTATCCAGCCTCTTCAGTTTAAAACATTAATCTGATTTTTCTTTTAAGTCATGTGCAAAAAGCCAAATAGTTTGATCACCAGGGTATTCACTGATAATAAAAACCTTTTGAAAGGGCCATAAAAGTAGGGTTAACAATCAGGATTTTTGTTTAAATTCACCATAGCTTTTGATTTAATTGGAAATGGAAAGAAGTATCTAAAATGAGGAACACAGAAGCAATCACTTCTGGGATTGGTTATTCCTTGATGTTGAACCTGGGCAACATCAACAGGATACAGGCAAGCAATAATGTCCCATTTTGCCCTCATAGTGGTTGCACAGTTGGGCAGGAGGAAATTAAAGTCAACCTGTTTAGATCATGCCTTGGTTCCTGGGATCAGTTCTCTTAGGGATAACTGTTTCCTGGTTGTATTCATTGGTGCAAGGGCTCTGTTATGAATCCCAATATACTGTGGATTTGACATGCACATTCATTTAACGAGGTTCATAGTGGCAAACTTCATCACAGTCTGTTTGACCACAGAATGGTACTACTGTTTATCCCTCTTTCCCAACCTTCCTCATGAGTGGTCTGGATGGTTTCACTCTTTGTGCCATGGAAAAAAGAAACTAGGTTCCAACTTGCAGAAATTGTAATTGTGCCTGGTTTGATGTGAAAGAATGCTGGAGAGTGTCTCCATTGCACAGCAGTTGTCCTGGGAAAAGAGGGCTCCTCATATATTTGGTTTCCCATCTCAGGGAAAACAATGTAATATTGTCCCAAGAGTGACTTGTTTGATGAAGAAAGGCAAGAAAAAGTATGCAAAAAGCATAATCATATCTGTAAATGGCTTAAAATTAAAAAGTAATTCAAATCTCATTTTTTTAATTGGCAGCCAAGTGGAAAAGGACCACGCCTGCCTGAAGTATATTGTGTCATCAGCCGCCTGGGTTGCTTTGACTTATTTTCCAAGGTAAGCTGTTCTTTCAGCATTGTCTCTGTTGAGCTGCTTGCAGAAAACTTGTGTTCGAGAAGGAGCATTCTTTCCTTGATGGATGATAACAGTATTTTGGAATTACTGTGCTGCACAGTTCATCTTTGCTGTGGTTTTATCAAGGAATGCTTTATTATTTCTGTGTCTGAAATACATATCTCCCTGCCTTTTTGTTTCTTAAAGCTACTTTGGTTGAGCTGCAGTTTTTGGTATGTGTGTCTGAAATGATGGGGTGGTATAATGTTAACCCACTATCTGTTTATTAAGAAAACTTAATGCTTGCACAGAATTCCTTTTTCCAGGACATGGATATACATTTAGTGAATGTTTAATCCTTACAGTCTATACTGCCTTCAATAATCTACCAGGAGAAACAATTGTGTACCCACTGATTTGGAATTTACCAAGGCTTATATAGTACCTTCTCCCCTACCCTATGCTACAGATTGCTAAATAGGGCTAGAATGTTGAAACAGAAATATGGAAGCTCAGTTAATCTGATGCCTTCTGGATGTGTTTGACTTCAATTCCCATGATTCCTCATTGACTGGAAATTCTAGATGAAAGCTCCTGGGGAAGGCTATGATAAAAAAGGATCCCAAGATCTTTGTATATATACATTATTTTTTTCCTGTGATGTAGGTCAACCTTTCTCTATCTGGTCCCCTCTGTTTGTGTTGGGGATTCAACTCTCATAATTCCCAGTCAACATGGGCAAATATAATTACAAATGCAAGTTCCTAGGCAAACTGTTGGTTGTCACTTCCCCAAAGTACCCTATATAATCATGGATAAGCTGAGAATTTTAGGTGCCAAAATACACCCCAAAATTAGGTTCAGTTTATCTGTAGCTGGGATTATCTGCAAGTATATATGGTAGGGTCATATTTATCTACAGTAATTGCAGAAAAATTTCAAAAGGACTGGCTGCCTGTGCTTAATGTTTGTTTCTAGCTTTCCCCAAGCTGATGGTGTCAGGATATTCTGAACTGTGATTCTCATCATTGTCAGACAGGAGGAGATGAGTTTTTGAAAGGCTGGTTTGTAATACTAATTATAATCCCCTACTTGTATAAGATTACTCAAATATAAGGAACTTGCTTATATTTCCTTACAGGAAGTGAACTTTAATTTTCCGTGCTCTGACTACTTGTACCTGAATGATTGTAGGACTTAAGTCTAGCTTAGTTAATTATTTTACTCTGATAAAGTTACCTGTATGGAATTTAGGAGAGAAAGTTTGTTAGGAAATTATCATTGTCTGAAAATGAATAGGTAATGTATACATAGTGTGCTTTCATGAAATACTCTTGATTTAGGAAGTACAATGTTTGGCCTGGATTTGAGAGAACTTGGTTCAAATCTCTCTCTTGCCATGTGGAAAGGTACTACTAATTGCTCTTAACAACTTTAGGAAGCCGCTTTATACTGGTTCAGAAGCTATGTATCTGGTTCAGCAGTAACTCTTGGCTGTTTTGTTGAGATCTTTCTTATAACCTGTCATCTGAGAAATCAAAGATCACTTTTTACATGGAATACATGTGCCTTAGCACTTTCCTTTTATTCCCCTGGGCAGATTACTAGCGTTAGACCTTACTTTTCCATCAGTAAAACAGAACTGTTGTGCAGGTAAGCATACTATTGTGACTGAAGGATTGTCACATAGTAAATATGCAATATGTGCTATATTAATTACTTTTAAGACCTGCCAGCTTTCTGGCAATTGCTGCCAAGCAAATCATCAAAAATGAAATCTCTTAATCAGCTGAGAAGGGAGAACGTCAGGGAATCCAGCTTGCAATTGCACAGGTATTTTCTTTTCTGAGTGTTGACCTTGTCAGAAGGTATGATGATGCTAATCAAGTCCTCTATGTATTCTTAAATTAGGCTAAGCACTGACAAGGAGGACATACACACAAACCAACTGCTTTAAATTAGATATAATTATCACATTTTGGATGAACTTGCTGTATATATGTGCATGCTTTTTAATAACAATTCTGAAAGAAATATGTAGTTACTGCAATTATCTCAAGGTTATCTCAAATAATTTTATTAAATGAAATAAAAGAAAAGAAAAGTATTTCTATGTTTCAAAATACGGGAAACATATCCTAAACACAGTTTCTCACCCATTCTCTTTGATAATGTTCTCCAACTTGGACAGTGCCTATGTTATTTTGTTGCATATTTATGGATGTGGACAGAAACATTGAAACATATAATAGTATACAAAAGCATACATCTTTAAACATATAAAATAGGTGAAATCAAATTTTATGTTTTCTCTAAGTTCTCTGAATTGCTTTTTTGGCTCTCAGTCTAAAGGAAAAGGTTTTCCTTCTCTCCTCACATCATATGAACAAAAGTAATTTTGTGCAGTCCTAGCGTTCACCCAATGGCACAGACCAAGAGAATGAGATTTAAACTTAAAAATGTGTATCATGGACCAGAAGAGCCATGCTTCTCCTTGAATACCTGAAACCCATTTCAAATGTTGATATAAAGCATTAATGACTGGAATACAGTAGGCTGAAGAAGCACACAAATTGTCACCTATTCATACAGCACATGCTTTGCTTACTGATGGCCTTCTAAGTACGGCTTGACTTCTACCCTTAGAGAGTTACTGCTAGTCATTGTTTAGAGGACTAGATGGATAGTCTATAAACTATAGCTGATAGCTCTGTCTGGATGGAGTGGCACAGACTTACAGACCAAACTGAAGCAATAATTTTGTGAACCTAGACAAGCCTCTCTCTTATTTTCCCTGATTGCCTGGTTGGGTTTGGCTGAGTAGCTGCAGTAGCCTTTTTTGACCTTTATCTGGGTAGTAATGTAGCAAAGATCAGATCAGTGGCTCCTGCTGGCTATGAACTCTTTCAGTAGGGAGTGAACAAGAAGCCCAAGGCTTAACTGCCAAAATCCCTGGTTTAAATTCCTTAATGTCTAATATTAATCAATAGATTAAATAAAATAGAGATGAGGCTTCATGCTGCCAGTCCACTTCATTCTTTCAAATTTTGAAAAACCCTGAATTTAATCATTGTCTTTTGTTTGATCAAATAGTTATTTTTGCCATTATTTTCATATCTTTTCTTCAATTCTTATTGGAATAATTTGAAATAAAAATGATTCTTGATAAAATATTGCCAATTTGATTTCTGAAATTTTATTCTCTTGCAGTTATCTTCTTTGTAAAAAGTTCTTGTGTCAATAAAAATAAAAGAGAGAGGGGACAACTTTGTCTTATTCCTTTCATTTTAAGGTTTTTTTTGTGATAAAAATCCATTTACCATTATCTTGGCTTCCTGTTCATTGTAACCCTAACCCTGTTCTTTATCCATATGAGAAATTTTATGCCGCAATTCAGCTTTTTCAAAATCATGAATATAAGGCACCATCCCAAGTTATAAAAAGATTTTTCATGCCAAGAAAAATTATAGCCAATTTCTTGTTTTTCCAATTTATATTATCAGTGGCATTCAGGATACTGATTAATTGATTGATTATGTGCCATCAAGCCAGTGTTGACTCTTAGCAACCAAATAGATAGATTTTTCTCCATGATGATCTATTCCTAACTTGATCTTTTAGGTCTTCCAACAGTGTACTCAGTTGCCAATGTAACTGAGTCTATCCACCTTGCTGTTCTTCTTAACGTGCTTCTTCAGAGTCCAACATTTGCTTCCATAGAGTGTCACAGCAAATACCATTGCTTGCACTATTCTGATCTTTGTAGGTGTAGGTACATCATAGCATCCAAATATCTTTTCCAAGGCCTTCGTGGCTGCTCTACCAAGTATTAGTCTGCAGTGTATTTCTTGACTGCTTGTTCCTTTCCTGTTGCTGGTTGATCATAAAAGGCAGAAGCTATCCACTATTTTGATATCTTCATTGTCAGTTCTAAGGCTGATTGTTTTGTCTACCCATTGACATTACTCTTCTTTATATTTAATTTTAGTCCCATTTTTTCACTATGCTCCTTGACTTTTATTAGTAGACCTTGCAGATCCTTGGCATTTTCGGCTATTAGAGTAAGGTCATCAACATAGTGCAGGTTATTGATATTTCTTCCTCCAGTTTTAAAACCGTGCTCATCTTCTTCCAATGCAGCTTCCCTTAATATATATTCAGAATATAAGATATATCTTCATATATCTTCAAGATATATCTGATATTCTCTCTCATATATATTTTCAGGACAAATCCAGCCTGATCAGGACGTTTTTGATCAGTTAGAAGCCATTTAACTTCTTTGCAAGTATAACCATAAAAAGCTTATTATCTGCATTCAGTAAAGAGATAGGCCAGTGTGACTGTGGATGGATTGGGTCATTCCTTTATTTGTAAATCAAAGAGATAAACATGTGTTGCCACAAAGACCTCACTGTATCTCATTCATTACTTGGATTAATGGTCTCATTAGATTGCTTTAAATGTCTTATAATGCCCCCCCCCCCAAATCCTGGTCCTGACAATTTATTCAATTTCAATTTCCATATTGCTTCTTTTGTTTAAGTAAATAATTCTCTCATAAACTCTTTACTGGAATCCCATACTGTGAATAAAGAAACATTAGAAGTTAAATTAGTTTGAAAGAAGGTCTTTAACTCATACTATCACTTCAATTTAATGCCCTCTTCCAATAATAATAGACCATTTAGTCTCTATTTTTTTGAGCCAAAGGTTTGATTATTGTTTTATGGTATGCATAAGGGCTATAAGTTTAGTTAATAATGACAACCAATACATGTATATTCTTAAGTTTTGTGGATAGAACAATAACATATTCTTTAAAAGATATTTATGTCTCCATGTTTCTGAGAGAGCAAGTAGTGACATATAGTCTAGAACATTTTTTGGAAGTACCAGAATTCCTTTTGTATAAACCAGATTTAGCAAGATTTGGGGAAAGAACCAACCCCATATCCAAGAATCAAAATGTCTCCCTTTTCAATTTCAAGAAGTCATTGGAAAAAATTTTCATAAAATTTAGTTTGGAGTCTAAACTGAAGCAGTTTGCAATTGTAATAATAGCAGTTTGCAACTGTACAGTTTGCTTGTACTGTTTGCAGTTGTAATAATATTTTCCTTACTTCATCTTGAATCTGTTTTTTTAATTCCACAGTAAGTTTCCATTGTTTCTGTCCACTAGAGGCCACCAATTTTTGTCCTAAAGATTATTGCTTTGCTAATTATTGCTTTGATTTCAATAATAATAAAGATTATTTTATATATAGAACTAATGTAATGTTCCAATTAATGTTATTCTGAAAATTCTTTTTCAGTTTTATACATTCTTATATCTTTTTCCCCTTTTTCACCCTTCATTTCTTCCCTGTCCCCTTTTTCTTGATTGTGCTTTTAAATATCTGTTAAAATAAAATAAAATGATTAAAAAAAAAAAGAGTGGAGGGACAGTAGTGAAACTGTTCATTATGTGTCCAGTTTGTAACTCAACCCATATTGATCACACTGCAATCAGTAGCAATATGGTATGGCTTGAATTGATACTCAGGTTTAAAATAAACTACAGACAGTCCCCTACTTGCAAACTTTCACCAATACGAACAGGATGGACCCAGAAGTCAGAACTGGAAATCAGGCCAGAAGGTGGAACTGGAAGTTGGGAGAAGGCAGGAAAGGGTTAGTTTGGAGCACACTGCAGACTAACCCTTTCCCATCTTCTCCAGCGTTCCGTTTGCATTTGAGGTTTTCATTGGAGTTGGTGTTCCCAGAAAGGGTTAGTTTATGCGGCGCGCTCCATTGCCCGGTGAGGCAGGAGAGGGGCCAGTGGCAGAGAACAGCGGGGAGGGGGCAGAGGTCTCCTGTCTTGCCTGGCAGCGAAGCGCGCTGCGCCCCACCGGCCCACCCTTTTCTCCCCTCTCCTCCACTACCACCCTCTCTCCTGCCTCACCTGGCGACACATTGGCAGCAGAAGATACGGCTCCTCTGCCCATACCATTGCCCTGCCTCCTGTCTCCACCTCTTTTTTTTTTTTTTGCTTGTTGGATTTACGAACAAAATGGACTTACGAACAGCCTCTTGGAACGTAACCCGTTCGTAAGTAGGGGACTATCTGTAGTACTTTCGGAGCTTGGAATGGATTCATTCCACTCCTATTGACAATATGAGTTATTTGGTCATATGATTCAAGAATTGTCCATCCATTAAAAATGCTATATGTTATGATTCATGATAGTACGAATATACTGAGTTCTAGAAACATCTTTCCCATATTGGTGTTACTGGGAGTGCCTGCCTCATGTACTTTTTTCTGATGAGAGCAGCTCTTTTTATGGAATAATTTATAGTGCTAGAATTATGTGAAATTTAGAATTGCTCATTAGGCTGAAGTGAGCACTACCTAGGATTTGCACACCTAGGACTTCGCCTCATTGACTAATCAATGGTCAGTTCAACCCACTGGGTGTGGAAAGAGAGATTGGGATGTCAGAAAGAGGATAAGCAATACTGGGGTGCAGAAAGAGAAAGAAGAAGATTGCAGACAGAGAAGGAGAAAAATCTTAATCCCTATTGGTTCCAGTACTGTTCACTTTTAATTTTAATCCCACATGCTGCCAGCAGGCAAATTTGTATAAATTGCCCCAAGGGAACAGAATCCTAAATAGAAAACTAAAAGGGAGTTCCCATCCCCTTTACATAGTGCACAAGTGTTTGCTACTGTTTTACTTTTTCCTGCTTCTGATTTGACTGTAATGGATCAGATCCTGGATGAAGTTGAAAGAAGGAGAGGAATATCTGCTGCTCTGGTTTATCCATTTATGAGGAGCTTGATGGAGTCACCTTTCCCTGCACCTGGAAAGACAATCAAAGTCAAGACCTTCCTGCCTGGAGCTGGAAATGAGGTAAAAATTGTGACATAAAGCCCTAGCAAACATCCACTCTCCAAAATGGTATAAACAAGAGGAATGAAAGTAGATTACTAAGAGATACCACAACTATAGGGATTGTGACTGGTCTTTTAAAAAAATAGTAATAATAGTTCCCATTTGTAAAGATTTTCATTAGCCAGCATACTATGTGTAGATGACTCCTTTTATGAATTTGAATTTGTATTTAACTAGCTGTTATATACTTCAAGCTTTCTTGATGTTTACTAAGAAAAATTAAAATATTGATGGGGATTGTCAGAAAGTTGGCAAGCTAGCAATCAGTCTTAGGGTGTTTTCCCATATGACTAATCCCTGGCTGTTAAGTCAAGAGCAACACAACATCGTAGACAAGTTCATCATAAAAAGCTAACACGGTTGGAGTTGGTCATTAAAACATTACAAAGTCTCTGAATCACAGAGATGTATGGAATTTCTGGTAGAAATGAAGCTAGTCACGAAGGAGTATATGCGGATTAGCAGTTAGCTTTTGTGTGTGTTGGTGTATCATTTGAGGTGAATGATGGAATGAATGCTTCTTTCTCTGTATTCTCATCAGCTGCTTAAGCCAATGCCTGCCATGCCATTGTGCCTGCCATGGCATTGTGCTGAGAGTGCTTTAGACAAAAGAACTCAGAAATATAGAATGACAGGATGTAAGAGCTAGAAGGGACCTTGGAGACATGTTGTCCAACATATTCCCCAGTGCAGGAATCTGTCAGCATCCCCAAACAAATTACCATTTAGCCTCTGTCTGAACACCTTGATTAAAAGAAAGTCCACCATCTCCTAAGGCAGCTGGCTCCATTCTTGTACAGCATTGACCATTATGAAATTTTCTTGATGTCAAACTGATACAGCTTCCTTGTACTTTGAAGACATTGTTTCTTGTCCTCTGAACAATACTAAAGAATTCTGTCCCAGCTTCTAAAAGCCAGTCCTTTAGATACTGAAAGAAGGTATCATGTCTCCCATATTCTTCTCTTCTCCAGGCTGAACATATACAATACCTTCAATCTTTCCTCATAACTTTTTTTCTTCCAAGTACCTTATCATCTTGGTTGCTTGCTCTCCTTTGGACATGCTCCAGTTTGTCAACATCATTCCTAAAAATGTGGTGCCCAGACACAATATTCTAGGTGTGGTCTGACCAACTTAGAATAGAGAGGAATTATGCCTTTCTTTGACATACTTCTGTTGATGCAGTCCCCACAGTATTGGCTCATGTTCTTTATGATCCACTAAGGGACCCAAATGCCTTTTTGCATGCACTGCTGCCCAGTATTGTCCCACCCGCATCCCATCCCACCCCACAATCCTGTACCAATGTTTTGATTATTCCTACCTAAATGTAGAACTTTGCATTTGTCCCTTTCAAAATTCATCTTCCTGGTTTCTACCCATTACCCCAGTTTGTCAAGATCCTCCTGAATCTTGATACTATCCTCTAATGAATTTTTTATCCCCTGCTTTGTGACATTTCCAAATCTAATCATATTTTCTAACCCCTCATCCAAGTCTCCTGTACCCCACAAATATTTTGAGAAATATTTTGTTGTTTTTTACTGTTGTAGAATAATTGAGCTAAGATTGGGCTATGATCCACATTAAAATCAGGCTAATTTGAGTGTGAATTGTGATTATGGAATACATTCAGGTGATAGAGCTTCGCCGACCAATGGACTCTCGGCTGGAACATGTGGATTTTGAGTGCCTTTTCAAGTGTCTGAGTATACGACAGATCATCAGAATCTTTGCTTCACTTCTGTTGGAGCGGCGAGTAATCTTTGTAGCAGATAAACTCAGGTGAGCCATACAAGAACTTCATGGGTATCAATAGAAATATCAGTAGAAGATTGTTAGTGATTCAAAAGGTTAAAAGAATAATACATTCCCTTCCATTACACTCCTTATAATCATGTTTCTTCTCATTTTTTTTAAAATGGAGATACCTTTCTGTTAATTACTTGTCAACAGTGTTATATGCAAAATTTTGCTTCCATCCTCACAGAGCACCAAGACTATCCCCATATAAAGTAGAAGCAGATAGCTTCAGAAAATAGAATAGTCATCTTCCTTTTTCTTTTTCCTTTTAAAAATTGGTGAAATGGGTTCTGGCATAGGAAAATGGAAGGTACACAGTATTAAATGAAAAAAAGGAAAAAGGCCACACTTCTCACCAGAGTGGTACATTGTTGCCATATCAAAGGGGTTGGCAAGTTAAAGGCTGTATGGTGCCCCCAAAACTCTTTACTCCACTCCTGAATCTTTGAATATTGTATTTCTGGATTTCACCAGCAAGCCCCCAAATTAGAAAGTTCTACTTGCTTGTCACTGTTCATAAGAAAGCCAAAGAAAAGTGATGAGAGAGCCTTCACATAGGCTAAAGACTCCTAAAAATATATTTTTTAAAAAAGCACAAACCACTTGCATGATATCACTGTGTCACATCCCTATGGCCATCTAAGAAATTGTGTACCCCTAAATGAATGCTTTCTGCAGTAATACTGCACAATAATATTTCATATCCTGTCTCAAACTACTTCCCTTTAAGACACAAAATAACAAAAGAATAGGAGAGAGGGAACTGACTGTATGCTCATTCAGGGCCAATGAGATTTCCACAACCACATATGACATTTTACTCAAAAATATAGTAACTTGGATGAAAAAGTGTATTTTAATAAGTATTGCAGTCCTTGTCCTGGGAAAATTTATTTTTCCCACAGCTTATGATCTAGGTATAGGCTGTTGATGTAGGATGACGTTTTATAACTGAATGTCCACAGCACGTTTCTCTGCATGGAAGAAAGATCCTTTGGAAGTCAGCCCAGAAATTCTAAACTAAACTAAACTAAACTAAACTAAACTAAACTAAACTAAACTAAACTAAACTAAACTAAACTAAACTAAACTAAACTAAACTAAACTAAACTAAACTAAACTAAACCTATGAGTTTAATTGCATGTTAATTCTAGGAAAGTAATACTTTATTTTTAACTTCACTGGACATTAATGTGTTTTTACATTCCTTAAAAAATATCTGTCAAAGATTTTAGAAAATTGTTTTCCTGAAAGGTTGAAGAAGTAATAGTAGTAATATTTACTGAGGTGACTGAATTCACAGACTTGCACTATTATGATGAATTTTATGGCCAAGCTGCCACGTTTGTCTTCTGTGATCATTATGATGTCTACTCTTGCATGGACTTGTTCCGCCTTTCAAGCGTATCAGTGCTGGTGCTGTGATGCAGTTTTAATGCATGGCTGGAGCACACGCTTTGCATATAAACGAGATCCAGGTCCAGACCTTAGCTTTGCCAGGTTGGGCGGTGAAAAACTCTTATCTAAAACCCTCGGAGACTATCTACCAGTTAATGCAGATAGCAGTGTTACTGAATGGTACCTAGGATACTGCAAGGCTAACTGTTCAATGGTAATTAGTGCTCCACGATGGTAAAAGATATTACTGATTCACACCTGTCCAAATTGGGCTTTGCTCTTTTCTTTTCTTGCCAGTGATGGGAATGCTGCATACTGCATTATGTAATATTATATGTGATATTATATATCACATTATAGATGTGACTAAACTCCTAACCCTCTATGTTTGTTTGTTTGTTTGTTTTTTGGTGCCTTCGAGTCAGCGTTGGCTCCTGGCAATTGCCTGGACAAATTCCTGCAGTTTTTTTGGCAAGGTTTCAGAAGTGGTTTGCCACTGCCTCCTTCCTAGGGCTGAGAGAGTGACTGGCCCAAGATCACCCAGCTGGCCTTGTGCCTAAGGTGGGACCAGAACTCAGTCTCCCAGTTTCTAGCCTGGTGTCTTAACCACTACACCAAACCCTCTATGTACACAAATATTAAAGAGAATAAAAGAACCAAAATGTGTTCCCTTTGAAGACTTTACTATTGTAGGTATCTTTGTGTGTAGTAATGAAAATACCTTATGGGACCCACTGGAGTATTATAGAGGAATTTCTCCTACATGATGACAAGAAAAGATAATTGAAAGTTCAGAGACCACAATTATTTTACTGCAAAACCTACAATTCTCACCAAGCATCATAGGATTTTTTATTTTGTTAAATCCTTTATGCACAATGCCCAACAAGATAAATCCTTAAGCATGACTCATGTCTTTTTGACACGAGGTTTATATTGGCTTGCATTCATGGGAAAAAATACTTGGTAGAAGGACAAATAGTTAAAGAGTTATTCTTTACATTGTAACCATAGTTAAAACAGTTTTGTACAAGTAGATAGCTGATAATTGGCTGATGTGATGTGGAAAGTATGCAATTCCTTCTCATTTTGTGCTCCCAACTTCAGCTTTATCATTCAAAACTTGTTTGTGTTCTGCATTTTGTCAGAAAGGTCATTTGCCACAATCATGTCAACATATAATTAAAGTGAGACCACTTTGGCCTGCTGTGCAGACTTAGATTTTGATCAAAGCCTTTTGCTACATATGCAAGGAGGAGTAATTTCTAAAAAAGTTCAAGAGAGGGAAAAAAAAAATAAACTCACTGCAGAGATTGGTTACAAGGCAGTTTATTTGGGAGTAAACTACACTGAATGCCATGGGATAATTCTGAGAAGATATGTATAGGACTGTACTCTATTATTTTTGGTCATTTCAGTGTTACATTACCTCAGGACTCTGGCCCAAACTCTATATCCATACCAAGCACACTAAGATAATGATAATGAGCTTTTGCCCAGTCAGGGGGGAACATGCCACTCATGTTCTTTCCCAATTCCAAAATAAGACTCCGTTAGAAATATAATTTTGTAAGAAAAAAACAGGCTTTCAAACCAGGTCTGCATAGTTTCAGATCTACCAAGGCAGATGTAGCACACTAGTTATGAATGTCAACTCATCAGTGGCACAATAAGAACTGCAGAAAGAGTGGACTCATTAAGAACATTTCTGACCATGGTGGATTGTCCCAGATATCTAAACAGATATTGGACCAGTTAGCAAGTATGCCGTATTGTAGGCTACTAAATGACATTATGGGCAATTGTATGTGAACCAGAGCAAAGCGTGGTCTGCACCAAATGTTTGCATTGTGCCCTGTAAACAGTCTTTAATATTGCAAAATACCTCAGCTTTTGTTTAGTTTAGTCTTCCAACCCTGTTTATTTTCTGTGTCTGAAACTTTTATCCTTTAAATATTTCTCAGGGTTTCATGTAAATGTCACCTTCTTGTGTGAGCTGCTCCTAAACTGTGCTTTTACTTTGTTGACTTTGAATATAACTATTGTTCCTGGGTGCATGTGTTAGCAAATTCTGTAATTTGGAAACTTTTCTCACGGTCATAACTATTCACTTTGTATTTTTTTACATTGGCATTTTTCTTTCATGGGTAGCAAGCAACAATGACTCATGTTCTTATTTTGAAATTTCTGAGAGGAAGAAATGTTGTAACGAACTATGCATAGCATGTCATTTCTCCATTTTGACAAAGGGAGAAAAGGTTCCATAGTTTCAGTTTCCATGTCCCAGGGGAAGTTAGATCAGCAGTATTTCTATCTTCAGAACATCAACATATTTAGATTTATGTTGTCTTCAGAGCACACTACCACATCCTAAATGACTTGTGAATTATATATATATTCTCATTTGGCATCCCTCTTGGATTATAATCCTAAGAAAATTCCTCCTTATTGTGAAAGACCCATGCTTGAAGGCCATTTGTGTCCTTGCTGGGATGACTAGAAAACCATTTGTTTTTAACAGCATTTCAAAATGTAAATGTAGTGGGAGCAGATCATAGAACTGTAGAATTATAGGACTGGAGAGGTCATTAGCCATTGAGTCAAACCTCCTGCTCAGTGCAGAAATCATCCACACAGAGAACCCATGATAGATGGCTCCCCAACCCCTGCTTGAACATAGCCAGTGAAGGAGAGCTCACTATCCATCTGGGTAATTTGTTCCATGGATGAACTGCACTTCCTGTTATGTCTTTTTTTCCCTAATATTTTACCAGAATCTACCTTCTTGTTAAATCTGTTATTTTAAGTCTACCCTTTGGGTTGATTGAGGGCGAGTCTTCACTTTCTTCTGTGTAATATTTTTTCAGTACTTGAAGAGGGCTATCGTATACCCCTCAGACTTTTATTCTTAAAGCTAAATCTTTCTTTTCATAAGATTTAATTTCTAGTCCCCTCAATTCAGTCTGTCTGTGTGCCTTTTTAAAGTGTAGTGCCCAGAACTAGACATAGTACCTGAGGCGGGGTCTGACTAGTGCAGAATAAAATGAAACTATTACTTAGCATGATTTAGAAACTGTTTCCTATTGATGTAGCCTAAAATTGCATCTGCTTTTTTTGCAGCAAATCACATTGCTGACTCATTCTGTTTATAATTAACCACTGTTCTAAGATTCTTTTTACAAGTATTAGTGCTAAACCAAGTATCCTCCATTCTATGTCTGTGCACTTGATTTCTGTTTTCTAAGTGACAAATTTTGCAATTTTCTCTGGGAAATTTTAGTCTGTTATTTTCAGCCCATTTCTCCATGTTGTCAAGATTGTTTTGAATTTTATTTTTGTCTTCTAGAGTATTGGCTATTCCACTCAATTTTCACATTTTGTAAGCATTCCCTTCACTTTCTAATCCAAGTCATTATTAGAAATAATGAAGAATACAGGTCTGGGACTGAAAGTGGAATCCTACTCATTCTCTTCCTCTAATTTGATGAGGAGCAATTGATGAGCACTCTTTGAATATGATTTTTGGGCTAGCTGTGTATGCATTTAGTTTTTGTTCCATTCAGCCCAACCTTAACTGGCTTGCTAATCAGAATGTCAGGGAGTACTTTGTGAAATGCCTTGCTGAAATCTACCTATATGATGTCATATAGATTCAGCACAATCTTCTGAAGATAAAGATATGTTACTCAATAAAACAAGTAAGTTTTGTCTGGTAAATCCATACTAGCTTCTGTTAATCACTAGATTATTTTCAAGGTCCTTAACAAACTGATTGCTTCACAAACTTCTCTAGAATCTTCCCATGTATTGATATGAAATAGCAGGTCTATAGTTTCCTAGTATTTTGGGTTTTCTCCTTTTTGATGGTAGGACAATATTTGCTGTTTTCCACTTGTTCATTGAATTTCTCAAAGGTACTACATAATATTAATGTTTGGTGAGATCATCAAGAAGTTCCTTTAATACTTCAGGATGTAATTTACAATATTTAGCCCTGGAGATTTAAACTTCTTGAAAGTAAATATTCCCTGATTGTATTTTTTATCACCCTCAAGCTCCTGCTTCACATGCAATCTTGGTGGAGAAGATGGACCCATTAGGAGTTGAATAGCTCTAATTATCTGTTAGTGTTTTGATGTTAGTTGTTATACTGATTCTTGTTCTTGTATTTTGCACATTTCTGAATAGGCCCTTTTTTTGTAGTTGTTGGCATTCTTTAGTAACAGCTCATTCTGAGCATCTTTTTCCTGATACCATGGGTACATTTCCAAGCTCTTCTTGGGTGGATTGTCCCTCTTCCCACTCTCTTTATATGTCCTTTCTTTGGTTTTTAACTTTTCACAAAGTTTTGGTGTGGCACATTGGCTTTTTCTGCTGTCTTCTATTGTTTTCCTTGGTAGCATTGTTTGTAGTGGAGCTTTGTATATGATTAAACACAGATCATGATTTTCTAGCTACTTTTGATGGTGGTCTCATCCAGTTGTGATACACACTGGTGTTTCAAACTTCAGGTGCATTCTGAGATCGCACATATTCATTTGGCCAATTCTGAGACATGTCCTTCTTTTACGTGGTATATCACACCAACACTTAGCTGTTGAATAAATTAATACAGATTAGTGAAGATCCATCATCTCTACTTGTAGTCCCTGTACTATAAAAATATGCTTCTTTTTTATAATACTTGTCCCCATTCAAAAGAGAGAGATTTTCTAAAATAATTTCTATGTATTAAGATGTTTGATTTTTCAATGATTGTATGCTGGTATTTACCACTCTGAGTTATCTTAGAGAAGGAACTCTACTGGCAGTTCAATTCTCCATATTGACCCCTTTGCTTTTTTGAGACTATGTGTAAAGGCTATCAATTCATCTGTAATATCTGCAGATATAGTATGATTAGGAAAGTAAGATGATGGTGCAGATGAAGTTCTGTTGGTTGGAGAAGTATGCCAGGATTTTTTTCCTGAATGTGACAATCCACATAAACAGCTACAATAACCATATCTAATTTGGTGTTCTCCATGGGTCTTAGGAATGGAGTCCCAAGAATTCCCATCTTGACTGGAGGGTGAGACTATTATCTGTTCTTGACTTAGTATGATACACAAGGCACCATTGAAGGCTGGCCTTTAGACATATATCTAGAGATGAAACAATTTAAATATAGCCATTTAGAAATCTGATTGTTTGAATCAAGCCAACCTGTGTTTTTTTTTCTTTTTTAATCACACCAAAGTCAAATAGAGTATCTGATAGTGACATCTGTTATATCAACTGAACTTTCATGGTATAAAGCCTGCTTCCTCAACTTTGGAAGCCTCTGCCATATTAAATCCAGTAGTCTTTAAAGTGCTTGATTTGTTGTATTTTACTATAATAGAAACTTCTCGTTACTATTCCTGTAGTAGTTAAAGTCAAATATAACTGAAGAATATCAGAAGCCACTTCTTTATGTTTTTATATTTTTCTTTATAACTTTTTTCTATTTTCTTTTTCTGTCATACTTTTAGCTGTCTTTATTATTGCTTTCAATTTTTTGTTTTAATTTAGTTTGCTGTAGTTTTTATTCTTTTTTTAAAAACTTTTAATAAAAATTACACACACACACACACACACAAATATAACCGACCAGTTATTACTACCCCCAGTTTCTCAGTGAGGCAGATCTCAGGAGAGTGGGCCCAAGCGTGGGAACTGCACGTGAGAGAGGATGGTGTGTGTGTGTGTGTGTGTGTAATTGTGATGTACTTGAAGGGTGCAAGCTACAAAAAGACATGTTATAGAAACTAGAGGAATGTTTGTGTTCTCACTTTTAGATTAATATGGCTCTTATTTTAGCTCCATTTACTTTTTGAGCTGATCAGTTACACTGTCATTAAAAGTAAGTTAAAGAATTATGCTTGGAAATCTCAAGCATGCCCTATTTTTCTTTTCCTGAATCAGACCATTATTTGCTTTTTGGGGGTGGGAAAAAACTCCATATATTCTATTGAGCAAGATAAAAGTCAAGGCCAAAACCTCACATGCTAGATAACACTACTAGAAGGGAAATGTTTGATAAGGAGGCTGCATTAATCATGATTGCCAGCTGCCTTGACCCAAGGCCCTCTGTGGTATTGAATTCATTCCAAAGATGTTGGAATTCCATCTGCAAATGGGAAAACTCCTTTGGGTAAAAGTGTCCCCATATTCATGTTAAAGTTCCCATGCCCATCTGGAATTGCAAGATTGGGAAAGTAGAGATATGCATGCCAAACAGAATATTTTTCTGACTATGTAGCAATACATTTATTGCAGTAGGTATTTTACCCAGTCCAAAAGCATCAGAGTAAAAGCCAATGTTTTAAACATAAGGAATATCACATAAGAACAAAGCTCCTGAATTGAGAAACTCTCCCCAAGAATGAGTTGTTATATGACCTGCTTGGCAATTCTACATTGCTTGTACAGGTAGTCCTTGACCTACAACCATTCGTTCAGTGACAGTTTGAAGTTACGATGGTGCTGAATGAATGATGGTTATGACCAGTCCTCAGAATTCTGGCTGTCCCAGCACCCCTACGGTCATGTGATTGCGATCTAGGCTCTTGACAACTGGTTTGTACTTATAACCAGTTGTAGAGCCCCTCGATCACATGATAACCATTTGCAACCTATGTTGCTGGCTTCCCCAGAAAGTCAGCAGGGAAGCTGGCAGGGAAGGTAACAAGTCGCTTGGGTAAGTCTCCCCCACCCACGCACCCTCCCCAGCCCCTCTGCGCTCGTGCTGCACTGGCCACTCATGCACCCCCACACACCCTCCCTGAGCCTCGCTGTGCTGCTTGCGCCCCCTTGTGCACTTGACCTGTGCCATACCCCTTGCACCCTCCCTAACCTGTACCGTGCATCCTTCTCAAGGAGAGGTGCAGCATCTCACGCATCCTTCTCAATCCATGCTGCACCTCTCTTGCACCCTCATTGACCCTCCTGCACACCCTTGCTCCCTCCCCCACCTGACAGCAGCCACTTACCTGCCTGCTGCCTGGGACTTACAATTTCCTGCTGGCTTCCCCACTGACTTCGGTTGTGGGAAGCCGGCAGAAAGTTGCCTCACCTAACAACCATGGGATTCAGTTAACAACAACAACCAAGACTGCAGGGATTGCTGTCATTAAGCGATTACTTGTATATGGGACAAGGAGAGGAGTATGCAATATTTATCCTTTGTTAATGTTTATACCTCACTTTTCTATTTCAAAACTAAATCAGTCAAGATGATAAACAATTTAAAACTATCATCAGAAAAAAAAACATTTTTAAAAGGGAACAAGTAACTGTCAGATAAAAGTACAGTAATAACAAAGCCAAATTATAAACGAAGAAGAGAATTTGTAAAGTGAACAAACATGCCAGCCAAATGTCTGCCTAAATATCTTTTTTCAAGAGGTGCCGAAGTGCCTGGGAGGAGTATAGCTAATCTTCCAAGGCAGGGTACCCTTGAAGTTGGATTGCCATCACAGAGACCCCTTACATTTATTCTTTCCAACTGTGCTTAGGGTCTAGCTGCTTCTTTTCCAGTCACTATGTGTGAGAATCTGGTCTTTTTACTTAGGAAAACAGCTTAATCTCTGATCATTGAGATAACTATTTTCCTAAGCAATACTGGTTCAGCCAAGTTAGTTCATACTCGTATTCACACATACATATGTACCTATGTACATGTCACAACCTAGAAATGTGCAAAAGAGAATAGTTTTTACATTTCTGTATTTAATATGTTTAGGCTTGTTTTCTTGCAGAATTCTTAAAATCTCAAAGTACTGTAATTTCTAATAATCAGCTTTTTACCAGTAGTGGCTTTCTGCCTCATCCTCTCCCTTCCCAATTCTGTTAAATTTATTGGATTAGCACAGGGTTTACAGGGCTTCCAGACAATGACTGCTATTGCTACTAAAAACATTTTCTCTGGACAGAAAATTGATGGAGGTGGTAGGAAAGACTGATGATTACAAAAGGAGCACGTACTATCTAAATCCCTTGTAACATTCCATAAATAAGAGATTGTGCAATGACCACTTAATTTGGGAAACATCCCAAATTTCTGGTTCCTTGGCATCTTAGTGTTCTGAGGTGCTTCCATATGGAGAGCTTCAAGTGCTAGCAGTCAAAAGGCCTTATGCAGCTATTACAGCTTACTCTCTAAAACATACTGTCTCTTGAAAGGAAGAAAGATCAAGAAGCAATGGCCAACACAGCACTGAGAGCTACGCAGGCAGGAGAATTGGGCAATGCAAGTCCATCTGATAGCACACTTGGTGGGTCTACACAAGTACAAATGATTGTTAGAGAAGTCAGACCGCTGGAAAAAAGTGTTCTAAGAATGCTCAGACAACAAAGATTCTGAATCTTCTTCCTTTGGTGTCCCAACTCTAGTTAGTACTGGGCAAATAGTTTTGTGCCTTCTCCTGTGTGGTCTTTCAGAATACAGTACTTTTGCTTCGAGAGGCAGCAAAAAGATTCCAAGCAGAGGTTTGATGCCATCTAGGGTCTCCTCATGGCCTTGCACATCAGTAAATGGGTCATTTATTAACAAGACAGCATTTCAAATAATAAAAGTTCTGAACTTATTGGATATATATACAACCCCTTGTTACTAAAAATGCAGTGTAAAGAAATCCTAACTGTGATTCAAATGTTTGCTCACTTCCATTGATTTGGGACATTTTGTCAACTAAGGTTTGATACTTTTTTTAGTGGAAGCCATTGCTCTTTCCATTTTCTTTTCTTCCTTAGAGGCTAATTGGAGAAAGAAATCATCTGACTGTAGCCTTGCAGAATAAGGAAGTACCGAGAAGGTGTCCTAGTTAAAAGCATAGGTTCTGGAAAGACACAAAAGCATTTTGAATTTATGGAGGTCCCTTAAGTGCCTTTCATTGGAAAACGCTCTACAAATGAACAACAGAATTTCTGTTCTTCTAAACTTGGTAAATGGAGAATTAAAAAACAAATGCAACCAAGCAAAATTGCATTTGGTCTAGGTGGGGACTTTTAGTCTTCTGGTCTCCAGGCCAGACCAGACTCATAAACAGAGTGTTCTTCCAATGTTTAGGTGAGGTATGACAAATGTAAGCAGTAATAGATGATGGAGAAACAACAGTTGAAAGTTAAAGGAAAAGCAGTTGCCATACATTTTCAGACAGAAATCACTAGCCAGGCTGTTGGAAATGTTAACAGAGTTGCCATGGCAGGATTCCTGTGAGGCAGACATTCAGCAGGTGCATCTTCTCTTTCACGTCTTTAAACTAGAAAAGATTGGCTGTTAAAAGTGCAAAAGTGGCAACCCTTCTGTCAAGGTTATTAGCAGTGATTGTACTTAGGAAAATGTTATGAACCAACATTATTTGAGAGAAGGAAGCATTCTGTACTTTTTGGAGAAAACAGACCATTCGTTTCTCAGGGTATGGGAGCTTTTGGAGCACATACCTCATGTAGGTGAGAAGTTCAAATTCCACCTCTATAAGCTACGCTGGGAACAAGGATTGTTCTTTTTCTTTCCTCAGTTACGGATACAGTGACCATATGTCCTTTATTATAAAGGACAGTCCTTTACTTCAGAAAGCTGTCCTTTAGATTTATTTATTTTTCAAAAACTCACTTTTGTCCTTTATTTTGGTCATTTAACTTTTACCTTACAAATGGTAACACTTAATGCACAGTCTTTCACATACATGTGAAAAATACAGAAATGGAATTGTCTTCTTAAAATAAATTTACATATATTGCTTGATTGTCAATATTTCTGTTAGAATATGTGTTTTTGTAAAGTTTTTCTTGGTTTTGCTCTTGAATTTTCCTTTGTAAAGCAAAGTTATAAACATAAAGAAAAAAATTATCTTTATGAACTTCTTTCGGATTTACTCCTTTTTCAGATTTGTCCTTTTATTTTTTCAAAGAAAATATGGTCACCGTAGTTATGGATGAGCTATGAAGCCAATGTTGAATGTGGATTCATTCATTTTCATTCTCTCTCTCTCTCTGATTTGGTAAATATTAATCAGCATTCTTATTGTACATTGCCTGGGCACCTTGTATGCAGTGTTTACTGTATTTGCTAAATAAATAAATATAGTGGAGTAGGGAAGCATAAAATAGTCTTTCTTCTTTAGAGTTTTATTAAGAAAAAAGGTAGAAGATGGTTTTTTTACGGCATGTACCAGTGTCATTTCTTTTCTCCTCAGCACCCTCTCCAGCTGCTCTCATGCTGTAGTTGCTTTGCTATACCCCTTCTCATGGCAACATACCTTCATCCCTGTCCTCCCATCTTCCATGATTGACATTGTCTGCTGCCCAACTCCATTTCTGGTTGGATTGCTGTCAAGCTCACTGCCCAAATTAAAGGAGCTACCTGTGGAAGAGGTAAGAATGGATTCAATAGCTCATACTCAAAGAAAATCCTGATCCAGCAGTTTAATTACTACCCTGCTCTGGCTGTCTTGGATCACAGCTATAAGCTTTCATTTTTGTTGTTAAGGCATTCTATTTGACTTCGTAAACACAGAAATGAATACGCAGGACATTGTACACCCCACAAGATTAGTCTTCTGTTATAAACTCTTTGGAGCCACAAGGTGTTAACTAGAAGTTTTGTTCATTGATCAACACAGCCAGTTGTTGAATAGCAACAAAATGCTTCCAAACACCAAGATAAAAGATTTTTGTGTTAATTTTTATAGGCTTTGATGGTGAACCTTGGATCTGATCGTTTCATCAGACAGGTAGTGTTACATTATTTTTATCTGTGTTTTGAAATGTGCAGAAGAGCTTCACAACCCATTGCAAAATAGATTTGTAAGGTTCAGTTGTGAAGTTCTCCCATCCAGCTGAGAATAAAAAAACATGGATGGAGGGTTGTAGAGCTTCCATTGAAAAATGCAAATCTGTAAACCTTTTTTTTAGACTTTTTATCCCACCTTTATTATTTTTATAAATAACTCAAGGCAGTGAACATGCCTAATAATCCTTCTTCCTCCTATTTTCCCCACAACAACTCTGTGAGGGGAATTGGGCTGAGAGAGAGTGACTTGTCCAAAGTCACCTAGCTGGCTTTCATGCCTAAGATGGGAGTAGAACTTACAGTCTCCTGCTCCTGGTGCTTTAACCACTAGACCCAACTGGCTCTCGTCTTTCACTTACTTTATTTAGCACACAAGAATTCTATAGCAGTGTTTGCATGTGCTTAGCTGCACTGCAGTCATAATCAGGAAAGAAAGTGAGCCATGCACAATAGTGGGGCCATGAGATTGTCTTGTGCCACATTGTTCGCAAGATATGTTCTGTATTGCCATTCCTCTGCACTTAAAACCACAGCATATTATGTTGGCTATTACCATGAAAGTACTTTAAATGAAATTAATCAATTCAGGGCAATTAAACCTTGCATTTAGGCATGAACAGAGACTGCATAACTTTAATTACCATGTGCAGGACAAGGCACAGAAGATGATTTGTTGTGCAGATTTGAGCCTTCCTGCCTGAGGCTGTGAGTTCTAGTCTCACCTTAGACACAGCTGGGTGATATTGGGCCATTTCCGAAACCTTGCCAAGAAAACCACAGGGATTTGTCCAGGCAGTTGCCAGGAGTCAGGATTGACTTGAAGGCATACACACACACACACAAATTTACCCTGAAGAATCAAGAGTGCTCACAACACTCCTTGCAGATGGACTTGCAGAAGTTTAGGGTGCCTTTTTTGTTCCTTTAAATCCCCACCACCACCAAAAGGAGATAGTACTGGTGATTCCTTTTATAGATAGTTTTAAGGAGCAAAATGGATGACTTAACCTGAAAATCTGACCCCATCAACTCATGAGGTCACTGACCGTACCAGGTCAATGCCCTTGGAATACAATACAATACAATACAATACAATACAATACAATACAATACAATACAATACAAGACAAGACAAGACAAGACAAGACAAGACAAGACAAGACAGTTGTCTACACCTTCCTTAAGAGTTCCCACAGTACTGTACTTCACCCTTCCTGAAAGAAAAGCTCCATGAAGCAATTTGTTCTCCCATACTTCCTCTGGCTAGACATGATTCTAAAGATAAAAAGATTTGCAGTTGGTGAGCTGGTTGGAATAGACCTGGGAGGGATGAAATTTTAGGAGCCACAGAACAGTTATCACCTCCAAAAGGCATGTTTTATGTATTCTTGTGTGATTTTTGTTTGCAGGAAAACAGTCTTAAAATGCACTGTATTCTTGAAATGTGTACCAGCTTTCAGGTCTTATTTTGCAATACATTTGTCTCTGAAAAATGTTTGATAGCAGATAAATATAAAAAGCAGATAAATATAAGAAATCTTAGCATTCTTTCCCCTCCCCTTCAGATGGATGATGAAGATACACTTTTGCCTCGGAAACTGCAAGCAGCTCTGGAGCAGGCCCTAGAGAGGAAAAACGATTTGATAAACCAAGATTCAGACAGTGAATCAGATGAGGGTAAGACAGGCTTGGAAGAAATCCCGTTTACAGAATTTTTGTGGAAGAGAGAATAATGTGTCCTTGGACATGAAGTGGGAAACAAAGATAGTTGTATTTAAACTGACCACCTTATTGCAAACTTTATTTTTCATAATTAAAAATATGCTGTTCTGTAGCAAACACTTTGTCGAAGTATTTAATGATCCCATTATGTTTCAAAATAGAGAGTACTAATCATTGATTGAATAAGAAATCTAGGCCCAGGCATTCTGGAAAATCACTTCCATGACTGTTTTTTTTGGCCCACTCTATTGTAAGAATTTAGTTACAAGATTGGATGCTGTGCTATTGCCCAAAGAAGCAAAAGAACAACTGTGTTTAGTTCAAATAAGTTGGCCTTGTTGATGCAAACAAACTTTCCTAGGAAAACAAAATTATTTATCCTGCGTCATATGTCAGAAATGCCTTAAAAGGAATTAATATTAATATATTTGTAGTATTTCTTAGGCTCTGAATGAGTACATCTCTTTCAACTTTGTAGGATTTGTCACTGTGATTTGTTTCATGGATATGGTTCATGTATCATGCACAGAGTAAATCCTTGCAGGATTGAACTCTCATTTTTTGGGCAAAGTGTGAATCAGTGTCTGCACTTATATTTGGATTCATGGGCAATTGTATGTGTGTGGGGAATGGTGGCAAATGTGTGCCATTACCTCGTCAAAGAAATGATGCGAGTTACATACTTGCATCAGACATCATGATGCACGTATACAATTACATCATTTATTCAATGATGTCATGACACATGTCATCACTTTAACATCCTTGAGGCTTGTTTAGATTGTTGTAATTTTGTAAAATAAAACATGTTTTTCTTTTTATTGTAAAGTACAAATGGAATAATTTTGTCATGAGCTATACAGGCCACTTTGAGAGGAGGAGTTTCTCAACAACATAAATACTTGATTTGACATTAATGTCCCTTCTCATTGTTAGAATATTTAGCCCAAAAAGTCTTTAATTGAAGAATACCAAGAATGGAAGAAAAAGACACTATGAGGGACAGATTAGGAAAGCACAATATTTAAGTATATATGAGCTTCATAAAAGTAATTCAGTATAATGCAGCTCCTTGTATTTTAATAATAAAGAAAACTATTTTACCTAAGCTAGCAATGACTTCAGTCCACAAAAGCCAATACATTTTATTTTCAGTGGGGCAGGGAAATAGATACTATAATTCAGCATTTTACTGCATGGTTGCAGGGAGGGGATTCTGAAGGTCCATCCCTACTAGAATTCAGGGATGTGGCCCTGAAGGCTGGCTTCTTCTGCTTTGGGACACCCTTCCTCTTAGCCACCTGCAAGTTGATTAAAACTTTTTTGATTGAGTGGGAACTTGGGGGTTAAGTGGCTATGGCTGAGTGTTTGTGCATCCATTGTATTAATCGTGTTGCTACAATACAACTTTATATTTTGAATAAATTGCTCTTTGTATACAAATACTGCAAATAAATATTTTTCCCACTTTTTCTTGCAGAATGTAATACCTTAAACGGATTAGTATCAGAAGTTTTCATCCGTTTCTTTGTGGAGACCATTGGACACTATTCCCTTTTCCTAACACAAAATGAAAAGGCTGAGCGAGTGTTCCAGAGGGAGGCTTTCCGCAAATCAGTTGCTTCAAAGAGCATCCGCCGATTTTTAGAAGTTTTTATGGAATCTCAGATGTTTGCTGGCTTTATCCAAGACAGAGAACTGAGAAAATGTAGGGCAAAAGGTAAGTCCTGTTTTATTAGCTACAGAGTAGCCTTTTTCATCTCAGTCTGTCCGTTGTTAGCCATGGAGCAAAACATTTGGCACATGTGACTACTTCAGCCACATGCATACTCAGCCAGATGGCTATTTCCCAGCAATGGAGAGATATAAATCCTATCCCACCATAAGGTTTTTTAGATTTAGATAAGACATTGTATAAATTTTAAGTGTTTTTAGGGTATATTCATTTATTTAGCTGAACCATAATATGCTTTATTTTGGATTTTTGGATTAGTTTTGGTTTATAGCATATCCTGTTTGAACTCAAACAACTATGGTTTACTGACTAAACCATGGCTAAGCAAATCATGGCTTAGGATGATGGGTGAATGTACTATTGTAGCCTTTATATGGCTGTAACAAGGAGCTTAATTCTTAAAAAAATGTTATCTTTTCTGGATTACTTAGAAAATACTATGTTACTTCCAATGGTATAAAAGTAGATTTAGAGTCAGGTGATAGGACTTCTTGCTGCTCTCTTCTCCACCGTACATCTTTATGCAGTTTGTTTGTTTAACTATCTCTTCATCTGTCTTCCATCCATCCATTCATCCATCCAATTTCTAGGCTGCCTAACTCCAAAAGACAACTCTGAGTGACTTCACAAAATTAAAAACAGAGAAAAGCCTAACTCTGAATTAAAAAATATAATTGCCTCAAGAGGTCAAATGAAAAAAACCAATCTCTTGCATCACCTTATCAGTTTGGCAGAAGGTATGGGGTGGAGTTGGGGAAGAATCCTTTCCACTGCCAGAATTATACCTTTCGATGCAACCGTAGTCTGACCTTTTGTTTTTTGTTTTTTAAAAAGTATCTGCTACAGATCCAGGAAGGAATAGTATTGCATAGTTTTCTGTAATTATTGTTTTTGATAAAGAAACTTGTACAACTATTTTATTGCATGGCTGTGAGCAAGACAATAGAACTAGTCAAAGAATGTAGTAGGCAGATAAGTTTGGATATTAGGGAAAGATCTGTTATATCAGGGGTCCCCAAACTCTTTAGCTCATCAACCCTTTCATGCAGTTTCATACTGTTCATCAACCCCCAAATATTATATGAAAATAATTAATACTACTTTAACTAAACTACGAATAATAATAAAAATAATAACATTGACCCCTTGGATAGTCAATGTTGACCACTTGAGTGTTTGATACTGACCACTCTGGGGGACCATGCGTTAGATCCTTGTAAATTAAAAAGGAACATAAAACATGGCAATTAAAATGTAGAGGATAATATAATTTTCTTTGACCTGTTGAACAACTGCGCTATCTGATGTTTGCACTTGGTATTGTTTTATGATTTTGTCTACCCTGAACCAACTGTAGAGCAACTAACAATCAAATAAGTGTCAGATTCCTCCTTACACAGCAATGCCATCTGCTGGGGCTCTGTAGTCACTAATTGAGCTTCAGAAAGTTGAAGGAGGGAGAGATGGGGGAGGCTTACGTTGCTCCCTCTGGATGCAAACAGTCTGCTTCCTAGATGGCTGAAGGAAACAAATAAATAGGAAGATTTCTGATGCCTTTTGGAAAGGTTACAGCTGAGGTCCACTGTTTATATGAGAAGGTTAATCCATGTGGGCTTCAAATATGCACACAATTTGTGCATTTTTCTCTCTCCCGAGTCCTTGAGAGTTTTCCTTTAGACATTATAGTCATTGAAAAAGCATAATCTTTTTCATGTAAGGTACTTGAGTGTCTGTCAGGCATTCCTCTCCTAATGTAGATAGATTTCAGAGTTTCTGTGGGGAAGGAACACACAGAAAATTACTCCGTACATTGGCTATCTAACAATAGGCTGTTATAATTCCCTCATTCCCTGTGATGCTGTCACTGTTACAAGCCAGTCTGTAAATATATTACAGCCTGCATTTCCCAATTTGATGGCAATGCTGCTAGAGATGATGGAACATGCAATCCATAACATCTGGAAGGCACTAGGTTGAGAAACATTGGACTACACTACTGTAAATCCTGGAAGTGAGGAAATGAAATGAAGGCAAAGCCATTATATCCTTTGTGGCCTATTAAAAGCTAGTCACTCACAGCTTCTTACAGTTATTTATTTATGTATGCAATTTCTATAGCCGCCCATCTCAATCCAAGTGACTCTGGACAGCGAACAGTTTCAGTCATTAAAATCATTAAAACAATTACAAATTATACATATAGGCAGCTGAGAATTATGATAATTACATAAAAATTAACAGTACAACCAGATAACGGGGCCCTTAACACTTTCAGGACCCCAGGCTCAGGCACATAGCCAGGTTTTTAAAGCCTTACGAAAGGCTAGCAGAATCGGGGCCATCCTGAGTTCCAAAGGAAGAATGTTCCAAAGGACCAGGGGTTACTGCTGAAAAGACATGCTTTCTGGTCCCTGCCAGCCGACATTCCTTGGCTGACAGGATCTGCAGCATCCCCAATCTACTAGACCAAACTGGATGGATAGAAACTATTGGGAGAAGATGGTCCTTTAGGTAACCCAGTCCTAAGCTACGCAGGGCTTTAAAGGTGACAACCAGCACCTTGAATTGTACCTGGAAACATACCAGCAACCAATGCAGCTCCCATAATAGTGGTGTTATTAATGTGCCATATATCTGGCACCATGTACTACCCATGCAGCTGTATTTTGCACCAGTTGAAGCTTCTGAATGCTCTTCAGGGGCAGCCCCGTGTAGAGTGCGTTGCAGTAATCAAAACAGGAAGTAATGAGGGCATGAGTGACTGAGGAGAGCCTCCTGGTCAAGGAATGGGCACACAACCCAAAGGTATGCAAAGGCCCCCTTAGCCACGGCTGCCACCTGCCCTTTGAGCAGGAGCCACAAGTCCAAGAGGACCCCCAGATTGCACACCAGGTCTGTCTGGAACAGTGCTACCCTGTCCAATACCAAAGATGGAAAAAACTTGTCCCCAGGAGGACCAAATACCCAAAGCCACTCTGTCTTGCTTGGATTGAGTTGGAGTCCATTGTGCCCCATCCAGGCCCCTACAGCCTCCAGACACTGGGATAGGACATTCATGACATCACTCAGTCGGCCTGGGGTGGAGATATATAACTGGGTATCATCTGCATATTGATGGTACCTTACCCAAAACTGTTGGATCACCTCACCCAGTGGCTTCATGCGTCGGATCACCTCACCCAGTGGCTTCGTGTAGATGGTAAACAGGAGAGGAGAGAGGATGGAGCCACCCCACACAGTAGGGGCTGTGGGCTGGATCTCTCCCCCCCATCAACACCGACTGAAATCGACCCCAGAGGAAAGAGGAAAACCAAGACAACATAGTGCTGCTTACCCCCAACTCCCAAAGCCGATTCAGAAGGATACCATGATTGATGGTATCGAATGCCACTGAGAGGTCAAGAAGAGCAAGGATGGATGCACTACCCCCATCCCACACCTGCCAGAGGTCATCCAAGAGCACGATCAATGCTGTTTCAATTCCAAACCCTGGCCTGAACCCTGACTGAAAGGAGTCCAGATAATCCGCTTTATCCAGAGTCCTCTGCAACTGCCATGCTACCACTTTCTCCACCACCTTCCCAAAAAAGGGAGGTTGAAAACTAGATGAAAGTTGTCCAGATCAGTTGCGTCGAGCTAAGGCCCTTTAAGGAGAAGGTGCACCACCGCCTTCTTAAGAGCTGGTGGAGCCACTCCTTCCTTTAATGATGAATTGATCATTGCCCATACCCAAGCACATGTCCCCTCCCGTGCAGCTTTAACAAGCCAGGAGGGGCACTGATCTAACATAGAAGTGGCCGAGGTAGCAGTTGCAAGGGCTCTATCCACTTTCTCAGGCTCAATGGGCTCCAACTCCCCCCAGATAACCGAGTCAGACAAAGCCCCGTAACCTCCACTAGATCTGTCCCAAGGCTGGGTTCCAAAGTAGAGTGAATGCAAGTGATTTTATCTGCCAGATATCTGGCATATTCCTCACAGTGACCCTGTAAGTGAACTTCAGTATTATTTCCTCCTACTGATCTGGTGTTTGGCGGCAGCAGCCGATAACCCAGGGCCTTGAAAGTCTGCCAGCCAGGGCCCAGGAGTGAGTTCAAGAAGCCATATTAATATACCTATGACCCTATCCTTGTGAGTGGCCTGCTTCTTGTCTCCTGTTGTACTTTGACATTCTCCCGTCAATACTTAAATTTTGAAACCTGCCCTCATCTCTTCAGAGCCCTCCTCCCTCTCCTGTCTATATAAGTCCATGTCCTAGCCTGCTGTCCCCCTTCCTCATACACACAATCCAGCCACCATCCAACCAGGGGTCCTTAATATCAGAGGCATTTCTGCCTAACACTCAGCTCCTTTGAACAGTTAAGAGCCCACTTACTCATTCCAATACCACTCTTGCAATACCTCCAGCTAGTCTCCTCTCGCTAGACTGCTGCAGTATAACCAACCAGCCCACAGATTAGAAAAACTCCCACCTGATATTACATCCAACTCTCCCCCATCCAGTCCTCTCCACAAGGCTTTCATAAATTACAGGGTCTGCCATTAAGATAATCAATATGTTAATTATATTACACAATATAATTCTTAATAGTGTAAGAATCCTCCACAAATGAGAGTTTTCACATGTCTCATTCATTTCAGCGGGCATTTGCACAGAAGAAGTTCAACTTCTTTGCGGATTATGACCTCAAATAAATTGCATTGCTTTCAGACCCCATATTAACTGGACATACTCTGCAACTGATAAAACTTCCAAGGCAGCCAGTTTTACTGTGGATATTATGTTGAATTCAACAAAAAACTGTTTTCCTGAGAAGTTGATTGAATGTGCATGATTGTATTAAGAATATAAAAAGTTATCCTGAAAGTTGGAAATGGATGAAAGAAAAAAATGGAACTCTATAAAGAGCAGAATGTAACAAAAGCCTTTGAAAATAGTGTGGAACAACATAATAGCTGGTTGAAAGCTGGCTGATGGGTTGCATCAGAAATAAAAGCTCTAAGTCTTGATCCTCCTTTTTCTTGGAAAAAGATCAGTGTTTTCTCTTTGATCCTTTTTCTTCAGGTCTCTTTGAACAGAGGGTTGAACAGTATTTGGAAGAACTTCCAGACACTGAACAAAGTGGAGTAAATAAATTTCTACGAGGCCTTGGTAAGGAATTTAGCTTTGAAATACTTGTATTTTGGAGACTAGGCTTGTAGTGCATATGGCGCAAGGAGGCAAAGGTCCTGATATGTATTCTGCTTTAGAGGCTTCCTCAGTATAGCATGTTGGTAGATTTAAAAGAAAAGCCCTTTATTAAGAAGGAATTATATAGTCTGAACTATACAGACAAGAATCCTTAGAGTGGGGTATCTACTCTTACTAACCAACTAGATCCTGATTGCCAATTGGGTGCTGCAGTATCTTTACAAATACAGTACAGACAGTCCCCTACTTATGAACAGGTTAGGTTCCAAGAGGCTGTTCATAAGTCCATTTTGTTCGTAAGTCCAACCAAGTAAAAAGTACTGTCAAAAGTAAAAAAAAAAAAAAAAGAGGCAGGAGGCATGGCAGTGGTGTGGGCAGAGAAACCTTGTCTTCTGCTGTCAATGTGAGAAGCGATAGCCCGCAGACTCTGGAGAGTGCAGGGGGACAAGCCAGTGGGGTGTGGTGCACTCTGTTGCTAGGCAGGGCAGGAGAGGCAGCGGTAGCTCCCTGGGTGAAGGGGGCGGCTATGCAGGAGACAAAACTGCAGGCGGCCTTGCAGGAGGAAAGCTGAAGATTGCAGCCTCCCAAAGCACGCTGTAAACTCCAGTGCAAACCACCAGCCTTCCAGAAGGCGGGAGAAGGCAGGAAAGGGTTAGTTTGTGGAGTGCTGGAAACTAACCCTTTTCCTCCTCCTCTTTATTTCCGGGTCCATCTTGTTCTTATTGGTGAAAATTCACATCTTGAAAGTTTGTAAGTAGGTGACTGACTGTATTTTAAATGTATGTAATAACTGGGAAGCTTTTCTGTTTTTGCCATTGCAGGAAATAAAATGAAGTTTCTTCATAAGAAGAATTAATGCCTTTCTAATGAGATATGGATCCAAAGACTATTTATGACACTGGGCACAGAACACCACCTGCAGCTTTTCCAGTGCTAGTGCTGGAGGGCACGGAATGAACTGCTCGCATGTTTAAGTGACTGCAAATTGAATTTTAACTGTGTGCCAGCAAAAATAAAGAAATAATGTATTTGGTAGAGATTTGTAAAAAATATGCTGTGCTGTAAGCATTAACAGTTTTTTTTTTAATGAGCACAGGCAACTGTGGTGATGTTTGTATATTCCTGAAAAACAACAGGTGCTTTTTTGTTAGGAACTGAGTTATGCTTGGTGCAAACTGAATGGTGAATTATGTGCAGCTGACTGTCTCAGCAGAACCACTGACTCTGAAGGATGTTTGTTAGGGCTGTGGAAGTGAATGAACACCAGAGGGGGAATTTAGGGGTGGGAGAATCTGAAAGAGGACTGATTTTTATATGACAGAGTTTATATTTTTCTTTAGCTTTTCTTCTAATTCATTTTTTCAAGGAAAATATCCTTTTGTTCTGCAATAAGGTACTTGATTCACAATCCCAAATGATCTGTTTTATTTTGAATGATGGTCAGTAAATTGCAATGCATTCTGCACTATAATTGCTAAACATGGAGAAATCTCTGGCCTTTCAACACCATGGCTGAATGACTAGGTACATTGCATCCTTTTCTAGTATATGTTTGATTTCTAATAAATTGTGTAAATATTTGTGTCAGATTTCCATAATCATTAGAAAACCTCTCAAATTTTGGCTATTTGAATAATATACTTCCAAAATGCTTTCACTAAGTCAGTCAGTAGATTTACTTTAGATTAAAACTCTAAGGATTATTCCCACTAAGTTCAGGTATCTTTTATTGGTTAGATATATACAAATTTGGACTATAAATCCCTTACAACCTATATGCCTGTCCTCTACTGCAAGCAAATTCCACTGAACTCAATGGGCCTTTGTTTTGAGTAAGCAAGTATACTCTGAAAAGAATGTTACAAACTGCCCTCCGTATCATGGTAAAATAGGATATACAATAGATTGTGTGAGCTGCTCCTAAAAATCACTAACACACTTCCATTTGTAAAATGAAATTATTTCCTGTTACTGCAGATTCTGCCACAAGCCAGTCCCAAGAGCTGCAAAATATAATCCAAAGATGGATCCTATCTTAGAATGGTAGCATTCTGGATCACATCGTGAAACTGGTTGGCAGAGGATTCCAGTCAGAGAAACGTTGCACAATGCATTGATGAATATATAGTAAAATCATGATATACCAAACTGTTAGGGGAGAGAGAATGTCTGTGATACCCAAATATCTGTTAAATCCAAATTTATGTCCCTGGCCTCTGTTTATTCACAATATTTGTAAATTGCCCCAATCAGGAAAACTGTGGCTAGAGGACAACAGACAAGAATGTAACAAAGCCTCAACAATAAATAATATCAATACTAATCAATATAAATCTGATTGCTGTCTATGCTCACCCTGCAAGGCCTTCAAGAATTTGGAGAGGGTCAGGGCCAGACACATCTCCAGGAGCAGCATCTTCCACCATGCAGGGCCTCCACAGAGAAGGCCTGCATTCTAGCCACCTTTCAAGCAGGGATGGAGACACTCTTAAGAGACCTCTTGCAGTGCTCAGACTGGACAGGCAAATCCCACTTGATAAAATAGTCCCTGATATATCCCAGTGGCATGCCACATAAGGCTTTATAGGTAACAGCCAGCACTTTGAACTGGGCCCAGAAGCCAACCAGTAGACAGTAACTGAGTTGCCCCAACTAATAATCTGGCTGCTGCATTTGCACCAGCTGTAGCTTCAGAGTAGTCTTATATCACTAACATGCTAAAACCAGCTGTGTCAATTTACCTCAATTGAATAATTTTGTGATCATGCAAATGGTATAAATATATGTGAATTAGATGCTTTGGATACAATAGATGTTATTCTGGGGTAATGGCCAGACCAAAATTTTTTCTTTTATATCCAAAATCTGTTGGATGGGGTTTTACTGTAGTTCAGGATGCAATATTAACCACTAGTTTAGATGGCTTTAGGAAAAAAAATTAAGCAACTCCAAGTGCTGCTCTAGTTAAAATGAATTCTGTGCTTTCAAAGGAGGTATAGTATGCCTTTATAGCAATACAATGCCTTAAAGAGGACACTGTTGCTGCCAGGCCTTGTTGGTCATGAAATACACATTTTTATATTTGTCCTTTAAACACACCTTAACTCACTGGAGTCCAGTTAACACAATCCTACCTTGTTAAATTAACGGCTGAAGTCATTTTTGAAAAATTTAAATGTGTGGAAGCGAGAGGAGAGAAGGGTATTGGAGCTACACATGAATGCAGGATGAATCTTCTGAGCCCCAGCAAGTTTGGTAATTCTGTCATTTTACAAGACTTAGCACAGAGATCTCCCTGGGTGATGCCTGAACATCAACATTCTGTTAGTGTACAAATCAGAACAGTCTTTTAGGCAGAATTTTTAGATCTTCTTTGTCATTTGATACATGAAACTCTCCCTTTTTAGAACAGTAAAAATAGGGATTGAGTTTGCTAAACTTGCACAAGAGTAACAGCCAAGGCTAGATAGTTATCTTTTTATAGTGTGCTTCATCAGAAGCAAGTTTTACTGAGCTTTAGGGGAGTTGTAACTTCAGCAGTGTTTGATTTAAAGCTAGGTAGAAACCTGGCAAGTGTAGGCGGCTGCTTGTTTTCTCTGTAATGCCCAGTGCTAAGGCATAGTTCTGCCTCTTTAGAATTTACTACTCCGTAAGAACAACAAATGTACACTCTGCGCTGAATGGAGCAAATTGTTCAGATTGTAGTTTGCCAACTGAGGAATTCTGGGAGTTGAAGTCCACACATCTTTCATGGTTGAAAAACCATGCTCTAGAGGAGCAGGAATCATTTTTAAAGCCTTGCACAGGAAGGATAGGAGCACTGAAAACCTGCTCTGAACTTTGCTCCTTGATTGGCCTCTGCAAGCCCGTTAGTTGTACAGTACCTGCGATATGTATATACTCTGAATGATTAAAGACACCACATGTGTTTCTTGTCCAACCATAATATTATGTGCCATCTAGTTGTTGTTGACTTTTAGCAACCAGTGAAATAATGAATTTCATTCATGGGTGGGTTATCAGTTCATTTATGGGATCCTCTCATAATACAAGGAATGTGTTCCCAGCGGCAATGAGAATGTTAACGTCTCACATGTGGACAGAAGTGGAAACTGGGCATAGGGGGAGTTCAATCGATACAAGTTTCCATAGCTGGATTTTTGGTGTTTGACACTTGAGTGAGGGCAATGATTTAATTGATATAAAACTCAATAAAGCGGGCAGGATTCTAAGCATTTATTTAATGCAGAATACCATCCTGTAAGAAAAACCAGACTTTCCAAGGAACCCACATTCCTCTCCTTTTAAAGGCTGAGGTAGGGGCAAAAATTCAAGAAATACAGCGCTCCCTTCGTGGAACAGTAATAAGGTTTACATTAGGAGCTATACCTATGAAATGTCCGCCTGCCATGGCGTTTTTTTTTTTTTTAAAGGATGCAGCTTTTGAGAAGCGGATCGCATTTTGGGGGGTTGATTCAAATGCAGCTCCGAGCTTTTGCAGAGCGTATGCTTTGAAGCGCTTACTTATAAATAAAACAAGTTAAAGTCATGCCCAATGCCAACTTATAGCTTCATTTTTATCCCCAACAGGTTTATTAGCAGTTTCCTTCCTTCCACTGTGTTTTTAGGCAGCCAATAACCAAAACCTCCCACAATGAAAAGTTATCTCGATAATTCCATCTTCTTTTGGAAGGCCAGGTAGAATTATCTGAAAGCGAAGCGAAAAAAGAAACTCTCTGACACACCCTTATTCTTTCAAAATTTCTGAATTACTACTAAGTACAAAGAATCCCCATTTTTGGAGGAAGCGGAAACTAAGCACTGTGGGAGCATTTGAGAGAAAGAGAAAAAACTCTCTTTACTTGCCGTAAGTTACTCAAGAGATCGCGAGAGAACAACTTTTCCGGTAGGGGAGGCGAAATCTCGCGAGAGGTTGCTTTCGCTTCCGTCGTTCTCTTTGTCGCCGATCGAGCAAGATGGTAGGTTGGGAGCAACGTGGTTACTCTCGGGCTCGGGAGCTTCTGGCGCTTTTTTGGGGGTGGGGAGGCGCTGCGCGGGTTTCGTTTGCTGCTCTCGGCGGGGCTGTCCAGGCTTCGGCCGTAGTTCTCTTCGTGTTGCGAGGAGAGGTTGCCCTGAGGCCGGGAGGCGCCTCTGCTGACTTCTGCGGGAGAAGGCTGTGCTCGGGAGAAGCCGACCGTCGGAGGAGTCCTGGTTAGACCTTCGTGGAAGGGCGGAAGCGACAGGAAGGCATCGACCAGGCCTAGTCTTAATTTTGTCAAGTTTTTACGCTCCTTTCCGCTTTTTATTCCTTTTTGGGATGCATCTTGACCCCAAAAGTGCCTGGATACGTGAATAGTTTTGGGTGGAAAGATTTTCTGCTACAGTACTGCCTTCCTAGATATACATTGCCTGTATAATCGTTTGCTCAGTTCATGTCTAATTTTGGAGGTTTTTTATATTTATGGCATGGCTTCTAGACTCTGGGGATCACCAACCTGAAGTCCTCTTAGGAGTATGTTTTATTGATATATGAAAGTGTGTGCTCTTTAAGAAACAGCCGCACTGTGGTAGCCATGTATTAATACAGGAGTAGATAGAATATGCTCTCATTTCTTTGTATTTAAAATATAAATATTTATGTTTTGGACAGTTTAAAATAATGGATTGTCTTCAGTATGCATGTTCCAAAACATACATGAAATTATTTGTTGGGTTTGATTGAAGCCCACTATTCCCTGAAAAAGTATTGGATGATTTACCAGAAACTGCTCACTCTTCCACTACTAAAACAACTTTTCTCTGGTTGCTTCTCTTTACAGCTCATTAAAAAACTAAATCAGTGAAACAGACCAAATGTGAAAAGACTGTTTCTTTGTATAAGGATTGTAGAAAAAATGCTGCAGAGATGAGAGAAGTAAAGCAAAACAAAATTTGAAAAATAGGGTGCAATTAATATAACCAAATTTGTTTTTATATTTTTAGCCTTCCAGACTGAGGAAGACGAGGAAACTAAGGGGGCATGTCAGTCATGGCCACGGTCGTATTGGTAAGTGCTAGTGATGTAAAGCTTTTGGAATTTTTTGAAAATATGGATTTTTTTTCTCATGCTATGAAAGTGGAAATCTTGGGGGAAAAATTAGTGTCTTTTTGAATCTGTTTCTGTATTATTACTTTAGCCAAACAATGCATAGCATTTACTTAAAACTTCATTGTATGGGAAATTTATGAAATTTACTGAGCTAAGATGCCATATGAATCTGCTGAAATTTGTGACAGGCATCAGAGGCCCTGTTATGTATCATTATCATTTAAGAATGTTAGGAGAGCACTCAAAATATAGATGATTGTAGCTCCTTGATTTCTTCCTTAGAAAAAGCAGACTTGCACCTTGTTTTGCTTCTGATGAGGTGGGGCATTTTGTTTGTGTTCAGAATGTATTGTCTTGAGAGTTGTAGTTTTTAATTTCATTTTTTAAATTATTGAAATGAATGTTCTAGGTTCTGTTTTATCTATAATACTTTTTACTGCAGTAGTAGCATTGTCTGATTGTGTTCATAATACTTATTTGGTGGAGGGGCATTTTTAATAATCATGAGGGTATTTACTCAGAAGTAAGTCAAGCGTAGTAACTCTTACTAGATGACACCAGAAGATTTTGTTGGATTGCATCCTTGAAAATGATACGTAGATTAGTGCAATTAATGCAGTATAATTAGGTAAATAAATTTGCTACTACAGTTTCATATACAACACAAGAGGACAGTGGATACAGGATGCTTCCTTTTAGTATATGAAAACTAGAACAGAGGTTAACAAAAAGCACAGCTAAGCTCCTCTTAATGAAGATGCTACATCATCTAGATCAGAGTTGAGGAATCTGTGACTTTCTAGATACTGTTGAACCAGTAGAATTCAGCATTTTCTGTGCTGACCACACTGCATCTTCCAGAAGGCCATAGTCAGCCATCTTTGCTCTAGCTGCCAAAATTCACGTTGGATTTGACTATTGATGTAGATTGCCTTGCATAACATCTTCATGTAACACATCTTGCATTTGTACTGTCTTCTCTGAAGAAGGGTTATAGTTAATCCAAAAGATGAGGCATAAACAGTTCTTTCTAGAGGTTCCAAGTCTTCACATCTGTGACAGTGATTGCTTCATTCTCTGTACTGATTCAGAGTATCTACACGTTTTATTAGAATGAAACTTAAAGGGTGATTACTACATTAAAAGAAGGCTAAAATTAACAATTAAAAATTAAATAGTATCCTATACTGAATAGCTTTTCAAGACTAAATTCCAATTATAAGCTTTTATTTTCTGTCATAGGCAAACACAGGAAACACCCTGGAGGCCGTGGCAATGCTGGCGGTATGCACCACCATAGAATTAACTTTGACAAATAGTAAGCTATTTCTTCTTTTTATGTTGTCTTACAAAAGGCTTCTGTATTTTAGTTCTGTGTAATACAAAGAGCAGACTTACCTTATGAACCAAGATCAGCTTTCCTACCCTGGATACGTTCATTTTGTTACCTATTTGCTGAAACAAAGCGATAATACAGTTCTGTGGGGTTTACCCTCTATTTGAGTCTTCTTACCCTGACTGGGTGATGGGAATTGCAGTTCAACACATCTAAAAGGTGGGAAAAGCTGCTTTAATAAAATAGTCTAGGATTGCAGTTGTCATTTATAATTGTTATTTAATAAATAATTGTCATTTATATGAACAAATAGCTGAGACTAGAGTCACATCTTGGTACTGTCAGTTATCATGGTGTGCTATTGTACTCAGAGAGTAACGACTGACCTTTATTCACTGACTGTCTCCTTCCCAATACAGTCAGCCACCAGGTTAGTAACAGAAGACTCTGGATGATTAAGAAATTACATGTTTTTTAAATATGAAAATCACATAACTAGCCGCTGTTCCTCCCTGTTACAAAAACACTTTTGTATCTAGCCACTGGTAGATCCAGGCATCTCTGCTTGGAAGAAGTAATGGCATAGGGAGAGAGTGGATTGGGGGAATAGCATTGAGTACAGGAAATAAGTTTGTAATAACCACATTAATATAATTAATTAGATTTTATGTGCAGAAGAACTTAGAAGCTTTATTATGACATTGGCTGAGATGTTAGCTGAAGACAAAACACATTCCTTCTACAAAGTATATTGCAATGTCTTGTATTCGCTAGCTAAAATTGCTAGTAAGTTTCATAATGCATTGCCCAGTAAATTTACTTTGCGTGTGATTTTTTCCCTAGCCACCCTGGTTATTTTGGAAAAGTTGGTATGAGACATTACCACTTGAAAAAGAACCAGCACTTCTGCCCAACAGTGAATCTGGATAAGCTCTGGACGCTTGTTAGTGAGCAGACAAGGCTGAATTATGCTAAAAATCCAGCAGGACTAGCTCCAGTTATTGATGTTGTACGCTCTGTAAGTGTTGTCATCTATTTATTGAAAATTGTTATTTATTAAATTTATTATGGCTGTGCATTCCAATAGACTCTGAGCAGTTTACGATATCCAAATATACAATTAAAACAATTACAAACAAAATGTGACAGCCCAGACTAAAAATAACCCTAACAATAAAAACATGACAGGGGGCCCCACAAAAACATTTATCCCAGGGCTTGGAACAGAGCCGGGTTTTAAGGGTCTTCCGCCCTCAGGAGAGTGAGCACTATGTGTATCTCTCGGGGGATGCCATTCCAGAGGGTGGGACAGCAACAGAGAAGGCACGCTTCCTTGTTCCACAAGATGACAGTGTTTAATAGAGGGGACCTGGAGTGTACTTGCTCTGCCTGAATGTACTGGGTGGGCAGAAACAATTAGAAATGAGCAGTCCCTCAGATAACCAGGCCCTGTGCCATGAACAGCTTTATAGATAACACCCAGTGCCTTAAGTTGCACCCAGGCCCAACTGGCAGCCAGTGCAGCTCTCATAGCAGTGATGACACCTGGGCATAATGAGAAGTACCTTTTACTCTCATGCTGCTGCATTTTGAGCCAGCTGTAGCTTCCAGATGGTCTTCTGGGCAGTCCCATGTAGAGCATGTTATGATATCCAGTCATGAAGTGACCAAGGCACAAGTGACTGACTGAAGGGCCTCCTGGTTGAGGGAAGGGCACATCTGGCGCACAAGATGAACCTGTGCAAAGGCCCTCATGGCCACAGCTGCCATGTGCTCATCGAGCAGTAGCTGTGAGTCCAGGAGGACCCCCAAGTTGTGCACCAGTCTCAAATGGGGAAGTGCAACCTTATCCAATACCAGTAGTGAAAACATCCCCAGCATCCCCAGGCGGGGCCAAGCAGCCCCAGACAGTCTTGTCCTGATTGAGGTGAAATCTGTTCCTCCCCATCCAGACCCAAACAGCTCAGTTTAGTTACCCACTTAGAGGGTATATGATTTTACAAATTAAAATGTAAACATCTTTCAAGATTTTGATTGAAGAGAATTCAAACTTGGTGCTATAATATTCATCTTAGAAGAAAATGCAAATGTTTAAATGAGGTACGGTGAAGTCTTACTCAAGTAGATTATTATAATTTATAATCTCTTTGTTACATTCTGTTTGTGAATGCAGATAAGGAAAATTATGGATATATGGTGAATGCAAATTATGCTATACCTTGCCAAACTTCAACTTGACTTACCTTTATTGTGTATTTGAGTAAAATACAAATCTTTACAAAGATTGGATTTTATACACAAGCTAATGAGGACTGCTGATTGATACCTCCCCCTCCCAGTAAATCCATAAAGTCATCAGTTATGAGAATTGATATACAGTACTTTAAAAATTCTTGTCTATTAGTTTTATTGAAGCTATGACAAGTAACGGTTTCAGAAGACTTCATGTTCATTGACTCTGAGCTTGTATTCTGTTACTTTTCCAGGGGTATTACAAGGTCTTGGGCAAAGGAAAGCTGCCGAAGCAGCCTGTCATTGTGAAAGCAAAGTTCTTCAGCCGAAGAGCAGAAGAGAAAATCAAGGAAGTCGGAGGAGCCTGTGTCCTAGTGGCATAAATGTTTATATATGTATGCAAATTTAATTACAGGCATGAATAAACTATTTCAGATGTTGGAGTGACTTTATAATTTGTTTATCAGAACATTCTCACAATTACATCTAATACTAGAAAATTGATTTTGAGAGGAATTGTAGAATTGGAAGGTAACGTTTAGGCCGCCCAGTCCAACCCCCCGGTCTTTGTTACAACTCATTCAGGAACTAGGAGACCATCTCCTCCCTAGTTAGTTGATTCCATTATCAAAACTGTGTTTACAATTAGGAAAGTTTTTTCCAGTGTTTCAACAGAATATTTATTATTCCTTACCTTGCGCTGTAGGATGATAGAAAATTGGTCAGCCCTAGTACTTGAATGTTGTATTTTTGCCACAACAGTCTCTTCTCAGTAAAAAATAAGAGCTTCCACAGTCTCTTAACATAAGGACTTTGTTCTCGTTCCCAATTATCCTTTGTTCCTATTCCATTTTTTTCTGAATCCTATTTAAATGCTTTAATTGTGGCAGTGGGGGACACCCCAGCTAATCTTAAACCCAATGATGACAGCCTTGGGTAGGATTAAACCTATTCCTTAGAGAAAAAGCTATAAAAACATGAATGCAAAACCACAGCCAAGGCACATCTCCCAAATGTCTTGACAGTAGTCCAGCTGCAGCTACTGCTACCTACCTAGCTAATGGGGGAGGGTCTAGTGATGTGTGGAAGAGTAAATTCACTCAGCGCGAGCAGACATTTCTTTTCTCTCCTGGGATCAAGTTTTAGTGCTGCCTGGGATTAAAATGGCACCACCCTCTCCTTAATTTGAGAGTTTGTCCCATAAAATGGAGCAGAAAGCAAGAAAGGAATCAAGCCAGGAAGACCAGAGAGAAGTGGGAAAGAAACATCTTGACATAAAGACAAGCATCTCAGCAGTGGTCTTACATGGGCAAAATAAAACTGCAAGACTGGCTGAGAGCTCAGAGTGGGTAGAGGAAGAGTCCCACCAGAGTCTGCAAGCCCACAGTGTGCAGCAGCTCAGATGGAGAGCTTCACAAACCCACTCCAGAAACGACTGAGTGCTGGGGGAGGAGGGAGAAAAGACCATTCTCAAGTCTATAGAAGAGCAAAAAAGGTTTTCACATTCAAATGGACAGACTGGCTACTACAAGAGCTGAAGACCGGGGGAAAAAGGAAAGACTGAAAAAGATAGGAAAACAGTGCTACCAACATAGGGATAGGAACATAGATATAGAACATAAGAAATACTTGTAGACTTATAGTAATAGGAAGACTATAGACTAAGGTAGGAAAGTAGAAACAAACAGAATTATTAAGATTAGAGGGAATAGGTATTTAATTTCGTATAATAAAAGTTTTGTGGGGAAAATACAAATTCTGTGTTTGTGATCTGTAGCAGATTAAGAAAAAGCCCTAACATGATGTACTGACACATGTGGAACAAAGGCTTGTGGGCCATTAGGCACTTTCTGGCAAAAGGGGGCTGGACTCTATTCCGAAAATAGCAATTTGACCCAGTTGGTGTGATTGTATGCTGCCAGACCACCATTTGGAAAATACATCTAGCTTATTAGCTGATATGGACCCAATGTGATGTGCCCAGAATGTAAGAGTGCTAGGGGACTGACTAATGTAGAATAGAAAGGGAGTATTAATTTTCTGTAATTTTAAATTATACTCCTATTGACGCAAGGAAAAAAATTTTTTGCCTTTTTTTTTGCAGTTGCATTACACCGCTGACTTGTGATCAGCTACAATTTTGGGGTCCTTGCACAGATACTATTGCCAAGTCAAGTGTCCCCCATCCTATAACTCTGTAGATTTCCTTAAGGAAAGTACTCTGTACTTGTTACCTAGTCAAGAGGTTAGAACATCTTGAGAAAAATGCTACAATGTTAGAGTCTCAGTTGGAATAAAGGCAGGGCATGCATAACTGAGGTAAATGAAATCATGCATAGGATGGAGAAAAATTTTTGGACAGACCAAAGAAAGCAGCTCTCATGGTGCACTATTAACCTGGGAAATTCATTATTACAAGATGTAATGAATTCATTTAATACACCATCCATCCCATTTCTATTGATACGTTTTGGATTGGAATTGCTATACTAGAAGTTTTTTGATAATGCAAGAACACAGGAATGAAAATGTGCTGCGCAACTTATAGGATACAGTACTTCATTAAATGGTAAAATAATTGAATTATACAATCCCCATTAAGCAGTTTCCCTCTCCCCCTCTATATATATGCGCCTTTGAGTCAGTGTTGACTCTTTGTGACTGGACATGTCCCTGTGGTTTTCTTGACAAGATTTCAGAAGGGGTTTGCCATTACCTCCTTCCTAGGGTTGAGAGAGGGGGACTGGCCCAAGGTCACCCAACTGGCCTCAGGCGGGACTAGAACTCAGTTTCCAGCTTGATGACTTAACCACTACAACTAAACGAGTTCTCCATAATAAATAAATAAAAAATAATAGCTTTTAATTAACAAGCCACATCATCTTATTGCTATAAATAAAACAGGATATTGCAAACGGGTTGCTAGAACATGGGAATTTCATTTCACCCCTCAGAATCTGATGCCCAAGTAATTAAGCAGAAACCAATCAGCTTTAGCTTTTATACATTTTTATTAAAATAAATATAGACTTCATATAACTTCACCACTTTGTCAGCTGCAGATGAATTTTGTAATCTGAATTACTAAAGCATCTTTTTCTTTTCAATGACTCTGTAATAACCCTGAAAAAAAAAAAAATCAAAAGTCAGTATTCAGTCTACATCAATTTACCACTATATAATCAGGCTTGTGTCTACAAATTTGTAGCTCTGCAGCAGCCTCTCTTCAATTACCAAAATAGTAAACCTCATCTTTTACAACATCCAGCCAGAAACAAATCTGTCAAATTTTTGATGAGCTTCAGCTACCATACATAGCTGTGAGATTGCAAGCTTAGCTAATTAAATAGCCGGAATTGCTTTGTAGCATGCAGTTCAGAAATCAACTAGACACTTCAAGTTTTATTTTCGTCAAACCTCATTTTACATAGTTCACTCCTGATAAAGGGAGAAAAGTAGCATTGGTATTATATCTTAACACAGCAATAAGGGTTCCCAGTTCAGTAAAAGAACTTACATAACAAGTCACTCATTTGATCATGGTTTATTGAATTGAAAAGACAATAGATGACTTATCAAATAGGAAATAAATTTACAAAATAGTTACAATGAATAATAATGCTATGCCTAATAGAGGAGCTTTTGTGTAGCAAACTTTTATGATACAAAACTGATCTATTGACTTACTATGGCATGAAATTCTATAAGCAATGAATTAAAATTAGTAGTTTTCCTACAAGAACCATAGCACACCAAAAGGGATCACAATGCAACTCTAGCTCCATGGAAACAAAAAGGGTTGCACAAAGCAGTGTCACAAGATTTCACATATCTGAAAATTAATCGTTTTGCCAAACAATGTATGAATCAGCATTTTCTAACAGATACAAAGGCTGTATCTTTTTATACCTGATATGCTAATATCCACAGAAATACATAGGACAATCTAGAATCTGTAGTTCTAGGAAATCCTGACTCATTGATACTCATCTTTTAAAATGTGTTAAGTATAAAAATACACTGAAGGGAAAATCAGTGCCTATTTGAAAACATCTGAAATAATTTTAATGGAACACAGAATACAATAATCAACTATGTTTCTTGGCCATAATTTTCAGGTATGAGTCAAACCCATTTTGGAACATAATTGAGTTTTATCACACTAACAAGCAGTAGCTGCTCTTTTATTTATTTACAAGTAACATTGCTAAAGTAGTTCTAGTATTTTAGTTCCTTTTTGACAAATTCATGTTTCCTTAAGAAAGCAAGATATGTTGTCCTTTTTGCTATTTTTTGTTTTTAAATGTTAACAGTGTAAACTACTTGAACCAGAACCTACCATGTCACCACAAGTCATCTCCTACCTCCAGCAATACAGAGAAAGTTTGTTATAATTCATATCTGTTACCAACCTGGCAACTGACTCTGCCAATGAATCACAGAGTCAGTGAATAAAGGTCAGTTATTGTTCTCCGAGGACTATAGCACACCATGATGACTGGGGACATCTAGATGTGACTCTAGTCTCGGTCATAGATAATTTCTTGCTGAAAGACTTTCAGCCCAATAGATTAATTCCATCTGGAATTATGTTATGTATTATGAATGTATTGCTAGTTGTGGCATTAAAAAAAGAAATACTCTGAGCAAAATTAATATACGCTGATAAATTCCATTCCTAAATCCATGTTTATACAATGCTCACCTGGTAGCATAACTGAAACCATGTTTTTCATTTTTAGTTAACTGCTAAGGTCTGAGATGATGCTCACTTCCAACATGTTTACCTAAAAGAAAAGAAAAATGTACTATATAGCACATCTAATTTTTTCTAGTAGCATTTTATTGGAAATAAATTATTATGATGCAATAGTATAAAATACTGAAGTGCTTATTTCTATACAGCCATACTTTTTATCTGTTTACAAGGTTTTTCAAAAGATGTAAAGATCACAAAGCAAAATGACACAAATTACATTTGACTTATTTGGGAAAGTACACCATGACAACTACAAAAGCAGGAAAAAATGCAGGAAAATTATACATGCTTAGTTGTGAGAAAAGGATATAAAGGATTTGATAGACAGGGCCAAAATCCATCTAGCCTTTGTTTCCTACTATACAGCAGAAGGCCTTAGCATCAAACAATAAGGTTATGGTCTTTGCCAAGCAACCAAGAAGGTATTGGCACCTGAGGATTTATATATTCCGTTTATTCATTCTATATATGTAGTTGAGAATATCTAGGAGATTGTGGTTGCTTTCCTTAAGTTTTACTGTATAAGTGGCACATTGGCATTTAAGGTGTTTAATGCAAAAGCAGTGGCTCAACTACTTTACAGTGCCCAGATTTGTGCCTACAAATAATGCAAATAATTAGAAAAGATCCAGGCATAGTACTAGAGTCAGGAGGCACCCAAGATAACTTAAGTAAATAAGCAAATTCTTTGAAACTATTCTATTGGTCCTACAGTACTTTCCAAATGCAGTATTGTGCATGGAATCAGGGCATAGAACCACTGAGGCAAGCATGGTTGGACACTTTCAATATTGGTTTAAAATTAGCATTTTCTTCCTCTGTTTTGGTGCCCTTATTTATTTATTAAACCAATGTATATAGCTGCCTATCTCACCACATGCAACAACCACTTCTGGGCGGTGTACAACAAAGCTAAAAACAATCAATACATTAAAAATATAAAAATCAAAATAGAACAGAGAATAAAAGAATGTTAAAAATAAGGGAGCTACCTCACTAATTCCCAGGTCCCTTTATTCTCCAAGTCCTGAAAAAAAGACCAAAATGAGGAAGTTTGACTCATACAGTTTTGGCCTGTAATTTGTAGTTGCTACGGAGTCTCAAAATAGGGACAATTATCAGGCAGCAAATTTACAAAAGTGACTTACAAAGGAATTTAAGCCTAACTCTCTATCATATTACAGTTATCATCAGGAAAAGTTGCACTACAGCAGACTTTTTAATCATCGTTCTCCCTCATCAGAAGAAGGCATTTAACAGGGGCCATATTTATGTTCATTAGTCCTGCTTGAAGGTTGAGTCAAACGCATCCCATATTTTTAGCACATACGCCTTCGGGGCTTGGAAGAAACAAAGACTGTGACTATATTACTTTATTGTTCTCACTACAGAAATTCGTGTCTGTAATGCAGAGCTTTCCTTTTGACCAAGATCCCAGATTCAGACTGAATAATTTTAAGTGCATTTTTTTTACCTGAACAATACCCAAATGGGACAGGCACAACTGTGACATTTTGCGTCAAGACAAGTCAAATATTAGGAAAGCGATATTAACAGCAACAATAGTTTTCCTTGTTCACAAAAGCTAAAGTATATAACGTAACACCACTGCGTTTGTTTCTGTAGAATTAAGTAAAACCAACGGTTGCTGATTATTTCCTTTCTCCCAGGCAGCCCTCCCAAGACTCACCATCCTGCCGCACGCGACAAAAGAAAGAGAAAAAGGAAACGGAAGACGACCTTCTTTAATACGCTTCCCAGAATGCTCTCGGAGGAAAGACGCGGGAAATAAAATGAAAGGGAATGGGAAGCATAGCGACTCAACTTCCGATAACGGCGGGAAAGCGCCGATAGCCGCTATACTCTATGGTAAGCAGAGTGACAAGTCGTGCTATCCTGTGATAGCTCTATGATAGAAACTATAGGTGTCCCAAGGTTGTATGGTACTTGCCTCGACCCCGCCTCTTCCCTTTCTTTATTAAAATGTAGAATGATGATGATGTCACCCGCGCGCTCTCGAGGCGGGACTTTTGATTTGATCGGATAAGTCACGTGGGAGAATACAGTGCAGCTGTTTTGAGGGCGGGAGAGATCCTGTTAAGCTGCCGTTGGAGATTTGCTAGCAGTTCTGCGTGAATTAGCTGAATTTATAAAGATACGATTCTTACTAAGATGCGCGTGGCAGATTTCCACGATTATTTGTTATTTGTGAAATAAAGCGGAAAGATGTATCAAGGGAGGATCGGTTAACAATAAGCAGCCTAAAAGCTAATGAATTTTTGAAAATACAGCAAGGAGCCTTGTAGCTCCTTAAATTTCTTAGCTTTTTTTGTCGTATTTGCTCCAAATGATTATCATAGCTATTTGCCTAGGAAACTTTCTGAAATGCATGGAATATTCTGGACTTTAATATTGTTTTGCTATGATCTTGCAAAGAATGATGTTATGATTGATAAAAACAAGTACAAGTATCACGCAGCGTTACACAGAAGCATGCACATAGCTTGCTGAGTTTCTTTTAGCAGTGGTTGCTAATGGAATTATTGCCACATCAAAAATTGATCCCCTTGCCAGTGATAATTGGAATCAGAACCCATCAGAATAAATTCCAGCCAAGTAATTACCGTGGGGATGTGAATAGTCAACTTTTAAAAAGATTTTTTTTCTAGAAAAGAAAGGGTTTTTTTTGTTTACACTTAATCAAATATGCTTGATTCTGCATGTGTTCAACTGGAATCACACAATATTCATTAAATATCACAAACCAAAGGTAACCATCAAGCCTAATTAATTTATTGTTAATGATGAAGAGAAGGTGATAGGTAGTTTTCTTTTCTTGGGGTCAGAATAGATAAATGTGGCAAGATCATAAGGGATGACATTATTTGTATGGCAACTAAGATCAAAATAGGTAAAGTAATATTTTTCCAGTTGTAATGTATAGCTATTGAGGAAGAAGATTCTGTCAGAATTTGGAGATGGTTATGAAGAGTAGCATGGATTGCAAAAAGAACTGATCACTTGATCCTGGAAGAAATAAAGACTGACAAGCCACTTGAGGCAATGATTAGCAAACAGAAACTTAAATACTTTGGGCAAGTGATGCCAGCATATGAGAAATCAGAAAAAACTACCTTACAGTAATGGGAAATGGAAGACAATAGATGGATGGCATCAAAAAGATAACTGGAATGTCTCTGAAAGAGCTCAAAACTCCTGCCAGGGACAGATTGAGAGGGCAAGCATTTCTCATACAGTCACCAGGAGCTGACCCTGAGGCTGAGGGTACCTAAGACGTTCTGTCATTCTCCAGTACTTCTGTATGATGTCTACAGTACAGTACAAACCTATATGTGTCTGCTCAGGAATAAGTCTAATAACACCAGTGGTATTTATGTTCAGGTAGGTGGAAATGGTTGTGATTGTAATTTTTAATTATTTGGTGAATTAATGAAGTTTTTTTTAAAAAAAAACCTTCAGCTTTATATGGGGCAAGTTGAGCATGCATCATTTTCTTGAAGTTCACCTTTCCCCAAGAAACATTATTAGTATTGTTGTTATTATTTTTAATCAACATCAGGGGATGCTAGATCTCCAGTTGATTAACCAGCAAGATTTGTAAGAACTGTATAACTTTATTTCTACAGTATAATACAGTATTAAAAAGAATCATTAATGTAGGGAGACAGTATGTATTTTTAGACTGGTATTTTTTTTTGCACTAGACATTGTATATTCTGTCATCTTCCTCTAGTTATTTGAATGAGAGACCAACTTCACAATAAAAACTGCCTGAAAACACACATTGTGTGATCTATTAGTATACTTTCTAGCATCACATGAGTTTACCCAGATTACACAGGGATTTTTTCAGGAATGACGTGGTAAGCTGATTACTTATGCTTCCTTACTGGCTGCCTGATAAGATATTTTATTAAATGCATCCAGTATTAAGTAAACATATGTATAAGAATTTTCCTTTCCTTTTCTCCCACTATTCCTCAGATGTGCCCAAAACATTAAAACTACTTTAGAAGGGCCTTGGAGCAATCATCTAGTATACCTTAATAGAACTTAATTAACTATTTCCTCCACTCTCTGATGTGATTTGTAGTTCAAAATATCTGGAACACACCACATTCAGAAGCTTAATTCTGAGTTACTGTGCCAGGGTTATTATCAGATGTTTGTAGAATTCTGTGAATTTATGAAAAAATAAACATTAAGAATGTCTTTCCATCCTTTATTATTTATTCTGAATTTCTCTTTTTCTTAGTATTTTCATTTGGAGGTTCCTAATTATGTAGTATCATGAAGAGGCTGATGTAAACCTAAAACTTACATCATGAAAAATTAGTTGTGCTATGTTTTGGAAGTTATTCATATCTGTGATTGGATATTGAGTTGAATTCCTGTCTCAGATATAGCCATGGCAGGTTAGAATGGAAGGAGAGCATCTCGGGCTTTTCACTGAATCCAATGGAAACGTTTTATTTTCTATTTTGCGGGCATTTTGTTAAACCAGTGCTGAGAACAAAGTTGACTGCTTGATATTTATCTGCCAAATCCTCAATTTTATTCATTTGTCTATTTATGCGAATATACACAACAACGTATTGTCGAAGGCTTTCACGGCCGGCATACGATGGCTAGTGTGGGTCTTCCGGGCTGTGTGGCCGTGGTCTTGAAGTCTTGTTTCCTAACGTTTCGCCAGCACCTGTGACCGGCATCTTCAGAGTGCAGGAGCACAGACAGGAGCAGTTCTCTCTGTGCCCGAAGAGAACTGCTCCTGTCTGTGCTCCTGCACTCTGAAGATGCCGGTCACAGGTGCTGGCGAAACGTTAGGAAACAAGACTTCAAGACCACGGCCACACAGCCCGGAAGACCCACACCAGCCATACACAACAACCCTAACAATTATATCACTATTGTATAATGCCACAAAAAAAGTAACGTTCAGCCATGTAAATATACCATTTTGGTGTGTTTTTTGTTTTGCCAGCAAAAAGAATCTAATAGCAAACTTACCCTGAACTGAGTGACTGTAATTTGAAAACAGGATAACGCTGTAACTCTGTCTGGTACTGAGTTCATACTGTACTATATTATTACATGCATGTTTGGGATTGCTTTTCCCTATAGTATCTCTGAACACTGAATCCCTAGGCTGCTTTTTAAAGAACAGCTTCTACAACTCACGTCTGTGAGCTGTTGTGGCCAAAATCAAGTGCAAAGCTGCAAATGTGAGTATAAATATGCTGCACATATTCACATTAGATCTGTGTGTGGTTTGTTTGTTTTTTTGGACCTGTGATAAGTAAGAAGGCTGATCAACAGAAATAATAATATTTGAATGTTTGGTTAGAAAATTAGTCATTAGCAATTTTCTCTACCAATAAAACAGAAGGCTGAACTGCATGGGGAAAGGGGAGACAGAATCCCTTAATAATTCTATGTCCTATATATATTTTTTTCTGTTATAAATCAAAATATATTTTTTAAAAAGCAGATGAAGTGCGGAGAAAGGAGAGAGAAGAATCAATCAACAGTGATATTCTCATAGGCCCATGCAAGGCACCAGGTGCAAAACTCTAATTAATATGTTAGCAGCATGGAGAGGAAAGAAAACATGTAAGAATTTTATTTAAATGAGATTACTGGCAGTAGTAAAAACCAATGCAAAGCAATGAAAGAGATGATAGTGGAGAACTGGCTATATTTTTTTTCATCCACAATTAAATGATAGAATCCTTGCACATGGTTGGTCTAATATGTATTTACTATGATATTTGTCAGAATTGATTCCACAGTTGTAACAAGGATAAGGATGGTGGTGATAGGTTAGATTTGCCATACTGTATAAGTCATATCCTGTGAATGCTTCTGGTTAGAGAAATGGGCTGAAAATAGCAGTATGAAGTTTAACAGAGACAAATGTAAAAAAATTCACTTGGGAAACAGATTGCCTGACAATGATTGTGGAATTACAGAATTGGTTACAAAGTGGGTATGAGTCAGCAATAGGGCTCTGAAGCACCGCTAGGGTTTGATTCCAAAAAGATGTCTTGGAGTAGACAGACAGTGGCACAAACTAAACTCTTGTCTACCATCTTTAATATAGCCATGCCTTTTCCCAGGATTGCGTGGCAGCTGCTTTAAAGAGTTACTGTCAGCCTTAGGCGGTAGTCCAGACAAGAAGCACACCCAGAAGTACCAGCTCTAACTTTATCGTAACGTTCCATTAACAGAATCTTGCAAGTCTGAAAATACATCTCTCTCCCTTTGCCTTTACAGTCCAAGAAACTAGGGAGGGTCCCTTCTGAGATGTTTACCACCACCCCCATTCCTTCTGCGGACTCAGCTACTGCTTGTTTGACCATTGTCTGGTCTGCAGATCTTCCGCCTGTCTCCCAAGGTCATTCCCACATATCATTACAGTTATAGGCAGGACCTCCAGGCAACATACATAATGTTTTCTCCCCATAACAACAACCCTGTGAGATTGATTGGGCTTAGGGAGAATGACCACCTGATATCACTTTCCATGGCTGAGGGCAGACTAGCCCCTGGGCCTCCTGCTCCTAGTCCAACATCTTCACTACTACATAACACTGACTCTCCATGAAAGAGTTGAGAGAGAAGACTGAGTTTGACATTTGTAGCTATAAATTTTGGATGAGAAAGCTAACCATTAGGAACAGTGGTCCTTCTTCCCATTTTATTAACTAGAGTATTGCTACATTCTCTCTTTAAAGTGTTTTAATGTTATGAGATTGTTATTTTAGTTTTAGGGCTTTATATTCCTTGCTTTTTTAGTATACCCCCTCCTCATTCAGTGACTGAGCTCCATTCCAACAACCAGGTCACTAAGCGAAATGGTCATTAAGCAAACACATGACGAAGAGAGACTATGAAGATCACTGGTTGCTGCTGTTTCATTTAGATAAAGTTTTCTTGTACAGCTATGCCAGTGTTACTCTCACTCTGGTGTGTGTCATCAGGTGCACAAAATTTGGTTGTAAATGCACATGTTGGTCAGAAAATGATTTTTGTATTATTGTTTATTACTGTTGTATTTGTGAATGGTTGCTAACCAAGGTAGTCGCTAAACAAGGAGTGGCTGTATAGTCTTATTTTTTGGCTATATTTTTCTAAGCCCCCCAGACCTGTTAAAAGAGTGGGCAGCATGTTGGTTTTCTAAACAAATAATTTAAAATTGATTGCCTCCGCCAATTGCTGCAATTTGGTTCTTCCCAGAAGGCCTCAAATGTTCTGAAGCATTCTTGGCAGGGGGTGTACTCTTTTTCTCCAGATTGTCTTGGAATGAGAGATACATAGTGGTAGAATGAAGAAATAAGGAAGAAGATCAGCTTCCTGAAGTGATGATGCTTTAAAAATTTGTTTGTTTTAACAGACATGCCAAAACTAGATCTGTTCATGCATTCTTAAGGAAAATTATCAGAAAAAACCCATTAAATGCAAATTATAAACACCAAAAAGACACAAAGGAACACTGACAATCACCCAGATGAATATTAATTTTTAAAGTAGATAAAAAGACCCACAAGGCCACTACTGTTGCTACCTGAAGTAAATTCCTTTCAGCCCATGAACTTCTTGTATTATTGCCCAAGCTTGCTATCTTTGAATTAGGAATGATTTTGTATACTTATGCAGTGCTGGAAGCTGGAATTTCTGACTAGCCAAACTTTAGCTGCCAGAACTCACTTTAACAGGAGATGGTAGAAGTGATGGAGCATTTTTACTATTGCAGATTTTTGAAAAAGCAAATTATAATTATGTGTGCTATTTTGACCAGCTTCATATTACTGGTACTAGATTATAGGGATTGCAAGTGAAATTGCTTTGTTGAAGCCTCTCTAAAGGCAAGTGATGCAACTTGTTACACTTTCTCCTGTCTGAAAATGAATACCCCTTAGTTTTAATTAAACATTCACCCTGAGGTGTGGATGAAAGCATCACTTTATTAATCATGCCAAGAAGGACTGGCAGGTAAATAAAATGTTGCAAGCCGTTTGCATAAGGGTAAAAGTTTGCTGGGTAGGGTGAGGCCCACTTTGCCCTTCTTCTGCTCCCCGGTCAAAAGGCAAGTTGAGCAACTGGGCTGGTCAGGTAAATAAAAAGACATACAATACCTATTTTGTCTGTAAAACTGTGCCACCAGATCCCTTAATTGGGCCCCTGAGAACATGTGAATAATACCAAGAGTTCTGAGCATTTAGGTAAAGCTCTTGGAGAGTTATTATCTTAACATTTGCTTAGAGGAAGTAGGAGTAGCCAGAAGGTGAAATAGCTAGGAACTGGGGAGGTTGAATTGGTCAGACTGAAGCACATTAAACCCTGATATCCCCATATCTGTAGGCAAGGTTGAGTTTCTCAGTAAAAATTCAAATCCTGGTGATTCATATGATTTTACTGGGCCATTCACGCTGGCTCATGTTTTGGAAGGATACCTTTCAGGACAATCGGGGTCCATTTGTTTTGTTTTCTGTGACAGACTTCACAGATTGTGCTAAGCCAAAGATAGCTTAATGATGATTTGCTGAATTAATTACTTTTGGCTGGATTTGCATGATACACTAAGCCAGGGAAGCAGAAAATGTAGCTTGGGGACCACATCTCTTTTATGGCTCCCAGATCTATCTACTGAGCAGAGGACCAAAATGATAATCCCCCCTCCCCTTTTGCATTCTTTGGAAGGGGTTAAGGGGCCAAATGGTCAATTAAGTATTTTAGGGGTTAAGCTACTTATTTTAAAACTTCTGGACCTCCTTCCCAAGGGCACAACCCCACCCAGATTAGGAGTAGGGTCTCAACATGCTGTGCAAAGCCAGATGCAGCCCTCAAGCTGATGGAAGTTAAATATTCCTGTGTTGCCATAATGTGGCTTATTTGTGTCTGGCATAGATCAGTGTGTGACTCTGTCAACACTGTGTAAAAGAAATAAAATAATAGATTGTCCAGAGAGGTGTCTTGATTCTAGAATACAGCTTTTCTTTTTGCTTGTTTCCTAGAATGAGGCCATTGCAGTCAGTCTACCATAAACTGAAAAAAAAAATTACTGTACATGCCATTTAAAAAAAGATAGAAAACTGATCAGAGCCAACAAATCAAACAAATAATTTGATCTGAAACAGTTCAGTTTCAATTTGAACTGCTATAGCTCAGGTCACCAAGCAATTTGCACATATACAGTATATTCTCAAATATTTAAGCATTAATTCATGGTCAGTTTTTCCCATCTTAGAAAAAGCCTAAAATAATGTGGCCATTTTGTGGTAGTAAAGCACACAGGGACATATAATATTCATAAATAGAAACTGGATATTATTTTTAAGCATTGATACACATTAATAAAATTGGGAAAGGTAGTGATAGTAGAAAATATAGAAGCTCTAAGACTCTGAAAGAAATATATGGATTGAATGTTTTGTGGCTTTATATATTGTAGAATTTTCTCTTTTATGGAGGACTCGTTTGTTGAGGTCTGCAAGTCATGCTAGAAGTAGATTCTCAGATGTACAAGGCATGATGTGCTGCCAGTTGCTGGGGGACAATAGTGGGGAGAGAGCTTTGCCTTGATATACTGCTTTAGGGCTTCCCATAAGCAAGACGTTTGATTGGGAAACAGGAGGCTAGTTCTGTTAGGGAGTTCTGATAGGCTGTTTCTTAGGTTCTTAATCCAGGAGATAATCAAAAACCCAGGGGAGTCCTGCAAATCATAATTTCTTTCAAATGAGTTGTTTCCTTGGTATTGTGTTTCTCACACTGAATCTGTCATGAAGATACTATGCAAATTAATGATCTGGTTCAATCATTTTTATCATTTTGAAGTTGTTAGTGCTTGTGTTAACATGGGGTTGATTCCCCATAATGTAAGTTTAATACTATTCAAGTCTATGTTTATTGCTATAAGTAAGAATAGCTGTGTACATCTGAAGCTTGGTGTGTCAGTAAAACATCTACTCTCACTTGACTCTGACAGGGCATATGTACAAGCTGAGATACTGCATGTGTACTTAGAAATGATGCCCTTTAAGGTCTGTACAGCTTATTCTCTGAAACAGTGGTGTACAGGATTGTATCTGTAAATCATTTCATAATACAACCCCATACAATTTCACTTGGGAGTAAGTCCCAGTGATTCAGTTTTGTACTCAGATCTGGGGGTATAAAGCAATAATAAAGTAATTGTGTCTCCTCCAAGTCTAAGAGTTCTCTTTTAGAGATGATTTGATTTGATTTGATTTGTATGGCAAATGACTCTTGTATGGCAAGTGACTCTGGGTGGTGAACAATCATAAAATAAATTAAAAACAAATTTCCATCATAATACAAAATTTAAAATGCACACAGCAGCCAAGGAGAATGTTACAATCCATGTTTGTTAAAACAACTAGGAGATGGGACCCTTCGCACACTTGGGGTCCCAGGCCTGGGCACACAACCAGGTCTTTAGGGTCTTATGAAAGGCAAGCAGGGTTGGGGCCATCCTGATCTCCAGAGGGAGGATGTTCCATAGGGTGGGCACTATGGCAGAAAAGGCACACCTCCTGGGCCCTGCCAGCTGGCATTCCCTGGCTGATGGGACCTGGAGCATGCCCGGGTAGAAACAACTGGGAAAAGACGGTCCCTCGGGTAACCTGGTCCCAAGCCATGAAGGGGTTTAAAGGTGGCAACCAGCACCTTGTATTGCACTCGGAAGCACACTGGCAACCAGTGCAACTTATGGAGTTGTGGTGTTACATATGCTGAGTAACCGACACCATTTACTACCTGTGCAGCTGCATTCTGCACCAGTTGAAACTTCTGAATGCTCTTCAAGGGCAGCCCCATGTAGAGTACATTGCAGTAATCCAGATTGTATTGCAAGCCCCACCCTTCCCTGCTAGACAACAGTGGGAGAAGGAACGAAGTCATACTACCATAGGTGTCACAATATCATCATGCAAATGATGTGAATTACATAAATTGCATCATGCACCTATCTCCTACCCCCCCCCCCCCAAATACCCATGAATAAGGTAAAGTAGGGGAATGTTTATTTTTCAAAACCTTATTTTTCAAGCCAAATTTGTTTTTTGGGTTTCATAGTATTGCATGTTATTCTATTATACTGGTTAGTTGAAGAATGGTATACTATTTTTTATAATTAGTTAGATGCATCAATTTGGGCCTGACCTCTAATGACTGTATGGACAAATGCCTGACTCATTTTTTATAGTTAAAAAGTTAAAATTGCTATGGAGCTAGCACAAACCTAATAATATCTATGTTCTCTTTAGTGTTATTATAAGAATCTTTTGGAAGTGGTTTGGTGTGGAAAAGCGTTTTAGCCTTTTCTGGTTATTTTTGTCATTCTCTTGTTTACCCAAATGTGGCATAGGTTGACATTTAAAGATTATTTCCATTAGCTGATTCGCTTGTGCACTCTGTTTGGAGATGTGGGAAACTCCAAAATAAGCATTGTGTGAGAAAGTAGTCTAAGGGTTCTTGTTAGTTCGCTCAGGATTCTCTGGGATACTGTGGTTATTTTTACAGCATCATCATGCCATAAATAGAAAGCTATGGATTCAAGCCAACAAGGCAGTAGTTGCCAAACTTTGAAGAAATAGATTTTTTTTAATGAGTCCATAGTCATAGCCCTATGAAAAGCATTAAGTAACATTACTTTTTATGGAGAGAGAGAAATATTTTTCAAGGACTAAAGGCAGCTTTTTGTAAGAAGTAAGGTATGCTAATTTGGACCATGTAATAACACTAGAACTGAATATGGTCTATTGCTTTTTAAGTACAGTGGTTTGAGTTATCTAATTTCATCTTGGATTGCTATTTAGATTTGCTGATTGCATCATTCTTCATACGTACAAACAGTAACTCTCTAGGGCAGAGCTGAATACTCTTCCTCTACCAGCAGAGGTATAATAATGGTATATTTAAAAGAAGTCTCTCTAATATACAGGCGCTGAAAAGAGATATGGTGTTAGGTGTAAAATTTGATGGGTAGGAAATTGAATGAAGTACCTGACTGCAAATAATTGTTTGTAATTTGGGTTGTTGCTAAGATCATTATACTCTCCCTTTGTGAGCATTTATTGTAAAACATGTTGAGACACTTTCTTTGGAAAAAAAAGATTTGCTTGAAAAAGAGAGCTTGCTGTTCTTCTTATCTGACCGTGGAATTGTATTTTATTCCAGCAAACAGGGAAAATAACTCAGAGGAGGCCTAAATATAAAAGAAGAAAACCGAAACCTGATTAGTGATCTCTGCACCTATCTATGGGGCTTAGTTTTTGAAGCGGGCTTTAGCAAAGGGAAAAGAAAGAAAGAAAAGATGAGAGAACCTTCAGATGCTGCACCCTAACCCTTTTCTCTCAGCAGCAACCCTGACGCTGAACAGTAGAAGCTGTTTCCAGGGATTACGCTGTGCATGCTTGTCTGCTTAGTAACAACCCATTTCCTCAGTCAAGAGACTGCTTTCTAAAGAGAACAGGTAAGCAAACATGAGAAGTATTTTGTTTCCCTGAAGAAATAATATTGTGTAGAAGCAGTTTACCAGGAGCTTGGGCTAAGCCCTCCCTGGTTCTGATCGGAACAGCTGCCTGTCGGTTACGATTTATCGCCTGGTTATTTTTCCAACGTGCTTAATGTTATGCTGATGAAGTTTGAATAGCCATTCCAATAGGAAAGGTATTGATGATTAAATAATATGTAGATTTAGAAGGTAAAAATCAGGCACGCTGGGTGAGAAGATTTGTGCATCTCTTCGGTGCTCAGGTTTAGAATTACCAAGTAACGCAAGTCGCGTGATACCCTGACTTTGGATAACTGAAGGGCAGTTGTTCTCTCTGTGGAATAAAGACCACTGTGAACCAAAAACTAGATGGGGCCAATATTTAGATAGCTGATCAAAAGGCAAAATATGATGTGTGTGTGTGTGAGATAGCTGCTTAATGCAGTATCTGCATATGTCTTGACTTTGCTGTGTTGTGTCTGCTGTATTAACAGTTATCCTTGGGCTGCTGCTGCTGCTGCTGCTGGAAAGTTCCCTCTCTTATCTAGAAGGCCTGAAGGTCATCATCACCTGAGTGTTTACTTGTCCAAAACCATTGGTTGATTCAGACCAATAGGCTAATTCAGATGTTTACATATTTGAACTATCTTTGTACTGAACTTGTCCACATATGTCCTGGGATGAGGGCCCTTTTGCCTGTACCATTTTGCACAAGCTTTCAAAGACCTGTCTGTGTGGAGAAACATAGCCTAACTCAATTTTGACACATGGCAATTCCAGAGACCATTTCAGGATAGTTATTAGGTGGAGAAGAGTGCAAAGAATTACAGCATACTTTCATGGACTGCTTTTTAATTTGTCCTACTAAGATACAGGTGCCCGCAAGGGCATTATACACTTCTATTCCACATCACAACTCCAGCTGTCAGCACCAATCAATCATACCATAGGGCTGCTAGCTGTCAAGAAAAATAATCCTAGTTTTAAAAGGAAGGAAACATTGGAACAGCTGATAGAATCTGAACGTGTAAAATAACACCAAATATTTGCTAGGCTTTTTTCCCCAATACAGTCTAGCATATTTTCCTAGTGGTTATTGTCATTTTCAGATACTGTGCCTGCGTGAATGTGCAGTAACAGTTTAGCAATGCATTGTACACTGACTTTATGTCTTTACAATCTAATGGTAACTTGATTTAATGAAAGATAGTTATCAGAAAGAGATTGTTCTGAGCAGAATAGCAGAGGGGAAGGAGGTGCTGAATTCTTCCCCTGCTAGGATAAGCATCTTTGCATTGTCCCCAAACAGGAGTGCATCAGCAAGATATGGCATTGATTTGCATAAAATTTGTGTGTGCTAATTGAAATACACTATACACATTTAGAAAGTACTATAATTTAAATATTTATTTATTGCTTTCCTATCCTGCTTTTCCTCTTAAGAGGTTAAGGCAACTTACACAGGGTCCCCCAGTGTCCTCATAACAACAAGCTTGTCAAATGGGTAGGGCTTTGAGAAAGTGACTGGCCCAAAGTCACTAAGTGAGCTCTATGAGTAGTCACAGTATTTATTTATTATAATAAATCAGCATTTTTTTAAAAAAGCACAGGTGCATCAAAACAGAGCTTGATTATGTTTGCATAATCTAATGAATATTTGGTATGTGCAGTTAATACAATATTTTGTATCAAAAAGAAACAACTCTGTCCTGTCTGGGTGTTGGCATGGCTACGGCAAAATATTACAAAGATCTCTAAAAGAGGTGCAGTGTAACAAAACATGCTGTATCGTTTCAGTCTTCCATGATTCACATGGGGTAGAATACTCTGCCTGGGAAATGTTAGCGCAAACATACAGAAGGGAGAACTTTATGCCAGTCCATGGTTGAGTGGGGACTTGTATTTGCATTTCCCCAGTCTAAGTCCAACACCTTAATCATTATGCTCAGTTAAGGTGCTGGACATAGAACAGTAGAAAAGGTACTGATTAAGTGAACTATAGGTCTGCTCAGTGTGCTGCCCAGGTGCTAAGTCCTCATGGGCAACTAAAAGGCTGTTGCTGTCCTCCTTGCAGTTCTTTAAACCAGACTGGCCAACTCTTTTAATTAGAGTATCCTCTAATTCAGGGTTCCTCAATCTTGGTGACTTGAAGATGTGTGGACTTCAACTTCCATGGCTGGCTGGGGAATTCTGGGAGTTGAAGTCCACACATCTTCAAGTCACCAAGGTTGAGGAACCCTGCTCTAATTCATTCAGCTAATGGACTGGCCACTGATGACTCCTTAATGTAATTGCCCTTTGTAAAGTAGGAATCATGGCAGTTATATTCCCAATCTTCTATTTTTGCTTGGCAAGTGGGCAGCTATCTAAATAAATCAGTTAAATAAGTATTTTTTTCCTTCAGAGCCTTATTCTCCCATCTCTTTCCTGTGATGGGAAACAGAGATTCTGTGTGTCCACCCAATAATAAAACTGGAGTCTAGTATGACTACCAGCACCATACATACTGTAGAAACAGGCAGAATGCTCTTGTTTGCTCTATACCTTGATCTGATAAGTACCCTGGGCTCTGCTATGTAGCTCTTTTTAGCCCTCCATATCTGGAGGACACCAGACTGGGAAAAGCTTGTGTATAACCTGACTAGAAAAATGTGTGAGGTAGCCCTGGTTGGGGGAACAGACAAGTGGGCGGGCCTTATCTAGTGATCCCTATTTTACTGCTTTCTGGTTGAATGTTTTTATTATGCTTCTGTTGTAACTTTTTAAAAATCTCTATCCTGAAATTTGATTTAGAACAATAATTGAGGATAGTTACTTGTCCATCAGTTTACTCTTAAGAAATTTCTCCCAGGCTCCCAGAATGGCACTAAACTTCCTTAAATTCAAAGGGATTGATTTAGCTGATGCTATTTATTTTAAATAAATTTTTAAATAATCATCAATGATTCTGTAAGAATAATATGAAGCCAAAACAATGAAAAAGCCAAGTAACTTATACACACAACTTGTTGTAATTAGTACAATAATTAGTACAACATTGGTTTAGTTAGAAAATAATTTCACTTTGCTATTTTGATTGCCATCTCTATATAGTTCACAGAATCTTCCATAAGGTAATTGCTGCTGTGATTTCACAACTTGATTAAATCTGTGGTTAATCATTCAAAACAGTTATACATATGAAATTAAAAAATAACACTCCAAGACCATCATGTAAATCTGTTTTGAATGCTCATTTGACTAGAAAGAATAATATAAATTGCATAAATAGATAATGTGCAAAAATGATGTTTTCCATATTATATGGGTAGGTCAATATAAGATTGCCATCATATTTCCTTAGTTTTCCTATTTACATCTGCTAGGTGATAAGGTCATCTCTAAAGTAATGCTACTATGAAAATCATAATATTGAAAATACTTTTTGAAGAAGTAAGATACCACCATCTTAAGAAATTTAATAATTTTAGATTTTAGTACCTTGACAATATTTGGGTTATATATTTCACTTAACTGTTTCATCTTTGTTTACTTCCATATGTTTTCTGATGGAAATGAGATGTTATATATAGTAAAATTTAAATATCTCTTATCATTTCTTTTATGGATAGTGTGATATACCTGAACTAGGAAGTCCCAGGTTTGCCCCTCTGCTCGTTCATACATTTCAGGTGAACTAGGGCTTTCCTTCCCACTTGCATCACTTACCTATTTTTCTTGCTGTTGTGAAAGAAATAATTCCCATGTGAATTGCCCTGAACTTTCTCTAGAAGAGCATGAAACAAATGTGATGGTAGCCAATGTATATTTGAAAGAAATCTAACAACAACTTCATGTCATGTATAATTTAGCTATCATTGTGCAGGTGTCACTTTATTAGCAAGGGATGCAAACAACTTAGAAGAGTATGCATAAAAGATGCCCCCCCCATGAATAATTAGTAATGGGAAACATTCAAATGCTAGAGTCACTGACACAAACATAATTAATCATAAGAATAGTAGATGAGTTAATAATTGAATGTTCTGCAGAGCATGTAATTTAAAAAGTTATATAACAATAATATCTGAAACTATACTTTCTCATAATTCTATACTTTAAAAAATTGATTATGTACCATCAGGTGACTCTTAGTGACCACATAGATTTCTCCATGACACTTTGTCCCATACCTTATACTTTTAAAAATACCCAATTTTGACCTGAAAAAATCATAAGAAGAACTGATCTATATCTATGGTGATGTAATGGATAGATAGGCTTGAAGTTTTTTTTTTCCTACTTGAAATACAGAGGAGGACATTAAAATAGATGAATTGAGTAATGTTGCCCTCCAGTTGTATTGTCAGATTATGAATGAGTATGATTTTCAGAATATCAGAATAGCATACAAGAGTTAGACCAACTTATACAATATTCTGTTTCCAATTGCATCCAGAAAAGTCTTTTGGAGATATCATTCGCCAACTGATTCAGCCTCAACATTTGATACAGAAGAGTGATTATTTCTTCTCCTTCTCCTTCTCCTATATAGTATTGATTTAACAGGAAAAATTTAACCAAGCTGAAATTTTGTTATCCCAAGAGAACTTGGAGTAACAAAGATAACAATTCATTTGCACATCTGCTCTCCTTTAACATTGCGCATTAGAAGAAGTAGAAGCTCATCATATAAAACCTGTTAAAATATGTTACAAACTTCTGTAGTTTAGTCATTTTAGTACAACCATAACGAGCACCCACAATATCTGGTCTGTCTCGTTTCTTTGGCATCTCAGAAAGAATAAACATTAGCCCCACCTCCTCAGAATACTCTGCCTCCTTCGCTGTTCATGTGGCAGCATCTTTGCATAATAAGTGTTTCAGCACAAAAAAGAAGTGAGAGAATTCTAGCTGTTTCTGGCTGGTCAACAAACTCTTGGAAGCCATTACCGCATCTGCTTTCACCCAGCTGAAAACAGATTTGCAGGAAATACCACAGATTTTAAAGGAATACAAGTAGCCAAATTTGAAGTTTATTATGACGCATGTAACACATGGATTGTACTCCTCCTCCTCCTCCGTTTTGTTTTCTGACCATAATTTTGAAAACTGTAAATGCGGGATGAACATTTCCTTAAAAAATCTCTAGGTGAGATATGACACAGCCAGTTCTTATGTGGGAAATTACCTTCTACTGAGCCAGACCATTAGTCCATATAGTTCAATAATGTATAGTAATTGTCAGTAGCCTTCCATATTTTGTGCATATCTTAACTGTATTAAGAGATATCAGGAACCATTCAAATTATAGGCCCAACCACCACATTATGGTCCTTTAATCTTCTGTTGGGTTGTATCATAAAATGTTCATCTCTAATGTCAAGCCATTATATTGTTGATTATTTTTGGCTTAGTGTGATATGTAAATTTAGTCATTCTGGCATAGTGAAATAAACTAGGCCAACATGGTTTGTTCAACAAACAGTGATTTTAAAATCTTGGCATAACAGTTGCATCAATATCAACACAGTTCTTATATATTCAGCAGGCAATCATTGGCCAGTACTAGCTAGGTGTATGTACCATTATCATTCTGGGTATATCATTCTGGGTACATACTAAGCTCTCAGGTGTATACATGAACATTTAAGGTTTTAAGACAAATATGTAAAATGTTTCTAAATGTGATTTTCTGAATTGTGTTGATGCTCTTTTCCTCTTTATGTAGGTAGCATCAGTTTTGCACATAACTTCCATTTACCAAGGAATGTAGTAGAAGATTTCTTTTGTAGGAACTTTTGCTACAATAAAGCCAGACATGGCAAAGGTAAGTTTATATACAGTTGTTTAATAGATTGGTATGCTCTGGGCAGGTTAAGTAACTTCAGAGTGTTCATACTTCAAGAATGATACTAGTTTAGATAAATTGTCTAGCTCCTGTTGGTTGTTGGGATTCTAAAAAGAATTTTTGATAAGATGGATCTGATTTACTAAATCATTTCTTAATCCAAGAGTGTATTCTCAGGATCATTAGCACAGTTATGTTTCATAATTATGATGCAACTATTAAGAATTCCTGACAGTGTGTTCTCTTATTTTGAAAATTTAACAGACATTGTTGAATCATGAATATTTTAGACAAACAGTAACAGGAGATCATGCTTTGCCTCTCCTTCAGTGAATTAAGTAATCTGCTTTGTTTCAGTTTAACTATCTTTAACGCCTAGCAGTTCCATTTCACAACAGGGACATGACTGAGGGTATCTGTTCTTCATTTTGACAGTCTACTGTGCTCTACCTATAGATTAGTTTTCTAGCTTTGAGCATAGGTAGAACCCCATCAATGTGTTTTGTTGTTGTTATTGTTGCACTACCATATTGAGAGTGAAAAAAGGGGACATTCAGGGCATACATTGTTGTTGATCAGTGGTTGTGGTTTGAAAGAAGCAGTTTTGCTTAAGAAGATATGGTTAGTCCTGAACTCAAGAAACTATATTGGTCAACCTTGAATTCCTTAATGAAATATATTTTATGTGTCTGCACACACAATTCTGTGCAGAATGGGATTTCATTGTCATCAAAGCCATATAATTTAAAAGTTTTCAAGATTATATGTTGCACCCAGTACTAAAATATGCATTTACTTCCATTAACTGAATTGTCACAACTGTGTTAGGATGTAGAATCAAAGCAAATGATGATCTCTATAAGTGACACAGATTGTCAAGCCCTTTTCCCACATGAAAAGTAGGCCTTTTGGTGATTCTCACTCATCTCTGATTTGTGAACAAATCAAAGGAAGAGATAGGATCAGCCATCCTCAGGAATCCTAAAAATCTATGGGGAACAACCTTTGGGAAACAGTAAGGCAGGCTTATTAATGACTTTAAAAAGTATGTGGTATAGAAGTGTTATATTTCTGAGGACCAGATTATGGAAACAAATAGCAAAGAATATCTATTGTAAACTACCCTTGGTCTTTTCCAAAAAGACAATGTACTGAAGATGTTACCTAGCTGGGTAATGAAACATCTGCAAGAAAACAACCAAGCTCAGAGAACCCCAAGGACTCCACAGTGCTTACTGTCCATTTTCTCAGTTTTGGTAAAACTTACAGTATGAACCTGAGAGCTGGCAAAGCACAAACAGGATCTCAGAGCCCCAAGAGAGATGTTACTTCAGCAACAGTCTGGCTCAAGATGAGAGTGTAGAGAAAAGCTTTTCTGAGCTTTCAGTCAGTCTAATCCAGTCAAATTCCCATAAGGACTTCCTCTTCTGAGTAATCGCACAAAGGAAGCCTAGGTAACAGGGAACTGGACACTCTGTTGAGGACACCCAAAGGGGCAGTTCTGGAGGATTTAGGTATCCATGCTGAGGCCATAATGGTTACAGCAACTCAGGGTTTCATGGCAGCTATGACAAATAATTCCAGCCTGTTACTAGCTCAAGAGTTGTAGCTGGCCACATTCCAGGTTTAGTTTTCGTTATTAGGCAGTATGCTAGTATGGTGATCTGGAGATGAAGAATTTTATGTATGTTCTTTGTCATGGTCATACTACTTTTTGCTGAAATTTAGATTTATAGTTAACTATATTTTTTTGCAGGGGTGTGGGATCTACAAACTCCAAAGGATTCCAGAGGGCTATGGGCGATTTTTTGGCTAGTATGTGGGTGCTTCTGTTGAAGCCTTATTACTTATTTGCCAAAATGAAGCAAGGGAAACCAGGAAAATAAAAAGGAATATGGGCTTTATAAAAGCCATAAAAAGAGATTTGAAGACAGACATACAGTACCAGTTATGATCTATCAACTTGAAAATAGCGTTTCCAAGAACAGTTTGTGGGTTTTTCCTCACAAAAATCACTCTAGGATCTATCACCCTAACATCATAGCCAGGGGGGACAAGATACTGAGATTCTGCTAGTTTTCATTTGCTTTTATTTTTAAAAATGTGTAACAGGTGATTTACTATTATATTTGATTGGAGTCTTTTATATTTTGCCTTGCAGCTATGCTTGAATTCTGTTGAACACTTTGTAGCAAAATAGGGCAAGAGTTTCAGGCTAAAATGATACAGATATCCCTACCTGTTGCCCCCCCCCATACATTTTGAGATGTAAGGTAACACATAGGATATGATGAAATAGTTTAAATATGTCTTATCTTTATAAAGCTTGTAGATTTCCTAGTTTATTGCATGATTCTTGTACCTGGGCATCATTCAGTTGTGTGAGTCAACTCTCAGAGTTCTCGCAAAGACAATGCTGGATGGGAATTCTGTGGTTTGAAGTCCATGGGTTTTGAGGGTACCAAAGCTGGAAAAGATTGGTTAATTAATTATACAGATGTACTGTCTATCTTCAGGCATTCAGTGGTGGCTGAGTAAGTGGAGTATATAAAGCTAGACCTGTTCTCTCAACAGAATATGTGCTGGGCGTGCTTTTTGGCTCACATGCAATTTGTCTATTCTTAAGGAGTCACTTTCTATATGCATAGGGCTTCTTCCTTTAGGCAGGAACCATGAATAGCCAAATGTTTCCATGTTGTGTTAGGGACATCATCAAGGCTATGGGCATACATTTGTGTGTTTCTCCTTATCCATTCACTGAATATTGAATTAAACAAGGTTAGAGATCAAGAACCACTATTCATGTGCTGTGTTTCTTCATCCCTCTTGTTAAGTGTACTGTATATTCTCCTCTGCAGAATTCAGAGTGCTAAGGGCTGTCATTAAAACAAAGGACGGGGAATGGACATTATTGATCTGCAACTCCCAGCAGCCCTAGTTAGCATGGTTAATAACGAAGGATGCTGGGGATTCATGCAGTCATAATAAGAAAGCTACGAATCCCACACTTCTGTTTTAAATAGCTTGGGAATACGATATGTCAAAGAATATCTGTTATTAACTCCTGTTACTAAACAAGGTGCTCAAACTTTAAATTCTTTACTGGAAACCTGTCACTGGGTGTCTACCATTTCTGAATTTAGTTGGGTGGTGTCTGAGAAAGGACTTTCTTTGATGTGATGCTCAGAGAAGTTTCAACCCACATATTGGCAGAATGAATTGTCTGCACAACTTACAACCCTCTTTGTGTGAATTCAGCTTCCCCTGATTTTTCTCTCTTACACAGTGTATAAGAGATGATAATCTTATTGTCCATTAAGACTGTTTTCTCTCTAGTGATTTATAGCATCTTGTAGCCAACTATCACTATGGTGATGTAAATCCTGGCTTCATTATTAATTTCAGTGGTTGAATAATACTATAAGATGCTAGTAAGGAAGTGACCTGTGCCATCATAGTTATATGTGTTTTAAACTGCTGCTGATGTACAAAACAGTAAATGCCATATTTAGAAAGAATAACGTTTGCATTACCTTGAGACGATGACTCTGCCAACTAGTGGGAATTATCCCAATGTAATGATCTTTTTGCTCTGTCTGAACCTGTTACAGAACTGCTCTGGTTGTAAAGAGAAGAGGCCTGCACACAGTTTATGTACTAATTGCAACAAGTGGCTTTGTAGCTTATGTACAGAAGAACACAGCCATGGCAAAGAAGCAGGAGGAGAACATTTTCTGCCAATCTCCTTGAAGGGGTGTTCAGGTAGAAATGGAACCTGGTCATGTTTTTTTCCTTTCTTATGCTGAACGGTCTATTTGTGACTCATTTATAGGTGCTGTGTATGTGTAGAAAAAGTGCCTTAGGTAATGTGGTGGAATTCTCAACAGATTTTGGTGAGCCCTCCCCCAACTAGTGCTATCCAGTTGAAATGCAATTCACATTGTCCCCATATCATGCTGTCTGGAAATGTGAAAAATGTAGTTTAGCACATTTGCAGAGCACTATGATGGAAAAGGCTGTCATAACGTATTCAGATCAGACTCTTTAAAGGTAAGATTGAGCAGAATCGTAAAAACTAGAGGAAATCATGCACAAAAAACAAAGAATCAGACAGGAATAGGTTAAATTCAAATAACACATAAACTGCAAATATATTACACGGCAATATATTTGCAAAATAGTTTGAAATTAACACCCGACCCCTCAAATTGCAACAAAAAGGCATGTCTTAGGAAGAAATGCTCATCGATTACAAATATATAAAATTCCACAATTAGCAAGGGGAAAGAATTGTATACATACACATACACACTGAGAATGTACATACTAAAATGATGTGCTCTTACATATTTAACATTTGTGATGCGAATCTAGGAAAAGGATGTTGTTTCTAATATACTGTATATAGGTCTATAATCCTGGGTGACTGTTTTGATCAGTGGTGGAAAAATCTTTTTTTCTGTCATCTGTCTGAACTCCTAGCCAGAAGTAGATAGGATTCTTCTTACTCGTTTTTGGATATGCCTTCTCCTTCCCTACCACTCTCATTTTTCTCACCCTTCCACCCCACTTAGGAAATGCTGGAGGAAGAGCACTTTGGTCTTGCCCAAGGGCTCCCCTGTTCTTTCCATCACTGTCATTTTAAGCCTTTCCCATTTCTATCTCTTCTATTCTCCATCTGGGATCCATATCCAGAGGAAAACAGGCTGAGTGGGGCAAATTGCCACCTTTGGGATTAGAGAAAGAGAGAGCCACCTCCATATAGCTACTTCATAGAGTCCCAATACTTTGCGCTATGCAGCTGTTAGCTTTCATGGGCTGTCAGATCCAAATGCGAGAAAAGTTAGTGAGATGTATTCATGGTCATGAGTACTACAGAACTAGGAGACTAACAGAGAAAACTTAAAACTGTGGGAACTATTCTTACAAACTCATTGTAAGGTAAAATAAGTACTTTCTATATTCTGGATCCCAATCAAACTCAGAATGCAACACTGTGGGAAATATTAGTAAATGGCACTGTGGAATGTCCTCGTCTTCAGGTAAAGCAGTGGAAGTGCGGATATGAAATGTATGCATGCATGCGTGAATGTTTGTATGAGATTTATTTGAATTTTGGGATCAAGAATTAAAGTTACCACTTCAGTATTTAAATGTAATTGGGACATCCAAATTTTCTGTGATTTATTCATTGTATTTATTTAAAATCCATGGAATCATAATACAGAATAAAAAACATTGGATAATTCTGTATCTATCAAGAATAAAATATGATAGTGTAAGATCCAATAACTATGCAGTCCTCTTAAATACAAGTAGCAAATGACTACTGCACAAAATGTACCACACTTCATTACAGTTCCTCCCAGACTGGGTGAAAGTTGGCTGTAAATTTGAGGAAAGGAAATGGAGCAAATCTCCAGTAGGCAACTCTACTGGTATCTCACCTAAGCAAGTAAATGATTCTCCTCTTACCCGTAACCATTCAGAGCCATATGCTCCTGGGAGGCAGAAATGCTATTAACAGAAAAGGAAAAGAAAATAGCAGTCTCTTTATATTCATTCTCTACTAGTATGCTTTAATTTTATTTCTGTTCAAACTAGTAGTAAATGACTGAATCAGAACAAAATATCAGGGCATAAGTCATCTGATGTATGTGCCCATCACATTTATTAGGTACAGTTCAGAAGAGATGGATGGACTTCCAGATTTGGAAAGTTTGGAATTCAAAGACTGTGCATTGTAGCCTAAGGACAGATAGATATGAACAATATAGTGGAAACTGAAGCATTTTGTAACAGCATTGAGAACAGAATTCTTTAGTGGCTGAATAAAGCAAATTAAGGTTACACTTAAAACAGATTATCTTCTTCTTGCTTTATTGAAACATGTCTACATTTGGTGTCCAGAACACACAGATGATGTGTTTAGAATAGCTCATGCAAATTAGCCACACATGCAAATTTGTTTTATTTCACATGAGACTGCACAGCTTGCATGATCCTATTCCAAGCTCAACAGGGAAAAAAATGAATTAAGTGTAAATAGTAGTAGAGATTATGAGAGTAGGGAAACATGAATAAAAGCTATAGGGAGGGGATTTGAAATCTTAGTAGGTAAAGAAATCTTATCCCATAAAATGCTGGAACTTTCCCAGATGTTGCCTGTGTAATTAATGATATTTTATTCTATTCCACGTTCTAATTCAATTCTACCTTCTTACATCTTTCTTATTCTTGACTGTTTCACTTCTGGGGACAAATGTCAAGGCTTTGGTCAACTAACACCACGTAAGAACATTAATTCCAGGTGATACAGACCAAAGTCTGTATCATCCCATCCAAAATCCTATTTCTTCCGGTGGCCAAGGGAAGCCTACAAGCAGCATTTCTATTGGCAGTGTGAATGGGGCCGGGGGGGGGGGAATATATGTGTTGTGAGCCTGTACAGGTAGAGTGCCATCTTTCTATACCTTGGCTGCCATTTTATATGATGAAAGGGGGGTCTAGAACTTCTAGATCCTTCCCGAAAATCGCTGAAAAGGACATTCAGCAAAGAGAGTCTGAGAAAGGTACTGAATTTCTGTGGACTCACCTAAAGGCACATTATTTCTCTAATTTTGTTGTTTTCTAGCTCTTTCCAGATGACAGGACAAACTGTTTTGAAGGTGCTGTACAAAGAGTCACATTTCCCTTTTTACTTCCTACAAAATTTTCAATTCTAAATTGCAGTAGTGGAGCATAATAAACATCAGAAAAGAATTTATATTATGTACATATGCATAAGAAATTTGATTAATATAAAAAAATACATGACTACTGACAACCCTAGATTAATTGTGTAAACTTTCAGAATTTACTATATAAGAGCATTTAGTAATTACACATTTATACCAAACTTTCCCTAAAAATCAACTTCAGCATTTTATTATATATCTGCATATGCAAGAGGAATAATATATATGTATGATCTGGGGAAAATGAATGAGGCATTCAGGGATATTTCAGACTTCAAAATGACGTCCTAGAAAAAGGAATGCCTTTTTCACTTGCTTACCTAGGAATAAGTAGAAAGAGAATAAAACTGCACTATAAAAATAGGAGGAATAGAAGCTTGCTTTTCTCCTATAACTATCTGAGACATTCCAGCCCTTTAGGTATTTGTGCACGTTGCTGAAAGCAAAAATGATGAAACCTTTGATTATGGTACAGTTCATGAAAGACAGAATATAAAAGGCAATTGCGACTGTTCTGATTTTGTAGTAATGTTTTCTTTTCCAGGAGTTGAAGGGGAAGTCAGTGAATGTCCCTTGTTTTGCCCAGTGCACAGCCAGGAGAGGCTTAAGCTATTCTGTGAGACTTGTGATGTCCTTACCTGTCGCTGCTGCCTCCTGACAGAGCACAAGGATCACCGGTAGGAAATCGACATTGCCATATATTGAACTCTCCTGAGGGTGGCTTGGTACAACAGAAGACAAGGTCCCTTAACTTTTTAATACATAGGCAGAAGAAGGAATTGGAGCAGGTGTCACTTTTTAGGCAAGCTCTACCTGCTGAAGTTCCTCCCACCTTCAACAGCCACGTGCCCTCTCACATTCTGCCTCTGGCCAGCCCAGGGAAGCCTCCCTGTCCCACTAAGTGTAGTGCTATAAGGCCAGGGTGGGGAATGGATGGGGGCCCTGCTAACTGTAGGCAGAACTAGGGTCAAAAACACATAGGGCTTTCCATTGTCCTTGCGTTCTTCACCCCTTTTGTTCTTGCCATCCTTTTCTCTCTCTTTTTGTTCCTCCCCTAACCCTGCAGGCCATGGATGGAGGGGTTTTGTTCTTTTTCTTTTTTGTGCCTTAAGTCAGTCTTGACTCCTGGTGCCCGCCTGGACTAGTCCCTGCAGTTTTCCTGGCAGCATTTTTGGAAGTGGTTTGCCACGGCCTTCTTCTTCCTAGGGTTGAGAGAGAGTACTTGGCCCAAGGCCATCCAGCTGGCTTTGTGCCTAAGGCAGGATTAGAGCTCACGGTCTCCCAGTTTCTAAGCCAATTCTTTTAACCATCACAGCAAACTGGCTCTCATTGATATAGGCACAGATCTGAAATGATTGCTGGAGAGGCTCCTCCTTCACATTTTTTCTTCCTGCCCACATTCTCTGGGCTCCCCACACATGCCTAAAATTGGGCCAAGGGATGTATGCTGCCCATCTCTGCTATGCAGGATGCTGGTGAGGGATATACTGTAGAGCCCTTATTTAATTCCTATAAAAGGGTTGGAAGGGAAATTAGGAAGGGATGGATCTTGGGAGGAGGGGCTGGCAGGTTGTTGGGGTGTCTGATCTTCCTGGAAATTCATCCTGTCTGTCTGGGCTTTTGAACCCAGGAAAAACTTCCAAGACTTTTCTTTTTTTCCATAGATTCAGGCATCTTCAAGAAGCATTGCAAAATCAGAGGGTTATCCTGGAAAACATAACCTGTAAAGTGGAAGAGAAAAAAAATATAGTGCAAGTCTCAGCTAAACATATTGAAGACAGGTAACTTAGGAGATCCTTCTGTTCTAAGAAGATGAAGGGCCTCTTTCACTGGCATATTGATGTTTAATTCTAAGAGTTAATTCCTGTGACTACCTAGAGAATGATACGGCACTTCTGCCTTGGGCAACTTAGTAAATTCTCTATCATTTAATGTCATAGCCTCTTCACTGTGGATTGATGTCATAGTCATGCTATTATTTAAAGCATTGTGGCTTGGTGCACCAGCTAGTAATCCTCAGCTACATGAGGGAGTCCTCATATGACTGTCAACCTTGAGCATTCCACATTTTTTAGGTACCCTCTTTGATCTGATATCCTTAGTGACCATTTTTCAGATTTTTACAGAGGTGTGATTTAGGTATGGACAGTGACTTACTGAGCAGTAAGAAACCTGTTACAGCTTAGGATGCTCTCAGTATAGCCTATATGGTGGCATCATTTAGATGACCTGCTTATTTATTTATTTTTAATTCTTATTATATGGGTATAAAGTTATATCCTGTAATGTCACTTCAGAGGGAAAAGTGCTGGAGCACTAGGTTGGTTTTCTTTAAGGTGTGAAAATAGATACCCCAATAGTCTTGCAATAAAATGTTAAGTACTTCTGTGTAACAACTAAATATTGAATATTGCACATGTAACAGTTACTCAAGAAGCCTGGCAAATAAATTTTAAAAAGGCAATGCTTAATATTGGCAAAACTATTGTGCATTGTTGAGAAAAAAAATCTTTAAGCTCATTAAGTGTACCATTTAAATTGTTATCAGTGCACAAATGCTAAAAAGTAAATATCAGGTTGATCAATGCACCCTGTAACTTGAAAGATTCAAGCCATAAATCCATATACAACCTCATTCTGCACAAGTTTCTGCGGCAAATAACCCAGATAATCACATTTTTAACCTCCATAAAAATGATTTCTCCCCAACGTTCTCAAATGTGAATACAGTTCTTGAAATTGTTAATCACACTCTTTCTACAGATTGTTTGAAGCAAAACACCTGCAACGGAAAGTGGAAAATCAGATCAAAATGGCCAAAATGGTTCTGATCAGTGAAATAAATAAGCGAACAAATGTTCTCCTTGAACAGTTGGAGGTAAGTAGGATGGTTCTTATAGCTAAGAAGATAAGGAGGAAGACGATGCCAGTTAATTGCAGCACAGATTTGTTTGACGAACTCACTAATTGAGGGAATATAAAACTTGGAAGGATACTTTAGGTTCTGTAGGGAAGTCTGGCGGTACCTGGGTGACTACTGAATTTGGAGGAGAGACACAGCTGGATGCTTATTATGTCTGCACCATCAACGGGATTCATAATGCCAACATAGACAATACCAACTGAAGGCAGTTCCTGCTCTAAGGAAAAGGGGATGAATGAAAACTAACTTCTACTGCTCTTCATTAAGTAAAGCTTTAGTGTTTTTTAATTAGAAATAAATTCGCCAGTATGCTAAAAGCAAAAGATCAGCCTCTATTGACAAGTTTATTTACAAGAATGGCTCCAGGTCCCATCCAAGTCATATAGGCATTCTTTAAAAATAGAAATGGGGGCTGGTTGTTCTGTTGGACGCTTGCTCATCTACCCAGAAAAAGAGACAAAAGTAAGTTATCGTCATAGAGAGAATTCTTGAGGATCTACATGAGTTTATGGCCATGCCTACTGGGCCATGCCTAGACGTTGTGTGAACAAATCATTCCTCCATGGCAGCCATTTTGTGAGAGTACCCAGCATAGACTTCAGTTGTTCCTATTAACTCAGCAAAGGTTGTCTACTTCTGATTTAGATTGTGGATTTTTTTAACCTCATTCTGAATATAGATGTAATTGGTTACAAAACAAATTATATTTTAATAGGTTTGTTTGTTTGTTTCTGATTGTTGACAGCGGATCACCAGTGAAAGGAAGCAGAAAATGGAACAACAGCTTCAGGGCATCATGGTGTTAAACAGGCAGTTTGAACATGTGCAAAACTTTCTTAGTTGGGCAGTATGCAGTAAAAACAATGTTCCATTCCTCTTCAGTAAAGAGCTGGTAAGGATAAATGCTCATCCCAAGATACCCTAGATGGGGTCCTCATCTAACATATTGTTTGACATTTTAAATGAACAGAGGGGTTGCTATATGAATTGCTCAGATTGATCATTCAGAACTGATCAGTGAAAAAGTATGAAGAGAGAAATAAAATTAGCAGAGAATGAGAAGAAGGTAGGGCTGGTAGGTCAAATGCGCATTCTTTCTGTGAACAAGACATTTAAAAGGCTTCTTTTAAGTAAATTAAAATGATCAGTAGTCCCAACAGAAGTAAATGGAGAGTATATATTAAAATCTCAAACTGTTAAGCCTCCAGGAAAAAGAATAATAAACTGGAACTGTTATCATTATTCTGGAATGGCTTTTCATGCCAGCCATATTGATCCTATCCTGATTTGATCAACTCTTGTGATTACAAAGAAATGGATAAAATTCCCATTAGAGAGATTTGATAAATTCAGACTTTGTATTTTGGATACAAACTGATCTGATTTGGGATTAATAAAATTTGGGAATAAAGATTTAGTTATACATTAGAGTTTGCACTACTTGTATGTTCCATATAGTTCTGTACTCAAAACATATCAAATATGTGTTTTAAAATGTGTATTTCAAAATTAAACATGCTTAGAAAATTTTATTTTACGGAAGAATACATTTGAACAACATATTTGAATGTAAGTTTTCATGCACATTAAGGTAATTCACATTAAGGTGGAACTAATATAGAATATTTTTTTTTGGTGAACATATATGAAATTGACACTTCTAGGCTATTGGATTTTCTATCTTTCAATCCATCTGAATCTAGTTTAAAATTGTTCCAGGCTAAATATTTTAATATATTTGCAGGACTGCTTTTCTCTGCCCATCCTGTAAGGTCTGACAAGGTTGGCATGCTTTGGATCCCATCTATCAAACAATGTCATCTTATGGGACCCAGGAGATATGCCTTCTTTGTCACTGTACCTGCCCTTTGTTACTGTACCTGGAGACTGCCGAGGTCTCCAGTCCTACCCCAACCCTGCTCTCCTTTAAGAGAGCCTTGAAGACCTGGCTGTTCCCACAGGAACTGGGCCAGGGCATTGGGTAAATCCATTATTTGAGTTGATATTGTTTAATTATTATGTCCCCGCTGCCCCCAGCAAGGCCATTTTTTTTTTTTTACTATTGTTTTAATTTATTGTTACTGCTTTTTAAAGTCTTCTGTAAGCTGCCCAGCATCACTGGCAAGTGGGCGACCACTTGCCAGCTATTGAAATTATAAATAAACAAATAGAAATAAATATCTATTCAGGCATCAGGATTCTCTGATCAAAGGCACTTTTATATATCTGCATGTCTATGGAGCTTGAAGAGATCTACCAGACCAGTGATTTTTCATCTCACAGCACACATCTCACAGGGTTGGCACAGATTGCTGGGACTTGGGAGGAGAAATGGAGGCAGTCCACCCCTGATGATGTCACGGAGGCAGGACATCATTTATATTGTATTTTAATTGATTTTATCTCCTCTGTAAACCGCCCAGAGTTGCTTTTTAATGAGATGGGCAGTGACAAATTTAATATATAAATAAATTAAATAAATAAATTCTGACTGCACAGCTGTGCAGCACTTCCCATCATTTACTTGTGGCACACCTGCAGACCTTTTGTGGCACACAAATATGCCGTGGTACAGTGGTTGAAAACTGCTGTATTAGACTATCAGTGCCAGCCCTTTCCAGCCAAGAGCTGAATGGAGAGAATTCTCCAACAACCCATGCCTGCTTGCTGACCAGTAACCAAATGGCTTGTCTTGCCTTTTCAGATCTGCGCTTAAATGTATTCCTTTATTTCACTTATTTATTTATTTATTTATTTATTTAATCAATTTATATAGCCGCTCATCTCAACAAGTGACTCTGGGCGACAAACAATATTAAAAATAACATAAAACAATTACAATAACAATTTTACCTGATTCACAAAAACAGAAGAGAGTAAATTGCTTGCTTTTCTGTATGTTTTTGTACTCACCATGGTGGCAAACCTTTGATGCCTCCAAAATTCCTAGTGTTGGTAAAACCGAGTCAAGTCTCTATTGTCTAAATGCAATATAATTTATTTTACAGTGAAGGGAATTCTGTTCCTTTTATCTTTTCAGTTCATAATAGTTTAGGAGTCTCCACTGAATATGTAAGCAAGTCCATAGTGAATGGGAGCAGTAATGGAAATGTAGGACCAGGTGCCCATTTCAAGTCATAAGCTATAAGCAGCCAATTATAAAGCATACAGTATATATCCATTGTGTCAAATATCATTCTCTGCTTTGTTACTAGATTGTTTTTCAGATTCAGCGTTTGCTAGAAACCAACTGTAATACAGATGTGGGTCCTCCTTGGAAGGTCAGATTCACATGGGACCCGTCTTTTTGGACTAAACAATTATCCAATTTAGGTAAAAAGAAGTATAAAATGATACAATTGTACAATTTTGGGGGAGTTACTTAACTGAAAAATTTTGTGTGTATGTGTGTGTATGAGTGAGCTGTTCTTTATCTTTGGGTTATGTGAGTAATGTGTTTGTCTTTCTCCAATGTGTTTGTGGCCTGGGGAGTAAGGAAGCCAGCTAAGAACTGTTTCTCACAGATCCAAAAACGTCTTGGATGTGACAGAACAGAGTACTATCAGAACGTAGGCATTTCCCATTGTAAGAAACAGCAGGCCAGGCATTTCCCAATAAAAGGGCTTTGTTCCCGCAGTTCTCTGTGGACAGTGGAGGGTTTAAGGGGCTGACAGAGCCAAGAGACTCTTTAGCTCTTTCCTTCTTGTTGCTATATTGTGAATGAAAAAGCCTCTGATTATTTCAGTGGTCCGGTCTCCTGCTTGGCTGACAAAATGCAGAAGAGTAGAAGATTATATTTTCAGGCTGGATGGCACAACAGGGTTGCTGATGGTTTCCCCAAAATTGGTGTCTTCAGGGTTTTGCTGAGCTCCTGACCCTGGGAACATGATATCTTTTGAGGGCTTAAGAATTATACCACGCAAAGAACAATATTCTGCGAAGAGCTATTGCACAGTCAAAAGCTCCCAATTGGGAGAAGGGGGACAATTCAGTCTGATCCTTTCTACATCATCTTATCTTGCCCATATTCATTCTTCATTACTGGAGCAGCCTTAGGAGTGGCAAACATGTTGCCTTACTTACGTATGTGCTGAAATACTCAGAAGTCTTTCAATATGTGTTAAATTTGTGTGGGTTCAAAATGAGTATTTTAGCTTTCCTGATTGCTCAGGTGACTTCATTGCACATTGGATCATGCAACTGAAAGAGCTGGTGGTTAGCTTTTGGTGGTGTATTTATGGATTTATAATTATATCAAAATAAATAAATATAAAGATTTATAAAGACGTCACCAATTATGAGATCATAATTTGAGATAACAGTAGAAAATGCTTCACATAATAACATTAGATTAATTTTGAGCACTAAAAAGCTAATTAGGCACATGGCAAGAATACATGCTGTATATCTAACAGATTATTACTTGCTCTTTCAGTGGGTACCAAAAAGAGAAAATAAAGTCCTTAAGTAGGAAATAGAAATATCGTATGTATCATGGGTCACAAATGTTGAACGAAAACATGTCAGTTAGAAAGTTGTGAATTAATCATCTCATTTTGACCATTTGGGTGTCAAGATAAATATTGCATAAAAGGCTAAAACAGGATTTCCAAGTCTGTATTCCAGAATAACTGCCTTTGTATGAACTCTCTTCATATGAGAAGTTCTATGTCATTGCTGGATCATCAGCTGGACTGATGGCAAAATACCACTTTCCTGCAACCAACCCCTCTCACCACAGAAAACTCAATGAAAGTTACTCATTTCAGCTGTATGCAAATGATGCACCTAACCTAGTGCAGAGTTGAAATTTTCTGCCCCCTTATATTCCAATATCCTTCCAGCAGTGAAATAAAATATATTTGTTCTTCGTTTTATTATTATTATTATTATTTTGATTATTATTAAGGACTTGCATGGATTAATATTATTAGATCACTATGTATTTCTATTGATTACTATATTGTAGTGCCCTCTTCTAATCTAGTTTTTTTGGGGGGGTAGACAATCAGCAGTGAGTGACTGCAATTAGAAAAGGGCGCTCTCTTGCTGATACAATTTGCCATATCCTTTTTTGATACCAGATGTTTAGCACTTTTGGTCAAACACCAAGAGTTTTAGTCAAATGATAGTCCTGCTCTTACCTATAGAAAAATTAAATGTGTACTGCCAAATTGGATCAAAAAGTTATTTTCACTCAATACTATGCTTTAGAGTAGAAATGTCTTTCAGGATTTAGTTTATCAATGCTGCTTCCCTGCTGAGTAACCACATTTTGATCTTATATTCAGTGTATGAGGTGGGCAGAGTTTCCAGGGGAGGGAAAGCTTTTGGATGGGTGTCTTCCCTACACCTTTTACAGTAGAAATGACTGAACATGCAATTGTCATATTCTGGATAAAGATTCTTAAAATGGGGACTACTAATGTTGTCCTCCATTATTTCTGGCTTGTTCTTCCTAGGCCACTTGTCAATGGAAGGGGGACCAAGCCACCATTCAGACGTACCAACCTATGGAGGTATGCAAGGAATACAGCCATCTCTGTATCATCATCATGGACATCATTCTCCAGTGCCACAACACGACCCACTCAATAACCAGCCCCACCAATTTCAGCCTCCTGTCCATTGCCTGACACCCATGTGCTGCGCCCATTGCCTTAATATCCCACATATGAATAAAGGGCAGCTTTCTCATCAAACTGTGAGCCATCCTCAGTCTTTCCGACAGCCTTCTGAAATGCAGCAGCACCACCAGCAGCATTTCCCTGTGCAGTATAGCTTGCAGCACCATGAGAGGGAGCAGAGGTGTGCCCCACGAGTCCTGAAAACCATGCAAGCATGTGCTGAGCAGAAATCTCATCAAGAGCCTGAGAGTCTAGCTACCAGACTGGGCAAGAACTCCCAAGAGCAGCCAATGCACCACGCCCTTCCACCTGTTTATCCCCTTCCGTCACAGGATGGCCAGCAAAGCCAGGCTAGCCACTCCCAGCAACTTCCTGCACAATCTTCCCTGCACAGTCCTACAGTGCAAGTTCAAGTCGTACCCCTCCAAAAGCTAAAGCTGAATAATTTGCAGCAGCAGCAGCAGCAGCAACCACAGCCACAACAGGAACATCCATTGCCACTGCCACCACCACTCTCACCACAGCAGTCGCCTGCCCCAGGCCCAAATGAGAAGGCTCACGAACAAGTGATCCAACAGAGCTTGGACATCATGCACCACCAGTTTGAACTGGAGGAAATGAAGAAAGATTTGGAGCTTCTCCTTCAGGCTCAGCAGCCAAGCCTGCAGCTCAATCAGGCCAAGCAGCCTCAGCACGTTCAGCAAACTATTGTTGGCCAGATAAACTACATTGTCAGGCAGCCAGCTACAGTTCAGCAACAAAACCAGGAAGAAGTACAGCAAGTGAGCTAACCAGATTTTCTACATTTGGTGGCATCTTTGTTAATGTTAATTAACATTAACAGGTTAATTCAACCTTAAGCGGGGCTGGAGGAGGATTGGGTGAGAAGACAATTAGCCCAGATTAAGAAATAACTCTTAATTTAATCTTATTTTAAATAAGTGCAAGCAGATTTGTTTATTAGGTAACTGGTATCTAAGCTAGGCTTGAAAGATTCCCTTCAAATTTGTGTAAAAATTAGAGTTGCGGGATATCTTTCTTTCATAAGTTTTGGGGCTATAGAATGCAGTTTCTTGGGGATTGCATTTGGCTCCCATTCTCACATTTTTTAGGGAAATCTGTAAACGTTACTCTTTCTCCAGGCCAAGAATTGTTAGATAATTTTATTTTTAGATTTTTTATCCCGCCTTTATTATTTTTATAAATAACTCAAGGCGGAGAACATACATAATACTCCTTCCTCCTCCTATTTTCCCCACAACAACAACCCTGTGAGGTGAGTTGGGCTGAGAGAGAGACTGGCCCAAAGTCAATTGTAATGTTTATTTTATTATTACCTTTAACTTTTGTTAACTGTGTCTTTAACTTTTTAATATTTTGGTTTTGCTTTTTAAATGTTTTTGGGCCACCTTCACAGAGCAGAACATGCTTGCCAGAGCAGAAAGGTGGGGTACAAATCAAGTATATCATCAAGGAAAGGATTGTGGATTAATATTGTGATGTTAATCAGAGCCCCATTAAACTGTCCAGTTTTGGCCTTGATGTGATTGGGGATGCCTAGGTTTGCCAGGCTCTTAGACCAGAGCATAAGCCCTAAAGGGGAATACCTAACAAATCAGAACGTAGTGCATAATGAGACAGAACAGTGCATCTGACAGGTCAAGAAGAGAGTGAGGCTGGACATGTCCCTCTTAGGGTCAACTATGATTAAAATTATACTGTACATTGTTTAAATAGAATCCATTGAGAAGTTCCCAGTCTATAATGTAGGAGTGAATTATCTCTCCATGCTTCCCCACTGCTGTAGTCTGGATAAAATTCATCTTGCCCAGAAGTCAGTCCTTTTCTGGGAGGAAATCTGGTATTTTCCCCAGGGCAAATAGCAGTTTTGGGGCAAATTTATGATCAGACTCATTACATGGGGAAATGATGTGAGAATGTTCTATAAAGGAAAGGTTTCCTCTTCATGATAATATCAAGCTACATTATTAGTTTAAAATAACAGTGGAATGAAGATGCTGTCTCAGAATTTAGTAATAAGAATGAAATGTTATTCAATAAAAATGTTTTATTGAAGTTATTAATATATTTTCTGTGGAAAGGCAATCAATGCGATTTGCCATTTCTAAACTCAAATCACATTCCTTTTAAATAATAATAAAGTTGAACAAGCAAAAGTAACAACAGCAAAAATTCAGACCGAATGACTGAGAAAATAGGGTCTGGGGACTGTTTTCACCACTCAGCTGAATCCCAGCAACTGGTGGTCTCCTAGGTTTCCGTAACCTCATAAATTTCTCTTATATGCAGTCAAAGGCCATCTCAGAAATTCTGAAGGAATTATGCGGTTCATTTAAGAAGTGATGTGTCCACCGAAATGGCGGGGTAAGGACATTACGAGCTAAAAAGGCATACCAACATCTAGTTTGGTGATGTCTAGGCAGCCAAATGCAGGCAGGCTAACATGGAATATACACGTTCTCCAGAATGAGCCTGAAGCCTGAAAACTATCCATTTGTTTGTTTGTGTCTTGGCAGTATAAATAATCTTATTTATATAAGTGATCGTGTTGCCATTTATGAAACTGTGCTTATTATTCCTTTATGAAAGATTGGTGAAGATTCTGTTGAATCAGAAGGTCAAAAAGCAGCACTTCCCCTTGATAGAAATGTGATTCCACCTATGTCACAGCCAGTAGAAGAAGCTATTGTCAACATTCAGTCTCCAGAGAGTATATTGAGTCCAGTCAGAAAGGTAAACCAACCTTCCTTCCTTCCTTCCTTCCTTCCTTCCTTCCTTCCTTCCTTCCTTCCTTCCTTCCTTCCTTCCTTCCTTCCTTCCTTCCTTCCTTCCTTCCTTCCTTCCTTCCTTCCTTCCTTCCTTCCTTCCTTCCTTCCTCATAATATGTTTTTCTAATTCTATACGTTTGCTTTAAAGATTGCCTCTTTCTCTTTTATAAAAATTGAAGGCAAGAATGTTTCATCTTCGTGGAGGAATTCTCCTCTGTAGAAACCTTACATAGTATCCTGCTATGTATATGCACGTTTGATCATTATGAATGAAGTAAATCATATGGAAAATGGTATTTGTAAGTCAGGCGAGCTTTCTAGACAAGATATGTTCGATATTTCTATTGCGAAGTAACTGAAGCCATTTTAAGGTTCATGTATCAAAATGTCTTTAGTTTGTTTTAGACCTCCATTATGGCCAGGTAAAACTCAGAAAGGGTGGTTTGATTCAACAAAAATTTGGTCAAATCACCCTATCAAAGCAGATTTGCAAGAATGAAGCAGGGACTCACTTTGATGTGGTAAATTTAATAAATTTGCAGCACTTTGATGTGATTTGCAAATTCAGTGGCTTTTCTGCTGCTGGGAGTGTTGCAGACAGTATACCGTGTTGCAATTTCACTTCCATATATTGAAAATATTGGAAGTGGGGGAAGTGATGGTGTAACAAGCTCTCTGACATTGACATGAATAGCCAGCCATCTCATGTATGACTTCATTAAATTGTCTGGCTACCAGAGCTCTTTTGGGAGGATAAAGCTAACATTAATTTGAGTTTCATTTACTTTCTCAACTGCCAGTTTCTGTAATGTGGCCAACCACAAGCCTTAACTCTGTTCTCTTCCGTGCTAATGGAATGTGACATATCTGATATTATAGAACTGGGAGTCCACCTTAACTCTCAGCACTCTAATATGGGCTCAGGGTTAACCAATCCATTATACTCTGCTTAGGTCAATTTTATTTTTAAATTCTGCATGAGTGGGACAGGTTTAGCTCACTCAATAAGGAATAAATGGGTGCAAGGCTAAGCATGAAGCACAAGCACTGTCCCAAATGTTTGCTGCTCTTAAGAATTCTGCTTTCTCTGTGCCAGCCTCTTTGTCTATGGTCTGCATCTCTCTCATAGCCTTATGTCTCCCTGTGTCAGCCAGTTTCTGCTATCCCTGCTAACAAATAACATACAGTATTGACAGTAAGCAATACTACTTTAACCCTGACTGTAACCAGGCCCTACCAGTGAGGAGGGAGTCCTCCTTATGAAAGGTCAAGCCTGCCAACCATTTCCTTCTGGTATCTTCAACAACTTTCTGATCAGAGGCAGTGAAGTTCCATCAGCCCACATGGCCAAGTAAATGGGCATTCTTCTATGTCATGCCAGTATGCCCCCCCAGCACAACTTCTCTGTAGGCTTATTTCTAGACAGTTTGCAAGATTATGTGCTGCTGTTTCCTCATCTCTGCTATCTCCGTCTTTAATGAGATATGCAGGAATATTTGTAAAAAAAAATATGGTGAAAGCCCTGAAGGAATCCTCCTGAAACTTGGCAGGATTCATGTCTTGCTGTATTCATCCTGTGCTTCAAAATAGCAAGGCAGCTGCAGCTGTTTTGATGCTTCCTCATTACAGCCTATAGACAAAACTTCTTGTTGAATAAGTTTGCCTTTGAATTATAACTAGAATTGAAGTGTTCCCTTCCCCTCCTTTGAATCTTGAATCTCCAAATATAATCAAGCCATATTAATTAACAAAGGTCCATCTTCCATGAATTATGAATTGTTAATTTCCAGATGGAGGTTCATTTTAGGGCTGTTTCATAGATGTTGTTTGTTTACTTGTGTATTTTATTTTATTTTATTTGAAAGCATAACCAAGAAAAAAGAGGGGGAAAAAGTTGAAAAGAGATTTACAAGTTATATAAAATTGAAAAAAGATCAAAGTAATGCTAGAAGTGATCTTTTATAAATGGGGTATTTTAAAACCACTATTAAAATCAAATCAATAATCAATAATAAGCAAGGTAGCCAATATAAGACTTATCAGTCAAAATAATTAATAGGAGTTTCTATCTTACCTGGAAAAGTCTGTCCTTATTATCACAAATCAGACAAGATCTAGTATTTTAAAACCTTATGCTTACTTGTGTGAATTTTTAATTAAAAAAGAACCTCAGTATTGATCATCCACATGGAAGATTATTTTTGTTTCTTTTGTGAACAAACAAAACTTATAATTACAGGCTTCTAAATAATGTACACAGTTGAAGCAATGATGTTGGCAAATCTAGCATGTAAAAGAGGAACATACAGTCAATTGGAGGCTGTTGCTCTGAAGATAAGAAAGGCATAGAAAGAATGACAACCCTGGTGTCATGATGAGATGCATATAGTTCTTCCTACTTGCCACAGGTTGTGGAATGATCATGTGGTTTAGCTCTTTCCAAATTCTTGATATGTTGGAGCCATAAGTCTCAGAATTCCCAGGAATGTGGCCACTGGCCATTATGGTGTTAACTATTGTGAGGTCAAGACGTTTAGCTGACTACAAATGACATGTGCAAACTGGGAGGCTGCTCACAGGGGTGGATAGTTTGTAGTGAATATAGAGGATGGCCTTGAAGGGAAGAGGAAAGATCCATTACCAAGACAACAATCAAATAAATGAGGCTTGAGCCCAGGCCAAAAAAGTGGTTTATGAAAATGACTCAGACAGCCCGCCCCTCCTCTTTATTTCGTATGAAGATAAAAGAGGGAGGAATACAAGGATTTATAGATTATTAAGGATTCTTCTGAGGCTGAGGACGTAGATGAGCTAAGTCCTCTTTGCATAGTCTCAAGTGCTGGATGTCCCCCTGCCCTATTGCAGAGAAGATTGATATATTTATTATCTTCAGTAACAATGATAAATAAATGATAAATTTATATTGATATATGTATGATTACTATATCTGTGGTTGTCACTTCAGTCCCAGCCATGCATGATGGAACCTCCTTTTATAATATAAACAATATAAAATTCTGAAAACAGCTTACTTAAGTTGGCAGATACAGAAATGAGGCAGCTCTTCTTGGAATTGCTAGAGCTCTTTATGTGTCAGCCTCGACGTTAACTCTTCCCAGGTTCTTGGCCTTCTTTTGTTCTGTTCCTGGTCTATTGTCTGTGTATGAAATACTTATAGATAATAAAGAAGGGATGCCTTGTAAAAGTGATTTAATAGTGGATTTGTTGGAGCTAGACAACTATCATTTGCAAAGCAATAAGCAGTTAAAATAAGGCATATTTATATATAATTCTAACCGAAAAATACCGAGGTGTTTCACATATTTTTGACTAATTAGGTATTGTTCATGAGTAATAGAAAACAATTGACAGATAAAACAGAGAAAGGGCTCAGATATGATTGCCTCTTATTGCTCAATGTCCTTCATTAATCAGGATCTGAAGAACTTTACAACTGTCTTAACTGATAGATTGGACAACAACAACACCCAGTACATCCATTCTGATCAAGTGGAGTTCATCCCCTGATGATACCTGATGGACAAAGTGTTCTACATTTTTGATGTAATGCATAAGACAAAAGAGAGGAAACCCCTCCCCTCCATCATTTCAATCCCATGCTAAGAAAGCTGTTATGCTGAATTCCATCAAGTATTTTCTTTGTCAGATGCTTTCTAAGTTTAACTCTACAATGGCTGTTCAAGGTAATTACTTACAGCCTTATGAGCTGATACAAAGAATTGACTTTTATGCCTTTCATCTCAAAAAAGATGTTAGACAAAGCTATCTGTCTAACTATAGCAAGTTCCAACTGTTGCAACGAAGATTATGTCTATGAACGATATGTCCATGAAGTCACCTGGATGTGAACATGACTTGAAGAAGACTTTACTTTTATCCTAAATTAATATTTAATGGGTGAACATAGGGAACCAAATATGAACCAACTGAGTACAATATGGGCCTTTTCTCTAATCTGATCTTCTACATCTCTCTACCAGGGTTGGCTTGATAGATTTGGTAAAGCATCTGAATATAAAGCAAACTATCACTGGAATTCAGTTGCTTCTAAAAGAATTCATCAGTTTGTTCAGCACACCAAACTGGTGTCACCTCAGAATCTTTCTTGTACAATCAACATTAACCACCACTTTTTAATCAACTGCACACCAGGACTGTAACCATGCAAACAAGTAAATCCCTGGAGTACTTCTAATATTTTATCAGTTTCCCTTGGTCACCACAAAACTCTTAAGGATAAACTGTGACTAAATCAATCTCATACAACAGAGCTATGATTCATTTTATTTTGCATCAACTCACGATGATTATTAACTGAACAACTGTATCTCTCTCAAAGCATCAGTGGATAAAAATAGGACACTATAATGCCAGGCATTATACTCTAGATACCTTGATTTGGAAGTTGTTTGTTTAGGAATTATCATAGGGATAAGCTTAAGTAAATACTTAGCATGTTTTCATTAAAGATACTCTTATCTATTTGGAACTTCTGACAAAATAATCTGATCTCTCGCCTGATGCTTTTCTGTATATTTAGGATTTGTCTTCTCCCCCAACCCCCATGTATTTATTCTGGAAGGCAGCAAAGGCACGTCAACTTGTTGGAGAAAATTCTGTCTTCTTCAAGGACCTATTACAGAAAGCTGAAGTAATATGTCTTCTACATTAGTATTTTCAAATATAGCATTTTCTCAAATCAATCAAATAACGTGGGAATTTTACTGGCAACATTTTAAGCATGTGGTTTAATAATGTAATGCTATCCTACAAACAATATTTCGGCCATCGATTTGTTTTTTCTCTTTCAGTTTTTAAAGAGGAATTTTCATAGATGGAGATTGGAAAATGGATGGGGAGGAAATTTAGATTATCAAGTTTGGCAAAGTATCTGATAATCACTACTAATGTTAATTTCAAGCAAATACCATTTAAAATGCTTTCGGGTAATATTTAACTCAAGCAACATCACTTAATTCAGCTGAGTTAAATAGGACTTTGTCGAACCGTGATAGGAGAACTTTTCAAGTGACTAGCTGCACATTTTTGTTGCTAAATATGACTTTAAAGTCACCTGCCAGACAAGGCAGTCTTTGTTTCCTACACAAAGTCTTGATGAAATAACAGGACAACCAAACTGCCTGGGAAAGATTTAGAGAGCATCCGCGTTTGGTACCAGCAGGCAGTTGCCAACCCCTCATGCATTCAAAGGGGTGCGCTGACGTGGCACTACTATAACTGCAGCTAGCAGATCCAAGATTATGTTACACACGTATCTTAAAATCAATAACTGATATATGTATATAATTGCCTTCTGCAGGTAGAAAATACATTCCAAAAATAATGCAGTTGCAAACTGGGATACTGTGTTTAGTTTCAGGGTTTTTAAAATACTTTACATGATGGACTGCAGTTGTATATATTCAGAGCTATTGCAAACAATTATTGAAAGTGTGCCAGTAGTTTGGCAAATGCAAGATAGCATGGCAGCAACTCTTAATGAGAACACTGAGGATATTCCATCCCAGTCCAATAGATGGGGCTATAGTCATGTTGCCTTTTGTTTCCATTCTGAAATTCTGGTTGGGCATACGATCTTGTACGGTCGGTATAAGGAAGAAGTTAAACCTTGATAGACTGGTAAGGCAATTGCGACATGAACACAGAAGGAGGGATGCTGTAGAACTCCATGTAAGGTCACCAGTGATACTGTATGTTGCAGTCTCGGTGTCGGTGCTTCTGGGAGAAACATCACTTACATCTAAGAACACAATATTCTTCTGTCCCTGCTCAACTAATACTGTAGTTTTGTAACAAAAACACTATTGCAGACCTGTGGATGATACATAGGAATGACATTGTCTGTCTGTCTGTCTGTCTGTCTATCTATCTCTCACTTGCACTTTTTTACAATTGCTGTGATGACATAGGCTGCATACAGGTGGCCTGTGACTTGTTAAGAACCCAAAGCATCAAATGAGCCCAATATCACTACTCTGCAACTTTCATTATGCCTATCTTTAAGCTTGCCACACATACAAACACTGATGGTTTAGGTACCACCTTATTGTTTTAAAAATCATGCTGGGAAAGTAATAATCATTGCATGCAAATAAACTCTTACACTTTGGTCTTCTAAAAATGCTATTTGAAATAAGCGCTATAGCAGCAAAAACACGACCAGCATATGTCCAGCGTCGTATGAAGGCCATCGGTACATGTTTATGACTGACTGAGAAGTCTTCAAATATATTCTTTAAATTGAAATTTGACCAACACCTCAGAACGATTTAACAGCAATAATTGTCTGGGGTTTAGGAAAAACAAATATATATACAGTGAACAGGAATAATCAGAGTAATTTAAATTAATTACGATACAATCATGCAATTTCATTCTCTTTCTTGGCTCTTCTACCAGAATGTGTCCCTTCCAGGCTGTTTTCATAATGCAGTAAACCAATGCATGTGATTATTTTCTACAAGAAAGAAAAGGCTACTCAAAGTGCATTTAATGTTTTTACATTTAAAATCTACATAGTGCCATTGTTATCATATGTGGAGGTTCAGCTAAGCTTCTGCAGCCAGCTCAGGTGATTTGTTTTCCACTGGAGGAATTCTTGCCACACACCTCTCGTGCTGTTTAGCCATTTTATTTCCTTGTGAAACCAGCATAAAACCAAGACAAATGTAGCACTGAAAGATCAGAATCTACTGTTCTGGTATTTGTGTATGTATTATTTGGAGCTAATCTTCCTACAACCCTTTAGTTTGGTTATATGCTGCCAAGTCATGCATTTACTTACTTAAAAAAGACAAAACAATATTCCCTCACCTCTGCACTTCATAGGAGTCTTCTGGACGCTTTCCTCCCTCCCTTCCACTACCAGACACATACACATACTGCAGACGTGGACTGCTGTATATCTGGGGGTTGGGAGGAAATGACATTAGCAGTGTATTTATTTGGTTTTTGTAGACAGAGGTGAAGGGTTTTTTGTTAATTCATCATCTGTGGGTGTTTAAGAAGCAAAAGAACAGCACTGATCTTCTTTGCATGCTCCCAACTCCTTCAAGTAGACAATATCCTGAATGATATCAGCCCTCATATAACAAAGGCAGAACTTGGGAACAGCAAAAGGAAGTGTACGCTCTGCCCCCTTTGGTTTGCTTTACACTTTGGTCTCTGAGTTCATTGTGCATAGCTTGGATTTGTTACAGAGAAGTAGTAACAGCAGCCAACAGGACTCCGTAGAATAACAACAGAATAAGCTCTGTTCATTATCTATTGAAAATCCTATATGATTTCCTGTAGTTTCTGAATATTCAACAGAAATAATCCCCATATATTTAGAATCCCTGAGTGCTAGAAACCTGTGGTTGTAAGAGTACATTTATTCCATTTATAACAAAAAGCTTTGACTTTTTGTGGCACTATTGTGGACATGGGATTTCAAAATATGTTGGTGATTGAAGACATGGCTTAATCCTAAATCTTGCTGCACTGCTAAATATTACACTTCAGATAAGCTTACAGCTGTATCAGAGTAACTCTACCAGGTTTTCAAGCTGTTTATTTTAATAAAACCAGAATACAGATACTGATCTCATAAAGGTACCTTTTATCCTGAAGTCTTTTGACATTTAAACAGATTTGTTGCTGTAGTAGTTAATTTGGTAGGTGCTGTTGTTTACTTCTTTTTATTATATGAGATTTTGATTGTTCTATCTTAATATTTTAATGTTGTTATTGTTAGGTGCCTTGTGCACTATTTTGGTGGAAATGTAGAAGACAGGGCAATTTACACATAAGTAATGCATACATTTGGAGTCTACTTAAAATGACTGATGCTGTGATAGCACAAAAAAGCAATTCTATTACTAATCAAGTGTTCAGGATGGAGTAAGTACTCAGAATCAGCCAAGTTGCTCCTTTCAGTTCATCTCTTAAGAGAAGCTATGCTATCCAACTCTCTGTCTCATGCCTAGCAACTGTCTTTTGTCTTCTTGACCGTGTGTTTCTGCAGGCAGCTGGTTTGAGCTTTGCAGAAAGGTTGCTTAGATTTTTCTCTTGTTTTAGGTCAGTTGGCAGCCCTAAATATCAGAACCAGTGGCCTGATGCCAGTGCAGACCAAATGTCATGGAGGTATCTAGGTCAGTTGAAATGGGTAAGGATCAGATCCTTCAGTCTCTAAGCATCTTAGGGATCTTGGAGCATTAGACAAGGTCAACTCATTCCCCCCTCCCTTTTTTTTCTTTAAGGGGAGACAATTGTCAAATCATTTATCTTTACTGATCTTAACCATATTTCACATGGTATTTTTATATTAGTAAACTTCCTTCCTTCCTTCCTTCCTTCCTTCCTTCCTTCCTTCCTTCCTTCCTTCCTTCCTTCCTTCCTTCCTTCCTTCCTTCCTTCCTTCCTTCCTTTTTTTGGCCTGAAAGGAATATAAGTAATACATAATGCTACATGTTCTGATTATTTCTGTGGTGTAAAGCCAACTCAATTTGCTCAGGATGAACTTTTACAGAATACCGAGCTGATTTTGTATTCCCTCCCCTGGAAACAGGAGAGCCTTTTGATCAGGAGCACTCTACTTGAAATCCATGGGCAGGCTCCTGGCCACTCTGAGTTAAACTTGAGCTAACTGGATTTGAATTACTGCATTTGTTTAAGCTTGCAGTATAAGGAGTTGCCTAGAGATTGCTCCACTGAACTACAGCCTTTATTACTTCGTAGTCATTTACTCTCAGTATTTCTCTGTAGTTGCAAAGAATTCTGTGCCCAAAAATCCCAAACCTGTTGTTAACAGTTGTCATTTCCATCTCTAGTTTATTCTGTGGCTTGCAATACATGTTTTGCACACATTATCTACTCTATTCTCCTTTTTATTGTTGTACATAAGACTTCTATCTTTAAAATTGGCATTATTCCTACATCATTTGATAGCTTTCCGATATTGTAAAAACAAGAAAGTTCATCTTTTGTCCACTTTTATGCCATCAACAGCATCATATCCTAATTTTTCCATATAAGACTACTATTAAATGTATGGAGTAAGGATAGTGAAAACACTGTTACCCACAATACTGAAGCTGAAATTTACAGAGTAAACATGAAAGCAGTAGTAGGAAAATAAACACTTTTTTCATTAAGATCTTCATTAGTTTCATATGCTGATGCAACTTACACTTTAGTGTAAGAAGAAATATAGAAGTGAGATGATTCTTTCGCTACAGGAGTGGAAACAAATGAGAATGGGTAACAAGTAGAGAAGTCAGCAAACTGCAAAAGATATGTGAGGATGTAAACAGATGTGTTTGCAATATACTATATATCAAAATGTCAAATGAATTTCCGGCAGAAGTTGCAACACGAAAGCATATAACATGAACATTTGTTGTGTTCAAGGGTAAGATATTAAATCTTTTTAGACAACTTAAAAAAAATAGAAGTATCATGATCCAGAACAGCAGAAACCACAGGAGAAAGATTCCTCTCCCTTCCTCCAGTAATGGAAAAGCAATGATTATTTTAAAGAAATAATTAATAGATCTTAATGAACCTTACTCTTGATGCATTTTTATTGCATTCTTGACAATAGCTTTCTGAATCAGCATGAAAATGCATCAGATCTTGCCAGGAGCTTAGATAGGTAGACACACACATATACATATACAACACTCCATACACACATTTTATTGGACAATACATAGTTTCCTCATTATTGATTTAACCACAAAATTAACTTTTACTCCAGAGAGAACTAGGCAGTGTGATGGCTTCGTTTCCCCACATTTTTCTCCCTTCTTTCAGTAAGATTAATGTTTTATATTGACTTAGGCAGTCATGTTCTCCATGTAACTAGACCACTAATAGATTTTAAATTCTTTAATGTTACTAGCAATTTCAGATCCATCCTGCAAAGCACTGTATTCTGAAGCCTAATGAAGCCAGGAGTCTTTCCCAAGTTCCTATCCATGCTTGCGCTTAGTCATACTACCGTAACAGTAACAATGTCCTTACCTGTCCCCTTGATGTTGCCCTGATCTCATCTTTGGACCATGAATGAGACTGGCTTAAGTCATAATTGGCTGTACCAGTAACAAAGAAGTAGTTCCCTATTTTTTAACACCATCTGAAGACAGCCTCGAAGTGTGTAAAAAACTGTTATAGTTTGTCATCCTGATACTTTGCGTGGATGTGATCAGAGTTGTGTTTTTGGAATGTACAGAGGCAAGGATATATCTCTTCTCTGGTCACTAGCCAGCTTTCACTTCAACCACTTCTGTCTCAGCCTTTGCTTATTAACACTTTATATGCCAAATTAGTTCCAGTTCTGTAATCACTCCCCTCTCTGCTTTGGCACCATTTTTTCTCCAGTCTTCCAACAAGACAAAGCACAGGATATCTCCACTATTTAATTTGGGGAAGAAATAGGGGTATACTTATTTGCCAGTTTCTTTGTATTTGCCATTTTCTATACCTTCTCCCCGCTCCTTGAAGGAAGGACAGTGTTGCCCATCAGCAAATCAATTTCAGTTCTTTTACTCTAGATTTACAATCAGTTTCCTGCCTTTTCTGGAGCAATTTCTGCCTGGTGCCTTCCCATATGTTTGTTATTTAAACTTGGGTGATGCCAAGTGGGTGTGGGAAAAGGGTCAACCAACTCCAGATAGAGAAAGTGGGCAGAATCCTGAAGCAAGAGTTGCCTCATTCCTGTTTTTCCCACTGGCTGGTCATATGCTGAAAGGGGTAGCAAGTCAGGAGAGAACCAGTAATTCTGCCTAAAATGAGTAACACATTCTCAGATCAGAACAATATCATTTGGTAGTAACTTAGAACAGACACAAAGCAGAAGACAGCGTAGTTTTTGCTGGCACCAGTCAAGGATGGGTGGTTAGCACTTTCACTCAGTAACGAAGAGTGGGATCACACTAGTCGGGGAATAGCTCAGTCACACGATAGCGCCATACTTTTGGGATATTTGGAGATAGTTCAAATCCTGACTCTGGCATTAGAAGGTCTAGTCTCTTCATTCCACAAATATGGAATCTCCAGTTGGGAAGAATTTTTTTTTCAGAGCCCACAGTATACAAATTTATCTAATTTCCATTTCACAGGCCAATAGATGAACCAAAATACTGTTACTCTTTCATATGTGAAGTTTTCTGCATTTTGGAATGGAGTTCTCTGATGAAAACATTAGTACCAAAATATATAGGGAAAAGTGCACACAATAACAGGAATATTAGTGTAAATCAGTGTAAATCATTCTGTTGAGAGAAACTAACTCCCTAAGTATGTATAATGATTAGATTTAAAATTATACATTAAAATATTAATTAAGAAAATAACACAGAGTATTAAGAATAGTTATTGTATCCATCAGACCCCAAATTTATAAGACCCAAGACAATGAGCTTTTGTTCTTGGAAGGGAATCTAAAAGTTTTCAGTATGCCACAGAAAAGAAAATAGATTTAAAAGTATGAAGGATAATGGGAGAACTCTTCTTGTGACAAGGCACAATTTTCATGCAGTTCTATAAGGAAAAACATTGTGAACTGATGCAGAAAAAACAGCTTTAATACTGGAAATAAATGAAAAATTAAGAAAAATTTAAAATGAGATTTACTTATTTGCTAATTTGCCCATTATGTTTTACCCATAAGTAATGTTGCATTAGATTTAGAAGCACACCAGCTGGCTAATGAATGAATAGACATTTCTGAGATGTCATGAGAAATTCATGGTGCTTACATAATGTTTGGGGTGAATGTCCAGAATGGAATCTCAGTAGCTACAGTTTATTTGTTCCATAATTCATTTAATTTCTACTTTGAGATGCACACAATATTTGCAAACCATTTTTTCATGTTTCTTATCATGTATTATGTAGCCCTTTAATTTTTTGCCAAGGAGCTAGATCCCTGATCTCAAAGTATCGTAGGTTTGGACCCATCATCACACTATCAGTTCCTTCCCACAGACATCAGTGGCAGAGTAGGAGGAAAACAAAACAAAACAGGAACTTCAGGAAAAATTGGCTTCTATCTGGCAAATGTTTGGAAATGGTGAATTTAGTAGAATATTTGTGACTGAGAGAAAAAGCTTCTTTACTAAAAATCAAATACATGTAACTAAATCAGATGCTTAGATTACAATTTTTATTGTTAATGGATCTGAGATTTTTTAAAATAGGAAACAATATACACATATTTTAAAACAAATAAATAGCTTCATATCAGGGATTGTTACATATCATGGGAAAAATAACATTTTTATATAACAACAGGAAAAAATCTCTTCTTTCCCTCTGTATATAATAAATCAGAATGCAACTCCATTAAAAATCATAGACAATTAATTTTGTGAAATTTGCTTGAAGATTATGTATTTTCATGCCTTATTAACATAGTTATGAAAAGCCATTTATTTTGCTTTTAAATTCGATATCTGTGTGTTTTAAGTATGTATAATTTCAAAAGAAGCATTCCTTACTCTTTAAATGAGATGATAAAACACCATTTCTATTAGAGCATTGTCCATCTATGGTTTTTAGAAATGAATGCATTTTAAGAAACACAGATATGTTGGCTGATAATTGGGGTACCTTTTAGTGGATTCAAACATCTAAAATAGACCATTGATAAGCATTCAGAATGGTGTTCAACAGGATAAAACAATTAAATATTGTAAAACTGCAATCAAGTTATGAGAACCTTCCTAGCCAAAGAATTTATGTTGTCATGAATATTGAGCTACCTATGGTCTTCTTTTTCAGCGATCAGCTTCAATGAACATAGTGGGTTTTCCAAACATTTTAGAAGTTGATTTGTCTTCAACAAGGACACCCAAACCAGCTGATCCACAGGCAAAAGAAATCTGCAGTGCAACATCTAGCCTGTCCCAGAGTGTACCACACACCTCTGATGTGCTGCCTGAATCTGTATCTAGTTACAACCTGGCTTTGGATAGAACAAGTAGCCTGAGCTCTGAAAATATTGAACACTTAGCAATTGGTGGCATGCCTCTGGTAAACACTGTTTGCAAGGTAAGAATGGTTGAACCACCAGATGATAATTTAGCAGGGAAAAAAAATCACAAGAATGATCATTCTAATGAATTTCATAAGCCACCGCACATCTGGAATATCTCTGCTGAGATTATTGGAACCTGGCAAAATTGTGTCAGTATTCTTATGCAGGTCCCATTTAGGTTCTTCTGGAAATTCACTACAGAATCTATCATGCTTTTGTACAAGCCCAATTAATTTCAAGAACTCCTATGCAAATCAAATTCCTGCCAAGAATGTCTTATTTCTTGACTTAGAGATTGCCCTAGAATCTACCTAGGGCTTTTCTGTACTTATGGCAAAAATGTTAAGTCTCCTTCAAGACAAATTCAACTCTGGGTTTATTTCATGAACATGTCCAAGTAGTTTTCTTGGCAGCATTATGGAAGTGGTTTGCCATTGCCACATAGGGGAGCGTGTAGACCTGATGTTTCCTTGTAGACCCCCATTAAAATACTAACTAGGTCTAACCAGGCTTAGCTTTGTGAGTCAAGCCAGGCTTGGAGAGGTGTTGCCTCCAAGCCACATCTACATCTATAGGGCTAACCTTTAATTTTGGTGCAGCAGATTCATGTGTATATATTACAGTCTGTCCTGGAGAATTTCGGCAAGTATTCAAGGAATCTATCCACAGACATGCCCAAGGGGGTATTGTATTATATTGAATAGGAATTTCTCCATGGCATGTCCACCTCTGTAGTGAAGTATGTTATGTGTGAGAAAGTTTTGAAAAATGGTTCAAAGATCTTAAACTCTTTGAATTCATGCTCTGTGTGCACCTCAGAATGAAGCATCCTGAGTCATAGTAAAATCATTCTGCTTGTATTGATTATTTTGTTGATGTATAAAGCATTTTGTAAATTTCACTTTTTTCCCCTTCAATTGCAAGCTGGAAAATGAAGAGTTTGGTCATGTGAGTTATCCTCTCGGGAGCAATACTGTCACTGTGGAATCAAAAGACATTAAAGAAATGGCTCTTCCTTTACAAAATATTCTGGAAGAGCCCATCAATCTTTCAGTGAAGAAAACTCAACCATGTACCTCCCCTCCCTTACTTATCAGCAACACAACCTTCATGCAGTCTGTTAATCCCAAACCAGGACACACTGAAGGTACCAGGTTTTTTTTTTCTTTATCTTTCCTGGATGTTTAAAATCAGATAACATACATCCATTGTATAGCATAATTATTTCAGGATTTGCTGCTGAAAGTACATGTTTTGTTTGGGAAACCAGAAATTGAATTATGATTTCTGTAACTATACCATGCTTTTTACCAATGTCCACTATGCTGGCCTTTAGTAAACATGGAACAACTTACTGACTAATAATGGGATACATAAAAATGGAATATTTGTCTAGGCTTGATTTAATATTATATATTAGAGATCTGTTATATTAGAGATCTGTTAATTTGAATGAGCCCTGATAACATTTAAAAGCATTCTATATCATCTTTATTTATTATGTTATCAGTAATATCATGTTACTGCTAGAAGAGGAGTAGCAAGGAAAAGTTTGATTATTATGCATCAGGGTAGAAAAGGTAGCAGGGACTTTGGCTGTTCAAGAATGATATTTTGGAAGCATCCAGATACCATCACCATCACATGATCATCCTGCTTTATATATTTTATACATTGTGATAAACTGGTGCTACAAGGCCAGTTTATAGAATGTAAAAGCTATGTAATTATCACAGGACAAATAGTCATTTTCAACAGATCTGCCAACTGTCATTCATGTTCTAGTAACATCCAGATTAGGCTATATGTATTTTCTATATGAGGATGCCATTGACGACAGTTTGGTATCACAATTCTTCCAGAATGCAACTGCTACTGAATTCTGCTGCATCTTAAGCTCTGCTGGCTTGTGTCAGCCAGAGCAAATTGCCTTCTTTAGCTTTTTGCCCCAGTGGATCTTTGAATTTATAATATTCTCCTTTCCCATTTGCAGTAATAGGGAAGGGGTATTATCTATGGCAACTCCAGGGTTGGTGTAGCTGACAGGACCAGATTAGGTCCATTTGAGGGAATAGAATGGCTTTGGATCCAGTAGATCTAAAACTGACTCTTCCATGCCCCCACCCCAGAACACCCATTTTGTGGCTTCCTGCTGACTACTGCCGGAAGGAGAACTACCAGCAGATTTCCGCCTGCTTGAATGCAGTAAAGGCCTTCACCGTGGTTGGATCCCACCCCAGCGGTGCTCCTTGCTGACAGCAAAGGCCGATGGAAAACCACCAAGCTCCTAGCTCCCTCCAGCCATTAACGTTGCCAGTGGAGGACTTGTGCTCTTAGATAATAACTTTATGAATTTAAGATTCATAATGGAGAGTTGATAAGATATTAGACTTGTGTCAGGTTAGAAATAGGGAAACTTTGTGAATAGATCAGCATATTTTTAGATATGTTATATGTTAAATGTATCTCTAATTTTTGTATGTTGCGTTATTAATAAAGATTTTTGTAAAAAGTATTTATTTTCTGAGGTCAACATATTGACACTTTAATGAGGATCAGTATTATAAATCAGATTAGCAATGCCCCCCCCAAGAAAAAACAAACATAGATTCAGAAGTTTAAAGAAAAACAAATCTATCTCTATATTCATAGAGTCCAAGCATGTATTCTTCCAACCCTGCCCCCCAGTATATTAAGATACAAACCTATGATGCCTAAGAAGATGTCTCAAGAATCATAGATACTCTAGGATTTGCTACGAATGGATATAGAAGTTTGCATACTGACAGGAAAGAGAACTTCAAATAATTCCTCTTGACTCCCAGGGATGAGCTCCACCAGTATAGCTGCTCCAACTGTGTTAGGGACTAAAAAGATCACGAGTGACAGATTACAGCAGAGTCTGCATCTGCTGGATACAAAGCCCCTTATTTCTCAGCTGTCTTCCTGTAATTGGAGAAAGCTATGTCATCCCTGGAGCTGTTGTAGGTTTCAAAAGCAAACAACAAATGTTTAAGGCAAAACATCACCCTCCTGCTTTATGCTTTACCAAGCACAAGTTCAACAGAGCTTTGGGGGTTGTTCTGCCATGAATTCTCTCTTCCTAAAAGATTTTTCTATTTATGTACTATGAAGTATGAAGGAATGAATTAAGGATGTGCGTATCAATTTAAATCCAGTAAATATGTATTTAAAAAATTCAGAATTACAGCTTCCTCTGATATTCATGTTATCTGCATACCACTGTCACAATGTAGCCATCTTTGCCCTGTGTGCAACTTTCAGTAAATTTCTTGTCTACAACTTTTGAATTAAGAAATATTTTGAGACAACAGTAGGAAATTCTGTGAAATGTACCTGTTCATGTTGAAGTGGACTCCATTGGGAAAATCTGGTAATTTTGATTGAAAGTACAGCACTTCTTTGAGAAATTTACTGTAGGTCTATATCATGAATGCTAAAAAAAATCTCTCCCCTTTAACCAAGGTAGCTTTGTGTTATTTTATTCATTTTATTTCTTGTAGATTGTCCTAACTGTGAAGAAGAACATTTTGAAAAGGACATTAAAAGTAGTCAGAGCAACAGGTAATTGGAATTCATGGATCTTACAACTTGAAGGCTCATTTCAAGAAATGAATTATTTTTTCCACTTAGAAAGTATGCACATTGGGATTAATGGGATTGTTGAAATTATCCAGATAGAATGAAGCAATTCCAGATGAGAGAAATGTCTGGAACAAATGTTTGGTAATCATTATTAACAAAAAAATCAATCCAAAATATACAGTGTTCTGCAGTGTTCTTATTCACTGCAAATGTGAATACTAATATATCTAGCTATTATGCTAAAGTGGTACTATACCTTATAAGATAGGAGTGGCATAGATGTTTTAATACATCAGATTTAAAGGAATTATATATTCCTGCAGAAATTATATGATACTATAATTACACAATATCCATTTTCAATCTAGTTTACTTGATTTTGAAACAATTTTATATGCCCTCTTATATTTCCTTTATATGCATCATAAGAAATCATCATATCTAATACATTTATATAGTCTTTTTTCTAAAAGGCCTAAGTATTCATAGACATTATCCCAAAATCACCAGTGTACAGGGAGTCAGTATAGAAATTATTTGAGTGTGGAAATGTGCAACTATTGTGTATGAGAATCTATTGATTCTAAAGTATAAAGTAGAATTTACATTCTGGAAATGTCAGATTAATTAGTAAAAACAATGTTAAAACACTTTAATTTTTTTTTAATTTTAAAATTTTAAAACATTTTAAAACATTTATGGTTTAAAGTCTATACACACACACACACTTTAACATGTTTGACAAATTGTATGACAATGATAAAGATAAGATCATGATCCATAGCACTGATAAAGTTGATCCACTATTTAACACATTTTAGAGTTTGTGCCAAAGAGGTGAAAATCCCTTATGTGCGATTGGAACGATTGAAGATATGCACATCAGAATCTGGAGAGCTTCCAATATTTAAATTGCAGCCACAGAAGAGTACACATGATGGGACATTTCTGCTGATTATTGAATGTGGTACTCAGTCTTCAAGCATGGCTATTAAGGTAAATTCAATTCATCTGTCTTAGCTGCTGATTGTTGCTTCCATTCTATTCAGATACATACCGCATTTTTCTGACTATAAGATTATACTTTTTTCTAAAATCCTTACGCTAAAAATTGAAGGGCGTCTTATTCAAGGAAGTCAGCTGAGGAGAGAACTGCGCGGTTGCAAAACTGCCCATACTTTGTGTCTGCAAACAGGCTTCCTCCTATTGCTAGCCTCCAATCACGAGTGAAATAGCTTGAGTCTGCAAACAGACTTCCTCCAATCACGAGCCTTATGTAACTGACATCAGCTGATGCTGAACAAACCAATTAGAGGAAGTCTGTTTGCAGAGACAAGTTATCGGCAGTTTCACTCATGATTGAATGTAATCAGTTATGCAAAACAGCATGGAAATAGAGCTGCAGAGAGACAGTTTGGACCTCCTCTCACCGAGTGAATCAGGTAAATGTTAACTAATTACTAAATAAAAATGTGTTCTGCACTATCTTTAAAATATTGATTTCTTAATTTTGGGTTGGAAAAGTGGGGAGCGTCTTGTACATGAGGGTGTCTTATTGACGGAAAAATATGGTATACAGTAGTAACATCCATTGATTACCATGATAGTGAATTTGACGATGGTGATATACTTGGGGCCAAAGTATAGGGAGAGCTAAGATTCATAATCAGATCCTTCAAAGTTGTAATGCTTAAGAAGTTATATTAAAATTGGGCATGGAAAATTGCCTTTTCCAGCAAGCCATTTTTCTGACCTAAATACACACTCCCAAATATCAAAATGAATATCCAAATAAGGGAAATGTTCATTTGCATGTAGGTCTTCTTCTATTAGAAGCTGTGATGTTTTTGGAAGGGAAGGTGCTGACAAATGGAAGCAGTATACAGTAGCATACTGCATAAGAAAACAATGAGTTTTCAATCTTGGGTACCAAATGTTGAAAGCCTTAACTGCATTTGTGTCAAGGGTTGCCTTGTGGAAGTGAAATATATGACTGTTCCTTTTCTGCATACACTGTGCTAGAGCATGTTATTATTGCTGGCTGGTGACTCTGAAGTCTTGTAAAACCTGAACATTATTGTATTTACTTTTATCATATCCTCATCCACTAATCTGCTATTTTCTTTGAGAGGGCTTTGCCTGCCATGCCACTGAAGAAATAAAATTAATATTAATTAATTTATAAATTTTATTCTATTTTAAGTTATATTATTCTTGAAGATTATATAAAGCAATGGCTTTGCTTGCGGGAATGCTGGGAACTGGAGAATAATTATATATTCATCTCAATTTGTCATCATTTCAGAAGTAATATAGGTAGTCCTTGCTTAACATCCGATCATTCAGTTACTGTTCAAAGTTATGACAGTGCTGAATGAGGGGGACTTATGATGGGTTCTCATAGCTGTGGCTGTTGCAGCATTTCTGTGGTCATGTGATTGCAATTCAGGTGCTTGGCAACTGGCTCGCAATTATGACATTGCAATGTCCCACAGTCACGTGATCACCATTTGCAACCTTCTTTGCTGGCTTCCAACAAGCAAAGTCAATGGGGAAACCTCCAGGAGCAATTACTGTTGGTAAGTGAGGACTATCTGTAGTGTCTCTGTGAAGTCAATTGGTCACTAACAAACATAATTAATCTTTGAACTGCTTATGCTTTCTATGACCTAGAAATTCTAGAAAGTATATTTTTGTGAAGACAAGTACTAAAAATATGCACTTATCATAGAATTTAGCCTAATTAAACTGTTTTTCAAAACAATGCGATATATGGACAAATTATACTCTTCTGGACTAATATTGAATTCTCTGCTACAAAGATTAAATATCCATCTAGCTAATTCACTGGAAGTTTGTTTTTAAATGTATTGTTTATAAATTTAAGATATTTATACACCACTCCTCATCTCAAACAATTCCTAATATTTGGGAGGGAAAAGTTGGTAACTAGGAATTTAGTACTTGCCAGGAAGATTCCTTGGGCTTTACATGATGACTAACCAATTCAAAATTGATTAATCATCTCACTTTAAATTGATGGATTACATGTGATTTCTATTACCAAAAATTCCATTTCTAGGTGCTAATGATATTTGAAGGATTCTGGGTTTTTTTTAAAGAGCAAGAATATGCAGTTTAACAAGTCAATCTATTGGTCACTATCTTATTTTGGAACGTGGAAAATCTTGCCATAAAATAAAGCTTTAGAGCCTCAGTGGCTGCAAGAGTCATAATTAAAAGAAAATACAGTACCATCCGTGGGTTGTACTGTTGTTGCCCAGAGTACAGTCTGAAACTTTGATCAACCTATGGAATATGTTCCTGTTTCCTTTCCTTTTGCAGCTACTTATTCCCCCCCACCCCCGCCGCCCATACACTGCCTCTTTAGCTCAGCATGCAAAGCAGTGCTGAAGGCTGCAGAAAGAAGGAACAAATTGGCAAATAATGCTGTTCTCCCCCTCTCCCCGCCCCTTTTCATCTATTAGGAGTCTTCATTGAATCTCTCTTCAAATGGAATCATTTTTTCATTAAAGGGCCACTTTGGCTACAAGGAAGTGTTTATATGTATGTCTTATAAAGTATACTTCCATTCAGGTGCAAACATTTCAGCTTTATAATTAGCTGGTGACTGTGCTGATTAGATCATTTAAAACTCTGGGCAAAATGAATGAATTATATAATAAATGTTAACTGGAGATTATGTAATATAGATGAAATTTCAGGAGAACTCCCCAATAACCAGTCTTTAGAAGAAACTAATATTTTTGCTACAGGAAAGCTGCTTTCTCTGAGACATGTATTTATTACATTTAAGCTTCGGCAGTATATGAAGCACTTTTTGTGAAAAAGTTTTCACTTTTCATCCCAGGTCAATCAAGGACATTCATCTGAAAGACTAAATCCTAAACCTGGAGGAAACCTGGAGAAAAGCAGGATCCTCACAAGCCAACTGACTGAACAGGTGTTACTTCCTTCAGGAGATCACAGGCTCAGTAATAGCATGAAAAAATCTGGCCTTCCTCAAGAACACCCCATTGAGAATGAAGATTTTTGTGCTGTTTGTCTGAATGGAGGAGAACTTTTGTGCTGTGATTACTGCCCGAAGGTGTTTCATCTCTCATGCCATGTTCCTGCATTGCTTAGCTTTCCTGTGTGAGTATACCGAAATTAGGAATATCTGTTCTCTCTTTCAGGGCTAGATCTTTACAAATGGGCTACTTTAGAACCTCTGTCCTCAGACTGATGTGTTACTTTTAGTGCTTCTTTCCTTATTATTTTGTTTGTTTTGGAATCTTGAATAAACAAGAACTTAATCAAAGTTAGGTTTTTATATAATCCAAGCTTAACACATGTTAACAATGTTTCCAATGGAATTTTTATTTGTGAGAAGAAACAAGGCAAACATTGAAGATAACTAGTTGGACAAACATCAAAAAGACATGTATGTATGTTTGAGTATTTTTTCATGTTATTACAACCTAACTTTCTACTAACATGTAGTATGTTTGAAAAAAATATCATAGCTTTTCTTCTTTGCTCCTGATATTTGTGAATTCCATCTACGTCTCTGCCCTGTCTTATGTTAATAAACTTGTTAATTCCTAAAGAATGTATAGTCTGTATAGATTTCTGCAGTATCCATTGCAATGGGATTTTTCTGCCAGAGGCAATGAGTAAAAGAAAATTCTTCCCTAATTTAGTGTTTCAGGTTTAAAAAAAAATCAAGAATTTCTTAGACAATGTCTTAGCCAACATTCTGTTAGACTATCACTGGCACTTTAATTCATTGATCTACGCAATACCCCAATGATGCATGTTCTTTCTGTGCTGCAGAGGTGAATGGGTATGCACACTTTGTCGCAACGTGGAGAAATCAGAGGTAATCTATGACTGTGAGAACACACGATTTGACTACAGTAATACACTCATGAGAGCAAGACTAGTTTATGGCCTTGATGAATATGACCAAAAGGTAAGTTCAGGTAGCAATGACAAATCTATCTTCTTTGCCAATAATGTACATTGCCTATTCAGTACATTTACATGTCTCAGAAAACAACATTGAAAGAGCTTCTTTAAGAACTGGGCAGAACCAAGGTCTAAGATGTGACTTACAGGAGGACTTGGACTGAATTTTATCTAGATTAGTTAAGCAGTTTTTAAATTATGTTGTCTTCCCTCTCTCTTATGAAATGAAAGGGGAATAAGGAAAATATGTATATGCTGTTTTGATCATGTACTAATCTTTAACTGGGAATGTATTTATTTAAATGACATATATGGCTGCCCATCTCGTAACAGTGATTCTAGGTGGTGTACAAAGATTAAAACACAAACCACAACATATAATCCACAATGCTCAAGATTAAAACAGTAATCCTAATCACAAAAAAGCACATCAACAGCTACAGAGCTTGCCTAACCTCCTGGCCTGGATGCCTAGAGAAACAACCAGGTCTCCAGTGCCTTGCAAAAGGCTCACAGGATCAGGCCACCCCATGTAGAGTGTGTTACAGTAGTCTGATTGTATTACTATACTGTGCTGAATTGTACTATAGGTATTGTGCCTAAACAATAGAAGTGAAACAGTGGAAGCTAGCCAAGAGTTGGTTTTCAGCTGCACGTAGATCAACCTGATTTAGAATTACAGTATGAGAAACTGGGAATATTAAGGAATAGAAATATCAATGTAAAAATTCTTGATTGAAGCCACACATAATACAGCCATGTTATATACATAAGTTAATTGTAGATTTATATTTTATAGAAGTGTGAAAAACTGGTGCTTTTGCTGTTCTGCAATAGCTTGAGTCTTCCATTCCATGAACCAGTCAGCCCCCTGGTAAGTACACAGAATGAAATAATTTCTCTGGGCAGTATGACCTTATCAACCCATTATTTCCTTTTTTTTCCCCTAGTCTGCAGGCTTTCTTGCATTTGTGCCTTTGCCTTGCCTTCTACAGTGAAAATGCTTTTATCAATTAAATGAGCAGAACTATTTCAACAAAATTGCCAATTATGGTAGAAATTGATCTAATCTTGTAGTTGAGTTAGTTAGTAAATTTGTAAATATGTATGTATGTGTATGTATATATGTATACATACATACATACATACATACATAAAACTGTGGTGGATTCTTCATTCTATACTTAGTTTTGAAATAGCTTTTGAAAGTTTTTATCTCTTAGTTGGTATAAAACATTACATTGGTTCAGCACAATTTCTCTGTTGGCTCTTTGCTGAAGAGTTTTGAGGTTGCTATTCTTTTTCTCATCCCTGCTGTCTCTCTTAAAGAGGTGCAGAGGGAATGTTTAAAAAAATAATATTTAAAAAAAAATATATACAGCTGAAACTTTATATGATTAATGAATGTGCTAGTTCTTCTGGGTCAATGGCTGCACTTGCTTTGAACAGATTGAGTGTGGCCACTCTCCTGAAAAGTAGGAAGCATGGCCAGGGCAAACGTAAATTGAATTTTATTCCATTTTTAGTAGATTTTCTTTATAATCCTGGTATTTATTGCCTTGTATGAAAGATGAAGGAAATATTTGGTTTCTGAATTATTTATCAGCATCATGGGATTTATCAAACAACATGCTAATGGGATTCTTTACAGGCTCGCCATTATTATCAGATCATCAAGAAGCCCATGGACTTGTCCACCATTCGGAAAAAACTTCAAAAAAAAGACAAACTGCATTACTCCTCTTCAGAAGAGCTGGTGGCAGATGTGCGCCTTATGTTTTGGAACTGTGCAACATTCAACTACGTAAGTTCTATTATTCCAGAATACAGCACACATTTATACCCATTTCATTGTATGGGTTCCATTCATTTCCTATGTTAATAAGAATCTACCATTCCTATCAGGATTTTGATGTACTGATCATTTTAAATAATATTCAATATACACATTATAGATAATAATAATGTATTGAATTCATATGCCACCCGACTCCCAGCAGCTCTGGGCACATTATATGTAATGTGTAGTATTGTTTATCTTGACATGTTACTGCCTTTGACCTTTCTTCTCAGTCTGTGTTGGAATGAATCTCCTTGCTTTATTTTTGTAAATGCAAAGTGACTTAGTTTTGTAAAACAAATATCCTTAATAGATAAAATAACAAAGGCTCATTGTCCTGAACAACATTATGACCTAATTAATGATGGTGTTTTTTTGAAGCCTGATTCAGAGGTTGCTGAGGCTGGAAGGTGCCTGGAAATATTCTTTGAAAGCAAGCTGAAGGAAATTTATCCAGAGAAGCAGTTCCCCTTGGTGCAACACGATGATTCTGACGTAGAGGAGGGGGAGCATGAGAATAGTCCAGCAACTCCCAAGGGATTCCAGTGGCCTTCATATAGGCAAGAATGCATCCAGCCTAAAAGAAGACGGCGGCACGCTGTAAGAATTCAGGAGCAAACTCCCGTCCTAGCTAAATGGCCACCAAGCTAATTCTGTTCAGAGCTGTTGGTGCAGAGAGTTAACCTTGTGCTTGGGAATATATTCCCAAATGCTGCTTATGTGAGGGTGCTTCTTTCTATACATCCTCACAACGGACTCCAGTCTTCAGGCGCACCCGCAGGTCATTGTCAACAAACAGTTGAATAAGTCAAGATATACTAGAGTTGCAGTGTTATAAGAGAGTGCCCAGTGATTGTGGAAAAAATGAGATGCTTTTGTAATTCATCTGTATGTTTCCCTTTGTGCACAGGAAAATGAAAAACCGAAGAGACCCGTGTTTTGGCCAGCTAAAGGTCTCTCTCAGGTATGACTTGGAGTGTTGCTTGGTATGCTATGAACAACAGCAACAACAACAACAGCAGCAATCAAAGGAACTGACTGTGTAAGAGGAGATAGAAAATGTTTATTTAAATGCTTGATCGACCTTATTTCTGTGTGGGGAGGTTACATTCTAAACATAATGGATTTTAAAGGGTAGCCTCCCGGTTATCTGTTACGTTTAATGATTTGTATTGACCCAGAAGTTTCAATCATGAAATAGTGATTAGTAATAAAAATATAAGATTTGGCATGCTATTCTTAAAATTATTTTATAAATTCTGTTAATTTATAGATTTTAGGTAGCATAGCTGCTTGGCAGTTTACGGTATGCCAGACATATTTCCCACTTGGTTATCCTGGAAATAAAGTTATTAACTGTTTTACTGTAGGTAGCACTGTCTAAGCCTATCCTCTCCTACATTGAACAAACTGAGTTCCACCTTGCAGTGCCACCTCTAGGCATGTTATGTTGTTGGCAAATGTTGGGTGGTTGACTGTATCCTAAGAGGCTAAGTGAAACAGGAGTTCTTGGTTTTTTACTTAATAGAATTCCAGAATGTGACTCTAGAAGAAATAAACTGAAAGCACTTCATGCAAGAATATTACTCCTTGAGAAATGGGGAGGTTTGAATACCTTTCTGACACCAAGAACACACACTAAATAGGGAGGATGTTATTGGAGCCAATCAGCAAGCACGAGTCTATGAAACCACTGGAGCGATAGAGGGAGAGAATACTTTTGGATCCGAGAGTCATTTCTTGCCCCCTCTCAATCAGTATGGAGCGCAGTTTGAAATATATTGAGTCCTGATCTTGCTGTGTTCATAAAGCCTCCCATATGCCTCATTCTCAAACCCAGGCTGGGTATGATTGGAGGTATGGATGGTGGATGTTTTATCTTTCCCAGTTCTCATCTCTTAAAGCGAGGGTGCTTTAATCACTCAAAGGGTAATGATTTCTGAGATATACCAGACAACACTCTAAACGAAGAGGGCTTTTCAGCACAGTCTTTATGAATTCATTCAATATTGTGTCCATGAATGTTTCAGTGGAAGGCACTTTAAGTGAGAGTTTATAGAGTTATTAGGAAGTTCCAAATGTTTTCTCCATTATTGATGTGAATATTATTCAACATAAACTCTGTAGAAAATGTCTCTTTTCCAATTGTATAATAAACTAGTCTCTGAAAAAAATGTAAATTGTTATGCTACATTATTTCCTGACAGGTAAAATTCTTAGGGCAATTCTGCCCAGCAGGCTTAAGCTGCTTGCGTGTGGTGCTGCTCCTGGCTGAAAAGGAAGCCAGCTTAAGAAATTGCTGTCCCGATTTCAAGCTCTGGCAATTTTCCTGGCCAGGTGTTCCATCCTGACGGCATGTTCCATGGCCTCTGATTGGTGGATTTCCATGCTTCTTTGTCCCTCCCACCCATGCTGCAAAAGCAAGCACTGGTCACTTTCTTTTTGGTGGGTGGGTCTTGAGGATAGTACATGGTTTCCATTGGCATGAGCAAACAATGTCCAGTGATCATAGAATCCCAGAAATATAGAGTCGGGATGGATCTTAGAAGTCCAATTCCCGGCTCAGCATAGGAGTTGCTTGCCCATTCTGAGCATTTCTGCACTCAGAATGTGGTGAGCAGCCTGTCCAATGGGCAAATGCAACCCTGCCCATGTTTTCCAGCTTCAGTTTGAAACTGCAGGTTTCCAACCTGAGCAGTCTTAAGCCCTTCAGAATGGATGGTCTCCATTCTAGTAGTACCCCCAGCTCCAATTGGCTCTATGCCTACCATGCCCCCTCCCCTCCAGTGGTTGGTTGCTGCCCTGGACTGCTGGGCAGTTATGCTGGCCGGCAGTTGCTTTTTTTTTTTTTTAAGTAACCTTGCAGCGGGTCCAGTGATGGCCCATTAAGTCGATGAACTATCCTCAATCCTGGAAGCTCATGCTTCATTCAACTCTTACATCTCTCAGTGGGCACTCTTGGTTTCTGCCCAGCTGGGTGAAGCATGTCTCCCTTGCTTTCCCACCTCTTGCCCATAGTTCAGGTAGTACTCAACTTACAATGCCAACTGGGACCAGAATTTCTGTCACTAAGCAATGCGGTCATAAAGCACGACCACATTGCTTAGTGATGGCAATCCTTGCAGTCCTAGGTGCTATCATTAACTGAATCCCACAGTCGTTAGGTGAGGCAACTTCCTGCTGGCTTCCCACAACTAAAGTCAGTGGGGAATCTGGCAGGAAGTTGCAAGTCTCAGGCCAGCAGGCGGGTAAGTGGCTGCTGCTGGGTGGGGAAGGGAGTGAGGGGGTGCGTGGAGGTGTGAAGGAAGGTTGGAGAGGGTGTGTGAGGATGCATGAGAGACACGGTGGGTTGGGGAGGGTGGGTGTGGGGGTGTGAGGGGGTGCACAAAAGGCATTGCATAGGTCAGGGAGAGTGCATAAGGGTGTGCACAGAGACATTGTGCGGGATGGGGAGGTGCACAAGGGCGCATGAGGGTGCAAGGGAGTGCGAGGAGGTGTGTGAGGGGTGCCACACAGGTCAGGCACAGTTGGGGAGGGTGCATGAGGCTGCAAGGGTGTGCGTGAGAGGCGCTGTGAGGGTTGGGGAGGGGGTGTGGGGGTGTGAGGGAGTGCGAGAGTTGGGAGGAGGTGCAAGAGGCACTGCGTGAGTTGGGGAGGGTGCGAGGGGAGGCGTGAGAGGTACCATGCAGGTTGGAGAGGTTGCACGGGAAGCGACGTGGGTTGGATATGGTGTGCAGGGGTGCATGTGGATGTGCAACTGGCTGGTGCAGTATGAGTGTAGAGGGGCTAGGGGAGGGTGCACGGGTGGGGGAGACTTATCCCAGTGACTTGCAACCCTCCCTGCCGGATTTCCCATTGACTTTCTGGGGAAGCTGGCAGGGAAGGTTGTAAATAGTGGTCATGTGATCATGGTGTGCTTGGCAACAGGTCATAAGTGCAAACGGGTTGCCAAGCACCCAGATCATGATCATGTGACTGTGTGGGTGCTGGGATAGCCAGAACTCTGAGGACTGGTCATAACCACCATTTGTTCAGCGCCATCGTAACTTTGAACGGTCGCTGAACAAATGGTCATAGATCGAGGACTACCTGTACTGCAAAGCTTCCCTCCCCTTCCTTTTATTTCTTTAAATTACAAGTAGGAACATTGCAACTTTGTTTCTATGAAGCTAAACAATAAGCTCAACATTGCTACAAAGTTTCCATGGACCTACAGAGGAAAGTAGAAAGGAAAGAACATCCTGTTCCTTATTGCTTTTGATAATTGTAGCATTGAAGCCACAATGGTACCAAAAGGGGGGGGGGGAGGGAGGAAGAGTGTGTGTCAAAGGATACAATATAGGAAGACTAAGTGTGTGTGTGTGTGTGTGTAGGAAAGATATAGGAAGTAATGAGGAGGGAACAATCCCTGGAAGGAAAACAGGAACTGGTAGCCTAATCCACACAGAAGCCAGCCAATGAGATGGGCCTTCCCTATCCAGCTGGGAAGGGCAAGGAGCAGGGGGATGACCAATTAGGCCTGTAGTCTGGCCTGAGCACCAGCCTGGCTCCACTGTCCACTCACTGCAATCCAGACTGGACTTTCTGAAGTTGGATTTAGGAACAGCCAGGAGCAGCACAGGAGACAAACAGCTTAGGCTGTAGTTTGGAACTGCCCGATTTCTTTGCTTCCATCTAGTGGTTTGCAGCCCAAATCTAGCAGCCTCAGTCAATATGATTACTCTCCATGCATTTAATAAATTTCTTCTTTTGGAACATTAAAAATTACCATTTGGTGGCAACTCCTGGAGCGACCTTAGGGGCTTAAGGTCTCAGTTTGTGTACCTGCTCTATGTTCAATGGGATTTACTTTCTAGCAATTGTGTTTAGAATAGAAGCCTTAAGTCTACCTTGCCTTAGAAGTAAACTTTGTTGAGTGCAGTGGATTTACTCCCAAGTATGAGTCTATATGACTATATAGATCTGTTTAGGATTAATCTTCTACATGCAGCCAGTTAGTATACAGCTCTTTGATGAGCAGATAATAGGAATCCAGTGCTGGCACAAGATGCACTGAAATGCTTTTGGCAACTCAACCTGTTCATCAGCTCAACCCTTGTATTCATCAGCAACTGAAACTTCCAGGTTGCCCTGAAGTGCGTGCTGGGTCATCTGTGGCCACAGACACAGTTCACTGCAAACAAATGGAGTGTTTGTTCTGTGAGTCAGCCATTAGCCTCAACAGTGGTGTTTGTTTCTAGGTGCACTTGATAAACAAGATAAAAACATTCTCTTAAGGCTACATCATCTTGACTAGAAAAGCCAGTAAACAGACCTGAGAAAGACTTTGCTGATTCGAAAGGTCTTTAAAGAGCTAAAGTCCAAAAAGCATTTCCTCCAATATCAAGCACTTTGCCAAAGAAACACAAGTGCCACCCCACCTTTAAAAAACAAACATACACCCAGCTTTGGTACAGCTTACCAGGAGAGGAACTGGTCTATTATTTGAGAGTGGAAAATTTGATGAAAGTGAATGTCATATGGGTAGATTTTCTTCAACTCTTCATAATCCCCTACATGTATTCTCAAAATATGTAATAAAGATCTAGAAGCTCCAGAGCAGTTTTTGCAGTATGTGTTGGGCCACAAGGGGGAAAAAGTCTTGTTTATCCCATTCTGTCAGCAGAAGCAGCTTCAGTTAGCAGAAATAAATATCACTCCTTGTCATCATCTATGAAATATCAGGCATTACTAAATCATTTCATGAAAGCAAGATCCTATGTCAACTACAACGAAACTTTTCTCGCCATATAAACACTAAAAACTATGGGAAACAATCTATGCATAATTATATATATATATATATATATATATATATATATATATATATGTAATAACTTGTTTATGCTGAGTTGCCAACCTAACTGTAGGCATAGCCAATAGCATCTGTGTTTTCCTTGTGCTAAATCCAGAATGACAGTTAGCTTTAGGACATACTGAAGCTTCTGTTCATTAATATTTGCTCTTATTATTTAATTAGATTGTTTTATGATAATATTAATACTTTTTGAGGTTCAGCTAGTGTAAGTTTTTGGTTCTTATCACAAATAGACCATCTATCTGATAAATGATGACATATGAATGTTTTCTATGCAACCAACAAGGTGGGTTCACCCAGTACACTAGGCTAATGTAATTGGGGAATTTGTATTCAGTGTATTGCGCAGTCCCAAATAATTAAGTAAATTCAACTGAACTATGATTTGTCAAATTTTGATGAACTATGATTGGGTTTTGTGAACAGAGTCACAGCATAGTACTATGACCATTCCTTCTCCCTGAGTGATTGGGAATGTTAACTCTTGAGCAGGGTTAGTAGATTCTACAGAACTAACACTTAGCATGTATGTTTGCTAGGATTCTTGGGGGAAAACCATGCCATATAATATTTCCATAATACACTTATCCATGGTTAATTCCATAACTGATTTATAGAATTGACCAATTTTCAGCATTTACCTAACACAGCAGGCTAAAATGTGGTTAGCTAATATGTGGTTCGGTGTGTCATGTAAACAATGAGGGAAAAATATAATATAGATATATGCTAATAATGTTTATCCAATCCCATAGATAAGAATTTGATGAAGCTGGCTGGTCAGCTTTGAGCGTCTAAATAACTGAGCATAAAGGCTTTCATGATAGTTGCAGAACTGTCATTTCCTCAAAAGAAATATTAGAAAATTTATGCTGAGGAGCAAAGCGGTTGATTGTATCTTTAAGAATAGCTTTCATACATTGTCCTGAAAAGTAAGATGCGGGTTTACTTTGCAGAATGTTCTTATGTATTTATTTAGGGTGTTCTTGATAAAATAACATTTGGGGGCTTTTCAGTTTTTGCAATGATATATTTCAGGAAACACCTCTTTCCGCATGAATCAACTCAAGTCTTTGTTTCTGGGACCTTTCACGCCTCACAAAAGTGTAGCTGGCAAGGGTGAGGAGGGTCTTTCAGTTGCAGCACCTGAATTATGCAGTAGACTCCTTAAAAAGTTGGACGTGCTTTCTTTTTGCCTACTTTTAGATGGGTTTCATTTTGATGAGAATTTTATATTCTCTAACAATCTTTTAAGCTATAGATACATGATAGTATGTCTAATTTCTAAGTAGTTATGCATAGGATTAAATGGTCAATATGACATTGTAGACGACTTTGGGATGCTACTCGTTTATTCTCTTTTGTTCTAAAAAACTTAAATTTGTGCAATTTATTTGCATGCATTTGATGATGAGGATAGAAAAGCTAGTGTAAGTATGACAAAAATATACACAAGATGTAGAAGATCACAGTAGCAGCTGTTTGTGTTAGCTATATATTATCTGACACTTGGGAACACATATTTACAGCTCTGTTTGCAGAATAATGTAAAATTTTCCTCAGGTGAAGTATCTTTGTAGGTGCACAGATGTTATATGCACATACAAAGGGGCAGGGCTTCTATCCAAGGCTGTGCCTACCACCTTGGACCTCTTACTCCCCCCACCCCCACTGCAGAGGCCCCTGCCTCGCGTAGGGGTTCAGCTGCCAAAGTGCTGGTCTCAGCATCTGAAGACTGGGAAAGGCAGAATGCTCCTGGGTTCTTTGAAAGTAGAAATTATGATACTGTAGAAGTGCTCCAAGCTGCACCATGGATTTTAAAACTACCTATTCTCTTTTTCCAAGAGTAAATAGAAGTATGAGATGAGGAACCAAGTGTTTTCAGTGCTTCTCAAATGAGGACTCAAATGTATGAAAATAAACATAGCATTGTGGATAATTACAGAAACTAATAACATCTAGATCAACATGCTGTAAAATACACAGAAAGAGGCAATTGTAGTATTTATTTATAAGTATAGTATCTTCACAGTCAGGTAATATAATAGGAATAACTATAGTATTATCATGGAAGTGGTCCTCAATAATGTTCACTCTGGAGGCTGAATCACATAATCCCTAGTACCACCAGAACCATTCCTTAGAGTCAGGCATTCTGAGAATAAGGTACACACAGAAGAAAATAGAAGGTAGTTATCATCCTTACTTTATTTCACTTCTTTTAGGGACTCTCTTTTCATTAATCCTATTCTTATACTCTAAATGTAATAGTATTTTGTAGTGAAGGACTAGAAATTTACCAGAATCACATAATACTGTATCAGTTCACAATTGTTTTCTGTAAGGGTTCATCTTCCAGTGTGATATACAGTATGTGCTAATATTTGTTAGCAATGAGGCCTAGCAATGCCCACTGCATTCCATATAGGAGATACAATTAATATTCACACACAAAAAAATGGATTATACATCTGACATCAGAGATGGCAATATTCAAAATTCATTGGAAGGGGATATTCCCACCTTCTTGAATATTTTGAGCCTTATTCCAATATCAGGTGAGTGGATTTCTGTTCCCGCAGCAAGAATTTCCCCTTATATTCCCCTTACCCTCATTGTATGCTTCCAAATATTTAGGTAGATAATAGTACTATCCTATCCTATATATATTTACTAATAAGTAAGCCCCACTGAGATTAATGAAATTTATCCCTAGATAAGTGTATGTAAGATTGCATCATAAGTAATTGAAATTTACAATATAATGACTGTTACTATAGCTAGAGAACACAAGGGTTTTATTAAATTATAGTTATAATTATCTTGAACATTCCATTGATCTATAGTTAATAGATTGTTTAACTTTTAACCATGGCTCTCAACAGTTTTGACTTTGAAAATGATCACAGTACCACAATCCATTGTTCTGTGCTTAGAGTAATGCTTTATCGTGCTGGTCAACATAGTTTGCATTCTGCAAGCTCATACTTTCTAATCAACCATTGGACAGATGAATGGATTTTCACTGCCAGATGTAACAATTAAACATTGCTGGCATGCAAAGCCATTGTCAGTCTCTAAATGGCCAATGATCAACTCAGGTGTTATGTATTAAATGTAATGATCTACCTTCTCCCCTGTTCAGTTGCAGCCTCTTGCCTGGGATAGTCTGCATTTAATGAAGCTACTGTGGAGTTTATACATCACATGATACAGTACTGTGATTTGCTTGGTTTTTGCTCAGTGTGTTATGTGAACCTAACCACTGAAGTTGTTAAACAGATGGAATAGTGCAATGTGTAAATCTAGTATATTGTAATTTATACAAGAAACCATGGCTTGGTGCAGTATGAACAAGCCAGCATGGTTAAATACTATATATGAAAACCTACCACAGTAAGATAAGCCTTTCCCTGGAGTACTCATGTTCCAGTTGCTCAAGGAAAGGGTTATTCTCTTGGTAGCACTTAGATCTGATACTGTTCAAAAAGGATTGTATCACATGCTATTTCAGTATATTTGAATTTAACCATCTTGAATGGTAGTATATATTTTTGATTTGGTTATTTCATTTTTGCAACAGTGTGACAAGATCACTAATCCTATTTATAAAGTTGCAAAAGCACCATAGTTATTCCCATAGCAAACCTATTCATCCCATCTCACTCTTCTATAAAACCACACTATATTAATACTGACCAGTTTGCTTGCAAGAGTATTTTACTATTAAAAAAGTAAAGTCCATATCTTTAGAAACAAAAGATAAGCAAGAAAGCTGGGTTGGGTAGCTCTGAAAATCTGGGATACTATTTAAATTTGACAGTGTAGCAGACTGATATAATTGTAAAGTTTTCCATTGTAAGCATTACCAAATGGCAAACGCTGGAGTTGCTGTTTAGATTTTGAAACCATCTTTAGTTGACCTATAATAGGCAATTCAGGACACAGTTAAACAAGCAAAAAATATAATTCCTATTAATGCATCTTTAGGTTTCCCTGTTATATTTAATAGTGAGCCTTAAACAAGGAACATGCATTTATTACCAGTATTTCAGAGAAATGTGTCAAACAAAGCAAGGAATCTTCTCCCCCACAACAAATTTAAACTTGCATATCAAGATGACAAAAAGGAATTCGGGATATTTAACTGAAGGCAACATGCCCCTAGATCAGCTTATTGTTTTCGAAATAACCTGCATCAGCACGGAAACATGGCAACTATTTATAGCAGTGTTGTGCAAACTTGGCCACTTTAAGATGAGTGGACTTCAACTCCCAGAATTCCCCAGCCATTCTGGGAGTTGAAGTCTACCCATCTTAAAGTGGCCAAGTTTGGACAACACTGATTTATAGGATTGGGGCATACGGCTACCACCTCGGGACCGAAAAGTTCAGTTTACTCTTTCCCGTAATCCAGTGGCGCCTCATATTTTTTAATATGATACCCTTATCGGAGAAACAGAAAGCCGGCTCCTGTCCCTCCAATCATTGCTTCCGAACTCACAAAAACAGACGGTCTAGGCAGGTGGACGAGGAGAAAGGACCTTCCCCTGTATGTGGCGCTGGTCAGCCCCGCCAGGGGGCGGGAAGAATAAGGAACGACTCCGCGTCGTGACCTAGTTTGTCCGCGCGCGGCCCCTGTACCATCTGCGGCTCTCCGGCTGCTGAGCGTGGTGGAAAGTTTCTGCAACGCGATGGTGCCGAAGGGTGTAAGAAGAAGAGCGCCGCCCGGCAGGTCAGCGAGGGTGAGCTGCGGGGGTGAGAGGAAGAGGAGGAGGAGGAGGTGCTGGTGAGGTGCAGGGTCGAAAGCGGGCAGACTCGGACGTTTTAGCGAACGGCTACCGCCGGGACGACACAGACAGGCTGCAAGTTGTCTAGTTGCCATGACGACGGGGAGGATGCTCGCTGCATTGGGGCGCCCAGAGCCGCCGGTTGCAAGGGGTTTGGGGGGGAAAGAGCAGCATCTCCGCCACTTTGTCCCATGGGGGTGGGTACGCGTGAGACCCCTCTCTCTTACTCGGGTATTTTATAAGGCTAACCGTTTTCAGAGCGGCGGTGCGTTTGTTGTAGCAAAAACAAAACAAAACAAAAAACCAGCAGTCCTGTGATAACTTCCAAGCTGTCATGCTTCTTACGACTTTTATGGCTTGGGGGCCAATTTACTAACTGCATGAAACATTGTCCCATTTTGGTAAATATCGTCTACACATGCTCTTAGAGAAAAAAATGTGGAAGCAATGCATTCTGAGGGAAACAAAATGCAAAATGTGCTGACTACAGTAAAAGCCTACATGGCACTTTTACCCTCCCAGTAACATTGCAGTTTTGCCCAGGCAAACAAAGAAGGAAGTTCCACAGTTCTATGAGATTTGCTCCTAAATAAGCTGGTATGTGATTCAAACCTAAATCTATATAAAATTAATATAGCGATCATTCATATTGATGGTAACAAGCATCCTGGTATTGTAAGTCGGTTAACATATGCAGTGGGACAAAAATGCTTAACCTGTGTTGAGAAAGAAGGTGATGGCATTGAGGATCTTGATAAATAGCAATTTAGTGGGTCCTGCTGAAATCTGTTGCTTCCAGAACGGCTACATCTATTGCTTCAGTGGCACATAATCCTAAAAAATGGAAATGTTTTTCCACTAATTTCCCCATGCTAATATTTATCATGTAAATTTACACCATTAATTGATTGATTGATTATGTGCCATCAAGTTAGTGTTGACTCTTAGTGACCATATAGATAGATTTTCTCCATGATGATCTGTCCCTAACCTGGTCCTTCACATATGTACTGTTATACCATCATTTAAACGGTCAGATTTAATCACAATTTTTCCTTTAGAGTTTCATTTAAAGTGCAGTATCATCAATGTCATAATTTTTAACCTGGACTCTTCTTAAATATTTATAGTGTTGCCATTTGTTCCTGCTATGCTTTAAGTTGTGCAACTACAGACATTTAGCTGGTGTAGCAGTTGCAGTGACAAAGGAAGTTTCAGATGCAAATTTCCTTCTGCCCCCCCAAATATTTGAAATTCAAACAGAAAATCTCTTTAGAAAAAGGTTGGCAACTTGAAATACTGCAGAAAGTTAGCCTAGTTTTCACCAAATTTTGGTGAAACCCTATAGATGTTTTAAATCAAACTATATCTGTATGGTTTCTCCAGAATTTGGTTTTATTAGTAAAATGATCATGGTTCTCCACAAACACAGTGAACCATAATATTGATTGATTAATTGACTAGAACACAGTGTTGCAAAAGGTATCTAAACAACCTGATTAGGACAAAAAGTCCATAAGAGGTTTCCAGTCTTCAATAAATGCAGATAATGTCTTTTCTCTAATAGAAGTCTATTTATCCATTTCAGCAAAATCTGTCAACTTCACCATCCATTCCTCCATAGTGGGTAGTGTTGAATCTTTCCATCTCTGCGCATATAGTAATCTCGCTGTCGTAATCATATATTGAAATAATCTTCCCTGTTTTTTTCTGTTTATCCATTAATCCTAAAATGAAAAGTTCTGGCTTCAACTGAATATTGATCTTTAAAATCCTCTGTATCAAAATATGTATTTGAATCCAACTTTTTTAGCTTTTTTACATGTCCACCAAGCATGATAAAATGTCCCTTCATGTTCACATTTCCAACGTACATTTGAAGTGCCTTTATACGTTCTAGATAATTTCTCTGGCATCATGTACCAATGATACATCATTTTATAAAAATTCTCTTTGAGATCATAACTCAGTGTAAATTTCAACCCTTTTAACCACATATTTTCCCAATGATCCAACTGTATATTATAACCAAAATTCTTAGCCTACTTTATCATACATTCTTTAACCTGTTCTTCCTCTGTTTAAAATTTCAACAAAAGTTTGTACATTTTAGCAATTACATGTTCATCATCAGTACACAATTGCACTTCAAATTCTGTCTTACTTTGCTCCTTACCATACTGTAAGTTGGAATGTTGAGTGTTTGTAATAGTTGGCTAGAACTACTTCATCTGACCAAATTAAAAAAAAAAAAAAGCTGTGTTATCTTGTTCTTCAGAATTGGAGGAAAATGGTGGATGCTAGCATATTTTTTTTTCAATAATTAGGTTTCTGTCTGGGATTTTCCAGCAATATAATTCCTTCCAGCTTTCTAGCAAAAATATTCCTGGTGTCATAAAACTCACAATTCATTACCAACTTATAGTTTTCTATAAAGTATCACTTTTGTATGTAACCTTCCGTCACTGGCAAAATGCAGACCAGAATAAGATCTCTGAGGCTGTAACAAATTTGTCTAATTCAAATTAGGATATAATTTAGTTAAATAGATAGCTATGCTTTTGACTGCTGTCTCATACTACTTTGTTAAAGCTTCCTTAATGTTTAAATCTTACACACACACACACACACACACACACACACACAAATAAATAAATATGGTCTTCATTTATATAAAAGTAAATTGGAATAAGAATAAGAATTGTCATATTTTTAATAATTGTTTCATTTTTTGAGGCCTGCCTCCCCTGACAGGTTGTACCTGTTTGCACTTTCTTAAGATACATGTAACAAAAATTAACTTAATTTTGGTTGTTGGCTACCAGATTTAATATAGCAAAATGTTAAAAAAGTAAAGCACACTTTTGTTTGTATCACTTATATTGAAAAGTATAGGAAATTACACTGGCTAAAAAATTAACATACTGAAGAACTGTGAAGAATCATTGAGTTAAGGATTTTTTAAAAGTCACAATTGGTCTCCATTTTAAAAATTCTTTTACTAAGTATATCCTAATAGATCACCTCAGAAATTGTTGCTATAGTTTAGTGCAATGTGTGAATCTAGCTATTGAGAGGTTTTTGATTTCTGTTCACAGGAATTTTCAAAATCAGATTGGGCTGACTGAGATCCATTTATTTGCATTTAAGGATTTGGAAGACAGATTGTATGGTTTCAGACATAATGAGATTGGAGGGAGACAATGCTAGGGACAATAAAGGAGCGGGAATTCAATTTCTTTCTGATCCTTGGGAATGTTCTGAATGGAATTCCACTCTGGAAATTCTTGCAGTGGGATAAAAACTCTGGATCCAACTCTACAAAATAAATAATATTGCAGTAATTATCTAACACAGTTATGTTTTTCTCAGAAATATGTACTTAAATTTTTTCTCAAGGATTATATTAAACTATTAAAATCTAATATGGTCATTATTTTTTCAAATCAGAGTAGTATTGGCACTTTGTATCAGGATCGTCATGATTTACATTCACCTTTGCTTCTTTACTTTAGAACAACAATAGTTCTTTAGTGTAAAAATGGAAGTTTATATGAAGTTTAAGTTTACATGAAAGCGTTTTTGCTTAATTTAATGTTATTCTTAAGACTTCAGAAATGCTTATGTGTTACATGAAATCTTCATGAATGTATGGCCTTGTTTACTTTAAAAACAAATATTAATCCTACTGCAGTGCTCTGAATGAGGCCAGTTTTGTGTGATGGTCAAATCCAAGATTAGAGTTAAGTACACTACATAAAACTGTTATTCAGAGCTTGTTTATGACCCTAGTTTGTTGGGTTCACACATCACATTGAGCCATAGTTTAGCTATCAAGATTAATTAAGTAAGCTAGAATTGGTTATTATGTAGCATGTTAAGCCATAAATTATGGTTTTCGAATCACAATACTTGAGTTCACACGCTATACTAAAGCAAAAACAGACATACCATATACAGTATTATGGCTTAATATCATATTCATGTCCATGTAACCTATCACTTGTTGGATATTTACCTGCTCTTGGAAAGGGAAGAGAGGAGCAGGAGCAAGTAAATTACAAGCATGAACATGTAGTTTGTTGACATCATGATTTATTTAGTCTGAATTTTGGTTTAAAGTAAGACTCAAATCTAGTCTGTGCAGTGATAAGGTGGGAAGAATTTGAACTCAAGAACTGAAAAGGTGAGAAGAATAATAGTGGAGAAAGAGTATAATCTCTTTTACTCTCCTTTTGATTGATTTGTAATCAATATTTCTACAGTGACATTGTATTCCCAGGAGAATACTTTACCTTCCAATATTTGAAAATTCGTTATAGAGCAGCTCCCAAGTTTGTCTTTCTTGTATTATTGCCACATGCCTAATGATTTTATGTCTTTTTACATCTTTCCAGCTTCTCTATCTTGAAGTATGGTTATTGGAACTACATATGTAGCAAAACCAGCTCTTGATACCTCAGTGTAGGTTTGTGTACTGATAGGAAGGAAGCAGGCAGGGGGTTACAAAGGCTGGATAAGTGATGCTGAGCAGAGCAGCTAGAAGAAATGAGTTGAGTCCCTTTGTTGTTTAAACTAAAGAAGCTGGCCTGATCAGGAAATACTGATGTGGAGTATCAAGTTTTGTAACATGAGCTTAGGTATCTTAGTGGTATCTGGAAAGTGTTCTTTCATATCATTTTGGCTCCTTGTAATTCTTTTCTTTTGGCAGAGTTCTGAGATGATATACAAGCCTAATCCCTTTATGCATTTAAACAGCAGTCCTGAATCCTTATGGAACACACTGAGTTAAATGAGAAAATGTGTCTTCTGTTGCTTTATTTTTAACTATTCTGTTCTTCTAAGACACCAATTATTAGCAGTGTGAAAAAAACAAGAGCTTATAATACTAGTGTCATCCATCTGCATTTTATATAAAGGGAAATCCAGGATTTTTTCCCCCTCTTTGTCTTCTCATAGTGTAAACAGCATGCACACACACTCACAGAGAGAGAGAGAGAGAGAGAGAGAGAGAGAGAGAGAGAGAGAGAGAGAGAGTTCTATCTGTATAATCTTATTTGCTGCTTGGATTTGTGTGTAGGACTCAGCACATACTAAGAAAAGCTTTGCTGGATCAGACTAAACCCCAGTCTAGCCAGTATCACAATAGCCAACCAGACTCAGGCTGCATCTGATAATGGAGGTAATATTTCCCTTCCCAAGCAACTCTTGATAATATCATCTTTGAATTTGTATGGTCCTCTTCTAAAGGCAGATATTGTCTTGCTGTCATGAATTCTATACTTCATTTATGCTCTGTGCAAAGAAAACACAGAGTTTTATTATGTGAGGCAGAAATCTTACTATAGACTTTTAAAAAAACATTAAAACAGACTTATACACCAATACTAAAGAAAAAAACCCTTATATTAAAATAGCACAACATCCTAGGAAATGGAAAAGAATGATCAGAATATTAAAGTTGTGTAGAAACTACTGGTCATTGCTAGTATTTCCTGTATTCAAAATTACTTCAATATATCTATCCATATATTACCATGGATCATAGGAGATTGGATATTTCTAGCTTCACTATTAATACAAGTTATAAACTTTGACCATATTTATAATTAATATTTCTACTCATCCTCATATGATTGATTATGGCCAAATTCTATACCCTCTTATGCCATAGATTGATTGAAATTCATACTGTACTTCCATGACTGAGCTATAACTTGACAGGCAGCTGTCTGGAGAAAACTCAGCTACTCTTTATCTGATGACTCTAATTGCAAGTAATCAGAAACTGACAATAGAACTAAGAGGGGGTTTGAGATTATTGATTTGGGAATAATCCTAATAGGATTATTAATCCTGAAAAATTACAGTTCAGAAATGTTTAATGGTTGAGCATTGCCAACCACATATGATCATATGTACTCTTCTGTCTACAATTTTTCTTCCAGCATAAATTAATATTTCTTTTATAGATGTACTGTATTCTCATGTGGGTCAAGCATCACCTATGAATTAAAGTTAACTTGATTTAAGGAATTTAATGGACCATATCCTATTCCATTCATTGTCTTCAATATAAAATAAATTGTATTTAGCTCCATCTAGATATTTAGTTAACTACTTTCCTCTTCTGGGTTGTCCTTTACTGTAAAGATTCCTTGCTGGATAAAGGCCTGCCCTATCCCAGTCTTTGGTAAGTACTTCTGTCCTTACCAAATAATAAAGTCTGATAAATAAATCTATGGAGAATGATTCAGACACAGGTGACTCCTTCCAATCCATAATTAAAATGATTGTCTGAAGAAATAAGCTCTGTAGTTGTCCTCTGTCTGGTCCCACTTTAAACTTAAAATGGGAAGGCTCTTATCATTTTTTTAATCCCTTTTCTCAGTTTCCATAATAAGCCGTCCTTTTGTTGGAATATTGCAAATAATTCTCACAATTTGTCTCAGCTGGAAAGTATCCAACTATCATCTTATATTGGGCACATTCCAGATCCCTCTCATACACATATTCATAGATAATGAACTTCAGCTATTCAAGTCTGGTAAAGTTGCCTGAGGCATGTTCTTGCCAGGTTATCTGGGAAGAGTTTGAACCTGTTACCCTGGATAAAGTGGAAAGGATCATCGGAGTTGTGAATGCGACCACCTATGTTTTAGATCTGTGTCCCTCCTGGTTAAAGTCTCCCAAAAGGTGGCAGGCAGTTGGGTCTGGGCAGGACAGAATGTTTCTCTGTTGGAGAAGAGGCAGAGGCAATTGTCTGCCACCTCCTCAAGAGACCATCACTGGACCCAACTGATCTGGTACCTGTGAATTTTTGTCCAGTCTCCAGTCCAGTCCAGTCTCCAGTCCAGTCTCCTGGAAGAAGCAGATTATCTGGACCCTTTTCAGTTGGGATTCAGGCCTGATTATAGAACTGAGACAGCATTGGCCATGCTTGTCAATGACCTCTGGCAAGCTTGGGATGGGAGTAGTGCATCCACCCTGCCCCTCCTTGATCTCTCAGTGACCTTTGATACCCTCAATCATGATATCCTTCTGGACCAGCTCAGGGGATTCAGGGTTGGAGACACTGCGGTACAGTGATTCTCCTCCTTTCTCTAAGGCTGGTTCCAGTTGATGTTGCAGGTGGGGGGAGGGGAGAGGTTGAACCTGAGGCTGCTGCTTTTGTCGGGCAGAGTGATAATCACAAACACTCCTGTTTGTGCAGAGCGCAGCGAAAACTCCAGGAAAATATTAGCCATGACAGCAAACACAATGCAATGTCCATTTCTTGTTTCCCAAAGAAATCCAGTCAGAAAATATATACTAACTGGTGTTTATTGATAAACATGCAAAATTCCATAAAATGCAAATATCATACGAAGTATAAAGAAAAACACATCTTCTCATTTAATGTAGCATCCAAGACTTATTAGCAACACAAGCTTAACAAAATCTCTAGCTACAAACTCCTAGAGAAGAGGTACACTACTTGGTACTTTGTTACAACTACGTAGCCCATAAAACCTACATAGTGGCTAACACTAAAACAACTAACAACTACTCAGAGAGACTGAACATTTTCCTCCCCTTGTATTATAGCTCTATGCCACCCCCACTGGGTAACTAGCATACACACGCCAATAGGTGGCAGTAAATAGCACAATACACAACACACAATAACAAGTGTTTTTCACATGATCTCTGTAGCCAAAATATTATTTGTTATTGTTGTAAAGATAACGGGATGAATCCTTTCCCATGAGAAAGAAAATCCTGACAGCTTTGTGGGGTGCCTCAGGTCTCTACCCATTCCCCATTCCTATTTAACATCTACATGAAGGCACCGTTTGAGGTCATCTGTCAGCACAGGATGTACATCTTTTCCCTGGGTTGACCAAGTGATGCTGTTAAGGTCCTTTCCCAGTGCCTGGAGGCTGTGAAGGTCTGGATGGGGAGAAAAAGCTTTGGCTCAACCTCAGCAAAACAAAATTGCTATGGGTTTTAAGACTCTGTGGTTCCAGGGACTTTCCTTCTTTAACTCTGCATGGAGGTGCACTTCCCCAGTCAGAGTTGGTATGCAATTTGAGGGTTTTCCTGGATTCTCAGCTCCTGCTCAAAGAGCAGGTGGCCATGTGGCCAGGGGGGCTTTTGCACAGGTTTGTCTTGTGTACAAACTGCATCCCTTCCTGGACCAGGGAGACCTTGCTCATGGTGACTCATGCATTAGTCACCTCCCATTTGGATTACTGTAAGTTGCTGTACATAGGGCTGCCCTTGAAGACCACTCAAAATCTGCATCTGGTCCAGAATGCAGTGGCATGGGCAGTTTTTGGTATTCATTGTTATGCCCATGTAACGCTGCTGTTCCACAAGCTGCATTGGCTCCCAGTAGGTTTCTGGTGCAATTCAAGGTGCTGACCATTACCTATAAAGCGCTTCATGGTATAGGGCCAGGTTACTTGTGGGACCACCTTTCTCCCATGGTTTCTGCTCACCTCATGAGATCTAGTAGAGAGGGCAAACTCGGGGTCCCCTCTTTTAAATGAAACAATGTCATTTTGTTGGACCCTGGAATCATGTCTTCTCAGTGGCAACACCTTCTCTATAGAATAGCATCCCCCTAGATATTCAGATGGCCCCAGCCCTGTTAGCCTTTTGCCAGTCATGAAGACCTAGCTGTTCCCCCAGGCATTTGGGTCAGGGGATGGATGAGCTCCATTGTTGTAGTGGGTGAGTTGAATGAATGGTTTTCTTGGGCTGCAACAACAGGGGTTGTCTGGTGGGTTTATTGTTTTTATCTTGAAAGATGCCCAGAATCACTTGTGTGAGATGTGTGGCTATATAAATTATATACTGTATTTATTGGTGTATAACACACACTTTTTTCCTTAAAATTTGGGGCTGAAATCCTAGCTATGTGTTATACGCTGTTACTCAGGCGGCAGGCCTGGGAGAGTGGCGCCTTCTTTTGAGCCAGGGCTGTAACCGGGGCAGCTCTGCAGAGCAGGAGGTGAGCAGCAGGCAAGTGAGCGAAAACCGGTGTTCCCCATCGCTCGCGCTAGTGCCTGAGCTCTCATGGGCGAGCGAGTGAACACTGCCACTCCCCTGCCGCTCTCCTCCTGCTCTGTGGAGCTCAGGCACTAGCGTGAGTGATGGGGAATGCCGGTTTTCGCTCGCTTGCTCACCTGCTGCTCAACTCCTGCTCTGCAGAGCTCAGGCGCTAGCACGAGTGATGGGGAGCACTGGTTTTTTTTGTTCAAAGAGGTGCTTTTTTTTCATATTATGTACGGTGGGGCAAAAAAGTATTTAGTCAGCCACCAATTGTGCAAGTTCTCCCACTTAAAAAGATGAGAGAGGCCTGTAATTTTCATCATAGGTATACCTCAACTATGAGAGACAAAATGGGGGAAAAAATCCAGAAAATCACATTGTCTGATTTTTAAAGAATTTATTTGCAAATCATGGTAAATAAATAAGAGTCTTACTGATCCATAATTTCCACTACCATGTACAATCAATCTTTTTTTGCCAAGTCTTAACGCTAATTTCTGAAATATCAGTTGGTAACACTCGAAATAGATTTATCAATCAAGGAAGAATATTCATTTTCATTGTAGCTGTCTGTTTTAATCTATACCAGTTGTTAAGGTCATTATGGATTAAGTTAATCAATAGGAAGTAGTAAATCTTAAAAGTTTTAAGGACACCTTTAGATAGTTTTACTCTCAAACAGAATATAAAGATTTGGTTGTTTTACAGTGCAATAAACTTCTGTAATTCTCTTTTTTAACTTACATGACCAATTATCTCAGATTCTGCAAATTTATTTGAAAGCCTGCTTGAGAACTGAAAATGTCAATTACATGCAAAGCCACCTTCAGTAGGGCCTTTGCATAGATTCATCTGGTGTGCCAATCATTCCCTCTCTTGGATTATTTTATTATTATTATTTTTATTTTTCAAATTTGTATGCTGCCCATCTCCCCCAATGGGTGACTCTGGGCAGCTCACAATAATAATAAAAAAAACACAGGACTCTCCAGACATAAACATAATCTATAAATAGTTTAAAACATATATAAAAATGGTCTAAAAACCTCCTATAATTTGGCCCTAAAAAACCTATGAGATGCTGGGGGGGCCAACCCCTCACCCCACCAGCCATCTCCATAGGTGCGGGCCCCCCTCTGGCCCCCAAGCCTTCTGGCAGAGCCAGGATTTGATCTCTTTCCTGAAGGCCATGAGGGAGGGGGCACACCGCACCTCAGGCGGCAAGATGTTCCATAGGGCGGGCGCTACAGCAGAAAAGGCTCTCTGCCTAGACCCCACCAATCGAAATTCCTTGACAGGTGGGGTCTGCAATCTGCCCCTTCTGCTGGACTGAGTGGGGCGGGCTGAGATGATCGGGGCGAGGCGGTTCCTCAGATAACCTGGTCCCATGCCATGAAGGGCTTTAAGGGTGATGACCAACACCTTGAATTGGACCCAGAAACAAACTGGCAACCAATGCAGCTCACGCAACAGGATTGGAAGGTTCTTCTCATCATCACTCATTGATCATCTCCCATTTAGATTATTGCAACATGTTCTACATGTTGTCTTGGAAGACTACTTGGAAACTACAGGTAGTCCTCGTTTAGTGACTGTCTTGGACAGCGACTGTTTGCAGTTACATATGGTGATGAAGAAATAACTTTGCGACCAGTCCTCACATTTATGACCTTCGTAGGTCTGTAAAGCAAAGGAAAGCTGAAGTAAGATTATAAGCACAGTTGCGGTTTCACTTAGTGACTGCTTCACCTAATGACTGAGTTGCTGGTCCCAATTGTGGTTGGGCTACCTGTACAGCTAACAAGGACTATCTGTACAGCCAGTCCAGAATATAGTGGTGTGAGTAGTGATTGGCATACCTCATTTTGCCAATGTAACACTTCTAGTTTGCAAGCTGCACTAGTTACTAGTTGGTTTCTGGGTGCAATTGAAAGTTCTGGTTGTTACCTATTAAGTCCTTCATGGCTTAGGGCATGGGCACTTCTGGGACCATCTTTCTCTGATTGTTTCTGCTGATGAAGTACCATCTGGTAGGACTGGCCTGCTCCAGGACTCATCAGAGAAGCAATATCATCTTGTGGACCTTTAACACAGGCTGCCTCTGCATTGACTACAGTGGTTCCTTTCTTATCTGGATGGCCAATTTCAGAAGCTTTCAACTAGAATGTTGTTCATCCCATCAATTTTTCACATGCTGTTCAACATATTTTAGGAATATCTTGAAAGAAGGTATTTTTAATACTGAGATTATATAAAGGTAATAAAGGTATCCTTTATTATACAAGCTTTGGAAAATGCAATATTATGTTTTTACTTGAGTTTTAAACATAGTCACAACTCTTTATTTATGTTTGTTGTAGCATGGATAATTCAGAGGAAAATTAGTGCTTTAAAATAAGGCGTACAATCTACAAATTCTAAACCTAATGTAATAACTTGTAGAACTTGATCCAAGTGTATTTTTAATTGTATATGTGTTGTCAAACTTGTTGCCATTCATCTAACAAAAACAATAACTTTTTATCCTCTGGTATGAAATTTGCTTCTGAGTTTTATATTCTTCATGCAACTCTCATTTTAAAAAAACTATTCATAAGAATTATATTGTTAGGCCAGACCAAATAACAGTGCTATTTGATCCTGGATTCATCTAGTCCAATTACCTTATTTCCCACAGTTACTAATTACATAAAAATAGTTTTAGCCTTTCCTCATAGAGAAAAAACACCTGAACTTCCTGATTCTTAAAAACTACACTTAACAATAGATTGTGCCAGTTGAGCCAGTTTATTAAATGGGTGTTCCAGTAGCAGGTTTGTGATAGATGGCAATTGAAAACACAAACTTGTTCAACTTTCAACTGTAAGAACAGAATAGAATTTTTGTTGTTTTAGGGTGAGAGCCAGTTTGATGTAGTGGTTGAGATGCTGACCTAGAAACTAGGAGACAGAGTTCTAGGCCTACCTTAGGCATGAAAGCCAGGTGGGTGACTTTGGTCATTCTTTCTTAGCCCAAGCTACCTCACAGGGTTGTTGTTATGGGGAAATTAGGAGGCAGGTGTATTAGCTGTGTTCACTGTCTTGATTTATATATAAAAAAGGTGGGATAAAATAATAATAATATGGCATATTTACCAAATATGTGTGCTCCTGTTGAACAAACACACACTAACATTTGCTGAAAGTATTTAAGATTTATTTACTATTTTCTTACTGGATGAAAACATAGCACTAGCTTTAGATTTGGTACATGTGTATTTGGGAATAAATCCTTTGAATATAGTGCTGTATTTTGAGTGGGAATGGATGACTCAGTTAATTTCATGTCTTATCCACATTTTTTTTCTTTTTTTCCATTTCCTTTATAAAAAAAATTGAGAATGCAAGTAGCCATGCCCAGAATGGAGAGAAGTTTCCTGACATGTACATGTTAAGAATGAGAAGCCTCTAGAAAAAAGAGATGGAACCCCAAATGTGATTAAATATACAGGAATTAAAATTCAGACTATTTGGAATTAATTCTCAAAGTTTTCTATCTGGATGACAATCCCTTCCTTCCTTCTATCCTTCTGTTCTATTTATGAAGATATTTCCAAATTTGTTGGGGTTACACACACACACATACACAGGCATGTATATATCTCCAGTACAGATTGGGCTCTGATGGTGGGAAGAAGAAAATTAATTTTATAAATATTTACAGTTAGTGTCATACTGAAAGAAAGAATAAAGATTCTTTATTTTTTTGGCCCTTCTTAAAAATAATATTTTAGAATTTGGAATGAAAAAGCATAGTAATTATTTTTAATTTTAAAAAACTAGATTTTTGTTTACAGGTGGCCTGGAATTGATGAGGTTCAATGATGTTGAACTTGGTCTCTGTGGTTTGTAAACCATAGCTTATGCTTTACCATTTTGTATGAATCCAGTCATTGTTCAACAAATCAAGGTTAAAAGCAACATTGTTTAGTATTATGTACTGTATGAAGCTAGCCAAAGTGTAGTTGGAGGGTTTTAACTGGCTAATGATAGCTGCTTAATTATTTAGAAAATATTTCTGAAACCAAATTTTGTATATTTGTAATTCTGCATATGTTACTTGCAATATATAAAAACTGGCTTGTAAGAATCTACTTGAAACCTTTCTTTTTAAACAAGTATTAGTGATTTTGATGCGTAATGGAGGGAAAAGTGCCTATCTTATTGTTTCTGATTACAGCATTTTATTTGTTTGTACTCTGAGGTTGCTTAGTTGAGGATCTCGGTATACCACTCAAGACTGGAGTTGTATAGAAATATTGTGAAATAAATGAAGAGAGTCTGCTGGCATTTTAAATAATTTTACATCTGAAAAGCAAACAGGAAAGCGTAAACTGCTTTATATAGAAATTGTCTCTCTGTAGTGTTAAGTTTAAATATATACAAAGCAAACTGGAAAAGAAATATAGCAATGCTACACAAATACTTGAGGAAGCTAACTAGACAAGAATGCAAAGATTCTATTGAAGGCACTGCTCCTAGCAACCAACCATGTCTGTATAAAACACGAGCGTGGTGAACTCCTTTGTTCAGTGGATCATTGTTTCCATTTAATAGTGAGTCTCCTTAGGCATGATTTTATAAGCAGTTTGCTTACAAAATGTTTCACATAATTCCTTTGTCATAAGGTTTTCTTGATTGTGATTATGAATTTAAGAGCCTAATTAAAAAAAATGCTTAAAGTGTTCACATTGTATGGAAATGATTTTGTAAACTTCTGAAAGGGCAAACTAGATTCAATATGGTTTATGCATAAGTCTAAGACATGGTATAGTTTCTTATGTTTTGGATTAGTGTGAATCCATCCATTATAGCTTAGTGTTTTATGTGAACTAGCTTCTCAGGGTTAATGTACTGTGTAAATCAGGCCAGCAAGAGGTACAGTATTAACAAACACAATATTGCATTGATGACATAATATAAAGCACTGAGATTTAACAGTAAGATGGTATTAATCATTACTGTTACTGTACTTATTTGTCAGAGCAATACCATGCAAAACACCTTGGTATGTAGGTAGAATCATTGCTTGGTTATGAGAATACTCACTTTATTTTAAAAGACATTCAAGTTCGATGGGATGGAGTGGGATGCAACAGGGTTTGGATTAGAAAGGTCAGTTAGGTGCATAGACACTACTGAACTTCAAAGTGTATAGTATTGCTTTTCCCCCTGAGGAAACTGCATATCATGAACATGGAGGATTAAGAAACACACCAGTGAGGTACCTCCCATCTTCTGTGGAAATAAAGAAATTGGTTCCCTAATGATTTGGCAAGAATTACATAGATAAAACATGTATTTCAGAGAAATTTTAAATGATGGTTCACTGAATTCAGAAGTACAAATAGCAAGAATGGACCCACATAATATACTGTAAAACATTGGTTAATTTAATTTGTACAAAAAAGAATGGTAGCAGGGTGCCATCTTGTGGAAAAAACAAATAATAACATTGTTATCTGACAAAATAATTATAATTTATTATGACTGCTGACTCTAGGGGGCTTTATAAATATTTATAATTAGACCTGTGTAGTTATTTTTAAAAATATTTTTAAAAATGCACATATTATTCTGTGTCTACAGTTTGTGACTTGTAAATTTAAATAGTTTCTAGATTACAAAACTAGAAAATATGGCTTCTATTGCAGCAGTGTATCTTTATTATATCTACTGTATTCTTTTTCACAGTAAGATATTAAATTAAATTGAAAACATAGACACATTTTGTATCTAAACTATACCTTTCAGCATTTATGTTTATTCTAGATAAAAGTACAAAGATAATAATCTTAATTTATTTCCCTTTAAAAAGAGAATAACTTAGTGGAATATAAAGTATTTAAATAGACTTATGTAGAGGGTTTAAATGCTATTCTCTTTAAATAATAACCCAGAGAAATGTGCACTATATTGCCTAATACAGGTACATACACTGGAAACTTTGCAGTAGCTTTTTTTTTTTTTTTAGAAAACAAACAAAAAAACGTAAATTTGACTTTGTTTTGTCCCTGGACATGAATATCTTCCATTTGATTTTAGTCTGTTACTTTGGTGGAATTATGCAATTCCTGCCCATCCTTGAAATTATTTATATCCATATATAAATAAGATGTGTTTCTCTTGTATATGAAAGATCATGTTGCAGCAAGTAAGGCTAGTTTGAATGTTATGCACAAATATTATGACTTCTGCAAATTGGTAAAATAATATTTCTCTGCTGAGAGGGTACTGAATGATTGTGTATGAGGTGCAGAGAAGATGCAGCAGGTCAACTGAAAATACAGTCAAGGTTATAGATTTTCCAGAATAAGGACAGGGGCTGTTTGAATGGGATCATGAATAGGATCAACTGTGGGCTCATTTATTTCAGGATAAAGTTGAAATGGTCAGGCAGAATTAAAAAGAGAAGAGAGAAGATAAATGGGGGCAAATAGAAGTAAAATGAGATGGGTTGTATAAAGCTGTAATGTGGATATGAATAGATTGCAAAGAGATGGAGTAACAGCTCTATCATATATGCAGTGAGATTACTAGATAATAAGTGGTATTAATCTTAGAAGAAAACATGGTTTAATGAAAATAGGTTCCCTAATTCCCTAATGAGGTGCAGGAGTGTGTTATGTGTGTGGAAGTGGAAATCAGGTTTGCTGATAGTGTTTTTATTCTGATAGACAGACACTGTTGGGATACCACCCATTTTTAAAATATATTGTTGAAATTCATTACTTTTACTTTATGTGAAATAAGCTTTTAAATCAGTACAATTCTCATGTAGTTTTAACTTCCACTTACTAAGTTCCAATCTCATGTTCACAGCTTTCAGATCTTCTCCACCTACAAATTCAGGTTTAAAGAGTTTCATCTTCCAATATGCTTATATTTCTCTTAGGGTACAAATAAATGAAGTTTAGCTGATAGCCACTGGTGTCTCTTAAATTTCCGTGATCACTTAATGCCAACTATCACCCTTCTGGTTATGTTCAGGATTATCTAGATCATAAAATCAGAGACCATGAATGTGCTTCTGCTGTATTTTAGTGTTGGTAGGTGCTCCAGGAAATCATGATGCTAAAGCAATAGAGTAACAGGCCCATATGTAAAGGAAAGGAGGTTTTTTTGACTGGAAAGGAAATAGCCTTTGTGCTTCTGAAAACTGAAAGCTTTCAGGGGAGCTGCAACTGATTATATTCAAGTAATATACTTTTTTTTTTTAACCTTAATTAAAGTGGATCTCTCTGCCCACCCAGAAACTCTTAATTCTTGGTGAAGGGGCTGAATCAGCTAAAAGTCTTACAGAGGCCTTATCTTAAATAAACTCTCATGTGAGACATCTCTGCAATTTGAGAGCTGGTACGAGATCATGCTTTGTTCTAAACATGGAATTAGGTAGGAGTGAGATTCAATACCTCCATAGGTTAAAACAGATGCTATCCAATAGGCACTTGTAATACCTATATATTCCAGATGGGTTCTAAATTGTAGCGGGAGGAAGATTACAGTTTGCCAGCAGAACTAAATTTTTTGAGTTGCGAAAGTGTATTACTAAGAAACTATGTATGGATTCTATGCAGTAAAATTAACAATAAAACAATGTTTTTATGTTAATAATATTATGTATGCAATTAGCAGTAATTGAAAGAGCAGCTTCATTCATGTTTGTCAGTTGTTTTGATAACTTTATTGAGAAGTGACATAAAATAAAGGGAATGACATAATATTGCATATTTGTTTTTGCAATGAGTTACCTGTAAAAATAGGTGTGAAGCAAAAAAGAATGAAGGAGAATTATGGGAAGACTGACATACTTCTTGTACTAGCTAGCTGAAGCCAAATATGAAATATCTGCATTCTACTGAGCTATGATTTTTAACCATAGTTTCCAAGCAAATCATAATGACTTGGTTTGCACCACGCTAAGTCAAAACCAAGCTCTATTATGGTATAAATAACTTGCTAAATCAAAATCATTTTTTTAAATTAAAACTTTACTTGGTGAGGGAACAGGAGACCATTGATCAATTACTTTTATTGATAATTGTAAATAATGAGCATGAGATGAGATTAACTATGATAGATTAAATGTCTATGTTCAGAGTCAATAGTCATGTGATTATCAGATGCTGTGGATATAAATTGAAAGAGAACTGTAAGCTTTCTAGAAGCTGACTACTATTGGAAACAGAGCTAGATAGGTCTGACCTTAGAGTGGATGTCTTTTGGCACATTTATAAATCTCAACCAATCACAGTTAACCACAATTTGGTTAATATCTGCTAGGAGCAATATGTAAATTTCATCAAGCTTCCCAAATAAGTAGGTTGTAAATGTAAACTAACAATAAATAATTTATGTTGCAGCAGATTTGTCTTCAGATATTTATGTCCTAAGTCATATAGGGTTAGGGGTAGGTACTGTAAATGTTAGCATTAAGAAGAGCTTGTTTCTGAATCAGGAGCCAGTGAAGCTCTTTGAATATTGGCCAGATATATTTTTCCATTAAAATTCTGTAACTATTACATTTTTTGTAGTAATGTTTTTAAGCTGTATTCAGTAGCTATCAGACACAAAGTCCGTTACCTGTACTGTAATCTTAGTAGTATGTTATCAAAACTTAGATAATGGTGACTATAGTCTTTATCAAGGGAGAGGCTTAAGCTAGTGAAAAGCATTCTGTGGGACTGAAGACAGTTCGATCTCAGGTTAAATTATGAAATTAGCCCTTTATGTGAAACTTTTTCAGATATCAAAGTGAGCTTCACCTATAACAAAGGATCCCTTCACTCATAGAGAATATATCTTATTGGACTCAGCTTCTTATAGATTTGTGTATCATCATATGATGCCACTAGGATGGTTTGTCTCATCACCTTCAGACAGATGGTAAAGCTATAGGAGGTAAGATGGAATCATGAAGTATGAAGGTCATAAGGCTAAGTAAAAATACCTCAAAATACTTTAGGAAATGATCCTAAAGACATAAGGAAAACATTGTGCTCCCAATAAGGGTAGTCCTCGCTTACTGATCATTCGTTCAGCAACTGTTTGAAGTTACAACAGTGCTGAAAAAATTTATGACCATTTATGAACTTTGCAGTGTCCCTCAGTCACAAGATTGCTGCTATAGTCAGTACACATTGTCCGGTGCCTGATCTGTAGTTTTTTTTCTTTCTTTCACCCCTTGCAGAGTAGAGAGATTGAGAGGGGGATTGCAAGAAAGTAAGCTGTTTGCTCTTCTACACATTGAAAGCAATGCAATTGCACCAGCAGCCATGGGCATGCTGTGCAAACGTGTTCTTTGCCTGACCCTTTCCCCCGACCTTGCAGAGCAGAGAGATTGGAGAGGGATTTTAAGAGAGTAAGCTGTTTGCTCTTCTAGACATCAAAAGCAATGTGATCGCGCTGGCAGCAGGAAAGGGTCAGGCAAAGGAGAGATTGCTTACAGAAATTACTTGGTTTTTTCCCTCCCACCCTCGCAGAACAGAGAGATTGGAGACCCAGGGATTTCAAGAGAGTAACTATTTGTATAGTGTGCCTGTGGCTCCCAGCCCCGGGGGCTGTCCTTTCAATATGTACAAGACAGTAAGCAGGCACTGGAGCATTCCAAAGGGCAGGGGAGTGGTTAGGAAGCAAACAGAAGCAAAAAGTGTGAAACTGACTAGTATTGTCTCTTTCCAGCTGGAAAGCATGGTTGCAGTCATGTGATTTCCCACTCAGTGACTGCTTTGCTAAGTGGTGGAGTTGCCGGTCCCAAGTAGGGTCGTTAAGCAAGGACTACCTGTACTTACCCTGCAAAGCCTGTTGAAAAGGAAACTACAGTCAGTAGCTGGAAGGCTGTTAAGAAGTCACAGGCTCACTCTTTTCCGGCATAAGTAGTTTTTTAGAATTCACAGATAAGTTATTTTGCTAATCTAGTTCAGAAACTAGTTTGAAATGGGTTCAGATTGTGTTATCTCATATTAGAATCACATACTTTGTTAGTATTTCTAATTTAATATTACTTTAATATTTCATCCTCCTTGAAATGCTATTTAAATACATTTTAGAATATTTGGTTTCTTCAGAACCTACAGTAATACGGGTTTAAGCTACGAAATATTTGAAATCCATATGATATATTTAATTTTCAAAGCTTTCAATATCTAGAATTATTAAGAAATTATTTTTCTGAATCATGTAACAGTAACACTGTTTTGATTGCAAGCAGATTTTTCTTGCATTAATATCTCCCTGTGCACTGGAGTGCTTTATAAGTATAACTATGACTTAGGAGCAGCAGGTTTAAGATATGTAAAGGTGGGGATTTGCACCTTATGCTAGGTGCCAGATTAAATGAAAAATTTCCTGGACAATAGTTCTTCTGTTATCTTACCTCAACAGATAAAGCAAACACCATAAAATGGCATTTTATTACTAGGCAAGGTACAAAAGATGTTTAACAGCATCTGCAAAAGGAGTAGATAAGAAGCATTTGTGCTTTCATTAGTGTGAGTAATTCCATCTTTCAGTTAATATGGAACACAATCAAAAGTGAAAAAAACAGCAACAACTTACATTGAGCAGTTCTGCTAAACTATATGACTTGAACATTAATAATTGAAAAATAAAATCATACAGCCTTTCACTTTCAAATCATACAATTTAAATAGATTAAACAATTTCATAAAAATGTACATTCTTTTAAGTATATACATTGGCATATATCTTAATATATACATTATATATATTGTATACAAAATATTATTACGCTCTCAATGTAGGTATAGATGTTTACATTCAAATTAAGTGAGTGCACTTCAGTTCATGCACTGTTTTCTTCTCATATCACCTTTTTGTATCTTTCTAATTTGCTCTGAGGATTCGTACTCCAGGAGCAAATGTAGGAACTGTTCAAGATGATAGAAGTTTATTAAGAATCAGTCCCACTGACAAAACAACATCTGCTGATGGAATGCTATCACTGGATTCAACTCAAAATATAAATATGTATGTGCTAATCCAACCTGCATTTAGGCAAAGTATTTAATATTGGAAAGATGCAGTTAAACTCATACTGAATGTTACTCCTATGATGAGTTGGAGATTGTGATTCCTCTCTGCACTTTATGATGTATGGTACTGTAATGGTATTTAGTTGTTAGCTACATTTTAGTATGTGATAAAGGAGTACTGCTTTAGCTAATAGAGGTTTTTTTTTCTCATTTACTGGAACGCTCAATTTTCTTATTCTTACAAAGTTGCTTTCATCTAATTTGGGAGAAACAGTAGTTTTTGTGTATGATAATGCTGAGGAAAACAAGTGTAATTTTGTGGCTGCTTCAGGATTCCTTAAACATGAGTGAAATCTGGTATCTCATTTCATTGTTTTCTTCAAATTTGAATGTGAGCCTGAACTCACATACAAGCAAACACAAATTCGAGCTCTCATTTAGACATTCTTCAGTAAAGAGTGATTTAGAATGAAAGTGTAGACTGTAGGGGAGGGGGGTAAAGAGGATAGGGCCATGTTCATAATCCTTGCACCCTGCACACGTTTTTCTATAAATCATTTATTGTAGTCCTTATTAGGAATATTTAAGTGAAATATATTAGTTTAAGTGAATAAATTGTCAGTCACAATCTGTGGAGGTATGGATTTGAGTATTCCTAGGATCAATGTACTAATCACATTTTGAACTAAAACTTCAGGTACCTCTGTGTAATTATATAGCAAGAATATCCAGTTCATCTATCCAAGCAAATGATTTAATAGGCAGGAAGGGCATCTTACGGACCCCGTCAGCTAGAGAATTTCAACTGGCGGGGTCTAGGAGGAGAGCCTTTTCTGCCATCGCCCCCTCCCCGTGGAACATCTTGACCCCTGAGGTGAGATTGGCTCCCTTTCTTTGGGCCTTCTGGAAGAGTGTTAAGACCTGGCTCTGCGAACTAGCATGGGGAACCAGTGGGGATTCGCAGCACTGGGGGTGGTTGGTGGCTTGAGGACGCTCTCTCCATCTTTTAGCTTTTATTTATTTTTGTAAAGATTTTTATTATTTTTTATCACCTTTTATTTGTAAGCTGCCTATAATCACTTACATAGTGAGATGGGTGGTGTATAACTTTGATTAATAAAATAAATAATAAAATAAAACAAATTAAGGAGGCATCAAGAGGATGTGACAAGGTGCTTTGGATCAGATATGGCTATACTGTTGGGCTTCCTTAATTCAAATTGTATTTCCTGGTATAAAGTAGCTACAGTGGCTATCACACAAGCCCAGGAGGAGACACAGCTTTTTAAAGGAGGTGCTGGCAGCCCAACCCTGCTCCAGAGCATCTTTTTGACTGTGGACCTGTAGTGCTGCACATCTGTAGGACTTCTCCAACACCATCCTATCTACACCTTAAAGGTCTTTCCCCACTGCTAAGATGCTGACCATCCATTCTTGAGTAGGCAGAAAACTAACCTGATATGATAAATCTGAAGGGAGATTAGCTCCATCCCTCTCAACATTCCGCAAATCCCTTAAGACCTGGCTATGTGATCAGGCCTGGGGCTCCCAGGGGATCGGGGAGATTTTACGATGGCTCCCTTATTAATTTTATCCCCTCCTATTTTATGGGTTTTTACAGTTTTTTATGTGTAACTGTTTTTATGTATTTATTTTTTTAATTGTTGTATGTCACCCAGAGTCACCTTGTGTGAGATGGGTGGCTATATAAATAAGATAAATAAATAAAATAATTAATAAATAAATATCAGTTTTCCCAGTCATTAAACCTCTTTCCTCCTTTGTGTGATGAATACATATAAAACTTTGTGTCAGAAAAAAGCAACAGTGGGAAAAAATTTATCTTTGAAAAAGTATTAAATACTTTAATTTCAATAAACATATGCTAAACATTATACAATTCTCCAGAAATTATTTATAAAAGCTTATTTATGAATTTAGATCCATGGTTCATCAGCCTAAAGTTAATGCAACCATGTTTTAAAAAGCCCACATATTCCTGTTATTTTCATAATTCCTGCCATTTAGCTAAGCAGCATTTTAACTGAGGAAAGGTAATGTTTCTTCATTTACTAACTGTATATTTCTTTCCAAGTACGTACAGATTTGAGACAGTTTTTTAGGTCTTACAAGGTGCTATGTCATTCATATAGTCCACTAAAATGATTAATAAGATGTGTAATATTATCTAATATACTGTTATTTATTCAGTGTAGTTCAAGAATATATTTCCCAAAAAAAACACTATTTTTTGAGGAGTCCACCAAATACGATAGCTGTATTAGATGGGAAGTTCAACAAGAATCATATATTGCAATCTTATCTAAGTACATTATATATGTAATGTTTAGTGTTCCTAACAATCTGTAACATCAGTTAGCAGGCTGACTAGTTATAGAATTACTTCTGCTTGTACAGACTTGGTCCTTGTTACCCTTGGATGCTTTCATATATAATCAAGTATTTGTTCCCACCCCCTTGGGTCTCTTGCTTTTGAATTTTCCTTTTCCAGATGTGCTCCACTGATTATAAAGCCTTGGCATCCAGCCATTGAAAATCTGATGAACCTTGTGTTGCTCTGCTACTATGTTACCATATAAGTTGGATGTTCTTAAATGTCCTTTCTGCATTTATCATTTTGGAACAGTAAGTATAATGGAAAGTTCAGTATTGTATTTAAATATAATAGAAAACATTTTTTTTCATTCTTTGTTAACAATATAGGTAATGGGAACCATATGAAGTCATGCTGCTGCTTTTGTCCTGCAAATTAGATGTGAATGAATCAGGTAAGAATTGTGATTTTTAATCAATTTAATTAAAATGCTAGGTGTATAGTTCCTTTTCCTTTGGGTATTATATGGAAAGAAAATAGGCCTTTCTGTTAGAAAAAAGCATATATGTTTAGAAGAATAATGGTAGTTTATGACATTATTAAATTGATGTCCATGTAGTTGTGTGAATAAATGCTTCATGCCCATTACTCATAGAAAAAGATGCTCACAGTTCCTGACAGTCTCATTTCATGTTTTGTACTTTTATTTCTTCCTTCCTAAAAAGATACATAGTAACATGAATAAGAATACTTGAACTGTAGATAATTTTCTATAGAAAACAAAGTTCCACTAAACTGAGAACCAAATTAAATGCAACGTCAAAGTAAAAGGTAAATGACAAATTCTGGCTTAGAACTGCAACATAGGTGTAAGAAATTTTAGGAGATTTTTTTACCAATGCAGATAGGAGATAGTGGGAATGTGAAGGGAAGCCAGTCTGGAGTAGGATCACTGTGTGTGCCTCTGTGTAGGAAAGCTAAATTATCCATAATTTCCCAGGATTATAGTCTGGATTCCCTCCCACTCTGACTGTTCTTGCAAATTACTCTGAAAAACCACTTGCACAATTCTTACTTGCATTAATGGTAGTAATTGACTCTAATTTGCATGTATCATATCAGTATATGATGTAAATAAATGCTAATATGCATATAATCCACGTTCGTTTTAAGAATTTATTTACTGCTCACTGCTTCCTGAATTCCTAGTTATTGTATTCTCTTAAATACAGTGAAGTAGGTAAATGTAATTGAAAGTTTCTAGACATTAATATGAAACACACTAGCACGTACTAGTATATCTGATTTCAGTTTCCATGTGTATATGTCAGATATTTGTAAGTTAAGGCTGCAGTCCTAAACATGCTTATTCCCATAGAAAGAGTAAGATTTTCTGAATATAGTAGGACATCTATTTAAATCAGATATTTTTTGAATTGCCATCTTGTGTAAGATATACTGAAAAAAAACACACAGATTTAAGCATGGTAATACAGTATCTGTTTGAAACTGCTTTTAATGGGAGCAGTTCTACCTTTGTTTCATACATTTCTTTTTTACAAGAAGGTTGCTGATGAAAAATAGAAATATTTGAAAAGACAAATTTCTGTTCTGTAAAAAAAAATCAAGATACAAATGATTCTTTACTTTCTGATTCATAGTCCAGAATGTAGTAGTTTTGTTCCTGATTGATTGTAAATGGAGATCAAAGTATGGCAGCTGCAGTTTGTCAGTGGAGTTATCTGACAAACAGCTTTTTCTCTCAGAGCCTTCTTCTCACTGTACTTCTGATACTATCATGATCCTCTTCTAGGCTACAGCGAGTCAACCTCTTAAACATTTCTTAACTTCTTGCATGTGTGTGTGAGTGTGTGTATGTGTACAGGTAGTCCCCAGGTTAAGAACGCCCGGTTTAAGACCCATCATTGAGAACAGATCCTATTGTAGCAAAATTCGAGTTAAATACACAATGATTTGAGTTAAATGTACAATGTTCCGAGTTAATTACACAATACTACTTGTACAGTATTGTACAATGATACTGTTCTGGCTTACATACACATTTGACTTAAGGACGGACCTGGGGAACAACTCATTCTTAAACTGGGGACTACCTGTATGTGTATGTGTATGTGTATATGTATATGTATATGTATATGTATATGTATATGTATATGTATATGTGTGTGTGTGTGTGTATTTGTCATAATACATTTAAAAATTTTTATACTGTACAGGAGAAAAATACTGATCTTTAGAAAAATGTAACTTTAATGTGTTCCACATTGAATATCCAAACATATTTTCTTTTTGGTGTGATATTCATCAAAATATGCTTCCTTCACATAACATTTTTGCACATCCCAGTTTTAACATCACATGCAGCTTAAAGTAAATTGAACTGGTTGGTTGATTGTGTACCTCTCTGATAGATGGCAAGCATTTTGTGGGGTTATGTGTTGCCTTCTACTATTTGGTGTTTTGTGACTGGCCATGTGTAAACATGACTTACTGTGTGCTAGCTTCCATTTTCTAACAGTACCTGCAGCATTCTTTCAAATTCCACCTCTGCCCATTGATCTAAAAAAATATTGTCTTCACTTGCTATATGCCACCATAAAACAAAATAGTACCATATATTTCAGTACAATTCATCCTATACAACTAATACTTCATATCTGCTGCAATGTGATAAAAAATACTGTAATGCCATATTACAGTATCTTCAGTACACAGAATACCCAACCTACTATGAAAAAATAGCCGGAATGAAACTACAGTGTGTCAGTTCCAGATCAGCTGAGTGATTTAATTCGGCAATCCATGATCAGAAATAAAAGTATATATAAAAATGAGCAACAATGATTAAAGTACATTTTCAGTGGAAAAGGATGTTTTGTGGTTGGGAGAGATGTGGGATAATCACAAATGGACTGAAAAGTAATACCCACAGAGCTCACTATCAGTTGGACAGAAATCAGGTAGTGTAATGGATGTTCAGAAATGAGCTGGAAACTGAATCTAAAAAACACAAGTTCTAAAGAGGCAAGTAAAATCTGAGTTCTATGCAAAGCAACAGATAAACAAATAACTTTTTAGTCTGCAATGTTTTCACAGCAAGAATCAGGCTGTATGTCATTCCTTCTCAGTGGGGATGGTATATATTTTCAGCTCAGTTCTTTGCTTTAGAGTTTATACACTGTTTAAAGTAAATAAGTCATGTTTTTAGGCAAGCAATGACTTTTTGACCTGGATGCTATTCGTCTGGAACTGGGGATATGAGAACTCAGTGTAGCCTTTACTAGCATGGTACCCTCTGGATGTGTTGGAGTATAATTTCCTTCTAACATGTTATGACATGCTGATTGTTTTTATTTTTCAAACAAATTCTATACGTTTGCCTAGATTAGCGTGATTTTTTTAAAAGAAGGATTTAGAATCTGTCTCATTTTATGCATACCATGTTATAGAAAGTGGTGAAAATAGGTTATATAGGCAATTAGCTGCATTTGTATGGCAGAATACTGTTGTTCATATATTCTTATTTTGTCAACAGTCATTGTAACAGAAATGCAATTATTTTTATTTATGTATTTAGATTTAACTCTTATTCTGAGGATCCAAGGTGCCAATAAGTATCCTTATCCTGAGTAATAACTATAAATTGATCCTATATTGTATGGAAATATTGGGTTGCATCCACACTTCACTCTTTAATTTTCTCTGTCAACTTAGCTCTGCTTAGGGCCCTGCCCTAAGAGCAAGGAGAGTTATTCTGCTTATTTCCGTCTTCTCTGCTGCTTCTGCTGTCTGAAAATCTGTTGAAGAAGTTTGAGGGATTCTTTGAAGTAAATTTTTAGAGGACACAAGCGGTTGTAGAGTGAGAGGAAAAATGGTAAAGCTTATGTTTCCATTTGTAGCACAATTACTTTGCTTGACCACACATAGTTTGAAAGAGCTCATCTAAATAAAGAATGTGATCTTTGGCTCTAACCCTTTATAAATAAGTAGACTTGAGGAAAGAAGAATGTAGGAAAAATGGATGTAAGATTATTGATCTCCCCAAATATACACATATATAGAATATTATAAAACTTCTAAACACCATCAATATTTGAAAATGATTTTGTGCATTGTGGGAAAAAAAACAAACTTCCAACCATAACTGGCTAGAAATCTTTCTTTTAGATCAAAAGATTAGAACAAGAATTTTCTAGTTAGGCTTCACATAATGAAGGGGATTTTTAAGCATTGGGGAAATGACATGGTGATGGCCTTTCAAACAAGGAAATGAACCCTTTCCCTGTGAAAATGAAATCTTGTTCATTTCTCAGTTACCTTTTAAGCTTTTCAACCTGTCAGTGAAATTGTGTAATCAAATAACAGCATGCCTGAGGCTTATTGCCTTTTCTTGAGAAGTGGTATCATCAGATGATGTGCTCTATTGATTTTAATCACAAGGAGCCAGATTCCTTAAACTTAGAATATTGGCTTCAGTGGACTTATTCTAGAATTTATGTCATGTAAGATCAGAATTCTGTTTCACTTAAGAAAAATATGATCCAGTGTAAAGTAATAGAATATCATAGGCAAAAGAAAATAAATACTTTTCATGTAAAGTATTCAAATAGTGTTTTTCTCTACCCAATTGCTAAATTTGTCAGCTATTTGCTTCCATTTTTATGACATTAAAAGTAATGTTGATGCTCAAATGAATATACTGTTTTTCCTTTTCCTTTTCCTTTTTAAATCTATTATACTTTGTATCAGAGCCCTACCATGTATTTACTGCTGTGCTAGAATTGCATTTTCCATTTTTTAGCCTTTTAACAGAATTTTCCTTCCTAGGGGATTACCACTTTGACATGGGAGGTCTGAGGAGCTTCAGTAACACTGAGAGCAACACAGGCCAGAGTGAGAGTTCTCACAAGGTCATCTTTATCGTTAAAATCAAAAGGGGACAGGTGAAGCAAGGAATAATCCTCAACAGGGGATGAGAGGAGGTGGGGCTATACACAACAAGGGAAACCAATCCATCTAGAAGAAGGAACTGCAAAAATCAATGGCAGACCACTTTATTGTTGCCAAGAAAACTGGATAGACATGGCTAAAACATTTTAAATATCTTGAGCACCAGATGATGAATCCTCAAGTCAGAAGGCACTCCTCTTGTTATTGGGGAATAATATTAAACTCTGACAAGTAAATCTGGAGGTGGTGAAGTAGCCAGACCAAAATCACAAGGAAGTCTGATTGCTCATGCTGCCATTGTTGAAAGAAGAGTTTCCCATTATGCAGAGACATACACAATTGGTACATGGAACATGAGAAACATGTACCAAGAATAAACTGAAATTGTCAAGGTAGAAGTGAAGCACACTAACTTAGAAGTAAGTGAACGATGGTGCCAGAAGGGGCCATTTTAAATCAGATGATTATATGATATACTTCTCATACAGGGCATGAGAGCTTAAGGAATGGAGTGGCAGTGATATTCAAAAAGAACATTGCTAAGTATGTGCTCATTTATAACCCCCAAATGACAGGATTCTTTGTATTAGAATTAGTGGATATCAGGTGAAAATTGAAATCAAATTGACTAAATAATTGGAAGTGGAAAATGGAGAAGTGCAATCTAATTAGCCTGGACAGTTCAAATACAGAACAGAACAGACATGAGACCAGGGTCAAATACATAGATTACTCTTAGAAGACATGATGAAAACTCCTTAATCTCACAACACATGGACAGACTTAACCATACTTTCAACTGGGAAACTGTCAGCATCTTAGACCAAGCTAGATCCAAAAATGCGAGGGAATTCCTGGAACCTTGCTACTCAGACAAGGCAGTCATCAACAGGCACATAGAGATAAACAACATCTACACACCATTCAAAAGAGGCAATAAAAAGGAAACAAAAGACCAGAATACCTCCTTATCAGCAATCATCACCCAGGTAAGTGGAGATAAACACCAAGATTATCACCAGATAGATATTCATGCAACAAACAATGACCTAATCAAAGAACTACCAGGAAGAAAACACACACACATGCACACAGACACACACACACACCAATGCTGGCAGGGCAAGCCACTGTATATTAACAGAGAGCAAACCCCACTCCATTCTAGCACTGAAGATGTTACCTAGCCAGGTAATGAAACGTTTGCAAGAAAACAACCAAGCTCAGAGAACCCCAAGGACTCCACAGCAAGATTTGACCTGGAGGACACATACCCAAACAATGAAATGTAAGGAACAGACTTACTTTATGTAACTTATGTGAAAGAGAACTTAGAACCTATGGGTAGCTGTAAGAGCTACTGTGGAAACTGAAACAGAAAATAAAATACATCCCAAAAATTTCAAAGGAAAATATCCAAGTGGCTTTCAGATCTAGCTAGATAGCCAAAGTGAGATGGGTGGTGACAAATTTGAAATATAAATAAATAAATAAAACAAAAAGTTAGAAAATGGAAGATTGGGCAATAGAACATACAATGATTGCACGCAGACTTTCAGTGCCAGGCAAGAAATGATAAGGATACTTCAGAATAACAGACAGAGGGAAAGGTGCAACTACTTAAAGAGTCACCTTAACTTTAAGTAGATTTCTTAAAACAATGGCATCTTTTTTCCAGGCTTGCACCTAGAAAATGAATAGAGAGGTGTATACAGGGACAAAGCACTGCTTCCTAAAAGCGCTGCCTAAAAGTTGGGCACTGTGCTGGAGAAGTAAAGAGTAGATTAATTCTAGGAAGGAAAGCAGTGGCAAACTCAGACATGATAATTGAGAATGAGGCTATTTCTACAACAACAAAGATCAGAATAGTTAAAGAAATGGTCTATTTGGTGGTAAAACTTTAACTGGTTGAGGAAACCTGTTATAGTAAAGTTATAACAATCTTAAAGTCACTTGTGACGGTGCTAAACAAGTGATGGTTATGACTGGTCCTTGTACTTATGGCCATTGCACCATCCCCATCATCACATGATTGTGATCTGGGTACTCGGTGCTCAGCTTGCAATTACGTCATTGCAATGTTCTGCAGTTACATGGTTGCTATTTGCAACCTTCTTTGCTGACTTCCTACAAGCAAAGCCAATGGGGACACTGGGAGAAGGTTGCAGATGGTGACCACATGACATCCTCACTTAATGACCTGCAGTGATTCACTTAATTATGGCAATGGTGAGTGCTGGAATTTCCATTGCTAAGTGGCACAGTCACATGATGTCACGCTTTATGACCGGATCGCCTAGCAATGGAAATTCCAGGCCCAATTGCCATTGTTAAGTGATGACTACCTCTATATACTTTTAACATTTGTAGAATATTTTAATCATCAGTATCTCATTTTATATATTGTCATCTTAGAATTCTTCTTAGATTGGGCAGTGCACTGTGAAATTTCTGAAAGTAAATGATGATAGTAACTGATACAAATTGCTGGTTTTCATTATCTTAAGAGGACTGAACAATTTTTGGATCTGTTCAGATTTGTTATTAGAACTGGAGATATTTCATGTCAGCCCTTCAGGGTAGATCAGACTAGGAATCCAATGTTATGTAGGTCAGTGCTACTTTTATTGTAAAGCAACAGTAACAATCCTGCAAGTCTGAATGCGCTTCCCCTCTCCCTTTATCTTTGTGGGAGGGAGGGAGGGAGGGAGCGAGGAAAGGGAGGGAGTTGTCTGAGATGTTTACTCAGGGGACATTCCTGCCCCAAACTCTTTTATCAGACTGTTGTCTTAGTAGTGGCTCTTCCTCTTGTCCCTCAAGGCCATTCCCTCTTCCCTCTACATTTGTTAGGATCAACCCATGGAATCATTGCTCTTCTACTCTTCTACTTTAATATCATCCCAGATATTCTCGCATGTTTTCCCCTAATGTCTTCAGTGGTCTAGTAATTTTTTTTCTGTTTCCTCTCTCCATTTACATTATTTTAGACATAGCCGTAAATCCCTAAACCCTTTGCAAGATAATAAACTATTTGTAGGAAATAAGTTGATAAGTTTTTAATAGGCATGTCAGCTACATAGTGGATTTACAGTCTGGCTAGAAGGTTGTAGATATTAAGCATTGTTTGTATAACTTGGCTGAGTCAGCAAATGAGTATCAGTATCTGTGATTTGGAGAAATGTAGTTGTGGACTCCTAGAAATCAATTTTGGGTTGCTGGGTAGAAGGATGGTAGTGTACATGAAAAACAAGTTTTTTTCCCACTGTTTTATAATTCTAAAACCCAGAGTCATCCAATAATGATGGGGATTCAGGATAGAGAAAAAGAATTATGTCTTCATATGGTATATAACTGAACAACAATAGTTGCAAGCTTGGATGGCTGTAGAAGAGGATTAAGCATACTCATGCAAGACAAGGCTATCAGTATTATCATCACTTTTGGTATCATATGCAGTATGCCTCTCGATAGGAATTGCTGGCGAATAAGAAGAAGAGGGTATTTTTATAATCTTAATCCAGGGTGGATGAAGATGGGGTGGGGGAGAGAACGAAGCATTCTATGTCCAGTTTATGTCAGCTAGAATGGAATGGTATCTGTGTCACAGAATAATCCTTTCTGGACTTTGCATGTATCAACAGTGGCCTGAGTGGATTGAAGGCTGTGTTTTTCCCCTATCCAAAATCAGTGCTCCTTGCACTGATGGAGGCCAGCTGGGATGAATAAACACATCCTTCACACTTCAATATGGGTTGAGGGTGGGGGACAAAATAATGCATTTTTAGAACATTTTAGAAAATTTCATACTGCCATTCAGGTAATGATTTGATCTGTATTGTCATAGTGAAAAATCTGAAGGGAGGGGAGAGAAATTTTTAGTAAATTGATTAGTATAGTAAATTAATGAACTGAAATAAAATAAATTTTATATCAGTGGAGAATTGTTGTGATTTATACGTATTTTGTTAAAAATCCAAGTATATAGTGGAATTGAATAAATGTAACCTGTCTGCATAATACAGTTTTATCGATTAATGCCTTTAGCCTATAACCACATGCCCCAAATATTCCTGAATACAAAATTTAAATAGATAGGTGAGAATGCCTTCCTGTGAATAGATAACAAAAGCTTTTAGTTTTCTTAGTAGTAATAAAGGGGTAGCCAATTACACAGTATTGGCTTGAGCTATTTTATTAATATGCAATTATTGCTTGTAGGGATGAATAACATGACACTAATTCTTTAGCTCACAATGGACTTCCTATAGCATTCAAGACTAATCTTCCTTGTAAAGATTTCCTAGATATTTTCATTTTGACTGTTGAAAGCTTTTGTCAGTTTAGAAAGAATAATAATAAATGTTTTCCCCTGCTTTTTTTTTATTATCAGTCTTACATTTGATTATGTTGCCTTGTTCTTTTTTGGTATGTTAGGAATGCTTTCAGATGGATTCTGAAACAAGAAGAGCACAAGACTGACCATATGATATGGTTTGTTAACATAAAACATTTTAAGAGGTTCTTTAAGTTAATTATTCCTTGGTACATGTGGGGTAGACAAAACACACTCTCTATTTGCACAGTTGACTATTAAACAATTGAGTGTATCATATGTCATGAACAACTAATTTCTGTGTTGTGCTTCGTGTATCCTGAACATTTTATGAAGTGTTAATAGTGAAGTAAAATTTAACGTGTGGAATATACCTTTTTTTCTTACATAGTGAAAGTATTCTATTTCTTTTCCCTACAAATGAAAATTGGACAAAAAAAGGGGGGGGGGCACTGAAGGCTGCATAAAGCTGTCAAATGTCAATATATTCAATTAAAACATAATTTTGCCTGTTCAATACACACCTGTTGTCACTTCTGAATCTTCCCAAATGACTTGCTTTATTGGAAAATAGTTTGGAAGATCCTAAACCTACTGGTGCTTTGTTTTAAATACTATAGCTGAAAAGTATTACTAAGATAGACACTGACCATTTGCATGAAATATGGAATAAAATATCAGAATATCCTCTCTTAATAAATTAGTGCTGTCGTGTCTGAAAAAAATGATAAACGTGTGTTGTATGAATTTAAGACTAATTCATATTTATTGGAAACCTCAGCAGATGGTTTGGAAGGGTAGGGTTGCAATCTTTTTTATTGGAGGGAACTTTGATACACGTGAATTGGGCTTGCTCTCTAGCAGTCCCCTTTTGTGTTGATGCTCAAACTATTATTAATGTGATTTGCAAAGAGAAATAAGTTTAAAGTTAATATGATTTAAATGATTTACCAAAAATCTTAGTTTATTATGAACTTTGGGTTCATTGAGCTTAGAATATAGTGAAGAAGATAGTTTTGCTTTGTTAGAAAGAAACTACTACTTCAGATTTAAACTCTTAGACTGATGACGTAAGATCACTTTCAGCCTTAAATTCACTATAGCAATGAAATAAACTAACCTCTGTAATTCTGCAGCAACAAAGTTTAATTTGTTGTTTCCAAACTGAATTGACATTATATATTTATTGTAATAAGTATAGTTTAATGTTTACCCATTTATTTATTTTGGGTTATTTTCCTTTATAGTTTCTTTTTGTTGGGTGATTTTTTTTGTACATTTTTGGGATATTTTGTATTTTTTTCCTTAGAAATTTGAATATTATACAAAATGAAATATAAATAATAAAATAAATAAAAAAGGAGCATTAAGGGCAATTTACTAAGATTTCCCCTTACCTAGACTTGGACTTAATATGAATTTCATGTTCAGACACTTTGCAAACATCACACTTTTATTATTTTACAATTCAGGGAAGAGGCTTCAAAAAAAGAATAAAGGGATTTGCTGGGAGATGCAGAAAGGGGTAATATACAGCCATTCCTTGTCTTGCTAAATTGCAGTGACAGATGATGCAAGACAACAAAAGGAAAGCATTAGCTTCGATGATCATCAGAAAGCAAACTAGAATGCATAACCTCTTGCACAGAATCTTTCTTTCTTTCTTTCTTTCTTTCTTTCTTTCTTTCTTTCTTTCTTTCTTTCTTTCTTTCTTTCTTTCTTTCTTTCTTTCTTTCTTTCTTTCTCTCTCTCTCTCTCTCTCTCTTTCTTTCTTATTTATTAAATTTGTATGCCACCCATCTCCCCCAGAGAACATGAATTTAAGAATGATTGAGTGCACATTTAGGTGTGGATAATTACATATTTTAATGCACAAAGCTGATGGGACTAATACTGGATATCTTCAGAATTAGGTTATACAGCTTCATTTATCCCTGTAGGTATTAATCAAATCTTATTCATTCTGTACATTTTTGATGTAATCTTCTTCATAGATATTATTCTTGATTTTTAGAATCACATAGAGAAGGGGAAAAGGGAAAAATCCTGCTAAAGTAAAAAACTGCTGAAGTAACACTATGTCAAGGAAAAAATAGTTATAAAGAAGTACAAATTTTGAGATAACACCTATGAAGAAGTAAGAATCAAGGGATATTTTGAGAGCAAAAGTGTTCTGTTCTTGAAGAGAAAAGAAGTGTAGCACTATTTATTTGGGTTTAGATCAGCCTTTTTCTCCAATTAAGTGCATATGATACCCATGTACAGTGGAACCTCGAGTTACGAATTTAATCCATTCCGTGACTCTGGTTGCAACTCGAATTGGTTGCAACATGAGGCAAATTTTCCCATAAGGTTCAATGTAATTACCGTTAATCCGTTCTGGTGTCCGTGGATCACGCGTCAGGGGTGGAAAACCAGCCGCAGACCAGGCGTCAGGGTGGAAAAACGGCCGCGGACCACGCGTCAGGGTGGAAAAACGGCCGCAGACCACGCGGCAGGGGCGGAAAAACAGCCGCGGACCACGCGGCAGGGCGGAAAAACGGCCGCGAACCACGCGGCAGGGCAGAAAAACGGCCGTGGACCACACGGCAGGGTGGAAAAACGGCCGTGGACCATGTGGAATGGGCGGAAAAATGGCCGTGGACCACGTGGAACGGGTGGAAAATGGCCGCGGACCACGAGTCAGGGGTGGAAAAATGGTTGCGGACCACGTGGAACGGGCGGAAAATGGCCGCGGACCACGTGTCACGGGAGGGAAAATGGCCGTGGATCCGGTTCGTAACTCGAGGTGGTTCGCAACATGAGGTAAATTTTTGGGGCCGGAGCTGGTCGTATCTCGAAAAATTCGTAAGGGGGGGCGTTCATAACTAGAGGTACCACTGTATTTAATCAGGTGTGTGGAAGCTGGGGGAAGGGAAAATTGCCCAAACTTGAAATAGATTCAATTGATTTTGGGTGATTTTTCTTTTCCTCCAAGCCCCTTATGCCACTTCCTACATTATTCAGTAGAGCCACACAATATTATGGAGTGTATTTTTCTAGGTGTACAGGCAACTGCGGGAGCTGTCATGGGAGCAGTAACAGTTTATTCTGTGAACTTCTTTATTCAGTAACTTCAATACTTCAGTAACTTAAGGATTTGAAACAATATGTTTTTGGAACTACAGGGGATGCTGAACCTGCCAAAGACCCATGACTCTTGTCTAAGACAAGCAGTTCATAGTATAGAATGAAGCATTAAAGAACTAAGTTTTCAAAACCAGTAGAATTATATATGGTCTGACAAGCCCTGGCTTAAATAAAATGAAATGAGATCCAAAGGCAAGATTTCAAATTCTTATCAAAGATTGCAAGTTCTGCGAACTCATACATCCTTATCAAATATATCTAATTATGCAGAACTCTGTTTTGATTTCTTGTGATTTTATTGTCTTTTTAGATAGCTCATGAACATTAAGAGGATTGAATCTAATCTATAGTTTTGGCATTCAGTGGCATTCAGTGATTTCTATCTATCCAGTATTGCTCCTATTCCCTTCCATGACAATATTGCCCATTTCATCATGGGCCTCACTTTATGAGGTAAGACGGTTTTTTTAAAAAGTTGCATTAACAACTTCCTTTCTGTCTGGGCCAGACGGGCTGGCGTGGAGGAGATTAGGAGGGGGCTTAGAACAGGCTGGAACATCACTGTGATTATGGGTAGGAGGAGATATGGCAGGAGGCAGGGGGCAGCTGTGCATGGGAAAAATGGCCCCAGTGTCTTATACTAGTTCTGGCCTCCTGTATTCAATCCCATTTCCCAACCATTAGACTTTCAGAGACTCTGAGTTTTGGTGGCTACTGCTGCTGCTAAGCACCAGGTCAGTCTGCAATAAGTCCTCCATCTGTGTCATGGATGGCTGACTTGGCATGCCTCACAAGGTATGGTTGGGCATGGAATGGGGAGTTCCCCTCTTGGAGATCTGCATGTCTGGATTTTGGGTGTGACATCAGCCAAGGGCTTGGTGCAGGAGTGGTGGAGTAACTATGGTCATCAGGGATAATCTGCTGGTGTTCAGAGGTGCTCTCTCATAGATAATTGGATGTGAGACCCATTTATTAAGAAGAGCTCTAGGGATCAGTTGGGACTGTTGCTACTATACCAGACTCCCTTGCTGCACAGCAACTTCCTTCCTGAGCTCCTGGACTCCGTGTCTGGAATAGTGATGGAGTTCCCCAGGCTTATGGTCTTGGTGGACTTCTACCTGCCTTCTCTGGGAGCAGAATTCATGGCACTGTGCTCAGGAGTTCATGGCCACTGTGGCAGCTATAGACATAACCAAGGCCATCAATCGCTTTATATATAATGGTGGTTATATGGTGGATCTGGTTTTTCTGTTGGGACAGTAGCAGAATGATCTGGAGTTGGGAGACACTGCCATCACACCCCTGTCATAGTCAGATCACTGATTGCCTTGGAGTTCTCTGGTGCTGCTCACTTCCACAGGAGGTTGGACCAATGTGTTTAGTCCAACCCAGGCCCAATGGACCCTACTAGGTACCGGGGGAGCTTGGGGTTGTTCCTGAAGATCTGTTGCATGGTCTGACTGAAGCCTTAGTTGCCGCCTCACATCAAAAAATCAAAGCTGAGGCTTTGGATTGGTTGCACTTATGCATTCTGTCACAGATCCTGGGGCTTTCCCTGGTTTACAGAGGAGCTGAGGGAAGTGAAACTGGAGAAGAATGCCTAGAACAATGCTGGAAGACAATGAGGGATGAATCTGAGCACAACCTAGTACTACTATTAAGGCCTACTTTGTGGCATTAAGGGCAGCCACACATTAATATTTCTTCACTCTTATTGGATCTGCAAATAGCCATCTGATGGTCCTGCAAATAGCCAACTTGGACCCTCTTGAGGAAAGCAGGACCATAGGCTTACTGTGATGAATATGCTAGGTACCTGTCAGATAAAGTTGCTCCAAGTTGGGCTCTGGCCTTGATGGAAGCCCATAGGCTTACTGTGATGAATATGCTAGGTACCTGTCAGATAAAGTTGCTCCAAGTTGGGCTCTGGTCTTGATGGAAGTCCCATCAAGCTCAGTCTGGCTTGGTTATCTGGGATGAGGTTGATCCTGCTAGTCCTGATTCAGTGGGCAGGGTTCCTAGAACTGTAAACTCAGCCATCTACATCCACGACTCTCTTGGTCAGCTAAGGCTATGTGGTTGGGTCATGGCAGTGGCGAATTCTTCCTTGAGAGAGGGGGTGTTCTGCCAATGCTCAAGGAGGGATGGTTTACCTCCTCTTCAATAAACGATAGCTGGACCTGATCATGTTGGATAATTTTGGTCCTGTCTCCAACTCCTTTCAGTCAAGTTTCAGACCTAGGTATGGGATCAAAATGGAATTGACTGTGCTTGTGGATCACCTCTGCCGGGGTTAGGATGGGGGTGGTGTGTCTATCCTAGCTTTTCTTGATCTCTCAGCAGCCTTCGATACTATAATAATGACATCCTTCTGAGGTGGTTTCGGAGTTGGGAATGGAGGATATACAGTGTTGCATTGGTTCTCCTTCTTCTGGGGCTAGTTTCAGTCAGTGTTGATGGGGGAGAGAAATCTAGCCCATGGCTCAATACTCTCTCTTTACCAACTACATGAAGCTGCTGTGTAATATCATTCAACACATGGGGTGAGGTATCATCAGTATGCTGATAGTACCCAGCTCTAACTCTCCACCCTGGGCCAACCAAGTAATGCTCTAGAAGTTTTGTCAATATCTGGAGGCTATGGGGGTCTGGACAGGGAAGAACAGGCTGCACCTCAACCCTAGCAAGACTGAGTGGCTTTGGATTTTAGGATCTGGAGTTTTTCCATCTTTAGTTTTGGATGGGTTTGCACTACCCCAAACTGGTGTGCAATTTGAAGGTCTTCCTGGACCCACGGTTCCTGCTTGAGGAGCAGGTGGCAGCCATGGCCAGGAGAGCTTTTGCACAACTTCATTTTGTTCACCGATAGTGCCCTTTCCTGGACCAGGACACATTGCTTATGGTCACTCATCACTTGGTCACCTCTTGAGTGGATGACTGCAATGTGCTATACATGTGGCTGACCTTGAAGAGTACCCAGAAGCTGCAGCTGGTTCAGAATGCAACAGTGTGAGCAGTTAGAGGTACACCTTAGTGCACTTATGTTACATCTCTGCTCTTTGAGCTGCACTGGCTTCCAGTGTGCTTCAGGGTGCAATTCAAGGTGCTGAGGGTCACCTATAAAGCCTTTCATGACATGGGTCTGGGATGTTTGTGGGACAGCCTCTCCTCAATTGTTTCTACTTGTCCCATTTGGTCTGGTGGGAGAGGCATATTGTGGGTCCCATTGGTTAAACAATGTCATCTTGCTGGATTCAGAAGGCATGCCTTTTCTGTCTCAGCACCTGCCCTTTGGAACACCATTATCCCCTGAGATTAGATTGGACCTGGCCCTGCCAGCTTTTTTAAAAGCCTTGAAGACCTGGACGTGTTCCTAGGCATAAGGACCAGATGGCTATTTGGTAGCCCATGAGGTCGCTGTCTGATGTAGATTTCTATGTCACCTTGGTTGTTTATTGTGGTTTTATCATGCTTGTTGTATTCTTTTTATAGCCACCCAGATTTGGATGGTGAAATGGGTGGTTATATAAATTGAAAAATAAAATAATAGTAGATTATAAAAACACAGTGCTATTCTTTCTGTTTTGTAAATTGAATATATCAAAATCAGCAATTATTTTCCCTTCAACATGTTCTTTTGTTGAATTTGTCATCTACTTTGTACCCTCTTACTATAGTTGCAAGGAGGTGGTACTGATGATACAACATTCTTATTTTACAGGAATTGTTTTACAGGCCCATTTTTGTTGATTATATTTTTAATACATGGGAAAATTTCCATAATTCTTTGTTGTAGCTTGCTTTGTGAATGAATATTTTGACAATGGCATTTTTCACCTTTGCTTCTCTAAGTTAGCTATACATATCAAGGGTCTGTCTATATTACAATATTGTTGTTGCTTGCCAGTCACTACATATTTTATGCCACCAGAAAAATTCCTTTTCTCACTTTCTTGTTCTGCTTCCTTCTACAGTGCATAGAGAGGTACCAATCTTTGTGCTACTATTTAATTTGCACAGCAGGATCCATACAACCAAACAAATGGCTGATCTCAGTAAAGAAGAGAAGAATGTAAAATGCATCGAGTGCTCTGCATCATTTCAACCAAGCAATGTTGTATTTTTTTGTCCCCATTGCAAAAAGGGTCCCATGTGCTCTGGAGGAGCTGTAATAGAAACCACAGATGCATCAACTGATAAAACAAATGAGAATTTAGAACCTGAAGAAGGCACCTCAAGTAAACAAATATCTTCTTTAGAAGACGTAAGCAAACAAAATTAAAACATTTTCTTCCCTCCTTCCCTCCCTCCCTCTCTGCCCTGCCCTGCCCTGCCCTGCCCTGCCCTGCCCATATTTACTTTGAAATTATTTTCTATGGCACCTAGATAACAATAGTTGCAGAAATTGATATACCATGTTACATTTGTCATCTATAAGATCCTCACCCACAAACCCAGCCAAATATGTCAAGACCATAGCCTTTGCCCTGTGAAATAGCAGTAGTCTTTCCTGAAAAATGTATCCTGCTCAAGCCTTGGAGGCAACTTCCTATCATTCTGAAGTGGGGGTGGGTTTTATAGGCATATTTGAGGGCTGAGAAATCTAGTTAGGGATGTTGCAGCATGTATCAATTGCCTGACTCCTATATAGATGAGTTACTCTTATTCCTTCTCTTATGGAATCCTATGACCACTGTACCTTCTCATTCTATTTTAAATAGGCAAACTCCTAGCTACTGGCTCAATATTTAACAATCTCTTTCCCAATCTCAAATTGAGTGCTTCATTTAACACAGTATTAGTAACTGAGGACTATCTGCAGACTATTCTGTTGCTTTCCCCCCAGCTTTTCTCAGTTCTTCTGACTGGGTCTGACTTCATGTTTTCAGATTATGATTCAGTTTCTGGAAAAATTCTTCTAATGTCTTAGTGTCAGTATGGGTTGGAATGCAATTCCTAGCATTCATCAACAAAAAGCTGACCTCTTATGTGTTGGTGCATACTTCAGTTTCTCCTATGTGGAAAATAATGAACTGAGGAATTTGCTTGTTAGGGATGTGTTATGTTTGGGTTCTTTCATGAATTCAGTTTAATCAAGACAGAATGTATTTATTACAAATACATTTGCAGCCATTTTAAAGCATTGGTTTCCTTTTGCCTTGTTTATTTATATAAAGAGTCCTCTGTATTTGTATCCCTAGTTGCAAGATAGAAATCAAATTAGTGAAAGAGATGATAGGTAGCAGACTACATTAGATAACCCTTTTCAGATTCAGAATAATCTATTAACTCTTCCCCAATTTTAATTGTTCCATTTTGGCCAAAGTATTACAGAAGGCCTGAACGGATGACATCTCCAGTGAGAGGAAAAGAAATCAGAGAGTAAAATCCTATTGATTCTCTGTGATCTCCTACAGCATGTGATATAATTGATTCTGGTAACTTGCTGAAGAGGTTCTAAAATAGGTATAAAGAGCATGTGGATATAATGATTCTGCTACTCTCTGCAGAGTTGGTTCTAGAAAGTGGCACCAAGGAGTTTCTGTTTGATCCCATGGTATTTTGGATATCTTATCCTCCATGCTTTTCAGTGTTTTCAGCATATGAAGGCAATGGAATAGGTCATCCAAGATTTTGCAGTAGGGTATTTTTTTTCCTAGGCATTTAAATTTGAGAGATACCCTGGGCTACTCTGTATTTTTAATTGTTTCCTCATGTTATTGATTTTGACAATAAAGATTACTTTGACTTTAAATGATAATATGGTTAAATTATATATGATTTAAACCATTATATGAATTGATTATATATTTTAATGTATTGCCATAAAATAATTTTATGTTTACAATTGCTGTTAGTGGAGTAGAATGGTGGTATGCAAATATTTTAGTGAAGGATAGAATACAGGTAGTTTTTGACTTATGGCCATTCGTTCAGTGACTGCTCAAAATTACAGTGGTGCTGAAAAAATGGACTTATGATTTATGCCCGAAGTTACGGCCATTGCAGTGCTCCTGCAGTCACATGATCAAAATTCGAGCACTTGACAGCCCACCCACACTTATGACCACAGGGGCGCTGCAACTCCTCCCACCCGCCTATATCCTCCCCAATCTATGCCCCTTTGGCTGCCCTGTTCAGTGGCACTCGTCTGCAGCAGCATCAGGGCTGGGGCTGAAGTGCAGGCCCAGGGTCTTCAACAGTCTCAGCTAGTTGCCACTGCCCCCAGGCCTCTACTTTATCCCCAGTGCTACCACTGAATGCTGCCTCAAGCCCAGCACCATTGCACAAAGCCCCAGTTGCCCCTGCTTCCCTGCACTTGACAGGCTCTGCCGTGCCCAGCTGACCTTCACCATTTTCCTCCCACTGCTGACAAGGCGCACCTGACCTGACCCTACTGTATGCAAGGCAGCTGCTGGCCATGCCAAGCCTTCTTCCTGAGGCCGCTCATGCTGTTTTCCAAGCTGCCTGCACCATTTCTTCTCCAAATTGCATGCCCCATTCTCATGATCCTTTGGAAACCTGGTCTTCCCCAGTGCTCACAAGAACAGGCATGCTATTTGGAGAAAGAATGGGGTACACTATTTGGAGAATGAGGTCTTTCAAAGCACAGCAAGAACGGAGCTCCTGCCTTTCCCAAATAGCACACCCATTCTTGCGAGACCTGGGGAAGACCAGAAGGTTTCTGAAGGATCGCAAGAATGGGGCACATGGAGAAGGAATGGGGCACACAAATTGGAGAAGGAATGGGCCATGCGATTTGGAGAAGGAATAGTGCAAGTGGCAAGCTGGGTGTGGCAGAACCTGTGGAGCACAGGGCAGCAGGGGCAACTGGGGTTTTGTGCAGTGGTGCTGCGGTGGCTGGCCACGGTGTGGGGCTTGAGGTGGCATTTCTCAGTGGCAGCGGTGGTGCTGGGGCTGAAGTAGAGGCCTGAGGGCAGTGGCAGCTAGTTGAGACTGCTGAAGGCCCTGGGCCTCTACTCCAGCCCCAGCCCCGGTGCTGCTGCTGACAAATGCCACTGTGTAGGGCAGCCAAAAGGGCATAGATGGGGGGGGGGAAGATAGGTGTAGAGAGTTGCACTGCCCCTGCAGTCATAGGTGGGGTGGCTGAGGCTTCCAGGAGTGGCTGCGGCTTTGCGCTGCACTGCAGCACCCCCCCATCTCATGTGCGGCCTTTACTGGGCCTCCCAGGGCCTCCTCCACCCCCCTGCAGCACCCCCGCGGTCCTTACCTGGGACTCTCTTTGCTTAATAACCCGTGATTCTTGGTTAACGATGGCAACTGGGAGTGCCAGGATTGCAGTCGCTAAGTGATGTGGTCACATGACATCTCGCTTTATGACTGCATTGCTTAGTGACAGAAATTCCGGTCCCAATTGCCGTCGTAAGTTGAGGACTACCTGTACAAATATTTTGAAATAAGTAATGAATGACTACACTGATTTTAAAAGAGACTCCTGTTTTTCTAAGGTAAAGAAAAAAAAAGTAAAAGGCCTTTACTTTCATTTTAGCCCAGTACAGTCAGTTTTGTTCCTTTTTGGGTGGTAGAACTGTATTTGTCTCCTATTGTAATATTGTTAGAAGTGTACATTTAAGAGTAGACTTAAGACAAAAATTTCAGAAAAAAGAGTAATTTATTTCTTTTTGTAAATTAGTTTCTTTAAAGAGGCTCTCTTAAAATGAAGCAGGCAGAGCTTAATACAATCATATCATATTTGAACATGCCACGAATGGCCAATATCTGAGATAGAAAATGATATTCAGATAGTATGACAGGAATGGACAATTTCTGAATCAAATGAAGGGTCACCAGATGCTTGGCAAAAGGAGGAGATGTCCTTCTTTTTGTGCTCATGTCTTCCATCCAACAGGCATAGCCTTAAAATCAAATACTGTCCAGTTTTTTGAGTGTCTTGAGTTTTTTTTAAAAAAAAGACTGTTTCTATAACAAGAGTCATTCAAACTTTCAACAACATAGATTTACATTATTTATTTCCTGATTCCAGCAGTTGGCTTCAATCCAGCCCCTTCAAGTTTATGATCACTGTAGTGTGTAGATCATATGACTTGTCATACTTTTCTGTGGTGAAATTTGAAAAGTGTGTCGTTGCTGATTCTATATTATTGCTAGCATATGTTCTTGAAAATACAGATTTGTTGGAAAAATAATGCGACTGCAAAACCAGTCTTTGGATGCTAGAAAAAGTAATTTCATATACATGTAGGCCTAAATACTATTTTTTTGCAATTTTTCACTGTAATTTTTGTTGCGGATGCCAAGAAAATTAAACAATGTGTCCGACTCCCCCCCCCCATTTGTCCTCCTTTCCAATTGCCCATGTCTTCCTTTGCTTGTTCAGTTATCTGGTAACCCTAATCATATGCCCTGCCCCCATATCCTGAGATTAACATTGGACCATTTGATGGCTGGTGTGGGTCTTCCGGGCTGTGTGGCCGTGGTCTTGAAGTCTTGTTTCCTAACGTTTCACCAGCACCTGTGACCGGCATCTTCAGAGTGCAGGAGCACAGACAGGAGCAGTTCTCTCTGTGCCCAGGGTGAAGTGACCCTTCTGTGGGTATTTATAGAGATCTGGGGTGTGTGTGTGGGTGGGGTTGGGTTACTGAGTGGCTGCTTGTTTTGGAGTCAGCATCTGTGTGTATTTTCCTGGGGATTAGGCAGGGTTTTTTCTTCTACTGAATTGTTAACGAGGGGCTGCTGGGGGTGATTAGCAAGTTCATTGTGTGAACTGTTCACATGTCCTGGTGGTTGAGCTGAGTTCGTTGACCTTTTGCAGGCTGTATTTTTCAGGATTGGTAGCCAGGTTTTGTTGATTTTTAGACTCTCCTCTTTTTTATTGAAACTGTGCTGGTGTTTGTGAATCTCAATGGCTTCCCGGTATAGCCTGGTATAGTGGCTGTTGGTGTTGTCCAGTATCTCTGTGTTTTCAAATAGGATTTTGTGTCCAGTGTGCTTGAGAGCATGTTCAGCTACTGCAGATTTTTCTGGTTGCTGTAGTCTGCAGTGTCTTTCATGTTCTTTTATCCTGGTATGGATGCTGCGTTTTGTGGTCCCGATGTATACTTATCCGCAACTGCATGGTATGCGGTATACTCCTGCAGCGGTGAGGGGATCCCTTTTGTCTTTTGCTGATTTTAGCACTTCTTGTACTTTTCTGGTGGGTCTGAAGATTGTTTGGAAATTGTGTTTTTCCATCAGTTTTCCCATGCGGTCTGTGACCCCTTTGATATAGGGCAGAAATACTTTATTGGTGGGTGGCTGTTTTTCTTCTTCAGTCTCATGTTGCTTTCTTGGTTTGATGGCTCTTTTTATTTCATTCTTGGAGTAGCCATTCGCTTGTAGGACCCAATTAAGGTGGTTAAGTTCAGAGTTTAGGAATTGGGTTTCGCAGATCCGATTGGCACGATCCATGAGGGTTTTGATAATGCCTCTTTTCTGACGTGGGTGGTGGTTGGAGTTTTTGTGTAGGTACCGGTCTGTGTGGGTGGGTTTTCTGTAGACTTTGTGTCCTAATTTGAGGTCTGGTTTGCGTATGACCAACGTGTCTAGAAATGGAATTTGGCCATCCACTTCTTTTTCCATGGTGAATTGTATATTGGGGTGGATGCTGTTTAGGTGGTTCAGGAACTTCTGTAGGTCTTCTTCATCCTGACTCCAAATTGCGAAGGTGTCATCCACAAATCGGAACCAGACTGTTGGGGTAACGGGTGCGGTTTCTAAAGCCCATTTTTCAAAATGTTCCATGTAGAAATTTGCTACGACTGGGCTCAGGGGGCTTCCCATGGCGACGCTGTCCATCTGTTCATAGTACTCATTGTCCCATAGGAAGTAACTGGTTGTTAGGCAGTGCTGAAATAAGGCTGTGATGTCTTCTGGAAAGATCTGTTTGATGAGTGCCAGGGTGTCCCTCACTGGTACCTTAGTGAACAGGGTCCTACAAGCGAAGGGCTTGTTAGTTAATTGGGTCCTACAAGCGAATGGCTACTCCAAGAATGAAATAAAAAGAGCCATCAAACCAAGAAAGCAACATGCGACTGAAGAAGAAAAACAGCCACCCACCAATAAAGTATTTCTGCCCTATATCAAAGGGGTCACAGACCGCATGGGAAAACTGATGGAAGAACACAATTTCCAAACAATCTTCAGACCCACCAGAAAAGTACAAGAAGTGCTAAAATCAGCAAAAGACAAAAGGGATCCCCTCACCGCTGCAGGAGTATACCGCATACCATGCAGTTGCGGATAAGTATACATCGGGACCACAAAACGCAGCATCCATACCAGGATAAAAGAACATGAAAGACACTGCAGACTACAGCAACCAGAAAAATCTGCAGTAGCTGAACATGCTCTCAAGCACACTGGACACAAAATCCTATTTGAAAACACAGAGATACTGGACAACACCAACAGCCACTATACCAGGCTATACCGGGAAGCCATTGAGATTCACAAACACCAGCACAGTTTCAATAAAAAAGAGGAGAGTCTAAAAATCAACAAAACCTGGCTACCAATCCTGAAAAATACAGCCTGCAAAAGGTCAACGAACTCAGCTCAACCACCAGGACATGTGAACAGTTCACACAATGAACTTGCTAATCACCCCCAGCAGCCCCTCGTTAACAATTCAGTAGAAGAAAAAACCCTGCCTAATCCCCAGGAAAATACACACAGATGCTGACTCCAAAACAAGCAGCCACTCAGTAACCCAACCCCACCCACACACCCCCCTCCCAGATCTCTATAAATACCCACAGAAGGGTCACTTCACCCTGGGCACAGAGAGAACTGCTCCTGTCTGTGCTCCTGCACTCTGAAGATGCCGGTCACAGGTGCTGGCGAAACGTTAGGAAACAAGACTTCAAGACCACGGCCACACAGCCCGGAAGACCCACACCAGCCATCGTATGCCGGCCGTGAAAGCCTTCGACAATACATTGGACCATTTATTAGAGTTTTTGTGGAGTTAATGGATGGGATGTGAGGAGGAGGTTGCAGTCTTAAAACTCACCAGAAATTAACAACAGACAAAAAAATGTTGGCCCCACTCTTTCCAGTGACATTATCATGTTATCTAATGTCCTTTTGAATGTTCAGGAGACTAGCCCTTGAGCCTCAAGATTCCTTGTCCTGTAGTAAGATATCAAATATTTAGCTGTGAGTTCTACATCTCAGGATGGCTAGTGGTATCAAAAGAAATATGCAGTCATTCTGGCAGGATATATGGGGTGTACTCTAAGTATGGGACCTTTTAGTTGTACTTGTCTCATATGAAACCTATTTATCATTTAATTGTTGGAAACCTTTCTTAGTTACTTCATTGTATTATAATATGCATAGCATTATACATATATTTGTTTCTCAGACATTGACTATTACATTAATTTAATCTTTAATTGATTAACTTATAAGTAAATATACAATCATTTCCTTTTAATTTGTATTAGCTTAGTTGCAGATGAGTCTGCTACTGTAATTCTTCTTTAACTTTGAAAATGGATCAGAAAATGCTGGATCATTCACAATAAAATAAGGTGGTTTTTTTCCTCTTTGGCTATCCTTGAATTTTGCATACAAAGGGTTTTAAAGTATGTATCAGTTTTTTAAAACCTGATGTTTGTATAACTAAAATGACATATTCCTTTTTATTCAGGCTGCTCCAAATCTGCAATATTTAAGCACAAGCTCAATTATAAAAACATTTATAAGTGTAGATTTTTTAAGTTGAATTCCTCATACATAATTCAGCTTCATTTTAAAAGGCATGTAAAAATTAGCCATTAGGCTTGATGTTCATTAGACTTGTATAGGTGATTATGTACATATGCTTGCAAAGTGTATGCTCTGCCATTGAGTGATGACTCTTATGGAATGTAACTTGTCTGCCTGAGAGTTAAACTAGATTTTTTTTGGAGAACACAAGACAAAGTAGGTCTGCTGCAGGATCCAGATATTGTGCATGGGTGTTCAAGATCCAGGCATACTTCAGGACTCAGATTCTGTGGGTAATTGGCTTTTTGGGTAATGTTTTCCAGAAAAGAAAAGAAAAATAGAACTGTTTGATTCAGCTTAATTCTGAATGGTGATTCAGAAGGCAGTCTGATTTGTTTCAGACTGATTTCTTGAATTTAATCATTCAGTTAAGAACCAAAACTCCCATTGATTATAATGGGAAATCAGTAAACATTTCTGTATTCATTTCTATTTGACATAATTCAATTTAAAGGAATGGAAGTAACTTATTAGGCGTATAAGCCTGCCCAAGTATACACAAACAGCTGCAGGTGTTTTGTTAGAGAATTATTTATTTAAGAAGGGATCTGCTGATAAACTATTTCTTGGCAGAATTGCATGAAACGTGTTACAAAGGTGACACCTCTGATAGGCTCAAGCTTGCTAATTTGTAGATTTTAAGTTTGGAGAGCTTGATATAACTACAAAAGTAACATTTGGGAGTTTCTAAAAAAGGTACATTATCTCCTTAATTTTCTTTAAAAATACTTCTGATAGAAATTCTCAAGAAAATTGTCATGAAAATTTCAGAAAGGTAGCAGCAGCTGTGCTGATAAAAACCCTTCATTTTGCTTCCCTTCTACCCTTTTTGGGGATTTTGGGAGGGTTGTATGAAAATGGAAACATAATAGACATGTCCCACGGCATAAAAACTGTACTATTTCAGAAAAATAAGGGATGTGTCTATGACATAATGATGAATAAAAAGCAATTTAAGTTTGTTTTTTTTAAACTGGAGTTATCATTGAAGTCACAAAAACTGCAACTGAGTGTGTGGATGGGTGCTCAGCAAACAGTGGAAGAGGCAGAAGGCTTGGACATACAATATGGCATTTTCCAAACAAACAGCAAATATTACACTGTCCCAAATCTCTCCAGGACTAACAAATCTGTTCTAATATTTATGTTTTAGAAAAGAAAAATAGCAAAGAGCACTGCAGCTGAAGAGCCTGGTACAGTATAGAAATTGAAGTAATAGAGCTGCCTCTTTCCCTTCCTCATCTGTACTTTGAAGTTCTCCTTATATTTCTCCCCAAACACTCAGTGTATCATTTTTTGCAAACAGACCGGCTCTGGATCCCTATGAGTCTCTGAAACAGACATGTACACAACCTCAGAAGAGGTCAGATCCTTTGCTCGGGAGGAGCATTGCTTTGATTTGAACCTCCCCTGGATATGTCTGAATCAGGCTGATTCGATTTAGGATTCTGTTGATTTTGAGTATATCTCAGTTTTCACCATTAATTGAAGCGGAACATAAACATTTGACAAAAAGTTAATGAATTTAGATTTCCATAGTTAAATGGATTAAAACATGTGTGGGGGGAGGACCGCAGTTCCAGAATAACATGTTGCTAGAATATTTTCTCTATTATATAAGATAGATTTATGCTGATGGATTTTTTTTAAAACCTGTTAAGTATGTCTTTTCTAGTTCTCGTCCCACTTCATATATTTTCTTTACTTGTAATAAGTTACATAAAATGTGTTTCATATGCTTGAAGCTATTTAAAATAGTATATAGTCCTTTAAACAATGGCTTGTATTTTAATTTCATGCTTTTCTTTTTATGTTCCTAAAGATGTCAAAGGCAGACTTAACAGACTCTCACAGAAAAATGCTCGTTACCTCAGGCATTCGTGGCAGTATTGCAGAATGCAAAGTCCCACATACACGAATAGATGATGGAGCAGCTATTCAGGTTTGTAATTCTGTATCCTTGTGAAATTTTGTTGTAACTTTTAAGTATGATATTATAATAAAGAGATAATGGTTTAGTTTATTTAGTTTCTTTGGAAAAAAGTTTAAAACCATAGTATGGAAGTATCTAAAGTCATGAACAAATTATTGAATTCTCCAGAAATCATCAGTCTGAAAATTAAACAAAATGAAATACATTTTGGACAAGCTTAAGTTACCATATTTAGAACATGTTTTTCAAAGTATTTGTGTAGACTACTTCTCTGTACTCAGAGAAATTAAACCAACCTGGCACACAATCAGATAGACTGCAGCTAAAAAATTGTTCTAGGGATTTTTCCCCCATTGCAGCTATGATTCAGTTTCAGAAGACAAGCTACTCTATGTTTAATAGAAGTGGCTTAAAACCAGCATGTTTTATTCAAACACAAGGATGATAGTTGTAATTTTGATAATTTATTCAAGATAGCAAAGCTGACCACATAACTTGCTCAAGGAGACAACAGAAACGAGATTTATTTTTAGTTGTGTTGTAACGCACACACACCTTTTACACAAAATTAGATTTTACTACGGCAGGCATCCCAGGAAGACAGAAGATTAATTTTGGGTCTGCATTTCTGAAGCACCGTGTTAGCTTTAAGGGAGGATGAAGTAAGAAGAGGATTGTAATTTCAAAAGCAGGGAAAAGAAAAATGATGGTGTGTGTGTGAGGGGAGGGGGGGAAGCCTAGCCTTTTTAAAAAAGACTCTTTCTGAAAATCAGAGAAGGGGGAGAAACAATCCAAAGCTGTAAGGATGGGCATTGAGCTGGGACTCAGAATACTGGACAACTGAGTTTTGCAGAAAAAAAGGAACTGATTATGAAGAGTGAACATAACTTAAAGGAGATTTACAGGAAAAAGACTATTGCTCAGGAAGCTCAGTGGTTCAGAAAGCTATTGTGCCAAAGAGTATACCTGGGAAGATAATTTCTGTGAATGCTTAAAAACTAGAGAAATGGAGACTGCTTAACAAAAGGGAGGCATTTGTACTTGCAGTGTGATATGCAGTACTTCTTGAAAAAGCCATTTAGAAATTCAGGGGTCTCCATAGCCAATTCTTTGATTAGATTAGAATGAAAGGAAAGGATCTGGGTAGTGAATGGGACTCCTCCAACAGAAAAATTTGTCCTAGTTAGCAATGTTTGTTATAACTAAACATCATAGATAAAATAGAACCTTTTATGAAGGCAAACGTACAATTGGTGATGGAATTTTGTTCTCTAGCAATGCTGTTATCACAAAGTCTGATTTTTCTAGTTGCATTTTTTATATTGTTACTCCTGTCCCATAATGCTCTTAGTTAGCTAGGGCTAAAGGTCAGCCTGTCAAATATTTCTGGATTAAAAAAGGCAAGTTGCTCATGCAGCCCAGGCCATTTGTACAGTGAAGTTAGAAGTAAAGAAGCTGTATTTATATCCATATTTTTAAAAAAACAATGTGGTAAGAAAAATGGCATTAGATTTAAAGGAATGTAAATTAGAATGGATTACCTTAAACACCCCAAGAGGCATTAAACTGGAAACAGAGGGAGCTGCTTATAGTAAGGCTTTAGAAAAAATGAGGAATTCGAATTATTTTCCTTTTCTCATTCATTCATTTCTGTTTGTCCCTTCCATTGCCCTGTACTTTGTTTTTCTTAATGCATAAAACATCATCTACATGTAATTGTGCATATTTATCATCTCCCTAATACACATTTGCTGATTTTTTGAAACAAAACTCACTTTTTAATATCTTTCTTTTCTATTTTGTTCTCTTTACCATTTCTTTACTGCTGTTATTCTCTTCTATTTCTGCAGCAAATTTATTCTTTTGGAGGGAAATTAGGACAGGGCAGCTTTGGTGTAGTGATTGAAGTAACACACAAAGAAACAGGCATAAAGTGGGCAATGAAGAAAGTGAACCGGGAAAAGGTAAGCATTGTTTGTAATAGATTAAGAGTTTTTTACCTTCTTGGCAATGATTACCTTATTTTAACATCTCATTTGAATAGCCATACTATAATTATGAGCCTTAAGCCTCTACTGTTATTGGGGAATATATTGATTGCTGTGTACTTACTATTTCTTTAACTTTTTATGGGAGACATAATAATGTTAATTTGTTTTGGCTGTCACTATGGGACTGCAGATATGTCAAATGCATTAAAAGGTTTCAGACTGCAGCATAGCTTATTGTACAAATCAAGGTATTTCATTACAATAAATGTTGTGATAAAAGACTGCTTTTAAAAACTTTAATAAGTGATATTGGCAATATCAAATATGTGATGATCAAATTACGAAGTATGTGTGTCCAACTCATATTGAGTTAAGCACTTTCAAAGAGGATCATGTAGGACATATGAGATTAAATCCTTAAATTTTTAACCAGCAAATATCACTAGGAATGGATATCATATTTAAAAAAAATAAAATGAATTGAGGACTTTCAAAGGAAAAACAATAATGAGAGCAATGAGCTTTAACAATTGATTTAAAGATTTTTAATGAAAATTGGCAATTACAAAGCTAACCAATCATAGATACTAATAGTACTAGCAAGTGTATGTAGATGTGACTTAGAAAAGACAGAAGCAAATATGTTATTTGCTGTTCTGGCAAAAATTGAATATCAAGCTTAATATGGGAACAGTAAATGGACATGAATGAAATTTAATTAATTTTAGGGACATCATTTTGTAAATGTGGGTGGTTTTTTTGGATTGGATGATTTAAGAGGACGTATCTTAGGTGTTTTAATCTTTGTTTAAAAGATAACACTTAGATATGGGGGATGGGGAGGAAAGAATTTCTGATGGGTAAGGGAACAGTTAGTAAGAAGACAGTAAAAAGGAATATTTCTCCCTTTTTTCTGCATGGTTTGAGAGACTGTATGCAGCATAAGGAGAAGAAAGGTTCATATTTCTTTTTCTTCCTCAAAATTTAGTAGTTTCTTGACTTCTGTTTTTTCCTCTTCCCAGATTAATAGCTATAGGAAAAACAATAGACTGAATCTTTCATTAGAATCTTTAAAGCATTAAGAATAGCCATTCAGGAAAAAATGGATCTTCTCACCTTTTCTATCTTGGTATCATTAATAGTGAGTAGGTAGGAAGATTTCATTAATATATGGAGGTACAGTACTTCCCAGATTATGTGAGTTCTGATGAATTCACTCATTTAACTCTCTCTCTCTCTCTCTCTCTCTCTCTCTATATATATATATATGTGTGTGTGTGTGTGTGTGTGTGTAAAGGAGTGCAGTGCATTTAGGAGGTGGGAGCTTTCTGGCATCTTTCATGTGGCAGGCAGCATACTTAGAAGAATCAAAGGAGAGCAGCATAGCTCTGCTGAAAGTGCCTGGCAATGCAGTCCAGAAGTAGCAGGGACTAGGCATAAGGTGGGCATCACATCCTATGTGATGAGAACCAAGTGTATCTAAGTATGTTGGTTCCACCAAACTCTTTCTGTACCCTTATCAGCTAAGGAAATGTTGCCTAGTTTAGATTCCCACATATGCAAAAATTGACTTTCATATGTCTTCCAATAATGTGAAAGTTATGTAACTTTGAGAAGCGGCTATAAACAGAATCTCTTTCTAATCAGATAGTTCCTTAGAAAGCCATGCCTAAGGTGGTCAACACTGGTCAAGTGATATGGGAAACAAGATCAGGCAGAAGAGAGTACAGTAGCAGGGTTAGCTGTAAGGTGATAATGCCATATTTACACAAAGAGAAAACAACAAATCGGGGAGCTTCACAAAATATTGTTTGTTTGATTATGTGGCATCAAATTGTTGTTGACTATTAGCAACTGCAGAGATAGATTTTCTTCATGATGATCTCTCCCTAACCTGGTCTTCCAATGGTGCACTCATTGCCACTGTAACTGAGTCTATCCACCTTGCTGTTCATCATCCTCTTCTCCTCTTCCCTCCATCACAAAATAAAGCATGAAATAGGCATTTAGGTGATTTTTTTGCAGACAGGGAGGATTCTGGGCAGTGATGGACATCTATATGGAACCTTTAGTGTTTTGTTGCTCCAACCAAACATCCTGTTGTACAAAGCTTGGCCATGCTGCTTTTTGTTTAGGCTCCTGCAGTGTTTGATAGTTTCTATAGCCTCAATTTTAAGCTGCTTGTGATAGAAATATATTTAAAAGAACAAACAAAAAATAAGCAAATTTAGCATTGTTTGTAAAAAAAAACAACAACTTTTCTCACATTAAGGCTGGGAGTTCTGCTGTAAAGCTTCTTGAACGAGAAGTAAGCATTCTGAAAAGAGTAAACCACGAGCATATAATACATCTTGAAGAAGTGTTTGAGACGCCAAAGGTAAGATTTCATAAATTTAACTCCCAGGGTGCAGTTAACATTAAGTGGAAAACAGGATATAATGATGGCAGATGGGTATGTTATAATTCAGTTGCTGCTGAATTCATATAAAATAGTATTAACCCTTCCCCAACCATGTTCTCACAGTTGGTATCAAAACTTTCTTCTCTATTATCTAATCCTATTTATTTTTTCCTCTCTTTGGTTATATATCTGTTTCAGGTTTGCAGCATTCAGATACCTTTTTCTCTGAATGGGTGTGAGATAAGCTTGTATATTCTGAAATGCATTTGGTTTTTTGCCAATTCAGATGCAGATGAATGTCAGATTATTCTTACATTAGTGCATTGATAACCATGGGGTGGTGGTGGTAAAAAATGGCGAGATGGCAGTTGTAGCTGAGTGAGTGAAGCCCTGTCCCTTTATATGTGCATCAACATTACACATATGTAAAAAAGAATAGGGCTTTGATTGTGCTGCTATGACTACCACCTTGCCTTTTTGACCTGTAGACCCTGGTGATTGTTGGCCATAATCCAGTACTTGTTTCCATTTGGATTGGTTCTAAATGCCACTATCTAATCTGACTCTCAATGTCTTATAAATAAAATGGACACAATAATAAAATAACAAATACAGCACAATCCCCCCATCCAAAAAAAAAGACATAAAACACACTATCCATCCACCTAGCATCACAACCCAAACTTCTTCCAGAAGAACTCAGTCTTCAGCTTCTTTTGGAAGGTGATCAGGGTTGGGGCTAACCTAACCTCAAGTGGGAGGCCATCTCAAAAGGCCAGCACTGCCACTGGAAAACACGCCTTCCCCCTTGGCCTCCTGAAAATTGGGAACAATCAGCTGCCTCTCCTGGCACAATTGCAAATTCCAGTGAGGAGTTGCATTCCTATAAATAACCTGGAACCAAGCCATAAGTGTTAACGCCGGCACTTTGAATTGCACCTGAAAGCTGATGTAGGGCTTGAAATACTGGCATCACATAATCCCAACAGTGACTGCTAGTGAGCATCTGGCTCTGCGTTTTGCACCAATTGAAGCAGTTAACTGAAGTTTTTAAAGGCAGTCCCATGTAAAGCACTTTGCTGCTAGACAAGTGGTGATGCTAGCGTGAGCCACTGTAGCAAAATTCTCTCACTGTAGATCCAGCTACAGTTAGTGCACCAGCTGAAGCTAGGCAACCCCCCCCCCCCGCCCAGCCATGACGTCCACCTGCTTAAGCAGGGTTCTAGGCCCCCCAAGCTGTGGTCTTGCTCCTTCAGATGTAGTGCTTCTACATTGAGAGTCATCAGTGGGGCCAAAAGAGTATAGGATATAGTATAGTAACATTGTAAGTATTGGGTGAAAGCTGTCACTCATGCTGAAGTTTCAGTATTAAGTTTGGAGCCATCAAGAGTTTGGGAACATGCTAGATAATTATTTGGAAAAACTATCCATTAAAGTAACTCCCACGTTACCTCTTCAGTTCAGTACTATGTAAGCTCAGATGGTGGTACATACACAGACATGGATATATTCTTTATTAATGTCAGCGGGTATATCTTGTAATGGAGTTATGTGAAGATGGAGAACTTAAAGAAATTCTTCAAAGAAAAGGTCAATTTACAGAGAATGAGACTCGGCATATAATCCAAAGTCTTGCATCAGCAATTGCTTATCTCCATAAGAAAGGTAAGAATGTTCATTCTGTACTGTATTTAGCAATTGCAATTTTCCTATTATCATTGTACTTTTAGCTGAAAATCATTTTTCTAATTATTTTGTTTAGTATAGTATGTAAGTCAATAAATAGTTTGTTCAAAGGTAGTAAGGAAACAGAAGTAGAATATTTTTAATAACCCTTACTATTATATCTTCATTTCTATGGATATAAGCTCTGGTCCAGAAAGTTGTTCAATAGGATTTGCACATAGATGGATACCTCTTTTCAGAAACAGTACCTCCATTTCATCACCTCCTGGATTAGAGCTTCAGAAAAGACCTGCAATGCAACAAGAACTACTACTGGAAAGCCAAAGAAAACATACAGAAATAAAACATGGAATCCCTTACATGCGGCTTTGCCTTTCACCCAATTCATCTTAATATTGTATAAAACATTTGACAAAATATCCTTTTCCTATATCGTGACATTATAGACTGATACAGAAATACCAGTGAGATTAGCAATGAAAGTGCCATTTCCAGAAATAATTGCATCCACTTCACAGCATACTTAATCATGTTTGGGCTTTTCATTCTTATCAGTGTGAATTTGGGGAAAGGTTCATATGGATTCTGATTCTGGTTAATGTTAACATGATCAATGTGAGTATTTGTGTGTGGCTTAATCTTGATTAAAAGAATTGGGAAGATATGCTTTAGAGAGAGAAGGGCCATGAGAAGAGACTACAGTATATGTTTCCAAGATTACCTCCTAATTTGTTCACCTCAGTTTTGAATACACAGTTGCTAGGACAATGGTAATTCTTATTTGATCCATACAGTAATGTTTTGTTCATTAATATTTTTAGAACTATAGGGTTCAATGGATACTATCTCATACCTTCCTTGGGTCCTGTCATAAAGCTTTCCTCCATCCTCTTTGGTGGGAAACATGGAATTGGAACCTTTTACTTAATGGATGCTGGTGAATCATCACCAGCTTCTTGTTCTCCTTTTGCTAGGTGATGCAGTACGGAGAATTTGGGCCCCATCTTCAGCATTTGGTCATTCATTCTCCCTCTAGTCATTAAGATATAGGTCATTAGAGAGAGGTTGAATGAGAGTATAGAGAATTAGCTCACACTGTTTCAGACAGGGTCATGGAGCCCCATCTTTTCCACTAGGATGTTCAGAGAAAGAGACACACATACATATGTGACACAATACTATTGTCAAATTTGTTATAATTTTTCAAAGAAAAAATCTTAAGCAAATGATAGAAAACAGGAAATGGGCAGTCCAGGGTTCAGCTATGAATAGAAGCTGAAGTAGTGGTGAGATGGAACTGAGTAGGAAATATGTGCTCATCTCAACTTTTTTTTATTTTTTGTGTTCCTGAACATAGAAAGCAAACTGAGTATTTTTATTTGAAAATACTAATTTTATACATTGGTGCTTTTAAAATAGTCATGTGACATGTTCTTTAATGTGATAAAATATATGCAGGCTTCTCTTTCATTTTATTTGAAGAACAGATCTAAGTTTGACCGAGGCTTGGAATGTACAAACGCTGTTCTTTTTTATAAAAGAAAGAATAGCATCTGCTTGTATGCATTAATGTAGAATGAAATGCACTGAAAGTGTATTTCATAAATTACTCAGTCAAAAGGGTTTTAAAACATTTCTGTCAGAATATTTTTCAATGCATTTGATAAATAACACTTTTACTTTTTGTTCTCCATCTTGACAGATATAGTTCATAGAGATTTGAAACTGGAAAACATTTTAGTTAAAAGCAGTGACATTGATGAACAAAATGAAATGAAATTAAATATAAAGGTAAGAAATGGTAATACTTCACTTTATACACTACTTTTGTTGTGTTGTTTTTTTCCAGATACAGGTATCAAAAGTCAGTTTTCCTAGTGAATGCCTATTAGTAGCTTTTAAACTGAAGTGTAATGGTATAATCAAGCCAAAAAATAAGGTTCTGACATAGGAACAATTGACAAGAATGTGGGAGTCAAGTGCCACTGGTAAAACTTCTTATTGAACAAAGAACAGTATAGTTATAGGTCATTTGTAAAGAAATGTTTTTAAAAGTATACTTTATTCTTTTTTGTTCACTTTTTAGATAGAATTTTAAACTGTTAGCAAATGTAAGCCTGGAGAGCCATGATTAGTATGAATTATGCATATTGGCAGTTTAATTTAAACATTTTAATAATTTTGAAAAGTATAGTTTTTACATCCCAACTACTTTCTACTTTATGGACTTTGGATGAGTATTTACTGCCAAAATGCATTAACTGACTCAAGAACTTACACTTATTTATTTATAAAGAAATAATTGGCCTTTGATAAATATAATTACAAAATGCTTACTATTTTTATAGTTGCTTTAAAATGGCTGGGAGGATTTAATAAAATGTCTATAATGATATCTAACAGTAAGGTACATTTTGTGGCAAGTAAAGCCACACATTATGATCAAGTGTATTTTATCTCCATGAGTGTTCTGCATGAATCAAGGCTTCTCTTAGGGCAAATTCATACTTCTCTTCATGCCTTTTGATTCTGCATATCCTCCTGCTTGCATTTCTGGGGAGAAATGTATGATCATTCTTGGGTTTGAGGAAAGGCATGTTTGTGTGCTAAGGCAGACTGTTGTGTTTTCTCTTGCTCTAGCACAGTCTTGACTGTGTGCTGAGACTGTGTGGCCTTGCTGTGCTCTTTTAGCGTTAGCTTTCCTGGACAGTCCTGATGAAAACTCTTAGAAGAAATGATGCTACAGAGAAAGCACAGACACCTAAAGATATAATCATGTAACAAAAGTAGCTGAGATTTTCAAAAATATGCTGTCAGTATTAGTTCCTTAGTGTTATTTTTCTTCTATTGTATAGGACTTTGGCATAACCCTGTTCTTTGTTTGCCAGCAATAGCTGAATGCAACATATTGCAGGCAGAGTTATCCAGCAGGAGTGCCTCCTTTGCATCAGGACATATAGTTCTTGAGTCCAGTGTAGCAGGCAGTTTCCTGAAGATGCAGAAATAAGCTCTGTGTACAGGGAAGCAGGGACCACAGACTACCTTAGCCAGGCACTGAGACAGGAAGAGAAAAAAGGGAAGAGATAGTAAGTTGGACAAGCCTACTTCCCTCTTCTCCTTTCTGCCTCCATCCACACAATAGCCCTTTCAAGGGAGGTAGTATTGAGCAATGGATAGACATTTCTTTTGCCACATAATATCCCTGGAAAGAAAATGGAAGCAATATCACTTCCCTGCAAAGTTGAAGACACGATTTGTGGTGCAACAGTAATAAAGGCGGCAGTTCCACTGCTAGGCTGCTTTAGTTTTCATTAAGTAAGTAAAATGACCGCTGGTGAGTTCATGGATGTCCCTGTTACTTTTTTGGCAATGTTAAAGAATTGGTTGTCACTGTCTTCTTCCTGGATACTTTTTGACTTCCCAGTCTTGCCTACAGCCCTGGGATTTCCTGGTGATCTCTTGTCCAAGCGCTACCCATGTCTGCCTTTGCTTAGCCTTTTTGAGATCAGCCAGAGTCTATTAGGTGCTTCTACCTACTATGATAAAACAAGAAAACAAAGGGAAAAATAACACCCCCCTCCCCAAAGTAGGAATATAAAACAAATTTGCTGCAGAGTTCTACAGAAGCAATATATGCCATTGCAGTCTGCTACCATTTATCATCTTCTGGTCACAAAAAAAAAATGTATATATGTATATGTGTGTGTGTATGTGTGTGTATACACACATGCACACACACGCTTGCAAAAAAGTGATGTTGCAAAAATTTCCATTGTGGACATTTATAGTTTGAAATATGCATTAAGGAAATAAATGTTAAACCTTTATATGCTAAGGAAAATAGCATATGAAACTCTGCATCAAGGCAAGTTGTGAAGGAGAAGTGTGTATGGATTTTTGTTATGGATTTTTAAAAATGTAGAAAACCAAGATGGAGTGGAATAATGCATATAACTACTGCAGACACTATGACTGGCATGTATATGACTGACACATGATTGACACTTTTTACCTCATTATGTCCTTTATGTCTAAAATCAAACATACAGAAAAAGGACATTTCTTTGGCAGTCCTTGAAACACAGGCTGTAAGGATCCTTGGCTACTTGGATTCCCTGAAGAAAAATATTCTCCAGCCCCCCTCCTTTTTCCCTCTTTCTTGATTGTATACAGAATGCACACAAATAAAATGTATGAAATGCTCCCCAAATTGAAATATTCATTTAGTTCCTGAATGTCTTTTACTTCTGTTTTAGCTTCTACTCAGTTCTAGTATCTTCTATATCACATACTGCCTTTGGACCCTTAAATATAATGTAATTATAATTATCTGTCTTTTAAAGGATGTTAATGCAGGTACTGCATTTGTTTTTCCTGAGTCTCTTGAATGCCCACCTTACTTTTATGTATGCACAAATGCTAATGCAATTTGCAAAATAAGGTTAAATTGGGAATATTTATGGAAGGCCTGATGCAATTTCTGCTTAATGTGCATTATTATAGGAAATCATTTGAGAATTTTTTTTTGCTCTCCCAACGTGGTTTTGCTCTGAATATTGAAATCTTAAGAGAAATAAAAAGCTACATCTACATATCAGCAAGGAAAAAACTGAGTTATGTTTCTTATAGGTAACTGATTTTGGTTTAGCTGTTCAAAAGATGGGAGGTAGTGAAAGCATGTTCCAGTCTACCTGTGGGACTCCTATCTATATGGGTAAGTCTAGTGCTTCATATAATATTTCCATTAAATCTGAACTGATGAAAGAATAGCATTATAATGAATTAAAGTTTTGTAACTATCAATACATATGTCGGAATATGTTAATATTAGGAGGCTATTAATTTATATATGTACAATTATAGCCTTGCTCATGGCTTACAGATACATTATTACAATAATAAGTTTGAAGCTATGCAACTGTTGGTAGTTATAAGTATATTTTTACCAACAGAAAGCTTCTTCAAATAGGGCTGAGTAAGCTTTTTAGAATGGAAACAATGATCTTGAAAGAATAAAAGTTTGCTTCTGGTATTAACATTCAGAAGCATGCTTGTTACAGAAGGCTTTCCTATTCCTTTTTTTCCTTCTGCATCTTTGGGAGACCTGGAGTCAGAAGATCTGAGATAGCATGGTAAAGAATGAAGTGGCTAACAGTTGGTAGTGGCTGCTTGTGTAAATAGTGTCACAGTTCATATGAACAGACTTTGCATAATAGTGGGCAAGACCACATTATGACAACATAGGTCTAGCTGTCCTTTTTTTTTTTTTTTGCTGGAGATAAAACAGAGGAGAGCAGGAGTTTGCAATGAGCGAAGCAAAATGCCTTGTTGCATCAATTGATTTTTACTTGCACAGACATTTGTATTCCATTTTCATAAACCTGCCTGCAATGTTTGATTCAGTTCAACGGGATTGCAAATTGTTAACATTGTTCCACATTGGTTTGAGTAGGCATAGTCTTTGAGTTCTTAGAACGTTGCTTGCAAATACAATATGAGGAATGAAGTTGAATTTAAAGGACAAGCTGACTAATTCTATTCCATTTTAATAGGATATTTGTAAAGACTGTCAATTAGCACCCCACTTATTCAATCTCTCTATGAATAATAATGTTTCCTCAGTCTTATTCATAAAATAGTGACCATGAAGCTCTCTGTTTTACCTGACTTCAAAAAGAAAAAATATTAAAAACAAATAGGAAATCTGTAAAAGTATCTTTAGGTCCTACGACGTTTACACTTGGATGACAGAAAGCATATTTGAGGACTAGTTTCATTTTGGAAAATTCCTTTTCTGAGACTAGCCATGTCCACCATGGCTTCCATTTTGAGCGTGTGCCCATTATATAGTCTCAACACTCAAGATGAGCCCTCAACACAAAACAATTACTTACTCCCGCTCTGACATTCAGTGTCTGATGTCAATATGCATTGCATATTAGATGCAATATGCGGTAATACTTTAAAAATATTATGATTACTAATTTGCTGATTTTTATTAGTCATTTTAGAAACTTAGCTGAAAATGGGATGTGACTGTTCTTTAGGTGCTTTTACTTTCTCACTGTCTGCATTTATCAAATCAAGGAATGGATATAAAGCTACATCTGTGATTAGACAAGCTATAAGTTGGACTGAGCATTTGCAGCATGCTGGTCCTATGCCTTGAAAGTAAATGTAGTAAATGTTCATATGAACAAGTGCTAACACAATCCGTTGTCCATGCTCTTGCTGAACTAGTGCCTATAATGAGATTTTTGGATAACAGCTTACATATTTCTATGAAAAAACCAAGTATTACTATATCTGCATTGATGGCTAGAAAAATTAGGATTTAGTGACACTGAATGAAGATTTTTATTATGGAGATTTTCTGTTTTACAAGTAAATGTTGTGATAGTCATTTTTGTGTTTGTCTTTTGTTTGGTAGTCTGTATTTTAAGCTGTGTTATATTAGCTTGGAGTAGAACTAGGATTTGATTGTACTTGTGGCATATTGGCCAAAATTAGTCAGAATGGAATAGCACTATCCCTACTGTTAGCAGAGAATGCTACATCAGGCCTGGGTATGGCTAAGGTTGGTTATTTAGTCTGTGCCTTCTCTATCTTACTAAAAACTGTTATGTGAAAACTTCAGTTGACCCAAGCCTTGATGGGTGGCAAAGGTCAATATCTATGGGCCCATCTGGTGATGAGCATGGCATATGGAGATGGTGATTTGGAATGTAAGAGAAGTAAATGGCAAAGAGCATGAGTTAATGAATGAAATTAAAAAAGATTATATGTTTGTCAGAAAGTATAAGCTGGTGTTAAGTAGGTTGGTATGTGTATGAAAATAGGAATCCATAGATTAATGATAGTTGCAAGTGACACTTTAGTAAATGGTGATAAAGGAAGACATCGAAATGAAAATTCTGCAAAATTCTACATTTATGCAATCCAGGGGTAAATTACTGTATTTTGTTAGTTACATGATATCAGCACTTTGAGGTAGGTCAGGCCAGGAAGATACCCAAGGACTAGTTGAACTCTATTGTTGTAAGATATACAACAGTATCTTGAAAGCCTAACAGAGTTTCCCTATGCTCCCTTTTATATCAAACAGAATCAACATGGGGTTATTTCCTGTTTTGTCCAGAACAGAATATTATGATTACTAATTTTGAAAGTAGTTAGGATCTTCAACTGTAGTGAAGGTTGGATTAAGATAATTTCTTATTCCAAAACTGGTAATCATAGATACAGGAAAGTGTGACTACATGCTTCCTAGATAGCTTAATCACATCCCACAAGGGGAAATGCTCATGCATATCTTTGCTTAAGCTAAGTTATACCCATTTGAATTAGGTCAGTGGAGTGCTGGGTATATTTACACATTTTCTGAACATAAGATGTTTATAAAACAAACATATGAAGCAAATTAGCCCAGTCAGAAGATTTTTGGGAAGATTGTTTTTTTCAGTGCATGTTGTACTATTTGGGATTTGCATGAATATATTAGGGGAAGAAGCCTTTCTGCTTTAAAACTGGTATATAAATCTATGTATTTGATTTTCAAATGGAAATGTATTTGGTATTGTGAAGGATTTGAAGTCAAAATTTTGGAATAGTGTTTTCACAATTTATAAATAGAAGGAACACCAGCAACAAAATTAGTCACAGTTACCATAATTCCTAAACGATCAAAGTGAGGATATATTGGCATGGATTGTTTAGGGCTATACATGATTAATATCAACATCTGCTTCTTTTTTTTTTAGGGCGAACAAAGTATATCTCATCCATACTGCTTTCTTCTAAGCAGTTAAAAGTATCTGTATGTTTTATTAATTTTTTTTTCTTTGTTGGCAGCTCCAGAAGTGATAAGTGCACATGACTATAGCCAACAATGTGATGTCTGGAGCATAGGTGTTATTATGTATATGCTGTAAGTAGTTTATATACAGTAAAAATATCATTCTTAAAGAAGGCAATATTTGTCAATTATTGCTTGACTGGTGTTTTTCATTGGTTAAATTGTCTTTGCTGAGTCCTTTCTAAAAGAAATTATTAACCTCAGCTCTTAATAGTCTCAAGTAAGTATTCTCTGAATCACAGCTGAGAATGTATATATATAAACTGATGCAACGAATCAGAATATTCTTGACTTTTTCTGGATAGAAATAAGGATTTGTGGGCATATAGCTTTTCTTTCTGTGCTGGTTACATTTGATAAAATGGAGACTATTTGCCAGAAGTGTGGCTGCTGAAAGCATTTGTTTAAAGTGGGTGTTCACTGTACTACATGCATCTTTATTCTAGGGTAGAGCCAGATGTAAGTCATGCTTCATGTCAACCCATTGAAAATGGTTGTGTTAACTTAAATCCCACTGATTACAATGGATCTTTTTTTAATGTGACCAAATCTGGATTCAAGCTACTATCTATAATATTTATAAACAGTTCTGCTATATAGATCCTGGGTTACTGTTTTATTCAGTTATTCATAAATAAGAAAGGGTAATATTTTAATTGAACAAACAAAATCCAAAGTGTTTTATGCAGTAAACTTGAACAGTAGAAAACTTCTAATCCTTAATTTTTGTATTTAAATTTGAATTAAACTAGTCCAAATTGTAACAAACAGCTGATGAGGAAAAAGACCATGATGAGACATAACAGTGTTCTTTCCTATACTAAACTTGATTAGACTGCTCTTCTTATTTGAGACTTTGGTAGTCAGTATTGGTAACTGAGAAGAGATCAATCAAGTAGAAAGAACAAACTTCTTCCCAATAAAGCTAATACTTTCCCAATAGTTATTCTTCCAATTTATCCAAAATAGTTCTTCTGCATAGTTTTATTGCAGTTTTATTGCTTTTTTAAAAAATTGTGGCTCATGGTGTGTTCTGAAACTTTAATACTGAGGCAGTACCAATTTTATGATCATAGTTTATAGTATTAATGTTGTTGTGCCATCTTTGTACAATATAGCATAGCTGAATGTATTATACATTGGATTGGGGTAATTTGATTGGTCAGTAAGAATTTCATGCTGCTTCTGCAATCTGTACAATTCACAGACCTTGTAAAACAAAGAGCACTGAATTGTGTTGATTTTAGTCACAGTTCAGGAGTCTTAACATTATACTTTAATTACATGTAAATATTTTAAATTGGCATTGTAGAATCACAATAGTATTGTAACAATGTTACTTTATATTGCCCCTCTTCCAAATGACAGTTAAAAAAATCAAGCATAGTAAGAATTAATAGAATATACATTCCTTTTATTCTGTTTGGAAGATATATTAAAAGATACATAAAGTATTCTTTAATTTTCATACAGTTTTTATAAGCAACTCACTCTATCATTGTTAGATGGTCTTTTTAGCTATTCTTGCTAAGTGAATGTTTAATGTTGCCATTGCTAACTAATGTGCCTAGTAGTTTTTAATGTATCTGTATTAACCCATTAGCTGCTGAACCAATTGCAGTAATAGAGACGGCGTACTTTCTCTTAACAGGCATATCTGTTACACTTGGCTTGACCTTGTTATCCCTAGAAAATCCAATCTTTCAAATACAATATTCATTTTTCAATGAAATGTTGAGTTTCATTGGATGTTATTGTGTAGTAGGATAGGGTCTCTATGGTGTCTTTTATTGTAATGTAGTTGCAATTTATGGTCCATCTCTATTTTAACATAGACTAGTAAAACAAGAGACAATTATCTTTTTATTGAGTTCCTAGTGGGTTGAGTTTGGCATGCCCTCATGGATCACAAGTTTTACAGGGATAAATTAGCAATATCTCTGGTCAGTATTTTTATCACTGCATTCTGAAAAACAGCCATACTTCCAAATAGGAACATTTTGGGGAATGCTGAAATACATCTATTTCCTATTAGTTTTTGATAATGCTTCTCAAAATGTTTTGTTATTAATTTACTTTTTAATTTCTAACTGTGTCTCAGTTACCTTTGTTTGTACTTCAACAATATTATCATGGAGTTAAATTGGATTGATTGCATAATGTAAGAATGTTTTTTCCATTCACTGTGAGCCCTACTTGACTGGGATCATCTGTCTGACTGATTCAGGAAGTGTTGCTCTCACTCAGTTTATGTCATTTAATTTTAATGATAATCAGTAAAAATAGGTTGGGTAATATGATGTCACATTTTACAACATGATTTTCCACTGGTTGGATCACTCATGTGACTAATCCAGAAAAGCAGAAGAAGTCATAACCTACCTTAATATAGTGCAACATTACAAATTATACAAATAAGAACAAGAAGATTAAATAAGCAAATGTCCTAAGAAGAATTTTGTGGAAATATTTTAAAAATCCATTTCCTGAAACAGTTACTTTTAGACTGAAAATTGAGATGGAGTAACATTGAGCACAGCCATACTATGAACAGGTATAGATCATAAATTTGAATTTATCCAGAGAATAGTAGAGAAAGAGAGAGAGATTTGAAAAATAAAAAAATCTTTGAAATGATTAATAAGGTAAAGTAAATTGAAAATAATTACTTTGGGCTTTCCATTAAGGAAAAAAACTGTAAAATTTACAGTTATAATTTTACCTTATAATTTAAAGTGACAGACATTCATCACTGGCAACATTTTTGAAAGCTATTTCTGTGTTTTGAGAAGTGACATAAATAAAAATGCATACTAAATCATACATTCAGTGCTACCTCCAACTTCCTATGAATTGACATCCCTTTGCTCTCATCCTCTGTAACAACCCTCAACCTTCTAGAGCAGAGGTAGAAACGATGCACAAGGAATTGGGAGAGGGAGGATCTGTTGCAATGGCAGATGCTATTCTGTCAGCTTAGGAGTACGATTGGATATTACTCAGTGTCTTTAGTTTTTGAGCTGGTGATTGTAAATACCTATGGATCCTAACATTTTTATTAAAATAAAGATAATTTCTCTTCTAACGATTTTCATGAGCCACATCATTAGACAGGTATTCTCCAATGATAATCTAGTCCATGTTGAACACTCCTGTTAATTAGTGAAGCCCAACGTAGAGCAAGCCTGGATCATAAACTACATGGGAGAACATGATTTCAGTATCAGTAGTCTTTAGCAAGTGTGTAAATATAAGACAAAACCTGAGGAAGAAAAGTATGTTTTGCATTTATTGTTTTAAAACCTTTCTGAACAGAAATACAGATGTAAACTGAGCATACATCCGAGTCCAATATTCAAATACTATAGTACTCCCTCTTAATAGTACCCTAATGTTCCTAATAGGAATTAGTCTCCAAATTTCTTGGAAACAATATTTTTGTATCACATTACTTAGGATTTTTGTTCCATAAGTTCTTGTATTTTTTAAACTCTTCTGGGACTCATCAGAGAAATACTTTGGACTGATGCTTGTTTCAGTAACTTCTAAAACAATCTTGCCTTCTTATGATTATTTCTGAACCAAAGTGATGCTCTCTTCTATTGAAGTGCATCTCCAAACTCTTAACATAATTATTTTCAAACATTCCTAGTAAACCTAGTAGAGAAGCACTAAAACTGAGCACATGAGGAGAGAAGGGAAGGGAAATGAGGAATTCCCTGACTGTAAGAGCTATTAAGCAATAGAACAGCCTGCCTCCTGAAGTTGTGGGTGCTCCATCAGTGGAGGTTTTCAAGAAAAGATTAGACAGCTATTTGTCCAGGATGGTATAAGGATTCCTGCACTGAGCAGGGGGTCAGATTAGATCTCCAAGGTCCCTTCCAACCTTATGATTCTATGAAACTCTGGGAAACTAGCTGAACTGGCTAAGCTCAGGAGACTACAAGTTGGTGAACACAACATATTATATAGGTAGCAAACAGAATAATCATGTTCAATCTATATAACAAAAGCTGCAGATGAATATCAAAACTAAGAGGAACAAAAGAAAGTTTGGTGAACTGAATAAGATCAAGGTTTTAAGGTACAAGGCACTAACTGTTGTCACAAAGATTATTTTCAGCAATCTCACTACCCTGCTCTGTGAGGTTTTCTATTTCAGGTATCTGAGACTTTCATCCTATTCTCAGTGGTTCTCCTGGTGGAAGATGCTGTTACTCTTTAACAGTCTGGTTCCTAATCTGGTCCCTAATCCTCTTCAAAGCTTCAGGGGGCATGCATGATCTACAGTATGCTGTTAGCTTTCTGCTCTTCTACACAGTGACAGCAATGTTCCTGGAAAGTCAAAGTCACTGAAGTGACAATGAGAAAACTGAAATAAGAGTTTCTAGAGATGGAGTTCAGGCTCTGTGCTCAATTGTAGATCCTTAGGGAAGGGAGGTCTTATAGGCTCAGTGTTCTTGCTCTCCTTATAGCTTTTTCCTTCCCGGAGTCCAGACTAATCACAACAAGAAGCTATTTTACAACTGCAACACCCAAAGTAATCCCTCACCTGTTCAGATATCAAGGGAGGACTATAAGCTAATTGTGCATAATCTTAGTGCTCAGATGTTGCCTTATATTAGTCTTCTATTACTATATGGTGCATTATAGCACCTCTGACAGTTAATTTCTACACTAAGTGGACATTCTAATTATCTGACTGCTTGTCTATCTGTCCATCCATCCATCCAGTTGGAAGTATGTCTCAATAAAATCCATAGAATTTATGCCCAGGTATTTAACATTTCTATTTTAAATAATGTATTTGATATTTTTTAATTATGCATGCAGACAGTACTTGGTTTTAATCTTTGTTCAAAAGAATGGATTTCAAAAATCAAGGAAGAATGCCCATTGTTTTCAACAGGAAGGGAGAAATATAGCTCAGTAGAAGGACATATGCTTTACACATTCACAACATCTTAGAATATTTTTGTTTGTTTCTGTAATTAAAACTATTTTGCATTGCAGAGTTGATTGGCCTAAGGCTTTGGAGGTCCAGTATTTGGACAATACAGTATTGGATTAGATCTTGGTATGACATAGAATTAGAGCAAAGTGTTTATGCTGTTGGTGTTGGAGGACATCCCCCTATCTGTTCTTTCATTCCCATCATGTTTTGTGGGGAGTTCTTTTTAGCAACGCCAGTTGTCCCATTTGAAATTCCATTGCTGAATTTCAAATGCAAATGAGAAATGACTGGATCCTCTTCAAAGCTTCAGGGGCATGCATGATCTACAGTTTGCCTATCTATGGTTCAGGGTAAGGAGGTAATATAAGATACAATGTAATTATACAGAATGAAAACTATTACATAAAATATGCTTTGAAATAATGCTCAGATTTTTAATCTAATATTTTATTTTTATTTTATCATATCAATATGTATTTTGGGTAAATGGGTTACAATGGAAACAAAACAGTTAAATCAGAGATCAAAGCCAACAGTGTAAAGTCTTTTTTTTCTACAAGGTTTATTAATAGAGCCTTTTAAAAAGAAAAGAAAATGGAATATCCTCTCTACTCAGTGGAGAGTGCATTCCAGAGTCCAGAACTGGCCACAGAAAACACTGGTTCCCAGCTGCTGGAAACATACAATGGCACCTGTATACAAATCTCCACAGATGATTACGAAAACCCCAGACTGTGGCGCTCTAAGTACATATTAATTGACCCAAAACAAAGTCTAGACATCAAAGCAGGACTTTTTTTTTTTAGCACAAAGATGTTATGTTCTAAATTTGATTGAGCAGTTTAAATCCCCATATCCACATATAGAGTGGGAAAATTTTGTAAGTATCCATTCTGTCAGCCCTCAAGATAGGCTGGATCAGAAAACAGGCTTCTCAAGGACTACTGGAAATCTTTATTGGTGCAACAGAATCTAGAAAACCTGACAGAATCTCTCTCTCCTTTCCTCTCATATCAAAGAGAGTCAAGACACCCCCTTCTGTCTTTCCAGGCTATGCTTATATTTTCATAATGGCTGATTCATACCTTCTTCAAAGCTATCATTATACACTGTCTCTCCCAACTCCAAAGAAATATTCTGATTCATGCTGAAATATCCTACATACTTGAACTCAATTCCTGCCATCTGGTTAGATGCTTGGGAAACATTAAACACTTTTCTTGTTTCTCTAAATGTTTCTGAAGATAGAATTCACTTTGGATCTAAACTTTTCATTGGTTATGAATACTATTTAAGCTGGAGTTGAATCACTGCATCAAGGGATATTTGGTCCAGATATCATGCAGTGTATCATTTCTCTGTATTTGAGAGTTAGGAATTTGGAATAAGCATTTGATGCTTCTCTGCCCATCTTAGCCCCAAATTTTTCACTTTACATTTACTGTTCAACTGAATAAAAAATGCTGCCCTAAACTGAAAAGATACAGTATACACATGAAGCTTTTGGTAGTAAACTAGGGAAAGAGTTAAAGAATTGGAATATAAAGTAGATTTCTTCTTTTATCCCTCCAGATTATCTGGTGAACCACCCTTTATGGCAAGTTCGGAAGAAAAACTTTTTGAAGTTATAAAAAAAGGAGATCTTCATTTTAAACATTCAGTCTGGCAATCAGTCAATAAAGCTGGTAGGTAGATAACTATATTTATTTATTTTATTTATTTATATTTCAAATCTGGACACCACCCATCTCACGAGGAAGTGACTCTGGGCGGTTTACAATAAAAACAACAAATAAATATTAGTTAAAATACAATAAAAATAGTATAAAAATACAATAAAACCAAATACATACATAAATAATAGTATCTTCCAAGGTGCTGGTGATAAAAAATATATTAACATATGGGAGCATCTTCAAGGTGCTAGCCACCCCCAGGATTGGTTGTCCCTTTTCTCGCCCCATGCAAATTGGCAGACCTAGGTCTTGACTGCTTTCTGGAAGGTCAAGAGAATAGGGGCCTGCCTCACCTCTGGGGAAGGGGTATTCCATGGCAGAGAAGGCTCTCCTGGGCCCCGCTAGTTGACATTCTTTTGTCAACACGGTCCGCAGCATGCCCTCTCTGCTTGACCAGGTGGGACGGGTCGATATAATAGGGGTGAGATGGTCCCTCAGGTAACCCAAGTCGCATGCCATGTAGTGCTTTAAAGGAGATAACCAACACCTTGAATTGGACCCGGAAGCAAATGGGGACCCAATGCAGCTCATGCAGCAAAGGCATGACATGCCATTTTCGGGGCACCCAAAATTGCATGTGCGGCTGCACTTTGAACCAACTGTAGCTTCTGGATACTCTTCAAGGGTAGCCCCATGTAGAGTGCATTGCAGTAGTCTATACAGGAGATGACTAGGGCATGACTGACTGACCGGAGGGCCTCCCGATCCAGGGAAGAGTGTAACTGGTGCACAACATGTAGTTGAACAAAGGCCCTCCTGGCCACGACTACCAACTGCTCTTTGAGCAGGAGTTGTGAGTCCAGGAGAACCCCCAGATTACACACTGGGTCTGTTTGGGGTAGTGCCACCCCATCTAGAACCAAAGATGGTAAACTTCTGGATACAGAGGAGGCCCCAACCCACAGCCACTCCATCTTACCAGGATTCAGCCGAAGCGTGTTGTTCCCCATCCAGACCCCCACAGCCTCCAGGAACCATGAAATGGTAGTCATAGCATCACTCAGATCACCTGGGATGGAGATATATAACTGGGTATCATCTGCATATTGATACCTCATCCCATGGTGGCGGATGAACTCACCCAGTGCTTTCATGTAAATGTTAAAAAGGAACAGGGAAAGTATCGAACCCTGCGGCACCCCACAAAGTAGGGGCCGCGGGCTGGACCTCTCACTCCCTATCAACACTGATTGGGACTGGCCCTGGAGGAAGGAGGTCCCACAAGACTGTGGCCCTGGAGGAAGGAGGTGCCACAAGACTGTGCCACCCACCCCTACCTCCCCGAGCCGACTCAAAAGGATTCCATAGTCAATGGTATCGAAACCTGCTGAGAGGTCAAGAAGAGCAAGGATGGATGTATTACCCCCATCCCGCTCCCACCAGAGATCATCCAAAAGTGCGACCAATGCTATTTCTGTCCCATATCCGGGCCTGAAACTCGACTGAAAAGGGTCCAGATAATCCGTTCCATCCAGAATCCTTTGGAGCTGCAATGCCACCAGTTTCTCAACCACCTTCCCTAAAAAGGGGAGGTGGGAGACTGGATGAAAATTGTCCAGTACGGTGGGATCCAGTGATGGTTTTTTGAGGAGGGGGTATACCAGCGCCTCTTTAAAGGCCACCGGAAACACTCCCTCTCTCAAAGATGAATTCACCATTGCCTGGACCCACCCACGTCACCTCCTGAGCTGCCTTAACCAGCCAGGAGGGACATGGATCTACTTGACAGGTGGTGGCATTTACAGCCCGGAGGACCCTGTCCACTTCCTCAGGTCCAACAGGATCAAACTGTTCCCAGATAATAGGGTAAGTACATACCCCAGGCATCTCCACAGGCCATACTACATGCTTGATATCCAAATGGGAATGTATCTGAGCAGTTTTATCCTCCAGATGCCAGAAAACTCCTCTGCATGGCCCTGTAGATGGGTCACTGGGCCCACCTTTCCCAGAAGAGATTGGATAAACTTAAACAGGGCCGCTGGGTGGCATTCTGCAGATGCAATAAGAGCGGAGAAGTGTTGACCTTTCGCCGCTCTTATTGCCACAAGGTAGGCCTTATTAGTGGCTGTAGCCTGTGTTCGGTTGGATTCGGCCCTTGTTTTCCTCCAGCGGTGTTCTAGATGTCTCTTAATCCTTTTCAGAACCCTCAACTCCTCCATAAACCACGGGGAGTGTCTCCCACGGGGAGACCACAAGAGAGGTCTCATGGGTGCGATCTTGTCCAAGGCCTCAGCCACCTTCCTATTCCAGGTGGCGGCCAGGGCCTCCACTGGACCATACAGCAGATCCTCAGGTATAGTGCCCAGCTCCCTCTGGAATCCCATTGGGTCTATCAGTCGCCGGGGGCGGACCAGTCGAATCGGTCCTGCCTCCCTGTGGAGGGGGGTAGCATAGGAGAATTTCAAGGCCACCAGGGCGTGATCCAACCATGACAAGGAGGACAGATGTAATTCCCCTTTCAGATCACATTGCCACTGCTCCAACAAGAAAACCAAGTCCGGTGTGAGGCCACTGTCCTGAGTCAGGTCGCAAATAATCTGGGACAGGCACATGGCTGCCATGGTGGCCATGAACTCCTGGGCTACCTCCGAGGTACCTCCCAAGGACAGCAGATTGAAGTCACCCAGAACCATAAGTCTGGGGAACTCCACTGCCAGCCCCAAAACGGCCTCCAGCAGCTCAGGCAGGGAGGATGCAGCAGGGAGGCTGGTACAGTAGCAACAATCCCAATATGACTAAAAACCCATTGATAAATAAAAGCATCAAATGACTACAATATTTTGATCTTTTTAAATAATTAAATAGCATGTTCCTCATTGATGTATAAAGAAATTGCACAAAACAATTGCTGAATAGTGCCCTGCTGGATTAATGCACATACATAAATACAATGGAGAGATGTATCTGTTACAGCTAATAGAAATGAGTTTCATGAATGTCTCTTTTTATAGCTAAAAATGTATTGCAGTTGCTTCTGAAAGTAGATCCTGCCCACAGAATCACAGCAAATGAACTGCTTGACTGCCAGTGGATTACAGTAAGCTTTATTTCATTTTCTTTTTAAACATTTCTGTTTTTTGGTTTGCAAAATTAATTTTTCCTATTAACTTCAGATGAATTTTTTTTACCTATATGTTATTTGCCTATAGCACATTCTATTTAGGAAAGTTTAAAGGTGAATCTGGATTGTCTTAATGGCCTAGATAATTTCATAGTGTATAGATGTGTAATAGTGAAGGAGGATTCTACTGTAAACATTAATCCCTTGATTCTAAGTGGCATGCATTGCTTTTAGAAACTGACGCCTGTGACATAATCAGGAAAATGCATCTAGCTGCTTCAAAACTTTATAGGTAACAGATCTTCATTTTATATAATTAGATGTATCATAAATAACCTAACACAATACATCATAAACCAACAGTTAAGGGCACAATCTACTGGAAACTTCCTCAAAACAATTGTCTTAAAATGTTCTGCTTCCACCTATAAGCAAATAAATTTACTATCAATTATCTGCAAAGTATATACTTTTTTCAGTATATTAAGAGTTCTGGAACTGTAGAGAGTTCCTAATAATTGTGGAAATAATAATTTCCATACTATTCATGGAAATGAGTACAATTTCTTGTTTTGTTTTTTTTTAATTTTTCCTGATTTCACACATTTCTATTTGTTCCCAGTCTTTTAGTACTTTTACAATGATGGAGAGAAGTCTGATACTGAAACCGAGATCCAAACTCTAAATTCGTCTGCCAGCTGCCATGGGTTGCTTGAGCAGAAAGAGGGGTTTTGTGGAATAACTGCAGAAAGGCTTGGATCCATAAGAACAATAGCACTCTCATTATTCCTACATGCCAATAACATTAAAGTGTGGCAATCCTGGAACTCATGGATTTTCTATTCCATTGCAAACAATGGGAGGAAAATTAAAAATTAAAAAACTGCAAAGAGAGGAAAATGCCAGCTGTCCTGCTGACATAAGCCCAGTTGAATTTTGAATAAGCAATTCTTCTACTTTTGGTTCTTATATCCATTGAGAGGGTTGCTTTCCTTTGGAAAGAGATAGACTGAAAAATGAGTCACAGTATCAGAATCATACTAGACAACCCATGACCCATTGGGTCATTGTTTCAGAGATATTTCCTTACCTAAACAGAGAAACAGAATGACCAAAGGCAAAAAAGCAGTGGGAGTGTGAGGGACTTACAACTTGCTGCTGGCTTCCCCATTGACTTTGCTTGTCAGAAACTGGCAGGGAGTGTCAGAAATTTCCCTCCCTCCCTTCTTTTTCCTTTCTTCCTCCCTCCCTCCCCCTCCTTCCTCTTCCTTCTTTCCTTCCTCCCCGCGTATAATATAGGCTTGTGCCATTTGCCTTCTGCCTTGTGCCATCTGCCTTGTGCCACAACCCTCAGGAGAGCCCTGGTGAAGCCTCCTCCTCCTTGGCTGACCCACAGAACTGCCTGCCGCTTTGCTGGGGGGAGGTGGAACAAAGGGAGCCAAGGACCGTGAGGAAAACTGCATCCCCACTCCCCATTCTGGAATGTCCCCAAGGGCCCCCCTCTCAAGGGAGGAAGAGGGCTTACCCATTGACCACTGGTTCCCCCCAGCCAGCCCCACCTCACCAGCAGGCATCCAGGTCACTCCCTCATCCTTCCTTCACTGCCAACTGCCATTAAGAGATTTCAGATTTCTGCCTTGATTCCAAATCAGCTACTTGCAGCTTGCCCATTGGGCCTTGACACCAGCGATTGGGTGTAGGAGATAGAGGGAGACTGGAGAGAAGTCAGGATACACCCATGACACCCATCATATGACCTGGGCTGCCTGTGGTAGTGCAGCAGTGCTGAAGCAGCCACAAATTTCCCAAATTTCAATCCCACAGGAGTAACGGGTCCTGGATTTTGGATACATTCTGTAAGTTAGCCCGTTTGAGGTACCTTGGCTCAAAAATTGTTGCCCTACGATGCACTGTTTCGCCTAGTTGAAGGTTACAGACACAAGAGTTTTAGTAGTATTTAGAAGATGCAGCACAATTTCTGTAGAAAATCATATATAGCAAAATTAGGTTTAATTTTAAAACTTCCTTCAAGTCAGAGTTTATTTATTGCATGTTTATACTGTACAATGGCAAAGGTTTGTGGAACTTTCATAAACAAAAGTTAAAACTATAAAATACATTAAAATAACAAAACTTACAATGGAAGAGGTTATCTATAGCTCAGGGTTGAACTGTGGAGTTCTTGGTGCTCTCTGAGCTTGGTTGTTTGCTTGCAAATCTTTCCTACCCAACTAAATAACATCATCATTACTGTAAGCAAACAACCAAACTCAGAAAGTACCAAGAACTCCACAGAATAGATTTAATGTAAAATCAAGAGCCCAGCACAGCAGCAGAGCAAGGATCCAAGAAGCAATAATGTCTTTTAATACCTGAAAGGCAAAATACTTGGAATTACCAAAAAGTGTGTATCTGATGGTGAAAAGACTGGCACCCACACTGCAATCTTTTACAGAAATTTTATATTGCTATGTTTTTTTTTACTTTATTATATTTTGTTAGATTGTTTGCTACTCTAATTTTAAGAAGAAAAGCTTCTTCTCATTTTCCCTTGTTTCCCTCCCTGCTTGTTCACAATGTTATTCCAATGAATTTTAAACTTTCCTGATTCTCCCCCTGCCCCATTAATCTCTTAGATGGAGCTCAACTGATACTGACGTTTACATGACAACAAACACACATTGTTTGAATTGCTTCCTGTTTACTCCCCTCAAGGCTTTTGTTAAGTGTCCATAACTCAGTAAGCACTGCAAATCTGTGTCTAGCACTGTTCTTAATCACTGTTAATAGCTCCACCTCCTGATCACTAAAGTTCATTTAGATGCTCCCTCTGCCATTGTTTTGATGACTTCCTCTCCTTTCTTTGTATTGTTCTACTGACTTTAAGTTTACCTACATACATGAAATGTGGTGAGAGTGTAGCAAGATAAAAATGTATGCACCTTTGTTATGCTTCTCCCAATTCCAAAATTTAAAAATAAATGTTACTACCTTTTGCCCTGTCTACATGTGCTGCTAATTTTCTCAAGACCAGCCTTTGTTTAGAAACACTCCATAACTAACTTTACATCATTTGGCAGGAGCACCCAGAGAAAAATCTCAAATTAAAATCTGACAGCCCAGGTAGATAGTGATCCTAAGCCATTTAAGATTTTAAAGATTAATAACAGCATTTTGAATGGGGTGTAGAAATGGAGGAGAAATCAATACAAATCATGAAGTAATGGTGTAATATTATCATGGTTAAGATAACTTATTAACTATAATTTATCTGATAACTATTATAGATAATTCAGTTTCTTTATGGTGCAGCATAGAAAGACTGATATATCAAAATGACAGGGTTTGCTATCATAACGTTTGTCAGAAAGACAATTGTTGAAATATTAGTTTTGGACATAATGTTTACAAAATTTTAATAATAGCTATTGTAGGAAGAGACATGCCAGAATCCTTGCATCTTTAGAATTTTCTGTTCTCTCTCTCAGTGATTAATGGGCATGGTGCCTTATTTTCTTTACCTTTGAAGAAAATAAGGTAAATAATTGGCATGGTGCTTGTGATCTTCATTATGCATAATCTCAGTATATATCTTCTGAAAGTATAATTTTTTATATCATGTAATTGGTTTGTACTTGCTGTTGATTTTCTTAGCAGTGTATATTGACACCAAATATGATTGAGTGCTACATTTTTATTTTCAGTTACATGGTTCCTCCTTTTATCATTATTAAGCACCAAGTATGCTTTCTCTGGTTTTGTCTGTTCTGGTCATTATAAACTGTTTTAACCAATTAAAGGCTCAGCAATTCTGCAGTATCCTGTTTATGGACATATACCTAACTTTCTTCAGTAGCCAGACGGTGCTATTAGAGCCTCTTTATTACTATAGTTTAAAAAACAAAACAAAACATTTTTTTCTTAATTTTTGAACAGTCCCTTCAACAAATCTGTATTTCTCTCTGGGTACTATGGTATGGGAATATTGCCATTCAGAGGCAAGTGTTTAAAGATCACAGAGTGGAAAATGTCTTTCTGACGTAAGCTGAGTGCCACATGATGGAGGGGCATATTGTTTCAGTCTATGATTTGAATCATACTGACATGCCCTTCCTTAAAATCTGGATGAAAAGAACTTGAAGGAAAGACAAAAGAAAACGAACAATCTAAAAGGCAGCCAATTAGTAATCCTCCACTTTCCCCACAATTAGCACCAGATGCTAGCAAAATTAAAAGCAACAGGTGCTCAAATGAAGCAATATGGCAATTAACTTAAGTGGTTCCACTTTCTTAAAACTGTCAGAACACAACCATCCTCCTATTTCATATGCTATTTAAGTATTTGTAGCTCTTTAAAACATAGTTTTTTCCCCCCAGGCTACAACTCAACATCTTATTTTGTAGGTGCGATTTGGTGCACTTAATTACCTGTATGTGCTTGCAAGTAAGGTAGTTATTTTGTTGTCTGCAACATCAGTTTGTCTACTGTTAATTACAGATGTAAATTTGCATCTGCAAAATTGGAGTCTGTATCTGAAAATCTTTCTGTAAATTCAGAAGTACTGCTATACATTACTTAAATGCATATAGAATTTTCTTTGAGCATGCCTATTATATTCCAGTCCTTATGCCTCAAAAAAGCATATCAAAATCAAATCACATCTTTATTTTGGTCATAGACCAGGATAAAAACACTTTATAAACATGCACATGAGCACACTTCTATTAGTAGTTTCTAGGCTGGTAAAGACCATTTATGTCAAGATACCACCAAATGATCCTTTTGTCTCCATAGTTGTGTTACGACATAAATTCAAATTGAGGACAGGAAGCTGTGCCTTCATTCTAAATGGCTGTCTGAGCTCTTTCAGCTGTTCATTGCCCCTCTTCCCTATAAAGTAATAGAAAAGGGGATGTAATTTTCATAGGGACAGATGTGCTTCTTATTTTAGCTTAGAGAGGTGGCTGCTTACAAGTTTTTGCACTTGTGTGTAGCACAACGTATGTGGGGTCATTGTCTCAGATACTTCTTGCTCTATTAAATATTTTGATACTTTGCAATGAGAAGCTTGAAGCTGAGAGTAGGTAGGCTGGAACAGTTCAGATATTCTAGAAATATTATTGCTTTTGAACTGTAAATACGAAGCATTGCTAATAATCCCAGTACTTTTTATGACTGAGAACTTCATGGAACTAGGCTGGTTAAATAGGTTGCCTGAAAAGACGCAAAACATGTTTGCAGATACAGTTTTGCTTGCAATGTGAAGATTGATTTGCGCTGTTCTTACTTCTAACCTTGATCATTTCCAGTAGTTTATGATAATTTTCTCTAGGTATTCTTAACAGAACATATGCAACATCTAATTATAAGGCAGAACCTGAGCCTTGGATCAAAGATCAGCATGCCACCAAAGTTGCTGTCCAATTGTAATCTTAATATGATGGAAGGGAAACATTGTTTTTAAAAATGGAAAATAACTGTATGAACTTATATGTAAATAAGTTCATTTTAATTAAATGTCAGTCAAATGGATTTGTTATCCTGACCTAACTGCTACTTTTTCCTAAGATTGTACATTTCTAAAATAAAGCATGAAAGGTCTAAACTGAAGGACCATAGTAAAGAGATTCAAGCACCATACTCTCCGTGCCTTCCTGGTAGCTTAACCCAAAACTGGAAGATTGCATTGTTTAGGCAAACAATATAAGGTTACAATTTCAGTATTCAAGGCATGGCGTGAACTGTCACAAATATAACTTCCTGCATTCTGATTAGCTTACTGTTTGATATTCTAGGTGGCTGTTGGTGCACAGTTTGTTTGTTTTTCCCCTGATGGGAACTCTTGAGGAGACCTTTTCTCCAAAGAGGCCAGCTTTATAATCTGTCATTCCTGTGCTATTCAGAAGCAATTAAGGGGTTATTTCTGGTATGTTCTGGTCATAATAGAGTACTTTTTGATATGATTCTTTTTCATTAAGTTGGTAGTGGTCTTATTAAAAGAGCCAACCCCTTTAATTCTTTCTTTTTTTCTAGAAGAGAAAAAGCTTTATTTCTTTAGCCTACTTGTACTTTCATCGTGTGGTTTCTCCTGTTTGGCAAAATTAAAGAAATATAGTCTCCATTAAATCAAGAGCAGCATAGAAGTTGCTCATCTGTTTTGTTCATTTTTTTCTTTAAAAAAACCAAGCTTTAAATTGATTGTTATTGTTTAGGGTGAAACAGACATTGTTCAGAGGCCATTTAATGTCCTTGAGTTGATGAAGAAGTGGAACAGCAGCGGTAGCAGCACACAGTCTGCAGAAGTAGGAGACCTTGAAGATGGACTGAATGGTGCATCACCTGCCTCACAACAGGAAGACATTCGTGAAGGACAAGATAGCCCTGTTAGCAGCAATGGCAATTCAGATCCCAATATAGAAACAGAAACAGAGAGTGGGAGCAGCAAACCCTCGACACCAACAAAACAAGTAAAGTTAACATATTTGTCAGCTTAAATGAAATAGCTAAGCAACAGCACAGAGCAGTGTTAGTCAACTCAATATCTGTTTTTATGTTTGCATCTGATTTTTTTCTTAAAATCGGTTTGTTCTTTCTTTTTTTTTCCCAGGCTAACAAGAAAAAAAATCATATCAATGTTTTACCAAATGGGACTTATAGAAAGAAGAGTTCAGCTGTCAAATCAACCTCTAGTGTAAGCATATTTACCCAACAATCAACTTAGTTATGTAGTAGCCCAACTGTGAGCACTTGCACTAGGCTGGGATCATAGATGATCAGTACTCTATGTTACTACAGCATGATAAGAAAAATGCTATCACAGAAATCAGAATATTTTCATGAATTCATTTTTTTTTCAGGTGAGATATGTGTAGATGTAAGCGCAGTAGTAGTTCCATGGATTTTCATGTGCTGAACCAGAAAAGTTTTTACTGATATCATAACAGACTGAGTAAAAAAGTACTCTAAAGCAGTAGGTGGAAAGTAATTTGTGGAGTCCCTCACCATTTGTCTTGCTTCTTAGGGCTTGTGGGAGTGACTTAGCCATTCCTGCTCTGAAGCATTTCAAAGGTTATAGCTATGCTGAGCAGATTTTGTTGCTAATGCACATTTTAGTTTATCTGATTTACAGTCATTTTGAGAGATAACTACATCTCTGTTCTTGCTCTGTTCTTTCTTTCTTAATGTAACTGCCTTCAAAATCTTACCATGAAATCTTGCTTCAGCATTAACAGAGAAACCATGTACTTTCCTGATATTATGTTCAGTATTCAACATACCTTGTTTTTATTGTCTTTTTAAGATTCACAGTGGTGGAATTGGATCATTGTCTCCAAGACTAGTTGCAAAACGAAGCACAGATAATCAAGAGAAGAAAATTGAAATAGACAAGCCTTTGAGCCAAGGACTTTCAAGCAAAAATACACAAAAACCCACTGCCCATAGTGGCTTACACAAAAACAAAAAGAAATCTTAGAAGAAACCCACCCTTCAAAATGTAAGTCTTATAAAGTAACAATTGCCAGTGCCAAAGTATGGCAGCTTTATAAAAAGGACCAATATATCTTGAACTTCTATGCTTTTTGTTGTTATTCTGAGGCCTGTAATCATCAAGAGAAGTCTAGTTTCACAGTAGCGTTGATAAGTGTTCTAAAGCAGAGTGAATTCCTAAACTATGTGAGGGCATCCACTGATAGCATAGTGGATATGAGGGCATCCGTTCAGAGCAGAGAATTGTGTGAAATTTTTGTCTTTTATTTATTGTACTCTAACAGGCATCATTCAGGCAAGCAACTAGTTTCTTTGAATCCACTTGTATTTGTCTAAGATTGCTTTCTATTGTCCTAAAGATTTGTGAAAGGAGGAAAGAAAATGAGAAGCCAAAATATGTAATGGCTAAGTGATGAGGTTATTTTTTAACTAACTGCATTTTGCACTTGTGAGAAATTGATAGGATTTTGTTTATAAAACTGTAGGCATTATAACTGGTGTACCAAGATCAATTAAATTTCTTTCTAATTCTTTATGCATTAGTTTGTTGGAGAATTTACTTTAAACAATTGTAGATATTATGAACATTGCCAAGGTTAATCTTGCTGCTAAAATGCTTGTATATTTAAATAAGAGAGATCTTAGAAAAGTGTATTTCACATGCTAGTTCATCTTCATTTTTAAAATAAAGATGGATTGTTTTGCTAAAGAGAAAATTGTGTGTATGTGTGTATATATATGTGTATATTTAAAGGTCAAAATATCTTAATACACTTGTTACATTATGCTTCAAGTTGTACACACTATCCATTTTCCACTATGAATTTATTCTGGCTGTTAGGTTCAATATTTCTATTGGGATCAGATCCAAATCAACAGATAGGCTTCTTTCAAACACTGGGTGCATTTATTTTTGAACTTGTAAAAAATCCAGTATCTTCCTTACTGTGAATGCCAGCAGCATCCCTGAGTGCATGTGCTGCTCTGTTTTAGCCTCTGAATCTGGTGACATGTAAGGTGCCCCACTGTCTTCCCTGCTTCTCCCTTTTGAGAATGTTTGTCAGCAACGCTGTGACCCAAGTGGTGTGCAAGCCACAGACTCCACAAAGATTTCTAGGCCCAGGAACCTCTGATGACATTATAGGTTAATGCTGTTATACTAACCCATGCAAAAGCTGCTTGAAGTCTTAAAGTGCTAGCATTTCAGATGCTTAATACACCATTTGGGATTTAATTGAAATTTTTGAAAACAATAATTGATATACACAGATATTACATATATATGTAAGCTGCTGTGATTCAATATTGATTTGGTGGCCTATAAATCTAAGGGGAAATAAAATAAAGAAAATCTGATACAACTGACCAATTCTCAAATAGGGATGGTTATACAGGCTTTTCTCTTTATTCAAATTTATTTTACTAAAATCAAGAATGGAATATTTCATTAAGCCAATGACAAAATTACTAACTTGAACTTGATAGAGTCATAATTTTTATTTAAAAATATGTTTGGAAATTCTTCTGTTGAATTGATTGTTTTGGGTTTTCCTCCTGTGTATTACTTTTCTCAAAACAAGCCCTGTTCTGACATTGCATCTGACAATCTCTAGTTTGGTAGGAAACAGTATTTCAGAAAGCTCATGCAGATTTTGGCTTTTCCTGACAGAAGCATACGAGGTCCCCTTTGTCTTAAAAGACCAAATCCAGTTGCTATTAACTCTCAGTGTTAGTTCTTTTCCTTTAGTCAGAGTGCTGCTTGGAGAACTCGCTCCCTCAGAGCTGCAGAAGCACCATTAGCCCATCTCAGGTCAGTCTAATTTTATCATAGTACTTGTTTCACAGCAAATTGATGACATTGTGTTCAGGGTGACTCAGTTTTGTGTTTAAAGCAGCTATTGATGATTGTACATGGATTTTTTAATGAGCTGAGCTGATATACATTGTGGCCTCTGTTGTTTTAGGTCCATGAATGGATAGAATTATATACAAAACAAATGGAGCTGTAAAATTCTCTCATAACTGAGAAGACTAAATGCAAAACTTTTGCTTTGATATCATGAAATGTTCAGAATGTCATGGTTTTGAAGCTGGAAAATCTAGGGTTGAATTTCCACTTTGTTTTGGTTTACTAATGTTAATCTTATCTCTCTAATCAAACTTGTTTCTCTTGAGGCCCAAGGAGAAACGATGGGAGTTACATTTTAAAAATGGTACCATGCATTTGAGAATGTTTGTTCCTTAGAGTGTCCCTTAATATTTTTTTGGCACTTTCATATTGTAAGTAGGCAGCTTGCCTGTGCTAATGCCTGCATAGCTACTAGCAGTCATATAATTGGGAAAACTGAAGCAAAGTACCTGATTTGACAAGACTTTAATCAACAGCATGTGATCCCTTAAAATTGTTTCATTTGTTCATTCTATCTATGTGAACATTAAGAGCTGTAAACCCTTTGAAGAAAGTTCAGATATTAATGTTGTGTAGAAATGCAACAGTGAGTCCTTCTACTTATATGGAAAAAGGGCCTGAGAATAGCACAAGTTAGTAAAATTCTGGTGTATAATAATTGGTTTTAGGCCTAGGCAAAAGAAAAGGGACAAGTGATTTTGTGAAATTTTTGGGTTGTGGTATATATATTTGGAAGACACTATTGAAATTCTTGTGGCCTGTCTTCAGTACTACATACATAAAACTTTTGAAATAGACATGATGCATTAAATTGTCAAACTCTATTATCAGTTATTTTCCCCTATTCTTCCTTCCTGAAAGACTGTAGAAATTAGGATCCAGGATTGTTTTTGACATCTTTTTCTCTGCTTCCTAGCATTGTGAAACATACATAGCTAGCAATCCCATGCTTGATTACACTGTGCTTTGAATTCAATATCAAGTGCTCTATTTTTTCTCAGCAGCAATGCATGGGAATGTAAACATTCTTGCTGAGTTGTAACATGTTTCAAGAATTAGTACAGAATTTTCATTTGCTTTGATCTTACTTGTATATCATTGTCTCATCTATAAATAGCACGTTTTACTACATTTGTACATAGAACAAATATGAAAGAGTATATGAGGCATCAGACTAAAAGATAAGACTGCTACTTAACTGGAATGGGAGAGGAACCTTCATGAGAATATATTACAAAGTCATGATGCATCCACATATGGGTCATAATGTCAATTGCCCATGCTGGGCTTTGCCAGCCACTTAGCAGTAGCATATCTATATCTTCATAGGAGGGTGAAATAAAAGCCCCCTTTATCTCCACTGCTGCTGTATCATGCATTCTGCTAAAAACCTCCCCATCCTGCATAACGGACTAGTTGGACCCCTTTTCTGAGCTGGCTGGTCTGTCTCCATCTCACCTTTGTTTTTGTACTGGTCAAATTTGTGATCATCATTGTGATCACTGACACTTTTCACTCTGTTTTTCACTTTTCATTGTGTTTTTCACTGAGTGGACAAACTAATTTTTGCAAAGGACCATCTATGAAGGGACTTGTGAAAACACTTTAAAGATAAGTCATCACACTCAGGACAATCTTTAGCTGGGGGAATCTTTATTTTAAAATGTATTGTAAAATAAACATCTGCTTCTTGACCTCTGTCTCAGGTGGATCTAGTCCAGTGATGGCGAACCTATGACACACACGCCATGACATTTTGGTGACATGCCAGCATTCACCAATACTCGACAACTATTCTCCCTGTTTGAGTTACCAATGAAACTGAGTTTATTTGTATTTCATTTTTGTAATTATTTGACATTTCTTTATATAATATATAGCACCACACATGATTAGACTGTATTTTTTTAAAGTAAATATGTAAAGAATTGTTTTTTGTTTGGGAGGGGTGACATACCAACAGAGTCAAGTTAGGCATTTTTAGAATTTTTGACACACCAAGCCCAAAAGGTTTGCCATCACTGATCTAGTTCAATATACTCAGTTGTATTCATTGTGAGGTCAGAACTTCTTCCACAATTTTATGGTGAACTCCACCTTCAGAACTTGGTGAGTAATGTTTAAGGTAATAAAACATAACTATCAAACTTGAAGTCTTAGCTCATATATTTCAGTATCCTTGCAGAGCAACTGCAAGCCTCTTATGCTGCAAGTTCAGATTCTATGGTACTGCAGCACCAGAAGGGGGAAAAAACACCCCAAAGACGACAAGTTTTGGCAAAAATGGTTATACTAATATCATTACTTCCTCCATAGAGTTGTAATGAGCAGTAATGACACATTCAGAAGAGTGGGGAGAATTGAAATAACCAAAGCACTTCTGAGTTTTTAAGAGCTGACATACCTTTGAATTTCAGTACAGCTGCTAATGGCTCAGTCTTCTCATTTACAAGGTTCCCTCCTTCCCTAAATTTATTATTTTGTACTTAGGAAAGTAGTCGGAAAGGATGGGAAATGGCAGATCAAAGGTTTAGTAAATGTTGCATGCCCTCCATAAGTTCTAACTATTCTCAATGAAAGTTGTCAAGAGGGATGAAAACAAAACAAGTAGTCTTGAGTGAGCATGTTCAGAAGCTTACTCTATCCAGCTATGTGGAGACACTCTTTAAATTTTATCATTCTTCAGCTTCTGATTTCCTTCTTATTTAGTTACCACCTTATAAGTTTAAGAAATACAGATAAGGACTTGTCATGCTGGAGAAGTTCCCTAGACATAGATTTTCTGAGATTTTGAGTAAATAGGCTTGGAAAGACCCATCCTATTTATGAATCGGACTGATGAGGTTTGCCGACCCCTAGCAATGCTTTCTTTGCATTTGTCATGTGTACACTGAAGAATTATGTCTTAGATCAGAAATATGGTGCAGAATACTCTTACAAAGGTGAACTCATAATTTAGATGGCACAATAGGGTCCTGTTGTCCTGCTTCAGGCTTCAGTCACACACAGCACACACACAGTTTCTCAGGTGATTATCAGTTTAGTACTAGCTGAAGGATTTACAATGAAACAAGGAATACAAACAAGCACAGGAATGTAAATTAAGCCAAGGCTTGCCTGCTAGGTTTGCTCTGAGAATAGAAGCACGTCAAAGTCTAAAGCCAGTCCAAGGTTTCAGAGCCGGGTCAAGGTTGTCAGCCAGTCCAAAGGTCCAAGAAGCAGAATCCACACATGAATCTCACAATGTGCACAAGCCAGATGTCAGACATTGTTTCTAGCAAAAAGCTTATCTGAGAGCTGTTTCTTAAATAGAGCTACAGCCAGCTATCATTAATCAGATTGCTTGCTCCTTTGCTTTGAGAGTAACCTAATAGACTTTTGCTGTTCTGCTCTCTCTTTTCTACTCACCTGGTGCAGGGACTGGGAGGCCTAACATCATCCTCACCTGACTCCAGCTACTTAGGTGGTACCTATGATTGATCAGCTTCATGTGATGTCTGGCTTTGTCCTTCTTGAGGCTGACATTCCACAGGCTCAGCTGGAGCAGCTTCAGACTCAGATTCTGAGTCCAGAGCTGGCGCCATGACACCTGTAAAGCATTTAGCAGGTTGACTCCATGCTGAGATACCAGAAGATACTGAATTAATACTGTGAAAGTAATCACCTCGCCTAGCTGGCAACAAGCTTTAAGTTCTGGATTTCTGGACTTTGGTCATAAAGGTCCAAAGCACATTCATTTTTATTTTCCATAACTAAGGGGGGAAGCCCAGCTCACCCATCTGGACAAATGTAATGGACTGTGAGAATAACCTTGAGGAGGTGGAGTCGCAGCCAAGACAAACATCAGACAAGAGAAATCTGAGCCTAAAGCAGGAATGGAATTTGAGGAAATGTCTCACACTGGACCTTCCGTAGTTCTCTTTAGGATAAAGGCAGGGAGGGAGGAAGCACATTCAGAATTGCGAGATTCTGTTACTGTAACCCAATAATAAAAGTAGTTTTAGTATTCATGACTTTGATGTTCAAGTCTGGTCTATCTTGAAGGGCTGACAACAGATTAGGTTATGTTAGGATGTTCACCCTGATTGGTAGCAGTGTATTAAAGGTATATTTAATTGAGAAAGGAACTCTGAGAGAAATGAGAGGTCTGGAATGAGAGGTCTGCCAATGAGATTTACATTATCCATCCTCCCAACTCATAATAAGTGGATTTTATTTGGGAGCTTATGCCCTTTTGGAAGTAGACCTTTATGAGCTATTACATCCTTTCCATGTTAAGATTCAATTAGAAAGTGCTACCTATAGTGCAATCCCAAATTTCTGTGTAACAGAATGGAAGCTTGCTGAAAATCTTTTCAGGGAAAGCATTTATATTCAGTGCTGATACTAGGAAATACCACTGCATACTTGTAATCTGCTAAAGGGCTAGAAAGATACTGTACAAACCTAAAGACCCCCCTAAGTTTAGAATCCTTTGATAAGTAAAATATTTTAAAAACAAACTTGCTTTTCCCTATTTATCTGCTTCTCTAATTACTAATAATGAAGAGATATGAACAAATTAATCTCAAAGTAAAGTTATTTTCTTCTACTGTAGAGATTGCACAGGGGATGTAGTTGAGGGTTCTTGGCACTTAAATGTGGAACTGAAGAAAAAAGAAGCTAAAACACAGCACTTCACTATCAGAGAAAAAGGAAAGAGGTGCAAATGAAGGACCGCGTTGTTTCTATGATTGATGTGGGAGAAATGGTCTTCTGGGTAAGCAGAGCAAATTAAGTTCAGGATAATCTTTTGTTAAAACAACAAAAAGATTTTAACCTTTCCTTTTGAGTAAATGTTGGAACAGCCTGAGAGGAGGTAACCTCTCCCTTGCTCCATGGGAGGTTAGGGAGATGAGGCCCCAGAACTAGCCTTTCTTAGCAATGGCCCCAGCCTGCTGGGAAACTCTGTTTCTCAAGAGCTGGTTGGTTACCACAGTGTCAGAATTTTGGAAAGTGGTAATACCTGGCTTTTTTGTTAAGCACTTGAGATCACATCAATTGTAATGGGAGGCTGGGGATTGTTTTATGTTTTTAGTATGATTTAATCAAGGTGCATTATAATCTATGAGTTATTTATAATTTTATAGGAGATGGCCAGGAGTTTGTAGAAGTGTGTAGGATACAAATCAAGAAAATAAATATAATCTCAAAAATGTCTAATTGATGTCTCAGGATTAAGAAATCCTTTCTCATGGTACCACTCTGTGTGCAACTCAGCTCTTTGTTACTGTAATCAGAACATGCAGCCATAGTTCTTTTCCAACATATACCGTCAATACATTTCTTCTGAATAAAGGGACATCCCCAGAGTGGTGAACCTCAGAACACTGTCATTTGTGATGGTATGTACTGTAGCTCTAAGACTTGCACAATTTTTGATTCCCTAAGCCAGCCTTTCTCAACCTTTTGACCCTGGAGGAACTCTTGAAATATTTTTCACTCCTTGGGGAACCCCTGCACATTCAGGTTCATATATAGGTCAGAAGTTACAAATGTATTATATTCGTTTCATGTATAAGCCTATATATATGCATTAACAGTGTTCTTAAACTAAAAAAATAAAGAATGAAACTTACCTCTTTAATGAAACCTGTGCTTGTTTTTTGCTGTACAAATACATACTTGTACAAATTTGTACAAGTACAAATACTCAATACTGGGCCAAATTTGAGATAAACACACATGGATTTAATTTTCAATTGAAATGACGATTTCTGTCTTTGCTTTTGATGCTTGTTAAATAAGAAAAAGCTTGCTCACACATGTAAGAAGTTGAAAACTGCAGCAAAATGTTCAGTGCCTTCCTATGAATGGCAGGATACTCTTCTTTCACAGAAATCCAGAACTTGTCCATGGGCAGATCAGTGAATCTCATCTTAAGTGTATGATCAGACTGCAGCTCACAAAGTTCTTCCTCTTTCTTCAAAGTGAAGTTCTCAGGCTGAGCAGAAGATGCAGAGAAAGGATCCCTCACCCAGTCATACATTTGTGTTGAAAGGGAGGGAAAGTACTGATCAATTTTGTTCTGCAGTGCTTCCAAGTGGTTTTCAATTAGATTTGAGACTTTTTGGTATCCTTCCTCACTCTGAAGCCCAAGCAGCAGTGTAAACATTTAGATATTTCTTTTTGCAACATTTTTCCAAACATTCAGTTTTCCTTTAAACCAAGAATCATTTTCTCCAGTGCCTTGCAGAAACTTGTTCAGGTGGTTCATGTGATGAAAGATGTCTGCTAAATATGCTAGTTTCTGCAACCATTCTCCATCTTCAAAGCACTCAGCAAAATGTGGAATACTATTTTCTCGAAAATACTTTTGCAATTCTGCCTTCAGCTCAGACACCTTGTTGAGAACTCTTCCTCTGCTGAGCCACCATATTTCTGTGTGTAACAGGAGACTCTGTGCTCTTTGTCCAGGTTTTCACACAGTTTTTTAAACATTCTTGAGTGAACTGGTCTCGGTTTAATAAAGTTAACCATTTTGTAACATCATCCAAAACTTTTTCATTTCATCTCCAAGAGTTTTTGGAGACCAAAAACCAACATCTCTCTGTGAAAAAGCAATGTGTTGTGACAACATCAGGATTTTATTTTCTTACCACAGAAATGAAACCTCTCATGGAGCCAACCATTGATGGAACACCATCAGTACAGTTCCTTCAAGACAAACTTTTTGTTTTCAGATATAAAGACAAAACATTAAATACATCCTGAACTTTGCATGTTTCATGTAGTTCTTTGCAGCAGAAAAAGTTTCTTGAATTTCACCATCATTTACAAATCTTACAAATGCCATAACATGACATTTATTGGTGAAATCTGTTGACTCATCAACTTGGATAGAAAAGCTGCTGTTCTTCAGTTTATCATACAAAACCTCTTCTGCATCGTGTGACGTCATCAATACACCAACTTACTGTACTGTTTGACAGTGGAACTTTTTCAATTTCTTGTACTGCATCTGGTCCTAGCATTTTTCTCACTATTATTTTACATGCTGGCATGATTACTTTATCACCCAAAGCATGACTTTTCCTTTGCTGTGTTCTACTAAATAACTTGCTTCTTGGGCTTTTTTACTGACTGTCATTTTATTAACAAAAGTTTACTCTGTTTCTTCTGTGATTCCAATAACTGTTTAAAATAATCAGAACTTTTACTTGTCATATGGCTGTGATTTGTAGTTAATTTTTTTTTAAATTTTGCTGGAGCCATTGCTGCATTTGTAAATTGTTTGCCACAGATGAACCACAATGGAATAGGACAACTTGGATCACCAGTCCATGTAAAACCCATTGATAAATAATTTTAATTGTAAAGACAGACTTTTTTTTTTTTATTCCATTGATGTACCAGTTCAGGGAAGTGCCTGAGAAGATTTTAAATTCTTCATTATCATTATCATCATTAAACTTATTGGTATTGTCTGTCCTAGAATCCTCCTCTTCTCTCTTGCATCTCTTCTTCAAAAATCACCACACTGGACCCTCAGACATGACTGAATAAACATGTACGAAATTTATTTAAAATGGATAAACTACAAGAAAACCACAGGGAAAATATGCAGGAGGGAGAGACTGATGTCACAATAGTCTGTGGATGAGTCCATTAATTTCTTGAAAAATGCACTTCTCCCTCCCCTTCCTTCAATATATTCCTCCCTTCCTGCAATATATCCCTCCCTTCCTGCAGTATGGCATTCACCTGTTATCAATGGTGTCCCCTATCTTGCATCAAAAATTAAGAATGGATTCAACCAAATAAACACAGTGCTACAGCACACTACCAGAGAAGCTCAGAAAGAGCTGTAACTAGATTTTTGTTCAGTTTCTGCTCATCACTGTGAGAGTGTGTTGCCTGAATTTGAAATATTTTTTTAAATAAATCATGATCTCCCAGGGAACCCCTAGTGACCTCTCATGGAACCCTAGGGTTCCATGGAACCCTGGTTGTGAAACCCTGCCCTGAGCTAATCATCATTTATTGCTATAAATACCAGATGCTAATTCAGTCCCTTATTTTTATAGTCACAGGCTTCTAAATACAAATGATGCTCACCACTCCTCTGATGACACATGGCTTTGCAAACACAGTGCAAATCTTGTTCTGTCTGGTCCACCTTTTAATACAAGTCAGAAAAGAACAAGCACATGTTGTCCAGAAGCATTCTTAAGGAAGGTGTCAAAAAGGTATCTTTTCCCAAGACTCACCCAAATTATACCCATTAGAGATTGCTTTTTTTATATGCACAAAGAAAGTGCAGCTCCTTTCACCATGCACAGAGAAATAATAATTTGACAATGGAGAAATATATTTGGTGTCTTCTTTCATTGCCAAATGCAAATGTTAAGGATGGTGTGCAGGGGAAGGTGAGCCATAAGCTAGAAGGGGCCTTCTCATTTCATCTAAGTCCTTCTTAACTTTCCCTCACAATTAAACCCAGCTCCAAACAGTTTTGCTTGCATATGATACAGAAAGAAAGTTGCATGAAGAACAGAAAATACTGTAATGCTTACATTAAAGGGAACATTTAAACACTTAACTGCACATATTTTGTTGCACCATTCCTAGTCTCTGAATTCTTGAAGATAGTTGTGAATGCATGTAACTAATAATTACTGAATCAGAACCTTGCTTATTTTTTATTATTTTCTCATACATTTTCTATTGAATCTGTGACATATAAATACATAGTCAAAAAGAAGACTACTCAAATCCAACTGTTGTCTGTTTCAAAGTTAAGATCTCATGTATGCAGCATTTATGGATCCAAAGTTCCTTAAATTTCAGCTGTATTCAGTTTGACTTGCATTAAAAATATAGCAAGGAAGATAATTTATCTAAATTCTGAATAAAAAGCAGCATTTTGGGATTAAAGGGCAGAAAATAACACATTATACCCAAAATATGTGACCATCTCTCCTGGGATCTGTTTCACAACATCCATAATTAATGTGCATTCAGCCCTACTTAGGAGCTGCGGTCCTTTCCAATTAAGTCAAAGAAAAGATAAAGCACTTCTGTACTGATATCACTTCAATTCACATTTTAATATAACTAGAACACTGTTATATCTTATATATTAAGTTGTTAGACAATCCATAGATTTAGAAATATATCCTGGCAAGTAGAACAATGTATACTGTAATCCTGTTCTCACTTATATGGAAGTAAATCCCATCAAACACTGAGTTATTTAATTCTGAATGTATGTGCATAGGATTGCAGCTTTGCTCTTGAAAACAAGTTGTCGGCCTTATCAATACCTAGAATAAAATTTTGATTGATTATGTGCCATCAAGTCAGTGTCAACTCAGTGACCACAGAGATAGACCTCCAGGATGTTCTGTCCCCAACCTGGCCCTTCATGTTTTCCAGTGGTGCACCCAATACCTCTGTAATTGAGTCCATCAGTCTTGCTGCTGGTTGTCCTCTTCCCTTTCCTTCCACCTTTCCCAGCATTATAGATTTCTCAAGAGAGCTAGGTCTTTGCATAATGTGTTCAAAATATTATAATTTCAGCCTGGTCATTTGTGCCTTGAGTGAGAACTATGGATTGATTTTTTTCCATGATCCATTTGTTTGCTATTTTGGTTATCCATAATATTCTCAGGAGTCTTCTCCAATAACAAAGTTCAAAAGTGTCCGTACTCTTTCTGTTCTGCTTCATCAAAGCCCAACGTTTGCTTCCATAGAGTGTCATAGTGAAAACTATTGTCTACATGATTCTGATCTTTGTAGGTATAGATATGTCATGGCACCTGAATATCTATTCCAAGGCCTTCATTTCCCACCAGTGCTAGTCTGCTGTATATTTCTTTTTTTAAAAAAATATTTTTATTAATTTTTTTTTAACAAAGTGAAAACCATAAGAGAAAATAAAGATAGTAAAGAAGAAGAATAAATAGTGAAAAAAGACAATAGAAAAAAATAGAAAAGAAAAGAAAAGAAAAGAAAGATTATAAAGGGCTTCCGGGTGAGGTTCTGTGGTGGACTAAACACCTCTGAAGTAGTGGAGACAGCACAGCGGTAGTGAACGGTGGCTAGCAGTGATTTCTGGCTGGCGAAAGTCTTCCCAGATAAAGGAGAGACCGGGAGATCGCCCACCTGTGCACTGGACAGCTGCTCCTCATGAGGAGCCTGCAGGATGGAAGTCTTGTGGTCTTCTCATGAATAGAGTGGCTGGGGGTCAAGGGAGAAACAGCTTGCTCACACTTGCAATGTGCAGCCTTTTAAAGGACACTACATTTGACCAACCCTCACTTTCTTAATCACTTCAGGATATAATCAGTTTACAGTTGAAAAAAGGTCTTTGAAAACAGCAGGACAAAGAAAACTTCTTGGTGAGTCAGCTTTCCTTCTGGTTTACAAAACGTAAAGGAAAAAGGAAAAGAATACTTTTAAACGACTTTAACAGCAAAGAGCTTAATCAAGATTTTGACTAAGAAAGTTTTAAATGGATAAAGGGGATGGTATAAATCTGAAACAACAAATGCGTCATCTAAACTATGGAAAGATAGATCAGACTAAAGCCTTAAGGGTATAGAGAAAGCAAAAGAGAGAGAGAAAAGAGAAGCCTGCTTTTAACCTTCATCTTTGTAATTGACTTTTTCTTTTGGATTATAAGTAAAAGAAATGGTGACCACCAGAAATGTTGCAAAGCAAGGTGAGGAAAGGAGAATTTCATTAGAGCAATTGACAGAAAAAGGAATTACCCCAGAAATATAGCAAAAAATGTTTGAAGAAATGGGAAAGCAGGTATCTGAACCTGTCAAATCTGTCAAAAGTGAGTTGGTTGCTTTTGAAGGGAAAATGGAAGAAAGGTTTGTAAAGATGAAAAAGATGAAAGAAGTTAGGAAAAAATTGAATCTATAGGGCATCTTAGAGGAGAAGTTAAACAAATTAATGACAAAGTTTTAGAAAGTAAAACAGAAATAATAAACAGAGAGATATAAAAGGAGAGACAATTTGGTGTTATTGGAATTGAGAGAAAAAGAATTCTGCCTGAGAATTAGAATAGTTCCAGAGGATCCTGGAGAAGATACTAGAGAAAAGATTGTTCAATCTCTAAAAAATTTTTTGAATGGGATGAAGATGACATGGAAGCAGAAATTGACAAAGTCTATAGAACGTGATTTACAAAACTAAGAAATGTACCAAGGGATATTCTTGTGCCACAAAGAAGACCAGAGATCATGTTTTGCAGCAGCATTTCATTACCAGACTGAAGATTAATAATGCAAATATGATTATACTTAAAGAATCCCAATTAGAATACTGTACAAATGAAAAAAGTATTTCTTTTTGACTGATAAGCTCAAACAGAAAAAGATCCCATTTCAATGGGATAAATTGGAAGGAGTGATCTTTACTTTTAAACAACAGAGGTTCAGATTCAATTCAGTCCAAAAGGCAAGAGAATTTCTAGAAAAGTTTAAAGGGGAACTGGAAGAAATGCAAATAGAAGTGACAAAAGGCCTCAGCACTCTGGACCCTAAACAGCTACAACAAGAAACTGAAGAGGAGACAACCATACCAGACGTTACAGGCATTGACCTTTCTAAGTTTTTGGCATAAATATGGATTTTAAATGCCTAATGTGGAATATTTATTTATTTATTATTTATTATTAAACTTGTATGGCGCCCATCTCCCCCAACGGGTGACTCATACAGCACTGTGCAAAGGTTTTAGGCAGGTGTGAAAAAATGCTGTAAAGTAAGAATGCTTTCAAAAATATATATTGTAATTGTTTATGTTTATCAATTTACAAAATGTAAAGTGAGCGAACAGAGGAAAAATCTAAATCAAATCAATATTTGGTGTGACGACCCTTTGGCTTCAAACCAGCATCCATTCTTACACTTGCACACTTTGTACACTTGCACAAAGTCAGGGATCTTGTAGGATTAGAGTCAGGTATATGATTAACCAATTATATGAAGCAGGTGCTAGTGATCATCAATTTCATATGTAGGTTGAAACACAGTCATTAACTGAAACTGAAACAGCTGTGTAGGAGGCTTAAAATTGGGTGAGGAACAGCCAAACTCTGCTACTGAGGTGAGGTTGTGGAAGACATGGTGTCACAGGTCATATACCATGGCAAGATGGAGCACAGCAACAAGACACAAGATAGTTATACTGCATCAGCAAGGTCTCTCCCAGGCAAAAATTTCAAAGACTGGGGTTTCAAGATGGGCTGTTCAAGCTCTTTTGAAGAAGCACAAAGAAACGGGCAATGTTGACCATAGATGCAATGGTTGGCCAAGAAACCTTAATGCAGCAGATGAAAGACACATCATGCTTACTTCCCTTTGACATTGGAAGATGTCCATCAGCGCCATCAGCACAGAACTGGCAGAAACCTGTGGGACCCAGGTATACCCATCTACTGTCCGGAGACGTCTGGCCAGAAGTGGTCTTCATGGAAGAATTGTGGCCTAAAAGCCATACCTCCGACATGGAAACAAGGCTAAGTGACTCAACTATGCATGAAAACATAGGAACTGGGGTGCAGAAAAATGGCAGCGGGTGCTCTGGACTGATGAGTCAAAATTTGAAAGATTTGGCTGTAGCAGGAGGCGGTTTGTTCACCGAAGGGCTGGAGAGCGGTACAAGAATGAGTGTCTGCAGGTAAGAGTGAAGCATGGTGGAGGTTCCTTGGAAGTTTGGGGCTGCATTTCTGCAAATGGAGTTGGAGATTTGGTCAGGATCAGTGGTGTCCTCAATGCTGAGAAATATAGGCAGATACTTATCCATCATGCCATACCATCAGTGTGATTGGCCCCAAATTTATTCTGCAGCAGGACAACAACCCCAAACATACAGCCAATGTCATTAAGAACTATCTTCAGCGTAAAGAAGAACAAGGAGTCCTGGAAGTGATAGTTTTGCCCTTACAGAGCCCTGATCTCAACATCATTGAGTCTGTCTGGGATTACATGAAGAGACAGAAGGATTTGAGGTAGCCTACATCCACAGGAGATCTGTGGTTAGTTCTCCAAGATGTTTGGAACAACCTACCTGCCAAGTTCCCTCAAAAACTGTGTGCAAGTGTACCTAGAAGAATTGATGCTGCTTTGAAGGCAAAGGGTGGTCACACCAAATATTGATTTGATTTGGGTTTTTCTTCTGTTCACTCGCTTTGCATTTTGTAAATTGATAAACATAAACAATTACAATATATATTTTTGAAGGCATTCTTACTTTACAGCATTTTTTCATACCTGCCTAAAACTTTCGCATAGTACTATAAATGGAGCAAATGTTCCTAAAAAAATAAGAAAATTATTTCATTATTTTAAAAAATTGAAACAAGATGTAGTTTGTCTTCAAGAGGCGCATATTAGAAAAAAGGATATAAAATATTTGATCTTCAGAAATTTGGGTGAAGAATTTATTTCAGTGGGAATTAAAAAAGAAATGGAGTTGTTTTGTATGTAAACCTCCAATTGCAACCAGAACTGATATTGACTGATGATTATGGTAGATATGTGGGCATGGAAGCTACTCTGCATGGGCCAAGACTTTGATAATGGGAATTCATGCTCCAAATGTGGATAAAGTAACTTTTTACAAAGGACTTAAGGATAAACTAATGTACTTACCATATGAAAATTGGTATTTAATGGGAGACTGGAACGGAGTAATTTGTCCACAAAAGAACAGAACCTCTGAGAAAAACATTAAAACAACATAAGATAAATTACCAAAAGTTTTTTTTTTTTTTTTACATGATGGACAATTTAGAGCTTGTAGATGCATGGAGATACAAAAATGGTGATGCAAAAGAGTACACTGAAAGGCATAGATCTTTTTCAAGAATTGGTATATTTTGGATATTTAAGAAGTTGGTTACTAGTGTTCATAAAGTAGAGATACTGACAAAGACTTTTTCAGGCCACAATCCAGTGACTTTAATATTTAACAAGAAAACCAGTCCTTTCAGATGGAGGTTAAATGAAACGTTGCAGAAAGAAACAGCAATGGAAGATTGTAAAAAGAAATTAAAAGGATTTTTTTGATAATCTTAATAACGGTACAGACATAAGAAGGGTTTGGGATGTGAGTAAAGCTTTTATGAGGGGATATTTCATACAGCATATTAGTAAACTAAAAAAGAAAATGAGAAAACACAGGCAATTTTAGATCAGATTAAAAAAAAAAGAATAATTAACAGAATTCCCAAAAAAGAAAATTATTTCACAACAAATTAAACTTTTACAGCAGCAGCTGTCTTTGTTAACAGTAAGAGAAATGGAAGTAAAAATGAATTCTGTAAAAGAAGAATTTTAAATTTGCAAATAAGCCAGGGAAATGGTTGGCATATAAATTGAGGAAAGAAAAAGAGAAAAAAAAATGATATTAAAATTACAACATGGAAATACAACAGATAATCTAAAGATGCAAAAAATATTGAATCCATGCTACTCTAAATTATATAAAGGAGAAGAAATTTCCCTGACAAAGGTTGATGAATATTTAAAGAAACAAAATTTACCAAAGATCACAGAAAAACAGAAAGAATTAATGAATGAACCCATTACAATAAGGAAAGTTTGTGAAGCTATAAAAAAGGTAAAAATAGGGAAAATGCCTTGACCAGGTGGTTTACCAGCCTCTTATTATAAACATTTTGAAGGTGAATTATTACAACTGTTACAAAACATGATGATTTCAGTTTTAGGTGGATGGAGGCTAATATAGCATTAATACCTAAAGAAGGTCAAGACTTGACTTCACCAAAAAATTATTGCCCAGTATCATTACTGAATAATTATTATAAGTTATTCACAATGATTTTAGCTGAGAGAATGGATGATTTTACAGGACTTTATTCGTGAAGATCAATGTGGGTTTTTACCTAAAAGACAGCTGAGGGGCAGTATTAGAAATGTATTGGATATTTTGGAATGTTTAGAACAACATAATGAAAAGCAAGCAGCATTGATTTTTCTTGATGCAGGAAAGGCCTTTGACAAGTTGAACTGGATTTTTTTGTTTAAAATTTTGGAAGATAAGGACTTTGGTGGGAATTTTATTAAATGGGTAAAATTGATTTATACCTCACAAAAGGCACAGATAATTGGGTATGGAGAATTAACAAAACACTGTGAGATACAGAAAGAGACTAGACAAGGATGCCCCTTGTCACCATTGTTATTTATTTTAGCTTTGGAAGTATTGAATAGAGATATAAGACGAGAAAATTGCTGGAGTGAAGATTAAAAGAGAAACATATAAATTATGGGCATTTGCTGATGATCTGGTGATAATTTTGGAAGATCCTCTGGAAGGAATGGAAGTATTAATGGAAAAACTAAAGGATTTGGGGGTGTTAACTGCTTTTAAAATTAATAAATAAAAGACGAAGATGTTAACAAAGAATATGAAAGTGGAAAAACAAATGGAATTGATGGAAAAAATGGTTTTAAGATTGAGAAAAAAGTGAAATACTTGGGTATTACTATGACTAACATGAATTGTATATTATACCAGATTAATTATAATCAGACATGGAATGAAATCCAGAAGGGCATCTTAAGATGGGAGAAATTATAATTGTCATTGTTGGAGAGATAAAAATTAATATTTTTCCAAGAATAATGTTTTTGTTTCATACAATACCTATTATGACAACTGATGTATCATTTAAACAATGGCAGAAAATACCAAAAAAACCAAACAAACCCAATAATTAAATATAAAATACTTAGAGATGCAAAGGAATGAGGAGGATTGGGACTGCCTGATTTGAAAGTGTATTTTGCAGCCTGCTGCTTAGGCTGGATGAAAGAGTGGGTTTTGCTGAGAAACAAGAGAATTTTAGAATAAGGACACGATCTGAGGTTCAGATGGGATGGTTTTCTATAGTACAATAAAGTTAAGGTTAATGTAGATTTTAAGAATCATTACATTAGAAGTGCCATATGGAAAATATGGAACAGATATAAACCCAGATTGTGTCTGAAAATGCCTTTATGGGTCTCAGCACAAGAAGCATTTTACAGGAAAGAAACAGGTAAAAAAAAAAAAATGGTTAACTTATCAAGAGTTGTTAGAACAGGATGATGGAGAATATAAGATGAAATCAAGAGAGCAACAGGCTGCAGAGGGATTTAGTTTTCAGTGGTTTTCATATGCACAGTTAAGAGAAAGATTTAAGGTAGATAATAGGTTATTTAGAATTGAGCAGCAGAAGACAGAATTTGAACTTGAACTTGAACTATGTACAAATGATGAACATGTAATTGCTAAAATGTATAAACTTTTATTGAAATTTAAATGGAAGAAGAACAAGTAAAATATTGTATGATAAAATGGGCTAAGAACTTTGGACACAATATACTAATGGAACGGTGGGAAAATATGTGGTTAAAAGGTTTGAAATTTACATTATAACTTCAAAGAGATTTTTTATAAAATGATGTACTCTTGGTGTATGACTCCAGAAAAATTGTCTAGAATGTATAAAGGTACATCAAATTTATGTTGGAAATGTGGACAACTTGAAGGATCATTTTATCATGCCCAGTGGACTTGTAAAAAAGCCAGAAATTTCTGGGTTCAGATACATAAAATGATACAAGGAATTTTAAAAATCAACATTCAATTGAAACCAGAATTTTTCTTGCTGGAATTAAAGGATGGTCAGTTGGAAAAGAGCCATGGAAGATTATTTTTATATATGATTACTATTATATGCGCAAAAATGGAAAGACTCTGAAATATCCACAATGGAGGAATGGTTGGTGAAGATGACAGAACTAGCAGAGATGGCAAGATCAACAACTACATTTATTAGTGACTGGAAACCCTTTATGGACTTTTTGCTGAAAAAAGAGAAAAATGAACTTGTAATTTATGGGTTTGAAGATTAGAAAGGGTAGCTTATGGAAAGAAGGAAATTATGATGTAACCTTAGAGAGGGCAAAGTAAAAACATCTATAACTGCTGTCAAGAAGATCGGAAATCTGCAGCATATTTCTTGACTGCTAGTTCCATTATGTCTGTGAATGTGGGGAAATTTTTTGTACATGGCTTACTGATATTCATCAGTGAAGATAATATCCAGTTACAGTTGGAAGAGACCCACTTACCCCATGGAGTCATCCATGTTGCAATTCATGTATATAATCAAGTTGGGATAGAAACAAATCCATTAAACATTGCTCTAATCTAGAGTCCTTCATACAAATATCCATATTTCCTTTCCCACAAAGCATTTCCCATGTGGCTATGATATTGTTTTCTGGAGATTGTCATTCTGCTGCCTCTTTCACCCAAAATTATTGGATTGGGGGGTGGGATAGCTCAGTTTCTGACATCTCCAGTTAAAATGCATCTCATATAGAGATGCTAATGAGAACTTCTAGACAAGACCAGGGAAAGCTGCTGCTAAATGGAGTAAACACGATCTCATGATTTGCCCCTGTAAAAGTCCAGTGAAAGAGAGGGCTTTGTACATGCTAATGAAAATGCTACTTTGCATTCAGAATATTTATAATTGCACTAAAAAAAGTTCATTTAAGCGTAATATCAATTAGTACTTTCATTACAAGGAAATTTAAATACCAATTATGCCTAGAAAAAAATGACCTACGGCCTCTAATTCAATATTAATGCACTTGATGAGTGATGCTAACGGCATGGGAACAAATGCAGCTGTCCATATGCTTCCATCAGTAAAAGGGGGTATTTCTGTCACTTAATGTAATTTCATGGACAAGAAGTGGCTCTTTTATTGCTCTTAACAACGAGAGATCCCATCAAATTCAAAGACTCTGACACCCAAGGCATCTCAAAGGATAAAAGACATGAGATGCGATAATGGGAAGATAAGTATTCCCCACAATTGATGGGCTAGATCTGCCTTATTATAGTTCAGTGCAGTTTCTTGCAAGGGCAAGAAAGAGTGATAATAATTACAGCCTGGGATTTTCAATCGGGCCAAGGGAAACTAGGTGTTCAAATACAGCTATATGTCAAGGAAACAGGAATGTTTGGAAATCTCTGTAGATCTAATGACCAACAGATGGAGAGAAATGATGTATTTATTAACAGAAGTATGCTGAGTTTCAAAAATATTCCAGGCGAAACCCCCGTTTATAATTTCATAAAATGGTTTTAAGTATAAAGGCAGCAAGGGAGTAAGGATTGCTGTACCTAGATTAGAGGAAGGTAGGATTTCCCATGCTCAAAATGCTCTTTCTTACCAAAGATATCCCGTAGGTCAAGGGCCATACAGAAATACCTAAAAATATGACTCATTCCAAATAAGATCATTAAAAGGAAAATAGTCAGGAGCAGGTATAAACAACATGGGTGCTGAGAATCATAATTCAACATCATCTGGACAATCAGAAATTGTCTGTCCTAGATTAGAGGCGAGGGCTTTTCCCTTTTCCTCTTCTTGCAGATTTGATTGCTTTTTTCTATGATTTAGAGCTTGGCTGAAGTTTTTGTCCTAGCTTTCTTTGGGCATTTGTGAATGTGGGGATCTAAAATGCTAGGGAAGATTTGGGAAGCAAATATAGTTGAGTTTGAAGGCAACTCAAAAAGCTAATGAAGAAAGTAATTTTCCACAATGAAGAGAACAAAATGAAGGAGAAGGCTCACTAGACAAGAATTGTCAGAATCAAGAGGTTTAGAAAAAGAATAAATGATAAGTGTGCAAAGCCATATGTAATCAAAACAACAGTATCCACACCAGAGAAAAATATCAGCAGGCTTAGGAGAATTCATAGTTTATAGAAGTGCATAAGTGTGATGGAAGAAATTGGAAAGGAAAATTGTGTTGGTTTGGGACATACAGTGGTACCTCTAGTTACGAACTTAATCCGTTCTGTGATTCTGGTTGCAACTCGAGTTGGTCTCAAGTCGAGGTAAAGTTTCCCATAAGGTTCAGTGTAAATACGGTTAATCCGTTCCGCCCTCCGAATTTGGTCGCACCACGAGGCAAATGTCCCCATAAGGTTCAATGTAAATACGGCTAATCCGCCCTCCGAATTTGGTCGCACCCTGACGTAAATTTCCCCCATAAGGTTCAATGTAAATATGGCTAAACAGTTCTGAAACGTATGCATTTTATTTTTAAACCTCAAAAACCTTCCAAACGCCACAAAAACCTTCCAAACGCCACAAAACACACCACAAGCCTCACTGAACGTCTCCTTGCTACTGTGATCTTGCCCACAGGAAGCCGCGACCGCGTGGCAGCAGGGAAAATGGCCGCGGATCCGGTTTGTAAGTAGAGGCGAGTTCGTAAGTAGAGGTAAATTTTTGGGGCCGGAGCTGGTCGTATCTCAAAAATTTCGTAAGTAGGGGCATTCGTAAGTAGAGGTACCACTGTATTATTCTTTTTAAGGTAGGACACACAAAATAAACCTTAGGTTACAGTTTAACAAAGAAAAACAAAATCATTCTAAAATCAATTTAAAATAAGCATGGATTTTTTGTATCCTGCCCTATTTTATTGCCCTATTGACAGTGGCCCCTGAAATGCCCTTGAAGAGTGTCCAGAAGCTTCAGCTGGTGCAAAATGTGACTGCATGGGCAGTTAAGTGCACTCCACAATCAGTGCATGTTACACCACTACTCTGTGAGCTGCATTGGTTGCCAGTTTGATTCTGGGTTCAATTCAAGGTGCTAGTAATGACCTATAAAGTCCTACATGGCATGGGACCAGGTTATTTGAGGTACTGCCTCTCCCCAATCACATCAACCCATCTCATCAGATCCAGCAGGAGGGGCATGCTCTGGTGTTTGGTGAGGTTAAGGAAGGGAGCCTTTTCTGCCATGGTATCCACCCTGTAGAACATCTTCCTCCTCACCCCAGAGATTAGGTTGGGCCTGACGCTGCTGGCTTTTTGAGAGACCCTGAAAACATGGCTTTGCCAGTGGGCATGGGAACTTGGGGGTGTGGTGGAGCCAACACAATGGCTGTATTGAATGCTATTGGTAGATGGAATTACCTTGGGTGTACATTTCATGAATTTTATGGCAATTTTTTATAGTTGTATTGTTTTTATCATTTTAACCTGTATTGTTTGGTTTTTTACATTGTTTATCTATCTATAAGCCACCCAGAGTCATGTATATGAGATGGGAGGCTATATAAATTAGGATAATAAATAAATAAAATGTATATAAGCAATATGGAAGCAATAAAAATGCAAGGACCTAATAAACTTAGGCTGATATTGAAGAAGCTAGCAAGGTTGTATTTGACTAGCATTTGGATGGGAGACAGCTTGGAAATCCCAGAGCTATAGGCTAGTTTGGGAAATTGGAAAAAATAAATCTCAGAAGATAAGAAGCTGCTACTAGGAAAATAATATGGATGTGCCATGTGGTCACCAGAAGGCAAGCTTGGCATGGAGGAGACTACTTTACTAGGAATAAGCAAGCAAATAACCCAGTAAGACACTACAGGTAGTCCTTGGCTTATGTCCATTTGTTCAGTAACCATTCAAGGTTAGGCGATGCTGAAAAAATGTACTCATGACTAGTCCTCAAAGTTATGGCTATCGCTCTGCATTCACATGATCGTGATCTGGGCACTTGGATGCCTGGCTCGTGATTATGATGCCACAGGGAGCTGTGGTCACATGATTGCCATTTGTGACCTCCCACAAAAAAAGTCAATAGGGAAGCCAGCAGAGAAGGTTGCAAGTCACTCTGGTAAGTCACTCCTGCTTTTTCTCCCGCTCGCAGCACTACCCCCTCCCATGCATGGCCTGCACTGACCCTCTCCTGGCCTCCCCTGACCTTCACGTGACCTGTGCCGGCTATTCCAAGGCCTTCCCTGGCCTCCCCCACCCTTTACGGCACCCCTGCAGCACCTCCACGCTCCTTACCTGGGACTCCCATCTCTTCCCACTTCCCCCTGTGCATCTTGGGGTTACGACAACAACCAGGACTGCCAGGATTGGCATCACTAAGTGATTCAGTCACATGACTTTGTGCTTTATGACCACATCACTTAACGACAGCAATCCTGGTCCCAATTGTCATTGTAACCTGAATACATTTCTCGTTTATAATTAGAAGGGCATTTGCAGTTTTCCAGGCAATATCACAAGTGTTCCATGGAAAGGAGATAATGGTGAGGAAGAAGTAGGCCTTCCAATCAATATGGTAGAAAAGACACTACTAAATATGACAAGAGAAAGAAATCTTTGAAAAAGATCACCAAGAGATTAAAAAGTAGCAATCACTAAAACAATAGATAAGGATGCCAGAAAAATACTTGAAAAAGAATTTGAACTTTTCAATGTCTTATTGCTGGCATGCTTAACTTAAATATTTCTCTCTGTAGCTGCCTAACTTTTTTCTTTACCTGCTAGGGACACTGTAGAACAGTAAGGTGCCATCCTCAGCTTGTAAAAATTACATGAAACACATTTTCTTTCTGTTATGTTTCAACTTGTCTGACCATAAAGATATTCTCTTAGCAAAGACACTTTGGGGGAAACATCTAAGCCAAGCAAGGAAAAAAATACCCTGAAATTGAATGGTTGAACCGATTATTATTTTTGCTTTCCAAAGTTTCATTAGTGAAAGTGCTACACAACGTGTACAGAAGCTGATTTTCAATTACTGGATTGGAGAGTGTGTGTCAGGTGTGCTTTCACAGCTACATCATATTAATTTCTGTAACTTTCATTATTTCACCTATTTTTATAATGATTATTTAAAGTTTAAGAGTTAACATTTGATGTGATTGTAGAACTAAGCTTGAAAGAAGCAAAGCAGAAAGTGACCACTTTTCAGCTCCTTTTCTAGACTAGTTAATCAAATGCTACTATATCTTGACTGCCTCCAAATAACTTCCACATGCAATAACACAAACTGGATTTTTTTCTCCTTTTTAAAAGTGTTAACTTCCTATAAATATCCATGATTTGGAATAGAGTAAATTATCTAATCACCTTTACAATCTGTGGGTTTAAAATGGAAATTGATATTCATGGCTAGACTCCAACTTGCATCCCATATGTTTTTGAAGTGCTCTGTAGAGCAGGATAGAAAGAGTTATGATGCTTTTGAACATGTTGAGTGTTGGAGAAGACTTCTGTGAATACCATGGATAGCAGAGAAAACAAGCAAATGGATCATCAAACAAATCAATCCAGAGTTCTAACTTGAGGCACAGGCTCAAATTATCATACTTTGGACACATTGTGTAAAAACCTAGGTCTCTGGGGAAGTCTATAATGCTGGGAAAGATGGGAGGAAAGAGAACAATCAGCAGCAAAATGAATGGACTGAATTACAGTGGTGGTGGGTGCACCGTTGGAAGACATGAAGGACCAGGTTTGGGACAGGTCCTTCTGCAGAAAATCTATCCATGCGGTTGTTGCTAAGAGTCAACACCAACTTGATGGCACATAATCAACCTATGGGGCAGGTTCATATATTAACTCTTAATAGTGTTCTGTAGGCAATAGAGCAAAGAGGTAGGCTTCCAACTGATCACTGCTGGTCACCATATACAAGCAATTGCCAATGAACTAGGCATGCTATTTAGCAATGTATTTTGTCCATCTTCTACTTTTCTTCAACCTAAGTTATACGTAAAAGAACAATTTCTACTCTTCCTAGTCTCAAGGGATGTACAAGCTTTAGCATAGAACCTTCAGATATAATTTGTGCCTCAATTATTTGGTTGAGTGTCCTTATTGGAAAATGGTCAGGACTCACTCAATAAAAATACATTGAGAAAAGGATCAGCTGTACTTTGGAGCTGTAGTGTTATGGCTATAAACTTAGTTTTGATATTCTTTTAACGGGCACATATATATACTTAATAAGAACATGAAAACACACAGAGAGCAATTCTGGGTCAAACCAAAGGCCTAGCAAATCTAGATTAGAGCAAGCATCCTTATATTCTCTGCAGACTATTAGTTGATTGTTAGGGTAACAATCTTGCTGAGGATGGAAGCTTTTCCACTGCAGTTTAGCAGGGGAATTGTGATTTACCACTACAACAGGATTGCTGGAAGCCTTCTTGGTTCACACTCTCCTTCCCAGAGATCCTGCTTCAGATTATTGCCATTAGCCAATAGTCAAATTAATGGATTGGAAATTGATTGTTGGAAGGAATGGCACTAACTTGAGGTTAACTGGCCTGAACTCAGCAAGAATGGGAAAAATGTTTGGAGAACTTTAAGCAGAGTTCTTCCAAAAAAGCGTGAGGCTCAAGCCCAAGCATCTTTATATTTATGATGGTTTGATTTTATTTTTTATATTTATCTATTTAAAATATGTATGCATCTCCTATCATGGTACACATCTGCAGGTAGTGAACATTAGAATGTCTTCTGATTATTAGAATAACACAACATAAGGTAGAAAGATGGAGTCTGTGTACATTGAAACAAAATATATTGATATGGTATAAAGCAGAAGAATGAAGTGTCAATCCCTCTAGCCAGATTACTCCATTTTAATGAAGGCGCTGTACAGCTTGCTACATATAAATCAATCTTGTACATTTCAGATGTGCTAGACTGGAGCTCCCATAATTCCTGCCCAACAAAACCTATGTTATGGAGTTGGAGTCCAGCACACCTGGAGGATGCTGAGATGGGAAAGGCTATTGTGAAGGTCTCAGCACACTCAATATTGAAATGGGGAGCAAAGTTCTTTCCATACTGGGGATGAAGAGCTTAATGTTTTGATGACAGATTAAGATAATTATAATTTCTTCTGTATTAATCTGTTCAAGTATTTCTGTGCCATCTCTTAAGTTAGAATAATTTCCAAAGTAGCTAGTAATCAATAAAACATAAAATAGGTATAAAACATTTAAGTTATGAATGAAAAGAGCAGAATAAAACAAATGTATGTGGTTGCTAAGAGCTGACACTGACTTGATGGCACATAATACATTTTGGAATAAAATAGATGTATACCTTAGCAAATCTAAATAAAGGAAATTATCTAGTTTAAAACTGAGAACAGCAATACTTTAAAATCCAAGCTAGAAACCTTAAAACAAAAAATAGATTGATATAATCCAATTACATTAAGGCCTGTTAAAAACAGATACTTTTATCTGTTTCATTGTAGTGTTTTGATGTAATTCTGTGAATATGGCAAGTTTCTCCAACCCATCTCTCTTAAAAAAAAAGAAAAAGAAAAAAGAAAATCCACTAGGATTTATTTGCTCACAGTTATTCACAGGACTTATTTGCTTGCAGCTTTCTCAAGCAGATTAATTATGGATTTTCTTTTATTAATCAGTATTTAATTCAATGTTACAGGTACAATCTATTGTGCTAGGTTGTTAGAACTCTCTTCCCCCACCTGCTCTACAGGTAGAGAAAATCCATAGTAAGCAGGGGTGTTTGTAGATGTGTGTGCAAAAAAGACAACATGGCGGTTTCACCTGCATGTTCAAAGCCCCGTCCTTTTTAATGTGTGCCAGTATTTGGGGAAGTCAAAAAAGTCAAGATGGCTGCATCAGTAAAATTGAAGCTCTGCTCCTTTTTAAGTGTGTTTTGACATTTTGACACTCTTGTGGAAGCCCCTGGGTGCAATGCGTGTAAAGAAGAGGCTGCCATGTTGACCCGCACTGAATATGCCTCTGAGAGCAAGGGAAGTAACCTAAGACTTACTTATTTATACTGCTGTTGTTTTGCTTCTTCTTGAAAGTGTTTATACAGCCATGATGTTAATATCAAAAAAATTAATTCCATAATAGGAATGTTCAACAGCATTTTTCAAGTTATATTTTATAAATATGATAGACACATAGTTAACTATGCCTGAACTGTGCAAACTGTAGAACATCACCCTATTGTCTAATCTATCAACTAGCTCATTTGAACCAGATGAGTATTCTTGTAAAAGATGGGATGGGAGCATCACGTTAACCAGAAAGGGTACAGCTGTGTTACACAATAAAACATGTTTCCCTAGAACATGCATCTGCAATGTTGTGTGGGAATGGAGAGGGATTCCTTGATGTTAGTGTGAAGGCCAGAAGGGATGTTGGCAGCTCCAGGCGATGTCCTCCTGTCTGTGAACAAGGACAACTATAATTAGGGGGTATTAAGGACAGAGGAGAAGAGAACATACCCTTTGCGTACTTAGGAAAGTAAAAAAAGCTTTCCATAAGCATTTTTCTTTAGAAAACTGAAAAAACCCTTTAGTATTTTAAGCATTTGTCTATATGGAAGAAACTTATTTGAAATGCCAGATCAGATCTGCCCTTACTTAAAGATGGGAAAACAACATAATCAAATCAAAATAATGTAGGATGATGCTATCTTCTGCCCTTTTAACACTGAATGTCCAAAGGATAATTCCTTCCTAAGTCAGCATGTTATCAAACCCCAGAGATGCAGCACATCCTCCATTCATTTATCCCATGATTTTTAGTACCCTTCTTTTCTTTAGCGTGTGGCCAGTGTCTCTGCACTTGGCAAAATCGAGCTAGTAAATCCAGGGCCAAAGGAGGCTGAGTGAGTCCATGAAACAGTATCCATCTTCCCCATCCTTCCTCCAATTTATATAGCTGCCTATCTCATATATATGACTCTGGGTGGCTTAAAGATAAGGCAGCTTACATTTTTTTGTTGTTCTTCTGATATTTAGAAGATAAATAGGCAGACTTACACTAATCATTAATGATATTGAACCATGGATGTGTCCGTAGTGTGGAAGGAGCATGTTCTGTATTTCACAAATGTTTGATTTGTCCCATCTGTCGGTCTTCCAACTAGATATTTTGGAAGAGGTATTGTTTAAAGCACTATATTCTATTATTTATTATTTAAATAAAACTAGTGTTTTAAACAGTGGATTGTACAATGGACAGCAATGGGTCCAAAGTAGCCCCCAAGGTAATGTCCCCAACTAATACCTATGCCTGCAGTTCCAAAGTACCACTTTCTTACTTGAAAAAAAAGTGCACAAGGAGAATTTTAAAATGAGGTTTCTCAAACTTTCTTCTGAAACCAGTGGGGGCTAATTAAAAACTAAATATGGAATCTACAAACATCCAGATTTATTTACACTGTTGTTAATTTCTTCTTTAATATTCATAACTGCTTTCTGTTAATTAAGAAGAGAGAGAGAACATGAAGAGAGATTTGGAACCAAAGCAGGCTGCATACAGATAAGGAGCTTGGTTCTCAAATATCTGGAATGCTGCAAACTGCCAACTGTGAGCCAGGAATTTATATGCAGCAAATGTGTGTTGGAGTTGCAAACCCAGCTCGATGTATGCACGAATCTCTTGATGGCTGCTTGTTAATATTATAATCAGTTCTGCCATTTTCTGGTTTGCCAGCATACTATATCTCCAATGGCTAACTTACGAGGCTTCTTTGGCCAAGAGGTACGGAGGTGGAATGGCATAACAGTGCCTGTGGGAGGGAGGCAGTAGAACTGGCACCTCTTCCAAGAGGGGGAAACAGCCTTTCATCATTGCGTTGATTAATGTGCATATATGTACATATTAAATGGCCCATTATTTGACACTATGGATGACTGCAAAACGCCAGAGCAGTTTGGGCCAAATGGCACCTCTGATGGGATCTAACTCTCATCTCTGCTTCCAGCTAAATATTTTCTGTCCTCACAAAGACGGGGAGACTACCAACAATGCTACCACCTGCCCCATTGTTGGGAATGTGGATAGAATGCATCACCATGTTCTGACCTATCCACTTATTCAGTAAACAAGGGGAAGATGATTTTCACCCTGCTAATAAGGGTAGAAGTGACACTTGGTTTAAAATGAAGTTTTCCCCAGCCTTCTTTTTCTAGCCCAGGAGGAATGGAGGGCTTGCCCCGGGAAAAGGAGGAAGGGTTTATTTTGATAGCAGGCACCTTGAAATCAGGTAGCTAAAAAAAGGAAAAAAAAGATTTTAAAACTCCTTCCAACTATCATAAAGCTAAGAAGCTGTCACTTTCTTACGGACTTTTCGCCTCAGAAAAAAGTAAAATCAAAAAGGCGCTATGGTGGCTTGGTTGGGTTTGGTGCTACTGTGGATGGAATCAAGGCAGGCTTACCCCCATTTGTGCTCTTGTCCAGCCCCTGAGTAGCTGTGGAGTAAGAAAGGTAAAACAGGGATAGAAGCAGCATGCTTAAAGAAGCCCTTGTGTTACAGGGATGTTCTAGAATTTCATCTCTATTTTGGCAGTAGGGAGGTAAGTTTAACCATTCTCGCCTGCACAAACAGTTGACCGGGGGAGTTACTTTAATCTCAAGCAACTCTGAAATTAAAAACAAAAATTGCTCTTTCTGTTCCTGACTGAAGACATACGATCCCTTTTCCAATCCAGTTAAGTATGTTGTGCAAACAAAGCTTTTGATTTAAATGAGGTGATGTGATATGGAAAACATTTATCCTTAGAGGGGATTTAGGAGTTTTCTGTCTTGTTATAAGTATGAACTTAGGCAGCCTAGTGACTTGTGGCTGAGGCCAAAGTTCCTCTGGCAGGCTACCCTTGAGTGTGTGAGTGAATGTGGTCAGCTCCTGTTTAAAAAGGCAGGAGCCAGGGGAAACAGCCACAGAGGGAAGAACTTTCAATGCAGAACGGTCAAGTTAATTCACGATATGTATTCATTTATGGTCAAGGTCCAATCTACTGAAAGTTTTGCTCCATTGTAGAAGGACCTGGGATTCAGCAGCACTTTCTCACTGGAAGAAGGGGGCCCTCGGCTTGACCCGTTCCCCTGGTGCACTTCTCAATTGTTCCAGAATTCCAGTTCAGAACAGTTGTTCAGGGAACACAAAAGGATGCAGGAGAAAGGAGGAATAAATGCAAAGGCAAAGGCAACCTGGTTTTCTTTTAACATCAGCAGAACTTCTTGGAACACAAGTCTAGATTCCACCCAATTGACAGATCTCTGGCTTTTCAATGGGAGGAAAATATAGCTCATCTAAGTAAATATGAATGGAAAGCAGTGGTTTAGGTCTATCTTTCTGTGATGATAAGTACCGGACTTGGGCACGGGGAGATAGATTCCAGTTCAGTAAGTGCACCTTCAATGTATAATTAATGAAAGTGACGTGAATCTACTTATGGAAGTCTTTGTACCACTTAGTAAAAGGAAATGAAAATGTCTTAGGGACCTAATGCATTCCTAGACACCTCATTGCCCTTGGCAAGATTGGGACCTCAACTTTGGTGTGCACTCCTCGTTTGTCCAGGTTTAATATTCAAGCAGAGGGTAGATAGCCATCTCTCACAAATGCTTTTGATAGTGCTTCCAGCACTGAGTAAGTGCTTGGACTTAGTGGTCTAAATGCTGCTCTGTGATGCTTTATCATCCTTGTCCATACTGCTAGTCCTCGGGTTACAACCATTTGTTCAGCGATCATTCAAAATTATGATGGCACTGAACGAGTGGTACTTATGACCAGTTCTCAAAGTTCTGGCCGTCATAGCACCCTTGCAGTCACATGATCGTGCTTTGGGCGCTTGGCAATCAGCTTGCACTTATAACGGTTGTAGTGTCCTGTGGTCATGTGATTGCCATTTACAACCTTCCCTGCCGACTTCCCACAAGCAAAATCAATGGGGAATCTGTCAGGGAAGGTTGCAAATCGCTCCAAAAATTAAATCCTGCAGATTTTTTCCTGAGGAGCCCTGCTAGGGAGTACTCTTCACCCGCCCACACTCCATGGTGTGCATCCACCAATAGCACCACCCGCCTGCCCGTGCTCCGTAGTGCCTGCCCGTGGCCCCCACCAGCCCACCTGTGGTCCCCGCTGGCCCACCTGCACTCCATAATGCCTGCCCACAGCACCCACGCACCCCCCCTGTGCTCCTTGCCTGGGACTCCCGCCTCTCCCTGCTTAACGACCCACACGATCCTTGGGTTATGATGGCAGCCACGACTGCTGGGATTGCTGTTGCTAAGCAATGCAGTCATATGGTGTTGCGGTTTCCAACCATATCACTTAGTGACAGAAATTCTGGTCCCAATTGTTGTTGTAACCTGAGCAGTACCTGTACATAGAATACGTCAGTTGGTGCCAGAATCATGTAGTGCACTGGCTAAAAGACTGAGGCCCTGTTGCTCCAATTGTGTCCTGACAACATCAGTTTTCTGGCTTGTTCCCATGTCATTACCTTTGTCTCATCCCCAGCATGTGGGTGAGATGGACTTACATCATAAGAGCTGCCCTGGCATAATCATTCTGACATTGTCCAATAGCCTCAAGGAGATACAATCTGTTCTGCTTCACCATACATTACTTTGGAGGTGAAGTTAGGTAACCAGGTGTGAGTGTAATCAGAGATGGTAAGGACAGGCCCTCTCCTCTCTGATCATTAGTCAGCCTCTATCTCACACTCATAATCACTTTCCTCTCTGTTTTTGGTGCCAATTTCTCTGCAGGCTTCCTGCAAGATAGTGAAAAGCAGACTTATACTATTTCATGTGGGGAAGAAGGTGGGGAGGGGGGAATACTTATTTGCTGATTTCCCTGCACTTGTCATTAACTTCTCCCCCTCTCCTTGAAAGAAGAGAGGTGTTGCTTATCAGTTAATTATTTCCAGTTCTTCTGTTCTACAGGATGAGCTAGTTGTATAATCATATCAGGGTCTCCTGGCCTCTTTTCTGCAGCTATTTCTGCCCTGCTGCCTTCCCACAGGTTTGTTTGCTGCATACATTTGTAGATTTGGGAAATCCCCAAGTGAGGTGTGGGAGGCAAGTGAGATAACCCAGGCTAAAGAAGGTGGGCAGATTCCTGAAGTGAGGTTCACCCCATTTCTGCTGCAATGCCCTGACCAGTGGATGTTTTCCCTGCTGGCTGCTGACTTGTTACAAAGGGATGGCTCTAAAGCCACAGGAAAAAGCTATCATGTTGCTTATAACAGATGGCACACTCACAGATGACAACACCATTCAGCAGTGACTCAGACACAACAGAGGCAGAATGGGGATGGCCAATGGGCAAAGCAAGTGTTATGCCCACACTGAGTCAAAGATAGTTGGATGAACCCTTTTAATTCAGTAGTGGTGATGGCTCAGTGTGGTTTTGGACATGAAAAAGAGTTCATAAAAAGTTAACCCTGCTTCAAGGTGTACAGTAGGTGTCCCTACTCTTCAGACGAGAAGTGAGAACATAGAGGTAGAACAAGTCCTCATATTTCTGTTTAATATAATAACTAGACTGTGCTTGAAATCTGGCTCAAAATCCTGCCCCTGCTATGAATTCACTTGATAGAAACTTAAATAAGCTTCGCTCACTCGCTCACTTGCTCTCATAACCCACATCTGCAAAATGCAGATGAAAACAGTGACCCACTGTGAAATTGTTCAATTTGATATTAAATCAGTGTCATTGTAAGTTCAATGGTGAGTGCAATGCCCTTTTTGGAAATTATAAGGCTCTTTCTACCAAGGATGTCAAGGGGTTCTAATTACATTGAAGCATAAAAAGCACATAATACTGGTGTAATCGTATATCATCTGCTCTTAGGCTAGAAATGAAAAGTTCAATGGGTGCAAGAGTATGAAAGAGGGAAGTTCTTAAACCTTACAATTGATTTCAAGAAAGTAGAAAGAAAGGAAGAGAGTGGTGAGAGATGTTTCCTTATATTCACTTCAGTACAAACAGCTTATGCTTATGGCATATTTCCCAAAGTCTACCTATAGATTAATGATGGCAGAGAACAGTTTAGCCTGGGGTGGGCAATGAACAACCTCAGTCACCTGTAGCCTTGAGGCCTTTTTTGCAGCTGAAAATCAGTAGAATGTTTTCCCATAATTTTGAGGAAGGAAACATACAAAACTATGGTATAAAATATGTTCAGCATGGTTAAAAGTACAAAGAACCCCTACACTCCTACTCCTCAAACCCCAGAAAATACAGAAAATCCTGACCTTCTTCAGGACATCACTGTCCTACCTACTATAGCCCTTGCCCTCTCTCTCAACCCCCCTCCCTCGCAAGCCCTAGGTGCTTCTCCCAGCCTCCGAGAAATTGCCTACTCCTGATTAAGCAGGCATTCCTCTCTAGATGTTCCCAATAAACAATGTTAATCATTTCAGCTGGAAGTGGGGGGGGGGAAGGGCTAGGAAGAAGAGCAGGAGAAAGTAAGCCAGAGGTCCTAGGGATGGAGAGGAGTGGAGCGTTCATATCTTTGAAACAAAAGAGCACTGAAATTATTAATTGTACTGTACTCCAATGGCAGTTGTATAGTAGCTAAGTAGCTCCACCTCAGCACAAGCAGCTTACCTGGCTGTGCCTTGATCTTGCTGGCTCAGTTGAGATTCTGTGCTGCTTCATGCTTGCTTGCAATTGGAAATCCAGCTGGGCAGCAATCTCTACATTCAGCTAAACACCCATAAGTCAAGGGTGAGTCCATATCAGTGGTACTTTCACTGGACTATGAGTAGTTTCCCTTGCTCTTCTTTTCCCGCCCTTTGACACCAAGTCTCTCAGCCACCCAGCTTAAAACATGCAATAGCAAGCCTCCTTACATTCCTGCTGGGTCCAGTTAGGATTAACTTTAAAAACCAGAAGAGTGGCACAGAGGTTTCTGTATTGGACTTGTCTTAGAGAGACCGAGGGCCAAGTCCATATTTAGCCTTGGAAGGCCAGTCATAAGGATGCTCTTGTTTCCTGCCATTTCGTGAAATCTGAAAAAGTCCACACTGACCTGACTTTGGTTAGAGCGAGAATGGATCTAGTTACCCATCCCATTCTACCCATTTCTCCCTCCTTTTTGACTCCCAACCACTGTGGTTAAAGGTTTGTGTGAAAAGGAAAAGAACCAGATACAAGAGTTCTGAGGAAAGCTCTATGTTTGCAGAGTCGCTCTAGGCACTAACCTCTCTGGAACAGAGGTCAATCTTCTGATAACTCATGTTTGCATGGCATAGCTAACTGGGGGAGGATAGTTTGATCCATGCGATGTTCTGCATTAAACTAGCCCTCTCTAGCCCACCCCGGCTAGGTTTAGTCGATCGTGTGACTTGTTAATTTGGCCTTCATTAGAGTTGCCTCTCATAAGAACAAAGCCAATCTCAGCCCAACCTAGGATTGTTTTTGTGATAAAGCTGAAGGAGGGAGTTTGAGGTACAATGCTATGAACTCCTGAGGAAAAGCAGGTTAGATGTTAACAAATAAATAATAAATAAAAGGACAATGTATGACATTGGAGTTTTAGAAGTTCAGTAGCAGAATTGGGGAGGGGATTCCTGCCGGAATTTAAACCCTTAATATGCATTTCTACATTAAAGCTATTAGGCCAATATTGAGTTTGCATTCACGTTTACCTGAGAAATTAAATACAGCATTTCTGTACGTCTGTAGCCTTTTAATTTCCTGAAGCAAAGATTCAGGAGCAAATTTCCTGTTTGCCCAGCAGATGTCTCTTTAGAATTACTTGTGACATTGCAAGGAACTGCCTGTCTAAATCCAGATGGTGGGAACTGCAGCTGGGGTAAAGCAGAGCAGGGAATGAAAGTCAAAGGAGGCTTAAAAAACATCCCCAGATATATACACATCCTGCTGCTCTTCGGTATACGGAGCTGGGCTTCTAATTAAAAAGAAAAAAAACCTTGTAAAATGGAGAGGAAAAGTTATGTACTGTAGAAATAGCTACGTAGGCCTAGAAGCACTTATTGTTCCACAAGATTATGGCTGTAGTCTGTGGCATATCTGTGCATTCAGAAAACCAACAGATCTCTCTCAGGAGATTTGCCAGGGAAGAAGGGTGAGAAGGAGCTCTGCCACTGACCGTCGAGTGTGCTGGCCAAATGCACGTGAGCTGTGGCAGCTTGATTTGTAATGGGGTACTCCAGCACGTATTGGCACATGTAATGCAGAAACCTGTTTCCATGGGTATATGCTTCCTTGCTGAACCCCAGCCAGAATCTTGCAACAATTAGGGCAGCCGTCTCCAGCAGGATGTTCTCTTTATTACGATGCTCCTCACCCCTAGACAGCGTGGTTTTTAGGAACTCTGAGCCAACAGATCTGGAGAGGAGCAGGGTTGTAGAAAGCTGAATTAAATAACTGACTGGGTTCACGGATCATGCTAAACGTGGTTCATTTACCTTTGTTTGCTGAATTAGCTACAATCATTGGGATGACCTAACATTCTGCATCACATGACGGTTAATGTGATGTGCACTGTCTCTTTGCTTAAAGACTCTCACAAGACTGTAATGAGAAGATAAGAATGGCATGGGTAGGATGGGGGAAATTTAGGGACTCAAATATATGTCCCTGAGCTCCTAATTTCACCATCAATTGGACAATTATCCCAAGCATATAAAATTAGAAATAATAACTTTAAAAAAATCTGAAAATCAAACAATTGTTGTATATTGCAAACGAATATTGGCAATGCATACCTACTATGATATTTTGTTAGGGTGTATTTTCTATGAGTACATTCTTTTTTTGTCTTTTCAATTGTGTCCGATGCTCGGAGACTGCCTGGACGAGTCCCTGCAGTTTTCTTGGCAAGTGGTTTGCTATTGCCTCCTTCCTAGGACTGAGAGAAATTGGCCCAAGATCACCCAGATGGCTTTGTGCCTAGGCGGGATTAGAACTCATGGTCTCCCGGTTTCTAGCCCGGTGCCTTAATCACTACACCAAACTGGCTTATAATACCCAGCATCAAATGTGTTAGCTGAGGAAAATTAATATTTTTCTAGTTGGGAACTTCCTGTTCAATTAAAATATCACCCATTTTTTCCTCCTCAAGAAAATATTTGCATTTGGTCTGGATTTTTCAGATCCAACTGGCATAGGTTTTATTACTATGCAGTAAATCCACAAAAAATTATTTACAGTGGCAGCACTGAGAAAACCCTACAACTTATAATTGTGAAGTGATGCTATAATTAAGATTGATGTCTCTGTGAAGACAATTGTTAACTATCGAGGTTTTGAAAATGCTCGGAAATGGCATTCTATTGCTAGAGTTTTAACCTAGGAGAAATAAATTGCCAAATGAACAAAAACCATATTTACTGAAAAATGTGTAATGTCTGCAGGTTAACTCTGGAGGAAACGAGGAACAACACTGTCATAATATATGGTGAAATATGGATTAAAATGAATAGTTCCAAGCTTTCAAATACAAATAGAAAAACAGTGCTTTCTGGAGGCAGCATAATGGTTCAGCTTTTCAGACATCATTACCGAGGCTTTCTCAGTGTTCTTTCCTTAAACAGGCTTATTCATTGGGAAGTCAGTCTCAATAATTTTTGCAGGAGTTGCCCGGGATCTCAGCTGAGATCTGATCTATTTGTACAGAAGAATAGTCTGTGTGACTGAGAAGTTGTGGCATGATCACTTTCTTTTTTTCCATCTGCAGCCTTTTGTCTTTGGGCATTGTCTGATGATGCTTTTGTTCTAGGAAAGGCTGCAGGGGTAAAAGTCCATGGCAAGACAACCACGACCAAGACAGTCCTGATGACAGCATGGCAAGCTATCCTCCTTTGGAAGAACCGAAGTCCAGGACCGCTACACCTTAATTGTAAGAGAATTGTCATCTTGCAGTATGCAAAGCTTGAGAACTCTGGATAAGTGCTGGCATTTTCCTCACTTACAAGTTTCTATCTTAGTCAAGGAGGAGGCCACCTTAAAACCTTGGCCCAACAAGCAGCTTAAAACAACATCTGGACAGTCTTGCTCTGTTCTGAGTAGCTTTACCTAGTTGTCTTCTTAGAGACATAGCTTTTGCAATGCTTAGTTAGGCAGCTTTCATTCTATCATGTAGCCAAAAAGCCAAAGGAAAGTTATTGTTAATGTTTATATTTGTACTTAATAGATGAGATTTACCCAGTCGTTTCATCAAAATGGTGCTAAGGCAGCTAACAAAACAGTATGCAATATGGATGATACAATTAAAAGCAGAGTTATTAATAAATCCGTTAGATATGAAAAAAAAAGTCACTCAGTACACACAACCACAACTGTGTGGCTGTAAGAACTTGGGTAATCTCTGTTATCACTGAGGCAACCATTTCACACAACGGAGCAGTGTGGTAGATTTGTGGATATAGAGCTCACTGCACTACTCTGGGAAGACTAGCATATTTTAATAACATATTTAAGATACTTCAGTTCCTGAGCTAATAATAACCACATCCACACAAACGTGCACACATACTTCTGACTTCCTTTGCCTCTCCCTGGGCATAGATGACTTCTTCAGAGTTTCACTCTGCATTCCAATTGCTTTTCATCAATGGCGTTCTTGTTGGAGGTTGAAGTAGTCTGTCTATGGACCTGAATGGGTCTGAGAGCAGGAGTCTGGCCTGAGCAGTGATCAGTGAAACAGATTTTATAACTATAACAGAAATATCTATTTACAGAATATATTCTAGGGACGGGCAAAGCCTAGCACCTAGCTAACTTCATCCTACCAAAAAGAGATTAAAAAAGCATGTGGTTTGTGCACGTGTACCTGGGAAGGAAGTGACGTTAGGAATCTCGTAGATCAAGACCAAGCAGAGTGATAAGCAAAGAGGGGACACAGAGTAAATCTTTAAGTCTTTTATTTGTCCCCTTGTGGTTGGTAGGTCATGAGGTGCTGGAGTTACTGCCACTGGATTTTGACCTCCCACAGTTCTGCACCTTTTCCTGGTACTCTAAGGGCCACAGTAAAGCTTCAGTCACTTATTCTCTCTTCACAGTGCCTTCTGGCCAGGAATCAAATCCTTTAAAGATATATTGGACTGGGAGCATTAGATAGCACTCTGCCATTCTGTCCTCTCCAAACTGGACCCATGACTTGTGGCTAGTAAACACACAGTGAACCCAGGCTAAAGCTGAGTTTCTATATATGCATAACTTGGTCATTTTTTATTTGCAGTTCCATCTTTTCTGTTCTGTTGCTCCCATTACGTAGCATGGGGGGACTGGCATATGGACTGATAATTTTCTTTCTGTAAATAATTATGAATAACACTTCTGTCTTTCATTTGCCTCTGTCCTCCAGCTAAATTTTATCAGTCTGGAATACATTCTATGTTAGTATAAGCTCACATTTTTCTTCCGTGGATACAGGTTTGAATTTGGTCATGGTAATACACAACTCAGAACTGGCCCAAGAAATAGAGCTACCTGAAGAGACAAATCACCTTGTTGGCTTGCTATTGTGCACTCCTTTCTTCTGGGGTTAGAAGAAAAAGGCATAAACCAGAAATGCCATTTCTGTTTTGGGACTGAAATGTTGGAATAAATAATTTTCAACCCTTTTAATTGTAGCAATAGTGGCAACCAAAGAAATAGTTTGAAAAGTGTGAAAGTACAATTCTGGAGGTGGTAGAGCTCTTTACTGCATATTATCCAGAAGTGAACTAATAGTTCAGTATAACAATCTTATCTTAAGCAGAGTTTATCTGAAGGAAACCCTGTTGATTGTGATACATTAACGTTCAAGTATTGGCATTACAACCTTACTGTAGTTTTCAGTACAATATGACTCAGTTGTTATAGGTGAAATATGCTTTTCCTTCATGTAACCACAGAGCCCAGCAACGGGGAGAGAGATGAACTTCTTCCGTAGATGGTTTGCTTCTGAATTTACTTTACTTTACTTTGCACACAGAATTATATTTTGACAACAGCTGAGGGGAAATGATACCATCTTGCTGAGCATGGTTAGAGCCAGCCAATGCCTACATGGGCATCCATGAGGGAGTTTTATGTAAGTTGCCCTGAGAATCATGATGGAACAAATTTGGGATATCAATTGGGTCTCTTGTTTAAATCAATGCAATAGCCTGAATTTACTTATGCCCTTCTCACTACCCACTGTTTCCTTTCTAGGCTACTCTTGTTTATAACTTGTGTTGTGAAGCAAACCATCAACAAATGTCTCCTCCTACTGTACAATTATAAAATATATCCTATAGTCTCATGTTCCTTGATGCAAAGTGGTATGTAATCCCACTTCCCGCCTGCTATGGAAACATATGCACACTGCTGTGAAGTATAACAAGAGCCAAGATTGTGCTTGGATTGGTCAAGGGTGGGTCATGATGGCTTTTTGGGAGTCAAAGGTGGCAACAATTGCTACAACACAACAAAACCAGAATTTAGTACATCAGAATATGTGATCAACTGAGTGGAAAAAAATGAAATTCTTTTGATATTAAAAAGTGCAAAAATACCAAATAGGTATGTGTTTCACAGCTGTAATCAGGCAACAGAACTACAAATTAATTTTATTTTCTCACCTTATTTTCATTTTTCTACTAGTCTCTTTTTTGTAGTGAAAATACATTTTTCCCCCAGTTCCTGATTTCAAATTCCAATTTTCACTGACCAACATACTTGGTAGCTCTTATATCTTAGCTGAAATCAAGAAACATATTAGTTACCCCTGAGGTTACATTTCCAAGTAAGTTCTCTGATAACATGACTGCATGGCTTTTAATGAAAACAAATCTAATGTCAGGACATGTCTTTGTTCTTGCTTGGCTATAGCCTATCCTATTTCCATTACTTTCCCCCCCTTCATACAGTGCAGTTTCTGCTTACAGGTAATCTTGACACAAGAAATCAATAAAGAAATATTAATAATAGTTAAATGGTTACACCAGGAAAACTTGTTCCCTTAATTTTTTAAAAAGACTCATATAAAGAGGTTATCTACTGGCTGGTCAATATCATTCAAAAACTTGTCAATGCCATTTTTGTCCATTTTGTCTGGGCTACCGAGGTTGAACTGCAAAGTGGTTAAGCTAGCGCAGCCTTTTCAGGACTTGAAACTCAGGAACTGAGAGGAGAGTTCTCTGAAATTTATTTATTTGTTTATTTATTAACAATATGTATAACTTGCCCCAATTCTGAAGAACTCTGAGTAGCATGTAATATATTAAACAAAAATTATAATGCAAGAATTGAACAAAATCTCAAAGAAAATATGACTGTAGTCTTATCAGCTGGGCCAAAAGTCTTGCTGGAATAAAACAGCTTTTAGTTACTTAAGGGATGTGAGGACAACAGGGGTCTCCAGTGGGGCTATCATGGTGGGCTGGCTATCTTTTCCATTCACATTCTCCCTTGATGACCAAATTGAATGGGCAGTTTCAATTCTGGCAAGGCACTGCTGGATAGAACCTGGTGCTACAGTGTAAAAGATTAAGGAAATGGAGCCATAGCAGAACAAAACAAAAGAATAAAATAAATGTGTTTAGTCTCTAATAGTGCTGATATTGTAGGAACATAGACGCCCTGAGCTACTTTCAAATTGGCACCCATCACTACATCAAGCAGTAGCAAAGTTTCATTTTAACCACAAAGGGTGAAGAAGTATGCATTTTTCTTTGAACAATTCCCCACTGTTTAGCATCATTCAGTGATGTTTTGTCTAGGACAGTCAAAGAGAGAGTTCTACAAACAAAAGTGAGTTATAAAAATACCCCAAAGCTGAAACTGCATCACTTGATCCAAGTGGAAGTGATCCATCACTAATCACCAAAAAGAATAAAATATAGATTGTGCTTATAAGTGAAAATAATAATAATAATAATAATAATAATAATAATAACTACTACTACTACTACTACTACTACTACTACTATTACTATTATTGTTATATATTTATCCTACCTTTCTTATATATAACTCGAGGCAGCGAACATACCTGCCTCCTATTTTTCCCACAACAACAAACCTGGGAGGTGGGTTGGGCTGAGAGAGTGACTGGCTCAAAGCCACCCAGCTGGCTTTCATACCTAAGAGAGGCCTAGAACTCACAGTCTCCTGGTTTCTAGGCCAGCACCTGAACCACTGTACCAAACTGGCTCTTCTCACTGGAAGGTATGACTATCTGCATATGAAGAGTGATTTCATGTCTCGGGGAGGAGAGTGAATGATCTTGGGGCCCAGATGGTGTTCTCATCAGTACTTCTAGTTGAAACTCCAGCAAAAGGGATTTTTTTCAAGCGAACCCTGGTTGCAACAGTGCAAACAATAGAGTTTTGGTTTTTCAACAATGTTAAAAACTTCTCCCTGGAATGGCTCATTTCACTAAGGATGGAAAGTACATATTTGGATGATGGCTGGCTAACCTGGTCAGGAAGTCTTTAAATTAGAATACAAGGAGACTGAAGCAGTAAACCATTGGTGAATCATAAGTTGATGAGTAATGGACTGAATACAGCAACAGAGTTAAAGTAGTAACTGGAAACTACTAGTTTAACAAAGAAACGAAGGAAATACAGGCATAAAAGACAAGGGAGATTCAACATAGGGAGTCTAACCCAATTACCTTAAATATTTCTACACTAATTCACAAAGTATGAGGAACAAGCAGCATGAGCTGAATGCCACAAGGCAAATATGAGTTTTGAAAGCAGTTGAGAGTTAAGATAAAAGGGCAGCCTAATGGAAGGGATGTCTTGCTAGATGTCTTCTACATTGACCATCAAACCAGTCCAAAAAGGCAGATGAGGATTTATTAAAGAAGATAAATGAAGCTTCAAAAACCATGAAGTGGTGTGATGGGAGATTTCAATGATCTGGACATCTATTAGAAGACTAATTCTCCCAGACACAAGATGTTACTAATGATCTGGATACAGATTGATGGGCTGTTTATCAATTTGAGGATGATATAAAATGAGAACACCCAGGATGACAAGGGTTACCCGAGGTCCAGCAAAAGGATGACATGTCTTCCTTTTTGTCCTCATGTCCTCTGTCTGCCAGGCATAGACTTAAAGTCAAATATTGTCTGGACTTCTGAGTGTCTTATCTTGTTTTGTTTTTGTGTTTCTTGACTGTTTTCACAACAACAGTCATTCAAACTTTTGTGTATTGTGACCTTGTAAATTGTCTACTTCTTTGTTTCCGTCATCCATCAACAGACTCAACAGCCTAGATTTACATTAAATAATTGTATTAAATAATGTAAATTTTATTTATGTTATTTTAATTTGAAACCAGCAATTGGTTTTAATCTAGCACCTTCAATTTTATGATCAGTGCAGTTTGTAGACCACATGACTCATACGTGTCTATGGTGAAATTTGAAAAGTGCATCATCACTAGCATATCTTCTTGAAAATTAAGATTTGTTGGAAAAATACTGCAGATGTAATGGTAAGTAGGAATGACCTTGGAAGACAAGGGAAGAGCCAGAGACAGGGCAACGGTTGGATAAAAGGCGGCTTAGTCTGCAGAAGGAATGTGGGTGTGGCAAACGTCTCAGAAGAGACCCTCCCTAGTTTCTTGGGCTGTAAAGGCAATGGGGGAGAAAGGTACTTTCAGACTTGCAAGATTCTATTAATGTAACCTTACAATAAAATAGAATTAGTTCATCCGAGTGTGCTTCCTGTCTCAACTACCTCGTAAGGATGACAGCAATTGAAAAACCAATCTTTCTGATGTGGGAAAAAATAATTTTATATACATGTAGGCCTCTCTCTCTCTCTCTGCAGTTTTTCACTGTAATTTTTGTCACAGATGCCAAGAAAGTTAAGCAGTGTGTCCTCCACTTGTCCTCCTTTCCAATTGTCCATGTCCTCCTTTTTCTGTTCAGATATCTGGTAACCCCTAAGAATGACAGAATGAGATTACAGTCTAGTCTGGACAGGTTGGAAAATTAGGCTGAGAGGAAGATGTCTTTCAATGGGGAAAAATGTAAATTATATTTAGGGAAGAAAAATATAGGGCACATGTACAAGATTGGGAAGTGCTACATCAAAGAAGGACTTCAGTATGATCATTAACAGCTAAATATAAGCCAACAGTGTGACATAGCTGCTAAAGAGTTAACACAGTTTTGGGCTGCTTAAGAAGAAGTGACGTATCAAAGATACTCTTCTAAGACAGTGATACTCTACTAAGCACTTTTGAGATCACAACTGGATTACTGTTGAATGGTTTGGGGTACCATATTTCCAGAAGGTTGTTGACATGCTGGAACATGTCAACAACCAGAGGTTTATGATAGAAATAATACAGGAATTTAAGGACATGCCCTGTGAGGACAGGCTGAAGTAATTTGGGAGATTGAGGGGTGACATAATATCAATGTTGAGGTGCATAAAAGGGTTCTATAGGGAAGATGGTCAGGAACTATTTTCCATTGTCATAAAAAGTAGGACCAAGAAATAATGGGTATAAATTGCAGCTATGTAGTTTTTGTTTAAACAAAAGGAAAAACTTCCTGCCAGTACAACGGTGGAACAGTCTACCTACAGATGTTATATACTCCATTTTGAGGTTTCTAAGAAGAAGCTGGATAGCCATCTTTTGAGAGTGTTTTGATCAATTTTCCTGAACATTGTAGAGGGTAGGATTAGATAATCCTTGGATTCTCTTCCAACTCCAAGCTCAGAGAACACCAAGTACCCAACGGTTCAATCCTGAGTGACATATATTTCTACTATTGGAATCTACCATACACTGGTGTACATACTTGATGACACTTCTCCTAAGATAATCAGACCTTTCTGAAAGTTATCTGCCATCTGACAGTCCAGATCAAGTTTATAATCTGGGATTTCCACCCTACCAAAAACTGAATGCCACAAGCTGAGGATTTCTGGGAAAGATATGTTGGCAACTACCAAAAATGCTAGAAAAAGACATTCTTAGAAATGGCTGATGGAGAAAGCAGGAGTTTTTTAAATAGAAATAATTAAAGAAATTCCACTTGGTACACATGATGATACTGATTTGAGTAGAAAAAGTAATGCTGATAAAAATGTAAGTTAAGCCTTTTTATGTAATTTCATTTATATTTACAGGTTCAGGTATCTCACCTATTGTCAGTTGTTTATTCTGTGCCAGTGGAGAATAGGTAGAACAGGTGATCATCCATAAAGAGAATGGTGTCTTGACTACAGGACTTCAGCATCATTTGGGAGACCATCCAATGGTTCCCAAGGTGTCTCTTACCCTTTTCCCCCTTTCTGGAAAGTGCTATAAGGAAATGGACAAAAATTTCCCAAGCATGAAGGGAAATCGCAAAAATGGGTTGTGTCGTCAACATTTGCTGCTATGTAAAGTTTTGATAGCAATTTCTGTGACTTGAATAGTTGGAATCACCTCCCTCTTAACTGGCTTGAATTTATTTATCTAGCAAATTTATATGGCCACTCATCTCACTAAATGTGACTCTGGGAGGAGGACAACAATTAAAACAATATCACAACCATTAAAACACTTAATAAACATAATAAAAATAAATAAAAAGCATGATTGCGGGAGAATAACAGCCATCTAAGCACTATTCAACCCTGTACTCCAGCGGGACATCTGCCATGCATTTGACAAGGGGTTTTTGAATTTTTCCTTTGTAAATTCTTTCAAGGAGGTTTATGTAGCTGCGTAGCCCTCCACGTTTGCAGGTTGTGGCTGTAACATATGCTATTAGTGTTCTTCCACATATTCAATTTTCTTCATCATGTACACAAATTCTAAAGAAATGGCTGCTTTGGGTGATTCACATGTCACTTCTACAGTCACTATTTCTGTAATTTCTTCCCAAACTTAACTTTGTTCCTGCAAATTTAATTTAATAGAAAGAACAAAAACCAAGACCAGAAGATTGTGAATAATGAGGCCTAGAAGTTAGTAACCTGGAAACAGAAATGCTAGACGTCTGCAAGCCAATGGGAAAGCTCAGAGAAAACCCAATTGTTGCTAAAGAAATGTGATGCTTCAGCTGAATCTTTGGGACAAAAGCTAGAATATTTTCACTTGTCAGTTTTATATTAGTAATTGCAATGTCTGTTCAGAGACAAGTCCCATTGTTTTCAGTATGGGTTACTCCCACAGAAAAGGGTATAGGAATGCAATCTTTTTCCATTTGTAATGTTAATATAAAACCACATTATCAAGATGGATCAATACTCCATTTCAATTCAAGCAGATTGCTGGGCCTCGTGGTAGGTTATTGTGAACTGAGATGATGTCAGGAATGCACAGCCAACATAGCAGTCCCCCAGGACTGTGCATTTTAGGGCACAACTAGTAGTAGTTAGGCAGGGGGAGCAACCTTTCTACAAAGTGGGGTGACCTTTGGGTTGCTTTCTTTGTGTTCTGGGTGGTCAAAGGCTGTGGTGTGTGAAAGACTGTTGGAATAATGTCTGGGATTAATGGGGCTGGAATTTGGAAGTGCATCTTGTATATCTTTGACAAGCTCCTGGCCTGTTGGCAAAGTGAGTTTGCAATGTTCACAAAGTCTTCCTCTACTTGATTAGTTTTGTTTAATATAACATTCAGCCTGAAGGGACACTACAAAGCTTGCTGACTCTTTTACAACTTTTCAATCGGTTCTAATAAAGCTATTATCCTATAGGTGTCCTGATTTTTAAATTATTATTACTGTATTCCAGTGGAGGAACTCAGCCAGTTTGTAAACTGATTTTTGATGGACAAAATCTTTAATTTGAGATTCAAAGGAAGATTAAAAAACCCCAACAACCTGTAGCTTGGTAAAATACATAGTGTCTTCCAGATAAATAATGTAGCTATTTACTTTCAGTTTTGATGAATATTAATTTATTTCAACTTCCCAAGTAATATGCAAACAAACAAACAAATAGGACTATGGATACTCACAAAAATCATCTGCAGTTGATACATCTCACTTAACAAATGGATGTAGTACATACTTACCTGCACATGGGACATTACATAACTAACATTCTCAGAGAGATCTGAATAACACTTCTGAATTTGGCATTTGCTCACTTATTTTGTTCCAGTAGTGCCTGGTGTTTATGGTGTTTAGTCCCTCTGACCTGCTGGTCCTTTCCTATACCTTTGATCAAACTGTAAATCCAAAGTCCAGAGAACAATCTTGGGTAATAAAACCCCATTCAGGATATCACTTATTCTGCTTGCAGATTCACTGCAGCTGAATTTATAAGATCTGGACAAAAAAGGTAGGTGAAATCTCCTTCAAGCTCAATTCAACACCGGGAACTTTGTGGATGCAACCATGTCATTTTTCTGGTGGCAGTTTGGAAGTGATTTGTCATTGCCTTCTTCCAGGAATTTTTAAAATTTCCAGTCTAGACCAGAGCCCTTGAAGGTCCTCCCAATTATCTCAGGCACAATCTCCAATTTAATCTGAAGTCTCATGACAGTGGAGCTGCAGCCTGGTCCATCCCATTCCCCCAGATCTTTGTGCCCCAGAAGGTGTAGTGGCATCCTCCCCATGCTTGGACTTGGCTTTCAATGTGGAAGCATATCCATAGTTTTTTTTCCTTTTATATCAATCCCAGATCTGGGAATCCCAGATCTTTGTCTGTCTCTCTGTCTCCTAAGCCACTCCTTGAGACTGAAAGATTTTCTAAGTCACGTACTACTGGAATTAATGGAGTTAATTTCATTGTGATTAAGCTCACCCTTAAATGCAATCATCTTTTTCTTGCACTAAGCACGAAGAAAAGGATGACCAGAAGGAGATACTTAGGAACTTGTGTGTCCATAGGATTTAGACTCGGGGAAATAAGTCCTGTTGTTGGCAGTCAATAGTACCAGTTCACTAGACTGTGACAATCTCACAAACCTGATATCAATGTAAAAAGAGCTTTTGTGAAACCAACCCAAGTGTGTCCACTGGCTGTTTGAATTACTTTGTCCAGGGCTACTGTAGAGGTTGACCTGTTCCGTTATCCAGGACCGAGTTGATAAAGAACTTCTTGGAGGATTATAGACTATGTGTTTTATTGGGCCATGTTATCTTTTAAGAGCATGCCTGCAGAAACCCGTAGGATGGACGGGGGAAAATATTAAGGCCAGTGAGATGTATCTGTCTCTCTGACGGAACAGTGATAGTTCTTACAGCATTTCACAGACATTATAGCTGATTAGATACAGTACAACATAGTTTAGATTGAAAGGGTGGGCTTAGCTTTAATAATCTTTATGCACTACAGGTATTAATTAAAAGTACAAAAGAGTCATAGAATTATGCAAACATAGATTCAAAGAACTGGAAGTAGCCATTTAAGCTACTGAGTCCAACCCATTGCTTTAATTTGGATTCCTGCAGGAATCCAAATTAAAGCAACCCAGACAGATGGCTGTCTAGCCTCTGCTTGAACATATCCAATGAAGGGAAGCCCATTATCTCTCTGGGTAATTGGTTCCACTGTTGAACTGCTTTTACAATTAGGAAGGTTTTAAAAAAAAAAACTTTAATCAGAATCAACCTTCCTGTAAGTTAAATCCATTATTCCATGTCCTGCACTCTGGAATAAGAAAGAACAGGTCTTGACTTTCTTTAAAATTACCTTCTTTTAGGAATTAGAAGGGTACTGTCACAAACCTCTTAGTCATCTTTTCTCAAGGCTAAACATGCCCAGGTTGTTCAATTGCTTTTCCCATGTTTTAATTTCTAGTTCCCTGATCATTCTTACTGTTCTTCTCTGAAACTCTTCAAATTTCTCAGAATCTTTCTTAAAGTGTATGCCCAGAACTGGACACAGTACTCAAGGGAAAGTCTTATCAGTGCAGGATAGAATGGAATGATTAGTTCATATGATTTGGAAATCATACTTCTGTAGATGCAGCCTAAAATTGCATTTGCCTTTTTGGCAGCCTTATCACATTGCAGGCTCATATCAACTACTATTGTGAGATTTTTTTTTTTTTTTTTTACAAGTACTATTACCAAACCAGGTACTTCCATCCCATCCCTGATTATTTGATTTTTCTTCCCAAGTCAATAACTTTACACTTGTCCTTGCTATATTTCATTCTGTCACTTTTAGTCCATTCCTCCAATTCATCAAGATCATTTCGGCTTTTAGTTTTGTCTTTTATTTTAGCTTTCCTATTCAATTCTCTTGATCAGCATTCTCCCCATCCTGTCATCCAAACAAAAATACTGAACAGTAGAGGACCCAGGGCTCTAGTGGCATTCCACTAGAGAGCTATCTCTAGCGGGATGAGGAATCATTGATGGACTGTCTTGGAACGGAGTGTGGTTTTCAATCCAGCTATGTGTCTACTAATTGCCATATGATCCAGCCCACACTTAATAGCTCGCTAATCAGCACATCATAAGGTACTTGTCAAATGCTTTGCTGAAATAATTATATAACGTTTACAGCATCTTCACTAAGCTTTTCGTGTAGTCACATTGGCTTCTGCTCTCCATTTCCCTCCCTCCTCGTTGGCTTTGCAGTCGCACTTTTCATATTCCTTCTTTAGGAACCTGCACTCATCTTGAACTCTTTGTCCCTTTGATTTCTTCTGCCATGACTTCTTTCTGTCACTGCTCTGAGTTCCTTAAACGTAATTTTTTGAAAAGTCCAAGCTATGCATTTGTCTGCGCTGAGTCCTGGTTTTCATTAAAATCTGGAATTGCCTGGTCACTTTCCCCACAAGTTCCTGCTAGTGCTTCTTCCTTAACTAAGTTTTCCATATTGATGGGTGTCAAGTATAAAGTCAGGTCAGCACAGTGACATATAAGATATGGAAGCATTCACTCTGGCAGAGTTGTTAAAAAAAAAAGAAGACGAGGGGATGAAAAATATATCCCATACTGTGCATGAAATCTATGGGGTTATTTTCCTTCCGTGTCTACATTTTTTAAAAAAAGTTAAGGATTAAATAATTTTAAAATCATAGAAATCATCTCACTGAAGTCCAAAGTTGAGCAGTTTCCAAACAGGAATTTTGTACTAAAATCTTCACTGTAAACTTTGAACATCAAAGATCATTTTTTTTTAATTAGATTCTTTCTAGTCCCCCAGAATGTCTAGCTTTAAGTTACTGTGTTACATGGAGTATTCTTGTCCAAATACTTAATTGCCAGAATGTTTGAACACTTTCCACATTTTAATTCGACAACTAATGTATATAGAAACATGTATATTTCTACTGAGAGAGGCTGTAATTAGGATTAGAATGCCAAGCCAATTGTCTTGGAGGGAAGTCATTTTGTATTCAGTTGGAATAACCTTTCAGTAAACACGAACTTTGCTCCCTTCCATTTTGGAAATACACAAGCTATGGAATCAGCAGAGCAGGATGGAGTCTGCTGGCCCCATTCCCATCTGTGAATGAAATCTGAGTGCATATATAGCTGTGCTCTACACACCTCTGTATATGTGCTTAGGGACCCTGTTGTTTCCAACCATGACTGCCCTAGCATAGTTATATAGGTATAAGGCTCTGTTAATATTTTGTCTTGAATCTGTGTCCCTGTGCATTCAGTGGCCACTGTCTGTAGGTGTGAAGAAGGCTATCAGAGTGTTTCTTTCAGGCCAAATTACTGTATGTGCCTGTATAGTATTATGGGAACCATACTGTAAGAGGGAATGTCTTTATATGCCTGAATTCGTTTCACTCTGGCTGAATAAGGTGACTGAACATTTCTTTTAAACATGAAGAGGGAACAAGATATTATATTATATAGTATATAGAAGAGTAACAATACCCCAGTGGAAGTGGCTTGTGGGGTAATTGATTTTACTCCCCTGTCATCTTGAATGTTTTTTAGTTTTTATGTATAGGGCTTGTTTTTGTAGTTTGACTTTTTAATTAATTTTAATTAATTAATGGGGTATTTATTTTTTAACCGTTTGTGGCTTTTACTTTCATTGTGAGCTGCCCAGAGTCACCCACTGGGGGAGATGGGTGGCATACAAATTTAATAAATAAACAAACAAACAATATGGTGTGTGTTTGTGTGTATATGCACACATGTTCCTTGGCTTCCCTCCCCAGTTTAAACCATTTCATTCACTATAGGCTTACAAGTAGGTTTCTTATCTGAGAATAGAGATACAAAGAAAGTCAGTATTGGAAAGCTTCAGTTGAATTAGGCTGTCTGCTTGAAGGGCCACAACTTTTCTCCTTTCTGAAGTTCAAGCTTAAAACAGCCACACTGAAGGAAGAATTTCAGTTGGAAATATTGCTCCTTGTCCCCAACTTGCCGTCTTTTTTATAATGGAGGCAGTGAAGGACACAGGGTTGGACTTGAATTGTACCAGAGATACTAGGATAGGTAAGTGGTGCTTGTGCACACCTATGTGCTCCCAAACAACTCTACTGATGCCCACCAAGCTGGCGATTCACCTAAGGCGCTTTTTATAAAACAAACCAGGAGCTGAAATACACCAGAACTGTGGCATCATATTTATTTTCAGAAATAAAGATCCTACTGGGACAGGAGAAGGGCTATTTTGTCTTCTGGTTAATGGGTGTTTTGTGACTGGCTTTGCCCATTATGGCAGTCATTTTGTGAATGTGTCCATCACGTGCTCTCAAAATCCCAAATGTGACCCTGACTCAAAAAGGTTGCCTACTCTGGGTTGTCTTCCAATCTGTAATCTGAGATGGACAAAGGTCCCAGAAGGCTGTAGCACATGGTAATTTGTTTTGTATCAAGAATGGGTATCATGGGGAGGAAAGGATGACTGCTTGAATCGAGACACCATTCGCTGGAATGCCGCCTTTGGGATGAACGCTTGCGCTGCTCTGCCTTCAGCTGAGCCTCTTTCATTGCATCTTCTATCCAGGCATCTTTTGTGAAGTCACTTTGTCTGATCACGCCTACAAAAAGTGAGAGTGAGACATAGTTCCTGCTACTCTGTGCTGTCGCAGCTGAAGACAGATGCTATAAATGGTGCATTTGCTGTGTGATGCAGAGTTAAATCTCCCGATCTTATTACAAAGAAGTTCCATTAGCAATATTTAAATGCTAGCTTTGAAAGGCCCTTGACAATATACATGTTGGCGCTGATCAAGAAGAGTACCTTCCAAAGATGAAAGAGTAACGTGACTGTTGGTTTAACATAAAAGAGTCAAGCTGCGGGTAGGCTATTCCTAATGGGAGGGAGATTGAAGTGAGAATAGAAAAGGGAGGATTAAAAATTCTAGATATGTATTTGCACACTGAGAGATTATTTGTTCCAGTACATGCTTGACCAGCCCAGCTTCTGGGGATAATGAAAACAACTTAACAGTTGTATACTTTTCAATCCTCTTAAGCAGGAGATGTTCTACCTCATTTTTAAAAGACAGACTGACATGCTTTCATGAATGTTGCACCCAAAAGGGTCTGTTTTCTATAAAAAAGAAGGAGAAGGAGAAGGAGAAGAAGGAGAAAACAATCTTAGGTAGGTTATTCATGGGAAGCCTGCTTACGTTCAAAGAGAAACTTTTCCCATCTGCTTTTCAGCAGTTGCCATCTCCATAAGAGAAAACAGTCTGGGCTGTCCTGTATGATGATGGAGCAGCCAGCCCACAAGGACAATGTCAGAAAGGGCTCTGCTGCTTTTTCCTGCCAGGCCCAGCACAGGCAGAGAGGGAGCCCTTAAGCACCCACCTCATTTCAGCCACATGCAATGAAATAAAAGTTTCGCTCTAACGGGTTGATGGAATCATCAGCATCTTCCTCTTCTTCCTCCTCCAGGACATGCTGGAAAATGCACTGCTGGAATTTATGAGCTTGCCTGATTATCTTCCGAGCTCCTTATCTAAAGACAGCAGAGCCCCCAGAAAGGCATTCCCGTGCTTTCCTTATAAAGCTGATTTACTCCTGTGTAAATATGCATACAAGGATGCCATTTCCACCTGATAAATTTCACTGAGGAGGCCTGGTAAATGCAGAACCCCACAAAGAAACAACAGACACCCCCCACTCCCCAAGCACAACGGTAATCACAGAAAAGGCTGCCAACCAGCCATCTGTACTGTTTGGCTTACACTAATCTTTCTTTGTGCAGTCATGTATCTATGTACATGAACACATACAGCAGTGTTTCTCAACCCTGACAAATTCAAGATATGTGGACTTCAACTCCCAGAATGCCCTGATCAGTGTGCTAGCTGGGGAATTCTGGGAGTCGAAGTCCACACATCTTAAAGTTGCCAAGGTTGAGAAACACTGGTATAGAGGAATCTGACAATGAGGACCAGCAGCAAATTCCATGCCGGTGGCTGGATGAAACTATGAGCAAATATGCTTTTCCCATATTCAAAGGTTGGCTGCAGTCCGAAGGGAGGGTTTGATTTCAGTGTCCCCACAATGTATTTGTAGGGTCCTCACGAACATCAGGTTGGCACTGCGGGAAATACAGTGCTGGACCAGATAGGACTTTGATCCAATCCAAAGGGACATTTTCTACTCTTTTATGCTCTAGGCCTGAATTTGGGAGGAAGATGTCAGAAGCTTATAAACCTTGCTTTAAAAAAAGGTGATTATCCAATATACAAAAATGACTTTCTCTTGCTGGGACATGAATTGGGATAGTCTGAAAATTCTGACAGTCTAACTCATTTACATTGTTAATTATGATAAGTGGCCCCAGTCAAGTGGTTTAGATTGGGACACGCCCAGCTGTTGGCCTATGTTTCTCTCGGCAAAAGATGTAATCCAAATTTTGAGAATTATTTAGAGGCTTTAAGGCTCTTGTTCTAATTCAGCTGTTGAAGCAAGAGAATTCCTCTGAAGAGATTGGCAAGACTGAGTGAATGAATGAATGAATGAATGAATGAATGAATGAATGAATGAATGAATGAATGAATACGTACATACATACATACATACATGTGGGGCAATCTACTGCTTCATTTAGCAACGCAGGTAAAACAAAGCTCTGTATTTACAAAACTGTGCAGCTGTTCTGCAAAGTTTCTAAAGATCATTCTGTAGCAGGAGCAGACAACTTTTCATTACAGAGCCTCACGAGGCCCATGCCTAAAGTTACCATATTTGGGCTATAAAATTTGGCGGACCACTAGATGGTAGCAAAGAGATAAAGCAGCCATTTTTGCTGCCCTGTAGTGGTTAAATTGATTTTTTGCAACAACCCTGCCTATAGCCTAATTTCATATAGGGCTCTGCTTTTGAAAGCAGACTAATCTATCTGTTCCCCATAATTTGGATCAGGGAAATGACATGTTGCTGGCAGATCTGCTGTTTGTTCTGCATGAATAACGTTGCTGTTGATCAATATTTTGCGGCCCCTTCCCTCTTTAGTGAAATCTGTATTACCAGATCAGTAGAAGGGTGGCGTACTGGAATCTAAGAATCTGTCTACAGTAAGGATGCACTACTTATGCCCCTAAGCTGCATGTGGTTTCCTCCAAAATGATTGGTGGGGGGGAACCCCTAACCCTATAATATCTTGCCCGCTTGGTCAGGATGTACAGTAAAACTGTTTGGGCTTGTCACATATGCTTTTTCAGAAACCTTTTCCTAAACCACTTATGCTAGAGAGTCTCTAATCCTGAAAGTCATTACAGCTGAGAACCTGGGCAGGGTAACTCTGAGATATTAACAGGGCCCTGTTTGATCAGTCACAGATAGCAAGGATGTGTACCTTCTGATCAGACGTGCAAAGCAGCATTGTCAGAGATTTCTCCCTCATAATTTCTTTAGCATATTTATGTATTTGTTGGTTTTCATGAGGTCGGAAACTTTTTTTGTATGTTTATCTAAGAATACCCATTGCAGTGTACCCTAAACATCTTTAAAGTATCTCATTGACCCAGGTTAGCACAGGCCATTGTTATGTAACAGCATCTTGGCAACCTCTGAGAGAACAAACTGTATCTTGTTATCTTGGGTGCACAAATGTCTGAGTCTTTAATTAGAAACACTCCGGTAAGGGTAGTAGTTGGCTGCTCCCAGCATGTTTGCTGGGGTGGAAAATTGTCCTTGTACATTTTAGGTCTGCACATTTTTTACGACTGCATTTTATCTTTTCTAAAGAGGAAATGAATATGTTTATTAAGGTGGTTGCATTTACTCTTTGTGTGGTGTATTAAGCCCCTATTTATTACAACGGAATCCATCAACTTTATAAGCATGTACACCACTAAAGCAGAACTATTGATTATAAATGTTTCTGTGGCACTTTGCTTTCATTAAAGGCAGGGAAGATTTGGTGGTGTGTGCTTCCATTTTTCATCAACCGAGCATGTGGTGTGGAATCTCCCAGGGTTTCTAACTGGAACTGCACTTTTTGTAAACAGCGGAGTTTCTAATTTAAATGGGACCTAATTCAGTCTTAAGTGAGATCTTTTAAATGAGTTGGTCTATCTGATCAGGTACTACAGACAAATGAGTGCTTCTCAAATCTACGTGGAAAGAGAATGTTTCCCTTCCAAACATTATTTATAGGGACATTATATTACGTCAGTTCTGAGATTTTCTCACATTTGCAGAGAATCAAGAAAGTGTTTGTAGCTAGGGTGAACTGAAATCAAACTTGTTCACATATTGTCTCCATCTTAGCCTGTTTTCTCTTAGAGCTAGGCTATGATATTTTCATGCTCTTGGCCTCAAATGAGCCTTAAAGAGAAAGATCTTGAGGTTCTTTGTGAAATGGAGTTTTTTTTTCTCACCATTTTCCTGCATCCTTGCAGGATCTGCTTGTTTTTGCATTGTGCTAGTTATTCCAGTGAAGCTATCAATGCATGGCATGACAAGGGGCCTTATTTATCAGCCAGCTTGTCGCAGAGCTTGATACTGTTTTGGGTTGAGAAGGAATGATAGCCCAAGGTCACCAAGCTGGCTTCTATGCGTAAGAGAGGCCTAGAACATGGGCCTCCCCATTCCTAGTCCAGCACTGTTACCACTACACCATGCTGGCTCTCTCTGAAATGAAGTAAAATCAAGATTTCATTCTTCATGTCTCTCAGCATCATTGTCAGCTTCTGTACATCCAAAGATCTGGAAGAACAATCCTGTTCTTTCATAACTTTAGGCAGACTTTCAAGATAGGCTCAGGCTTGATAGAAGCTGGAAGAAAAGGATAATGATCACATTCTCAGGGCATACTGTCAACATGGGGCATGAGCTGACCCCATTTTTTTTCTTGGCTCCACTGCGGTTTGAAGCTTGAACAAAACCTGGTATTCTTTTTCACAATGCTGCACTTTGCGTATTGGAGGTCTTGTTTCCACGTCTCCATATTTTGGCTGCCATCTGTTGGTCAAGGGGAATTTAGCAACCAAACAATGTGGAAATTAGAGGTTTAAAGTTGTTTATCCATATAATTATTAGTAATATCAATACTATTTTTGTTAAAATTCCATAATGATATATACGTTTAGAAACTAAAGAGAAAAAGTGCAGTGAAACAGACACTGCTACATTCTGTAGAACTCATAGCAATAGTACAATAAGAAAATTACTAAGGCATAAATAGTACTGGTTACAGATGGCCACTCAGAGGAGTTTTTCAAGGGTGATACCTCTACAACTAATAACAAAGAACAGGACTGGTAGATCTGGTGACTTGTCAATCTGGTAATCTGTAGCAAAGCCTGGAAATCTGGCCAAGTGAGTTGATTAGACATTACCTCTAAAAAATAAGTTATATATAACAAGTTTATATCTCTGTTGCATCTTGGTACACAGATACAGAACTGCTCAGTCTGTTACAGTAAACAAATCTTGATTTGTATTAGGCATAAGGAACACTCTTCTATTCCACCAAAAATTAAGAATTACTGAATCAAGAAATTTACTCTCCAGATTATGGGTAGTCATTGCTATTACTTGATTTAATGGCTCAAAAATATTGAAAGGTATGAGCTGGAAAATGCTAATAAAACAAATATGCAGAACTGTGCCAGAAAATTTTACTTTGCATCTTGATTTCTACTAAGTCTAGAGATTTAAAATTCTGTTAAAAAAGAAAAGAAAAATAAAATTAGGCAGAGAACCCTAATAATTTGAAATGAATGTTAGACGTATGATGCAATGAAAAATATGGATATGAAAATTAATGTATCAAAGATTAAGGTAGCTGTGTCTGACAATAAAAATGGGGTGAACAATTATAGCAGGTAGTTAAATTTGCATACCTTTGTAGAATGTCTACCAAAGATAGGAAAACAAATGGAGAAATTTTAAGATGTGCAGATGTGGTCAGGAAGGTTGGTATTATGTCTGCTTCAAGGAATGGAAATTTGTCAAAAAAAAGTGAAAATGAGAGCAACTTAAGAGAGATGTTAGGAGAAACATAAAGATGGGTTGAATGCAGTGGGAATGGGGAACTTAAGAAGCATGTGTGGTAAAACAAGAAGAAATGGGGTCAAAATGAATGGGTCCTGAATGAATATGGGTTGAATACAAAAGTGAGTATGAAATCAGGTTGTTTGGTCATATCAAGAGAATGAAAGAGGATCAATTTCCAAAATAAATATATGAAGGAAGAATGAAAGACTAAGGATAAGGGACAAATGGAAGAATTTGTGATTGAACTGAATTGATGAGATCCTCAAGAGAGAGGTAAGAAGCTTAAAGAGCAGAAGGCAATGTATGAAGTGCAGTGGAAGCAAGGATGGTTTGTGAGATTAGAAAGGTATGGAGAAGTACCACAAAACAAATGGTGTTGGTATAAACTCATTTTAGCTACAGTATGTTTCCTTTTATTTTTCTTATGCTTTTTGTTTCTTAGGCTTACCATTTCCTAATTCTTTTGTGCTCTCTGCATAATAATGGTTGGATCTGTATTAAACTATAGTGCAATTTATTTCTTTTTGTCTTAGTGTGATGCATGAATTCTGCCATTCTGGATAAGATATGGTTAAACAATGGTTAGAAATTCTGGCTTGACGCTTAGTGTTATGTGTGAGCACGAGAGCATAATGCTATCTTCTTCCTAACACAGTGGATCAAGCTAGCGCAGCTGCCTCCTTCCTTCAGGATATGCATCCTCTGGTGCTCCTCCATGGGGTAGCTGTTCCTTCCCTTGCGACCACTGGCCATTTATCTGCTTGCCAGCACTGCTCAGTTAGGAAACCCTTCGTTCAGAGGTTGTCCTCCCGACTACATCAGACAAACTTGCTAGGGCCACCAGAGTTAGATTAGGCATAAGCAGAGAAAGCCGCTTGTGCTGACACCACGCCGAATGAAACCTTGCACAAAGAACCTCACGTTGGCATGCAATTTGTAGTCAGAATAAAATATTCGTGTTGAGCTCCCTGAGAAGAGGAAGCAGCACTTCTGCAACTTGTTTGCTCTTACTGATTCTGAAATTAAGTTTCTCCCTCCCTTCCTAAATGGCTTTAGAAGATCTAAAAAGTTCTCCCCCCTTGTCTTCTCTTTCTCTTTGGAAGGAGAATTTGGGAAGTTCGTTGCTCTCCTTCCTTGTCTGTGGCTGGAGGGATCTGTTGACGGAAGCGAGGACCACGCAGCGGGTCAGAATGCTGCAGCCCCAAAGGGCCTTCTTTTGCTGGCATTGTATTTCGATTCCACGGAGAGGCAACGTTCCTCCACAAAAACAATCCGCTGACTTTAAAATAATACATAATAGCTATAAAATTACCAAATGTCAGGTAAACAAAAAGTTATTAAGGATGACCTTATTAGTTCTATCTGCAATTCACAGACCAAGGTAATTGTCAAGTCTCGCTGTTATTAGGCTGAAATAATAGTTTAGGGACCATCAACATTAAAATTTCATTATGATGGGACAAAAAGGCTCATGTATAATCAATAGTAAGAATCCATTATTATTGACTTGGAATGAATGAAGCATGAACACATTTGTGCAGATATGAACCGTTAGCAATCTTTTGAATAATAAAGAATTAACACAACACAGATAATGCCATTTTGGGAATTGGCTTCCACTTTAAATTGGTACTTGTCTCTGTGCTATAAAGCCTGATTCAGGTCCCTGGGTGGCTTCCATTAAGCAGTTTTTCAAAATACCTGGTGTCTGAGAGTTTCTGGATTACAGAAAGGATACACAAAGTGTAACTAAGAAGAAGAATCAAGCAGGCTCATGCATTCTGGAGTGTTCCATGGGTCGCTATATTAATTCAAACAGGTATCCCATAGCTTTTCCTCTTTCTCTCTCTCTCTCTCATACACACAAACCATAAATCATAATAATGCGGCAAATAGTACGCTGGCCACTCCCCATCTCCAAACAAATAAAAATGCTGGTCACCCCCACCCACAATCAAGAAACCAGCAGTATCACTCAGTAAAACTCAATTTTGAATCAGGAAAATCAATACACAATTAACTAATCTAAAATTAGCAGTATGCTTTGCCTCTCTAAGTTCTCCCTCTCTGCTTCCAGAAAGCCAACGAAAGAAAGTCAACTTGTTAAATAAAAGAGAGAGAGAGAAAAAAAGATTTTACAAAATGTTTCTGGAATGAGAATTTCTAAGTCCAGGTACAACTACATGGAAGGTCTGATGCATGCTGAGTATATCATTCTGAGTGGGACTGATAGAAGTTAAAGTGTAAATTATTTGCATGGCAACAGGTTGCATACTCCTGGGTTTTTAAAGGCAAGCACTAGTGCTCCAAATGATCTTTAAGAACTGCTTGGAAATTAACGCAAATTCTGCAGTATGAAGGTAACAAGCTCAGAGAATGAAGTCTCATTTATAACTTTGCTGGTGTTTCCTACAGCACTGTTGTTAAGAATGAGTTTTTCTTTCCTTAGGAAAGGCCAGTCAACTAAATATCGCTATTGGTCACAGATCTCATCTAAATGTCCAGAAACAGGGCTGGGGCTAGCCATCCCTCTCAATGGCAAAGCTAACCCCAATGAGAATTTTTTTTTTTATCCACACTCAGTTGTTACTGACTCTGCGGTGACTGCCTGGACGAGTCCTTGCAGTTTTCAAGGCAAGGTGTTTCGGAAGTGGTTTGCCAGAGCCTCCTTCCTAGAGCAGAGCCCAGCTGGCGGGTGCAGGAGGCGGGGTTTCTGTTGCTTCGCAGCTTTTTTGGGCGTGCGCGGCTTCCGCGCTACCGGCAACTGCTCCCGACTCCTTTTGCAAGGCACCGCCAGCATTTTTCCTCCCACTGGGGTGAGAGTCCCCATTTATCTACTCACGTAAGTTTTCGATCTGTTGGGTTGACAGGAGCTGGGGAGGAAACAGGAGCTCACTCTGCTGCACGAAAGCTGGGCTCGAACCGCTGAAGTGTCGACCATTTCTGGCTGGCAACTTTCAGCGTCATTAAGCCGCTGCGCCACCGCGTCCCCGCTAATGAGAACGTAACTCTATTCAAAGGGGCTGAACCGCATTACTGAAAAATGCTCACTGTCAGCTCTTTTGATCTTTCTTGGATTTCAGCCCTCAACCACAACATGACTCATTCCAAATTCCAGGTGAAATTGTCCGTTTCTGCCCTTGGATTAAATGCACAGGAGAAAGAGGATGTTGTTGATCTTGGGAGACTGAAAATAAGCCAATATTTGAGATGGAAATCAAACAAGATTTAGGTTTAGCAGGGCTGAACTGAGGCCATATATTATTACTTATTTGCAGTACTGTTTTTCTTTCCCCCCCTTTCTATTATGTTGTTATGAATCTCAGTATATTGTGTTATTTCCACACATTGATGTTTGTATCTTGAAGCATTATTAACATTCTATTATTTAAATAGCCTAGAATAATGAGAATAATATTACAAGCATAACATTATTTAGTGTTTTCACCTGAAGTTGAGTATAACATTGAAAAAGAACCACTACAGCTCACATCAAAGTAATTGGTATAGACTAGAGGTTTCAAGCTGATTACTTATTAAAGTCTCCTTTGTATTGTTACATAGTGTGTGTGTGTATATATATAATATATCTTTTAATAAAAGGGGAAAATGGATAAATAGTACAAATTTAACAAGAATTAATTACAAAGAAAAAAATAAAAAAAAGAAAACAAGCAAAAAAGAAAAAGATTATGATAAAAATAGAATTATTGGGTTTCTAACTCCCCCCTCCTATACATCTATCAGTCTGTAATATCTGCAGACAGCTGGGGCATTTCAGAAGCCAGACTGCAAGTGACTACGTATGCCATGTTGTGCATTGCACTGTATGTATGGGAATCACTCCTGCCCAAATTTAGTCAAACCTGTATTGTGTCTATACACTGTTAATTTTGTCATCGGTGTATATTCTCCAAACCCAAGTTCCCAATGAAAATTTAAAATGCAGCAACAATTAAAGCAACAGTAAAGTTCATATTGAATGGTGCCACACTGCAATCCTTTAGGGACATGAGCTGTCCCTGAAGAAGGTTACATGCTCTGTTACCTGTGGCTGGTTGCAAGCAGCTGGCATGGATGGGAATCAGCCATCCTGACAAGACAGGAGACAAAAGAGATGATCTTACTAGATAAAATGTTGCTTAGAAGAATGGTCCAATGCTATTGTCAGAAGGAGTCAACGTTAAAGAATTTCTTACAAGATGGTTGTCCACTAGTTTCATTAGCATTAGAGAAAGCTGGAAATCCTGGAGGGAGGGGCTACAGTTGCATACAAATGCATGGGATTGCAGCTTTCTCTGCAACTGAGGAGTGGTCTGTGGAAACAGAAAAGGTTACAGCCATCTTATGACTACTGGATGAAATTACAATTGTTCTTCAGAGGTTCCCACTCAACATTGGAAATACAGTGTTAGGATAGGACTACGGTCTCCACACATGAATTGAAAGCCCTTTATCAACTGCATAGAACACCTTCTACCAACATCTACCATAGATTCCAGAACTGGAGCCTTTGTATTTTGCTTCAGCTTCCTATTCCCATTCTTCTGTTCAGGTACACGTTTGCCTGTTTTCATGCACAAAAAGAAGCTGTACTTATTGCCAGTATGCCTCTGGGTGTGATTCAAGGGGTTGGTTATGACCTATAAAGACCTATTTGGCATGGGGCCTGATTATCTGAGGGACTGCCATGGTATCTGCCCAGCCACTACAAGCCAACAGGATGGGCATGCTCCAGATCCCTTCATTTAAACAATATCATCTCTCAGCACCCAGGAAGTGTGCCTTCTCTGTTATGGTGCCCGCCCTCTGGAATGAGGTTCCCCAGAGATTTGTGTGGCTCCCACTCTGATGGCATCCCAGGAAGTCTTAAAAACATGACTGTTCTCCCAGGCCTTGGGGTAGGGTGGTTGGGGCCTCTCTCAGATATGCTTGCTCATAGCTGGCTAGAGTCGCCATCTTCTTCTTTATTTTTTATTTTTCTTTATTTGTATAAATTCTATTTATACTGTACTTTCTATTTTGTTTGGTGTTATTGTGAGCAATAAAACAAACCAGAAAAACTCCAAAGTGCAGAGACAAATAGGGATCTCATTAAAAAAGGATACATTGACAGAGAGAGACAAATAGATCGCTGATGAAAGAAAAATGGTAGCCATGGTACGAATGCAAGGAAAGATTATGCTATTCAAAAGCTGAAACCTATTTGGAAAATTGTACTTTGCTTTAAATAGATAATAGTTGTTACTCCATATGGCAATGCATATCCTCAACAAATATACTGCATAATATTAATATATCATCCAAATGGCTAATGCTAAGATCGGCAAATAAAAAACAAAAGAAACAGTAGAGTCAATGTAAATTCAAATGTTTTTAAAATTGGTAGCAAGTATTGGAGATTAAATGCCTGCCAGAAGAGAAACTCTTACCTTGGGGGTCTAGAGACATGCAGCCAGGACGCTAGGCAGGTCTTTCTAGAGAGGTGGGCCGCTATAGATGAGGACCTCCCTCTTCCACATCTGAAGAGACTCTTCCAGAGTTTATTTTAACACCAGGCAAGTACATATGGTCAAGGGTGCGTCTTCCCGCCCTAGAAAGATAGAAAAGAAAGTACCACCCAGACCTCACTGGGGAGGGCTTTTCAGAGCTGAGAGCTTCCTCTTGAGAGCCACTGCTTGAACCTTCCCAATGGAAGGGTACTTGGAGGGGACTACAGCTAGGAATGGGAAGAGGAATTTCTTCAGATAGGGAGCTGAAGGAACAGGAAAGGGCTTTAGAAGTTAATACTAATGTCTTGATTTGGAACTGAAATGAACTGTGAGCTAATAAAGATTACATCAAACTGATGTAAAATGATCATAATGCCTAGTTCCAGTCAGCCCTGCATTTGTGCTGCCATATTGTAGACTATCTGCAGTATTAAATTGTTTAGGGCCTTAAAAGCACATAACAATGATTACTTCATTTATTTATTACAGTGATACTGATTACATGCTATCAAGTCATTTTCAACTCTGAGCAACCACATAGATAGGCTTTCTCCATGACCATCTATCCCTAACCTGTTCTTTCATGTTCCCCAATGGTGCTACCTCTCCCATAAGACTCATGGTAGTTTACAGTGAATGTTAAAGGAAAGAAGACAAGACAATGCATCAGATAAAAGCAAAAGAAGTAAGAAATACATATATGGCATCCCCTTACAATCATGATCTTAACTATTAAAAACCATTTGGTTTTCACTACCTTCTTGTATGTCAGGAGAATGTTTCAGATGACATTCAATCTGAAAAAGTGACTGTGTTGCTGACCCACTCCTTGAGTGATATGTTCAAAACAGCTAGGCGCAGCGAGCAGTCTTATCCTTGTATTCTGTACCGAATGGACTTCCAATTGTCCTCAAACACAATACCATGTTCAATGCATTGCAGTAATCTTGATGGGAGACCAACTGATAGATGATTATAGTCAAGATCTCTCTAGCCAGGTGTAGTCACAGCTGGTACACCCACTAAAGCCAATTGTCTAGATCAAGATGCTCTCATCCAACCAGTCAAGAGTCACTGGATCCATTTTTAGGATTCATTTGAACACCCTGATGTGTATGCAGCTAGATGGCCACAGGCTTATCCATTTCTAGAGAAGCAACTCCTCAATTCTGTCATTAATAGATAAGCTACTGAGTCAGTTAATTTCTAATCTGAATTTTGGATATTTAAATACAAATGACTTGATGTAAGGTTTTGATGTTTTCACATTCTGCCTAAGTGGTCAAAAAATAAAAGACGTATGCTCAGTTCAAATATATGGAGGGGAAAAAGAAAGCAGGGAAAATATTTTACTGTAATTCCTGTCTGAAGCTGTAGCACTTTAAATTTTAGAGTAAAAGGTTCATTTAGGACACATAAAAACATTTAAAATGGATTAAGGAACATATGCCACAAATCAGGAACTAAGTTGTTCAGAGCAGTACTAACAGTGAATATAGCTAAGCACATATAAATCTAGGAAGCAAGAAACCTTTTTAAAAAAATTCTGTCAAATTCCCTGCTGATTTATGAAATAGACCAATTCCCAGAAAAAAAAAAGGTAACAAGGTGAGCCCAGGAATTATATAGTCATTTCAACATCACAATGCCTTGTATTCCTAATGTAGAGGATTCATCACAGATATAGCTTCCTAATAATAACTGTCAAAAGAGAATTCCTTCAAATCTTATTTTTCCATTAGTTGAGTGGTCATTGGCCTTTCTCCACTAAAAAAGAAAAAGAAAGGAAAAATCCAGTTTTTTATTTGATTTGCTTCAATCTTTGGATGTTAAGGCTAAAACTAATTTGAAGGGTATGTATGGATCACAACAAACTGGCAAATTCTAAAAGAGATGGGGGTACCAGACCACCTTACCTGTCTCCTGAGAAATCTGTATGCGGGCCAAGAAGCAACAGTTAGAACCAGTCATGGAACAACCGATTGGTTCAAAATAGGGAAAGGAGTACAACAAGGCTGTATACTGTCACCCTGCTTATTTAACTTATATGCAGAGCACATCATGAGAAATGCCAGGCTGGAAGAATCACAAGCTGGAATTAAGACTGCAGGGAGAAATATCAACAATATCAGATATGCAGATGATACCACTCTAATGGCAGAAAGTGAAGAAGAACTAGAGCCTCTTGATAAGGGTGAAAGAGGAGAGTGCAAAAGCTGGCTTGAAACTCAACATTAAAAAAAACTAAGATCATGGCATCTGGAATCATCAATTCCTAGCAAATAGATGGGGTAGAAATGGAAGCAGTAACAGACTTCATTTATTTGGGCTCCAAGATCACCGCAGACAGAGACTGCAGCCATGAAATTAAAAGATGCTTGCTCCTTGGGAGGAAAGCTATGGCAAACCTAGACAGCATATTAAAAAGCAGAGACATCACCTTGCCAACAAAGATCCGCATAATCAAAGCTATGGTTTTTCCAGTAGCAATGTATGGCTGTGAGAGCTGGACCGTAAGGAAGACTGAGCACTGAAGAATTGATACCTTTGAATTGTGGTGCTGGAGAAGACTCTTAGGAGTCCCTTGGAATGCTAGAAGGTCAAACCAGTCAATCCTAAAGGAAATCAACCCTGACTGCTCATAGGAAGGATTGATACTGAATCTCAAGCTCAGATACTTTGGCCACCTAATGCGAAGAGAGGACTCTTTGGAAAAGACCCTGATGCTGGGAAAGTTTGAAGGCAAAAGGAGAAGGGGATGGCAGAGGATGAAATGGTGAGACAGCACCACACAAGCAATGAACTTGAAACTGAGCAAACTCCAGGAGGCAGTGAAGGACAGGAAGGCCTAGTGCGATATGGTTCATGGGGTCATGAAGAGTCGGACACGACTTAACGACTGAACAACAAAATGGGTATACATTTTCGGTTAAGAAATGTTTTCAAAACCCTTAGCTTCCTGTACAATTTTTCTCTTTAAAATGAGAAAACATTCATAATGTTAAATTTCCTTTGCATTTTTGTTCTCCTCCTCCTTGACATTAATGTGAATGTTTATTGATGTTAGAATGGGCAAATTCCTCTTAGTGCCATTATCAAGAACAAAAATACCTGGGGGAAAAACACGCATAGATGAAGTCTTTTCAACAATACAAACCTTTTCCACTCCTACTGATCTTGTAATTTGTGTCAGAAACTCCTAGGGAAACCAGAAATAGATTGGCTTAAACTATAGGTTCAAGAATTATGAAGTATTTGGGAGAACCCAATATTGACTTTAGTTCTGAAAACATGTAGAACTTCACCTGAACCTGGCATTTTCAGGGTCAAATCACCCATTACATTAAAAGAGGAGTGGGGTTTTTTGGGGGGCATGTTTTAATCTTGACTCCTGCTGACTACATGGACAAGTCTATGCACTCTTCTTGGCAAGATTTGCTGAAGTGGTTTGTCACTGCCTTCTTTTTAGGGGCCTGCGTGTGATTGGCCCCAAATCTCCCACCTGGCTTCTATGCCTAAGGCAGGAGTATGACTCAGGTTTCTCAGCTCCTTAACTACTAGACCAGACTGGCTCTTATTAAAAGAATAGCTACCAACTATTCTACTAGAACACAGATCTGTTTTCTATTGGGAGTCCACTTTGTGGGATAGCGAAGTTTAATTCCTTCCTCCCATCTACATTTTTGCCTATAATTTTCTTTCCACATTGCTATGGGGCAGTTACTGGTAAATCATGACTGAAAAGGGATGTCTTAAATCCACCCTCTCTTCACAGGCAACCCAGTATATACTGAACTCCCAAAGTATATATATAAAAAATAAAAATATAGCTAGATATTTAATACAATACAGATCATTCCTGCCATGAATGGAATTGGCACAAAAAGTCCCATGTATATTGGGGCGGGGGGGGGGCAGTCAATAATTCTAACTGGGCCCAATTCATAAAACTGAGAGATCACTTGAATCTCTTTATTCTGTAGCTACCCATTCTATCTGTGTGGCCTTACTGCAAAATCACTGAAACAACAGAAGGAATGGATCCTATTAAAATTGTAATTTCCAGCAATAAAAAGTCAGCGATACTATATGACTAGTTCTGATAGTTTTTGCTGAGATATTGGTATGCCTTATTTTCTCTGGATTGTATCAGTGTCACTGATCCAACCCAATATTCTATCTTGCTCACTATTTTCTTTGGCATCAACATCTTCAAGACACATCTGTCAGCCCTTCAAGGTAAAAGATGCACAACTACGGGTACTAACTCTATCTTTATTGTAAGATTATTTTAACAGAATCTTGCAAGACTAAAAGTATTTCTTCTCTCCGCTCCTTTTACTCTCCACAAAACTAAGGAGGGTCCCTTCTGAAACACTTCCCACACCCCCTCTTCTCCTTCTGGGGACTGAGATATCTTTTACGTGATGTTGTCCACTCTGTGGCTCTTCCTCCTCTCTCTTTTTTTTTAGAATAGTTTTTATTAAAAGATTTTACATATATAATAAGAACTACATTCAAAGAAAAAGATATAGTAAATGTGAAAGAAAAAAGAAAAGAAAGAGACAAAGAAAAAAGGAGATAGAAAAAAGAAAGTGAAAATAGAAGAACAGAAAACATGAAAAGAAATATAGCAAAGTTATTAGAGTTAGAATGGTCTCAGAATGGCCTTCTGAAAAAGCCCATTATTATTAGGGTTAGCTTAAATTCTTTAATGAAATCTGTTCTTGGTCACATCATGTTGGGCTTTTATTAAGCTGAAAACTACCTCTGCTTTGATTAACCTCAGTAGGTCCTCCAACTCTACTTTCCGCTAAAACAAAACTTAGACATGTTGTACATGGGCTGCAAAACTCCATGTGACCACTAGATGGTGGAAAAGGCTTAGAGGCTTTTTCATCTCTTTGCTGCCATCTCTCAGTGAGAGATGGCAGTCCGGATAGGGAACGCCTGCAATACTGCAAACAGGAAAGTGTCTTCCACCACACTTGTAGGCAGGAAACCAATTGAAGGTCTGACCCTTTGCTGCTGCTTCCCACCTCTTGGCACCTGCTACTGGGGCAGTTGCTTCATTTTGCCCTGTAACAGACCTGCCCTCCACTGGATTGGGCACTGGGGACTACTGACCAGTTGGAGAAAGCCTGTTTTGAGATTCCAGAAAAAGGGAAGCTTTTAAGAGCTTTTAGCTATTAAAGAGTTTGTTGCACGTTTTTTCCATCTGACTTGTAAAAGCAATTCACTGTTCAATTTAATAAGAAAAAAGTTTCCAAAATAAATCTTGATGTTTCTAAGTGAAAGCAAGCAATTATATAAATTGTAATTCTATTAATGCTGTTTGTGTGATAATTAGAATTATAAATTATCTTAGAGGCTATCATAGCTATTGAAACATTTTTGTTTGTTTTGCAGAAGGAATTATAGTGGAGCAGTATTTCAGAAAATGCTAACGGTTTCAGCTCACTTTTGATTTACGTATGTTTTCAGGTTTGAACTGAAGTGTGCGTATGTGTTTGATATATACCCATACACTCTTCAGTTCAAAACATGGCAGCAGAAAATTTATTCCATTAAAAATGAATGTCATTCTCATCCATATAAACTCTTCTGTTAGGCAGAAACTCTAAAGTTACTTCCTCCCAGTAGTCATGTTAGCCAATAAGGTCTGCCATCTTTAACGTTCTGCAAAGCAGTGAGCCACTGAAAGATTAAAGTCTGCAGCATTTAGAATCCAGTTTGTTGGATTTTATCTAAGTATCTCAAAGTTTACAAATGTCTTTCTCATGCTCACAATTTAGAATCCGAAGCCAACCTGAGTGGGACTCAAACCTAGGGTGCGATTTGTTTGGCATAAGAAATAGCCAATGGAGACAGAAGGAATTCTAATAATGCTGCAGCCTCTTCTATTCAAACAACTTTTTAAAAAACATTAAAGGTTCTAAATTTCTCAGTCCTTGTGACCAGAATGGCATTCTGTCCATTTTAATAGATTTCTTAAGGTTTCCGATAGCACCAATTCTGGAACCCTTGCATAAAACTTAATAATAAAATATATTAAAGAGTTATTTTTAATTTTTTTTTTTTTTTACAGACTCCCTACCCTCACCACACATGATCCAAAAGACACTTTAATATGTGTGCCTTGATGAGGAATGAAGATTTGGGGCAGTTGAAAGTTTCATCTAAATTATTGTTCTAATCCATAACGTTCATCATAGTTTGGAAAACAGTGGCTTTAAAGTTTTAGAGAAACCTAAAGAAAGGACTCCCTGCCTTTCAATTAATACATGATTGATGGAGAGTTTCTGCTAGCTAAGCTTTTCTCAATCCAGTGGATTGCCCAAATGAGGCTAAATGCCCTTGACGTAGAGTTGCATACATCTTTTAAATGCTGCAACTAAACTGCTGGGCTCCCTATCTCAGAACCAGGACTGGGCTAAACAGAGTTACAAAGAAAAGCTAACTCTTTCCTCCCATTCCAGAATCCAGACAAAGGCATAGGAGGAAAGGGCTGACATCCTATTAACCAACTTGTTACCTCATCAAACTCTTTTAAACATTGTTTGCCAAGTTGACTGGAATTGTGAGACTTGTAGTCCAACATCTCTAGAGAACACCAGGTTGGGGAAAGGTAGGCTATGCATTTGACAAGCTTGTGCTTCCCAGAGCAGGAAGGCCAGTTGTGTCAACAACCCACATCCATCTAACACCAAGCCGGAGAACTGCAAAGGAAGGGAAAGTTGGGAAGAGTATCAGATTTATATTGCAGTGGTATATGTCTAAGGGAACTGCACCTACTGTCATATTGACAAGGAACAATCAAGGGCTTAAAATAGCTTCATCCTACTATGCAACAGGGATTCTTATCTAGCCATGCCACATCAAATGGCAAGGCAGCTTCTGCTGAGGAGCCTGACATACTGTGGAATATAATATAAATTAGTACAATCCCAATGCCGTATATTCAACATCTGAAATTATCAGGTTCTTTAGCATCTGCCAGACCTGAAAGTGATTCTTTTCCAGGCATTATTCTCCCAGAGTCTCTTTAGCAACATTTTTTGAGAAGTAATAGGGTTACAAGAATTCTGACAATTGAACTATTTCCTTTCTAAAACTAATATATCCTCAGAGTACATGAAGATGGAGATTTCTTTATTTCTTTTTCTAACCAGCTTCCTGTGAACTGGTGAATTGGCAGGTCTCTTCACAGAAAATGGAGGCCCCTGTGCTGATTGTTTACACAATGGTTTTCTGAGATTTATCAGTCTGGGAACCAACTATTCAGCAGGTAGGGTGATTTTTCCCCCCCAAACTGGAACCTTGGAAACCTCAAGCATTTGTTAACACAGGACTTCATAACTTACCTTTGTGTACTTGAAAGACACTTACTGCTTGCAGTAGCTTAAAAAGTGGCAACATTCATAATCTCAAGATAGAATGAATGATGAAGCATGATTACTTAATGAAGGCAGCATCAGAGGTGAGCATGTGTGAATGCAATTCCAAACACCACCGATAGGTCATTCATATCACCACAGGTACAATGTTTTCCAAAGGAGTCAGATCACAGATACAATTTGGAAATGGGAATTAACCAAATGGGGAAAATTGAAGCAAGATATGAACTTTTGAAGGTCTGGAATTCATTCCCACAGCTGTGAATGTCCTGTCTATATAGGTGTGATTATACATTCATATAAAGTGACTCCACCAGTTTAAATGCTTATCCTTTCTGCTGCCAATATTATGCTACAAATATGTGCTAGAAAAATATCTGTGGGCGTAGAAATGCTAGCAGTTTTGGGGGCCTAATTTGGATACAAAGTTGAATGATTGCAGGTGGCAATGGCTGGAAATATAATTACAGTAATTGCACACATTCTTTAGTCCCACTGTCTTGGAAAATATACATTCTCCATTTGTTTTATTGTAGGCTTGCAGTAGCAACTCTGTAGTCAGGTATTAGAAAGCTTTTTAGGCTCTCAACAAATGTATGCAGTTAGGTATAAGAAAGCATTTTCAACTGAAACAGGCAAGGCCCGTTTAATGAGTTCCGTACATTTAAAAAAAGAATCTCTAGATATCAGAGGGTGGTTTTTGTTCCTTGCAGATGTTTTGTCTTCAAATTAGATGTGATGTGGAAATACAAAATTAGGATCTCTTTAAACAAAGCATTAACAGCTTTCTGAAGCTGCTTAGAAAATGGGCTTGAATATTAAATGAAAGCTAGCAATCCATCTGATCATTTCAGAAGGTGAACCAACCTTTGATGGGCCCTGTTCCATGCGTGGGGTTCAAAACAACTACCCACCCCATTCTGAAAAAACCTCTCCTCTTGATGAATCTGTCTGAAAACTCAGGTCTTTTGGACAGGGGTGTAGATACACTAGGCATGAAAAATTAGTTACACACAATGGTCTATAGAAGGTATGTAGGCAAGAGAATGAAGAACCACAGAAGGTAATGGACAAGCATATTTTCAGTTCTAGAAAATGGCAGATTCCTTGATGCAAACAGCCTAGGGTTCCTAGCAAGTATTATCTCCTGGTCTGTAATGTTGATGCTTGTATGTTGGTAAAGCAGTACTGACCATTGAATATTATATTTTGCAGTTTGAGCCACAGCTGATAGCCACATGAAAATTCACATTCTCTCACCACCACCAAAATGAACATACCACAAAGCAAGAAAATGGTTAGGTCTTAGGAGAGAGCATCAGCCAGAAACAATAAAGAGGTTTGATCCAAAACAGAGAATTAACGTTAAAAAAAAAAAAAGCTTCTGCAAGTGTACTACAGCAATTAATCTAGTTTCTTTGGGCTAATGATTGTTCTCCAAGAGTTTGGCTGATGGTTAAAGAATAATACCCCTCCCCTCCTTTTGTTAGAAGTTAAACAACGTTAGCACATTAGCCTACTCTACATTTACAGAATCCCATTTTACGCTCACAGAGGAATTTCTAGGAAAATGTATTGGAGCAGAATTTGCTTCTGTTCTGAAGGGAGTGGTTTGTACTGGGACCTACTCTCTTTCCTCTCATGGAAATATAAGTCACATCCATAAACTATATGTGCTGTACAGTACTATAGCCAACTCATTCTCTTCTGGGACCTCTGGGTGGAAAGAATGCTCAGGTTTTATGAAGCACTACTCATGGAGTCACAGAATCTTATGGGAAGAGTCTTACAAGCCATCTTGCCAACTGCTTGCTGTTCAGCAAAAACTTAAAAGCTTAATATCATAGAAATGGATAAAGGTAGCACCGGAGGCAGTACTGATAATAAGTGAGAATGGAAGACTTCAGAGCTGCCTTAGAGCAGGTTACCTCTAGCCAGAATTGCTTTTGCGTACTGGCACCTGCTGTTCAGGACCACCGCCATACGCTCCCCATCACCTGTGGATGGATCCTTTGAACAGAAGATACCATGGAACAAACCAAGAACATTTAATATGTCAAGCAAGAGTTCTCTCCTTTGAGAGGTAGGAGAGTTCCAAACTATAATTTTCATTCCCCAAATCTCAGAAGCCATTTGAAGATGATCTACGATGGTCTTTAGTGGTGTTGCCTCAGAAAGAGTAAGAAGTCAGAGCAGAAACCATGGTGCTGGCCCAAGCCACTGCCTGTTCTGTGGCAACAAAAAAAATCCTGTCTTTTCAAAGGGGAGAGAAAGGAAAGAAAAACAACCTGTGTGGCGTGATGCTTTGCACAGAGCCTATCCTGACCAAACACATTTGTTTCAACACTGCTTGGTTTTAATGGGCTTTTTGAATAGGAAGTGCAAAACTGTCCAGGAGGAGAATAAGGGTTGAGGCAATGGGAAGTAAAATGACAGTATCTCAAACAAACAAGGGTCACTGTGGTTTCAACTGCACCGCAGCCGAGCCAGGAATAAACCAGCTCAATTCTTCAACACATCATCAGAACACAGAGCTCTGGAGATGCTTTCAGACTGATGCAAAACACTCCTGCAGAAGAGCCCCTGCTTAGCAAAAAGCTCTCTGCAAATGGCTTTAGCTTGTGAGATCTTTGCTTAACTGCTTGTCTCCCTCCCCCCATTGAGATCCCCTTCATTCAAATGGTGAGAGAAAGGCCAATGTTTCCAGTAAGGTGGCCCAGCTGCGTCTGGGTGATTCTCCTGAGGACGACCGATTCTTCAGTTTAACTGATCTCGTCCTTTGTCCTGTGCAGCTGATCCCCTGAATGAGCTGCTTGGATTCGAAATGGTATCATTTGCTCAATGAATCTCAAATGTACTTGTAACGGAAAAGTGGGTTACCCCCAGTTTCCCCAAATGTTCCCCTTCTTATCCCAGGCATCAAAATTATTATTCCATCAAAACATAACAATTGTTATGAATTATATCATAATACTGTGAACTGCTTAAGAGCTTCCACTTTAAAACTGTAATGGGCCATGCAGACAGAAAGGGCGGGGGGGAGCTAAAAGCATAAATTGAAGATAATCAATGTGAATAGACCTTACCCATTGTGCAGCTTGAATAGGATAAGCACACATTATCTGGCATAATTGGTTCATGTGATTTTCTAATTGAAGAGAAGAAGTAATTAGAGCCTAATTGAAGCAAAGTAACACAATGTCTGTCAGCATTTCTCCTGCTACCACATATTATATTATTACCTGTCATCTTCTATATTGGGTGGACTAACACACACACACACACCAATTCCATAATGGCCGCAAAGAAGAAGATTTTAGCTTTGGATTCTAATAGCTAGTGGAAAGAGGAAGATAAAAGAAATGGAATGAAACCAAATAAGATTAAAATTCTGTATGTGAAACTGGTGATCTCATGAAAAGTTCCTCGTGCAGAATGGTCCAGCTATCTAATTAAGAAAAGCAGTGCATTTTGCAGCACTCAAAAAGTATATTATAAATTTAGGGGCCTGATGGTGCCAAAAGCAACACAGTCTTCATGAGGCCTTTCCCCTAATGAAAGATCTATACAGGGAAAATGGTAAGAAAAATTATCTGACCGTTTTTTTGTTATTAATATAAGTTCATATGTGAAAACATCCATTTTGGAGTATATTTGAGACAGTGATTACCAAGGCTGGAGTCATTCCAATCAGTTTGCAAAACAAGGGTTTGTAGAACATACCTAAATCATGGAAGACTGTGCCTTTGAGTGTGTGCCTACAAATCCTTCCCTTCTCAACCATACTGAGAATGTCTACTTTTGTGGGCTTCAAAAGGGTTTTTTCTTCTTTGTTTTTGTTCCCTTTTTTGTGGAGTTCTTGGTGTCCTTCAAGCTTAATTGTTTGCCTGCAGGCATTTCATTACCCAAGTAGGTAACATCATCAGTGCTAGTAAATGTGGAGTTTGGACCTATCTCTATATATTAGCTTGTCCTGCCAGCATACTGGGATGTGGTTTCCTTCTTGGTGGTCCCTTGATTAGGGTATTGTTTTTACCCAATTGTTTGTCTGGTGTTAACAATTACAGTTACAATAATTCTACTTATCTGAATGTTGGCTGCTGGAGGAGATGTGTTCTAGTCCTTTTGTTTCCTTTCTAGGTTTTTTAAGTGGTATGTAAATATGTTTTATCTCTACAAGTCTATTGATGGCTGATTTGTCTGAATGCCAATCTTCCAGAAATGCCCTAGCATTTTTGGATTTGGCTTGGTCTAAGATGCTAATAATTTCCCAGTTGAAACTGTGGTTGCATCTATGTGTTGTGAGATTAAGGAGTTTTCATTATGTCTTCTGACTGCTACTTGGTGTTTTTGAATGGGCTCTGCTAGTCTTCTGCCTGTCTGTCCTATATAGTGGCTGTTACAGTCTTTGCACTGTATGTTGTAGATGACTCCTATTATCTCCTCCAATATGCTAATCAAGAAACCACCAAGGAGGAAACCGCACCCCCACCAAAACTGGTAGGGCAAACTACTGTATATAAACAGGCAGCAAACTCGACACTCACTTGCACTGATGATGTTACCTAGTTGGGTAATGAAAAGTCTGCAAGCAAACAGTCAAGCTCGGAGGGCACCAAGAACTCCACAGTTCAACCCTGAGCTTCAGATATTATCTTCTATTGATTCTTTTTTTTATGAGGGCTAACCTTTGTCATTAAAATGGCTTGGGCTACTGTTAGCTATCAGGCTTCCCTGAGCTCAACTGAAGGCTTCCAGAGATTTGGGTGAATATAGATTCTGACTGACTGAAGATGTGAAGTGCCAGGCTGGGGACAGATTATCCAGGAGAAGGTCTATCTATGTGGTTGCTAAGAGTTAATACTGACTTGATGGCACATAATCAATCAAAAAGTCTTTACTGCATTTTAGGAACTATAACCAGATCAGACACTTGACAGTCTCTAAGTGAATGGAAGAGATGATACAATATTTACCTAATCTTATTCCAAATCCATTTTGCCTTTTACTTTTTATGCAGAGCAATCTTGGGTTTCCAATATACCTTTGTCCCATCAGTTGCAAATGGTTGCATGTTTACATTCTCTGTATTCCTACCTAGATAACATCCACAAATTAGGCTGGGATCTTTTTACAACTAATGGAGCTCTGACAGTAGCAGCCCTTCAGTTGTTAGACTATAATCATTAACCCTTGGACATGCTGTCTGAGGCTGAAAGGAACTATAATCTAATCACACCTGGATTTTCACATTCTTGCCTGTAAGATGTAAGGGTGTAGTTTTTGTTTTCCTTTTCCCTGGTAGATCAGTTGCTCACAGATTATTCTGCAAACCTGAGATTTAGGAAGCAGGGAAAAACTACATAAGTTTGCAATAACACATGCATACACAGACGCATTTATGGTTGTCAAAATCTGATTGTCCAAACTGTCCTGCCAACTGATGCAAATCCTATTTATTTCCTTTAAAAAAAATTATACATAAGAGATAAGGATGCCTATGAGATGAGCTCAGTTCCTGGTGTCTACATTCATTTAGTTTCCTCTGCAAAATTATGGAAGTGATTGTTGTTTATTTATTTGTATCCATTTAGAGAACATCCAACCCCAGATGACTCTTTATAATAAAAAAAGGCAGAACAATAAAAGAGAAACAGATAGATGCATCTGGAAAGACCAAATGCAACAAACAAAAACTTAACAGGAGCTCATCTGCCTCTCTGTCCCAAGGCCTGGGAAAATAGTCGGGTTATCAATGCCTTGTGGAATATCATTGGGGTGGGAGCTGTATGGATTTCTGAGGGAATGCTATTCAAGAAGGCAGGTGCCGTAACAGTTGTTGCTTTCTTCTGGGATTTTTGTTTGGTTTCCCAGCCTAACCAACCACCCTGGAATTCTCAGATATGCTCCCATGCAACTACTAACCCTGCTTAGTTCCCAAGGTCAGCCAAAGTCAGCTAAGGGCTGCCATGTGCTGAGACCAAAATCTTTATATTTTGCTTTCTCAAAGTACCTCATAAAATTTAGCACCTAATAACATAAACACATAGAACTAGCTTTAAAAAAATCTCCCCAAAATTGACAGTAGTCTAAGGTCATATGGAAAGTACAAAATTAAAACTGTAACCACTGCTAACCACCCAGTGATGTCTGCAGGATCAAAGGCTTTCATCCAAATGAGACAAGCAGTGTTGGACCATTGTGATGCAAGTGCCACCCTTGTCATACTTGAATGCAACATCATGACACATACAAAAAAGGTAACACTGGATTCATCAGTTGCTCCCTTCGCCTTCCTCCTCATGAGGCTTCCCTTAAAAGTTATCCCTTAAAAACCTTAGACAATAAAAATATCTTGACATGTAACCCAAATCAATGTTTCCCAAACTGGACAACTTCCACATATGTGGACTTCAACTCCCGGTATTCCCAGCAATAGCCAGGCTGGCTAGAGAATTTGGGGAATTGAAGGCCACATGCCTGGATGCTGCTCAGGTTGGAAAATGCTGACCTAAATGACAAAAGCCTTAATGTCATCTGAAGTAGTCTGAGGAAAGTATTCTGTAACTAGTATGTCACTCTGGAAATGACTACTCCTTAGATCATGATCCGTGACTGATTTAACTTCTGAAGTAGTTGCAGCTTGAGAAGAGTAAGTATGTAGAAGAGAAGAGACTTCTATATCAGTATGTAGAAGAAAAGCCCTATAAATTCCAAGTTCCAAGTTTATAATCATAGTATTGCCCTTGATTCTCTTGGTTGTACTGGGATAGTCCCTAGAGGAAGAACCATGTTCCTTTCACCTACTTTTTAACAAAAAATGAGTGGTCTTGACTACCTCATGGTTTCTGTAGTCGAATGGTCAAATAAACAAAATAAACAGGAGCCTATTTACAGAAACTGTTATGACATTAGGTGGGAAAAGGAGAGGCAGAATATTTATCGATCAGATTTACATCCGTTTTTCCATTTGACAAGGAAGCCTAAGGTATCTTACCAACAAAAATATGATTACTGTAATTGCTAGTAATGAAATTTCCTCAGTGTTACTTGCTTCACTCAGATGAACCGGCATAGCATTCAGCAGAAAGCATTTTCGAAAGTGCTGTATGGATGGGAGTGTGGGACACATAACATTTGGAATAAAAAGGAAAAGGCCTCTTCCAGATCTATTGGTCCAATTGCACAGAGCTCCAATTTTCCTTGCAGTGGGGTGCTTTGGATTTCCTTCCCTATAATGCTGCTGTCCTAATCTATTAATATAATACATCAGACCTTTTAAATACTTACTAGCTGCTTCCCATCTGTTGCCTCATAACTTGAGGTTCAGAGCCAACTGAAATCGTGTATCTAGGAAATTGTTCTGATTGTATGCTCCATCCTTTTGCCTCAAGAGGCAAGTTCTCCTAAATATTAGAAAGAATGAAAGAAAAGCCAGGGTGATAATAAGGCGGCTTGTTCTGCTTAGCTGAATGTCCTGAAAACCATTCCCCAAAAGTACCAATTGTTTTCAATAAGAGCACTGTTTCTCTTGCTTCTCCTTTCTTATTTAGCTATAAGAGCTAAGAATTAGGACCCTCTTCCAACCTACAGCGCAAACAAAAAAGAGCAAGCATGGAAATAATTTTTAATGTAATTTTAAGGCATTTTCACAATCAGAGGTAATTTTAAGGAAATCTCTCTCTCTGTTTAATAACGTAGAATGTAGAACTAGTTATATACCCAGTTATAAGCAGATGTTGTTTATTCTACCATGCAATTCCATGGAACAACATTTTTACTTTCTATAGTTCCAGTTTTTAAAGCTCCTACAATGGAATAAGTCCTTTCAGTGTTGCTTTTCCCCAAAAATTAAATTCCCTCCTCCCAGCAGACACAAATCCTGCTACATCCAATGACACGGGCTTGTTATTGTGTGATCACGGACATTGTGCCATTATTAATTGAACAGATTGAATTCATCTTAATAGTTTGCCCCCTCTTGGCTTTAGACAAAAGCTTCATTCTTTCCTTATGCTCAATTGCTCCTATAAATGGTTCATTCTTTTGGTGGATGTAGCAGCTGTTCCATTTTTTTTTTTAAACCCTCCCTTTTGGTATCACAGCTGAAATTTATTTCCTGGGTGTTAACCAATTCTAAATGCCTCTCTCTCTTCTCCTTCCAATTTTTTTTTCAACCTGAACATGGGACAAAGGAAACCGAGAACACGGAGAACTCGGGGTTGTGCAACGGCTCCTGTTTTCGTACTTACTCTTTTTATGATTTACTTTTCTTTGCCTGAGATACGTAGCTGAATGTCAGGTATAAATTGTGCATTAAAACATCTGAAGTAAAAACAAATCATTCTGTGGTTCCAGAGTTAGGCAAAGTTTCAGTGAACTGTTTCTTCATCAAATCTGCTGATACACAGCATACATTTCGAAAAGAAAAGTTAGATATGCATCAAATACAGAACCTTCTCAATGGTTTTACAAACTGTGGGAGAGCAGCTGAATGTCGATGTTCCAAGATGAGGTAGATTCAAATAAGTGACTGGGACGAATAAGGCTACTCAGGGCCTTGGGTGTGGGGGAAGCAAGTGTCTTGTGTTGCTTCTCCCTGAAACATCCCTGAATAATGTGCATACTCTACATCAGTTCTAAAGTATATTACGTGTTCCATGCTACATTGTGAGTGATCACAATTCTAGAGGGTTATTAGATCTTCCTTTTCTCTTTAAACTCTCCCAGAAGGAGTGGGGATGCAGGTTGGGGATGCTTTGAAATCCAGATCTCTCTGATTTTCCAGACGGAGGGAACAACTAGGAACCCCTTTGATCAGCTTTGGTTGGTACAATAAGAGTTCCCTGTGTATTTAGACAGTTGATACAAAGCAACATCAGGTAGGCTGTCTCCGGAAGAGCTCAAAGACTGCACCACACCTGTGCTGAAAAATGGCACAGTAGTTGCCACACAATAGTTGCGTATTGTTTCTGGGTAAATATAGATAATTACTGTTAAATCCTTATATAGCTTAAGTGTAGGCTATCTGAAGGAATGCTTCTTTCTATATGGATCCTCCTGTTTGCTGAGATCGTCTAAAGAAGTTTGCTTACAGTCGCTGCAGGCTTGTCCTAGAACAACGGGGAGTTGCGCCTTCCCTGAAATAATGCCAGTTCTTAGGAATGCTCTAATGAGGGGCCCAATTTCTTTCTCTGCTTTTCAGAAGGCTCAAAGGCACATATTCTTAACTGCAGATTTACACTGTAACAGTTTTATTGTAAATCAGGAGTTCTTGCGAGTTGGTGTAATAAGTTAAACAAACCACACGCCTGCATTCCAAGGAAATCCCCTGAGCGTACAGAAAGTCCTTATGATGGGAAGGTTTTCTTTCACTTCCAAAATGATCAGCACTGAACCCCCCAAGTTCTGTATTACAAGAAATGATGAACCAGGGCTGTGGCGCTTCAGATCTGAAAGCAAAGAGGCGGTGTGGAACATGTGGGGTCACAAAGATAGCCCCTGTCTGCTATTCTGTGAAGTAGCTACACATTTCCCTGGGACTGGGCCCAGTTGTTGTGCTGTCCCTGAAATGTAGGCATTTAAGGAGTTATATTATTACTTACATTTATAACTGCCCAACTATGAGCTGCAAATAGGTGGTATTAGTCATGTCCCTGAATGATCCAAGGGACCTTTTTTCCTTCAATTCCTAAATGCTGCAGCGTCCTAATGAATAAATGAAACTCTTGGAATTGAGACCAAATTTCCAACACTGGGCATCAGACAGATAATGCTGGCAGACAGACATGCTCCCTGTACAAATGTACAATGTTCACAAGTATAGAGGAGAAAAGCAGAGTACACTGAAGACTGATTGCTCTATAGGACCAATAAGTCTCAGTAAGTTTATTTCTGCCTGTTAGTCATTGGCCCCAAAGTTGAGCTCAGTGTTATATTTACTTATTGCATTTGTATTTATTTTGAAAAGAGGCCTTTTAAAAGGCAGTTTTTAAAAAATGATGTGAAAATGGCCTGAGATTCCAGTTTGCCTTCAAGTATTTGGCAATTCCAAAATACTTTTATTTAGCTTGCTCGCAACTTCTGCAGCACGATTTCTGGGAAGCTTCACACTGGCCTCTGCTGGGCAAGTTAAAATGTATGCATTCCATCTGATTCCCCTGGGATTCAGCAGGAGTTGCAGCTAGATACTTGTTACAGAGCTAAACTTTGGCAAAGGTTCTTTTCAAGCAATAGGAAGGCAGGCAGGCAGGCAGGCAGGCAGGCTCAAAGAAACAAAAGAAAATAGGTTGCCAGGCATTTCAAACTATTTCACAGATGGAGCATAAGAGTCACAGAAGTCACTCTGTGTCACTGAGAAGTAAACTACTGGCTCCTGATCCTAGAAGTAGCTATGCCAGTAGTACGTGGTAACTCTCTGCTTTTAAGAGGAAAAGTTATCAGATCCCATACTTTCCCCCATACAAATAAATAATTGGAACTTCTTTACTGCTATAATATTAGAAAAGGCTAAGATTTTAGCACAGAGGATAACAACATGGCATCCACTGGCACCAGGGTATCTGTCCCTCCCACAATCAGCACCTGTAACCCCACATTATTTTTTTAATCAAAAAGTAACCAAAATCTTATCTAAGTGACATAAGATGATCTTGGGGGTGAATAATCATTAGTTTTTCCAATAATAGCTTTTTGGGGTAATTGTGAGAGCCTACTAGACTTGCCACAATATCTTTGCCTTCTAACTACTGAAAGAGATGTAGTGGTATCAAAACCCTCACCTTATGTTTCAAATTAATCTAGTAAAACTATATATATAATTTTATTGAACATTTTTACAGCAGTAAGAATATGAACTAAAGCAGAACAGAGAAAATGAAAAAGAAAAAGAAATAACCAAAAAAGCTAAAAGTGCAATAAGAAAAAAGTAGAAGAAAGTAGAAAAAAAGAAAGATATAAAGAAAGATATAAAGGCAATAAAGAAGTGGCTTCTGATATTCTTCACAGCAGTTATAAGCACATTATATTTTATATGTTTTCTGTTTTGCTTTTCTCTATCTTTAACACTTTCGTCCCAGTTAGCTCTCCATAGTTACAGACATACAATCTGGCTTATATTACCTTTATCTTATTTTGTAAAATCCACCAATTATCTATTTTCCTTAATAATAAACAATCAGCATTCCCATGAAGGTCTGGTCTGTTTGTCTAATTAATTTTGCTGTTTTCAAAGGCACTTTTGTCAGGAAAAAAAAAATCTTCTGTTTTCTAAAATTACTGTTCCCTTTATCCATTTAAAACTTTCTTGAATCACAATCTTGTTCAGCTTTTTGATTTTAAAATAAAATCCTTTACAATAGTATTTTTTTCCTCTTAATTCCAAAAAGAAGGCAACTCACCAAGTGCCTTTGTTCATTCCTGCCATTTGGAATATCTCTCTTAGGTTGTAAATTAATTATATCCAAAGGTGTTTAAGAAAATGAGGTTTTTTTGCCTGTCATGTGTCTGCCCAACAGTTTTGGGCACATTGATATTTCCTCAGCTCCCAAGCCCACTCAACTCACAATTGACCACAAGAAATTTAATTCCTGTGGTCTCCTCACAAAGAGCAGCTATCCAGAGTGCAAGTGGGTGATCCCCCAATCTCTCCTTCCCCTGGAGAGATTTTCAACAGCCAGAACCTGTCTCCTGGCCACTGATTTCACTTTGGTGCTGTCCCCACTCACGGAACCTCTCGCAGGGATATCTAACCTGCCATAAGTCCTCACCTGGAAGCCAATCTAGTGAAACATCATAATGTTAACAATTTCTAGTTTCTATTGTACTCAGCTATCATCTGTATTCTATAATGTATTGTTCATATTTTCTAATGTAATAAAACAGTTGATTTGGAAAAAAATAATCTAATAAAACATTAGGTCTCTTGCTTTATTCTTGCATGAAGAATAAAGTTACCATGCTCCTTTTTGTACTGACTTTTGGAAGGCACCATTCAGTGCAATATGAAGCAGAAAAGATGCAACACAGGTAACAGATATTTCAAATTCTGTGATCATTAATATACTGCATGCAAAATTTAGGTTTTAAACTTTTAAACCTTTGCAGGCAACTGTATAAAGTTCTTGGCATAATGGCATATAAGTATATATATATAGTAACATTATAATTCAGTGCCAGTACAATTAAAGGATATAGCACATTCTTCTGTTTTGAAGTTTATATTGCAACTCCAACTATTGAGGATACATGACCTGGTCACAATTATAATCAGTTCTCTATATTGTGAAGATAGCTGAGGGGTGAATATGGTTTTCTGTATTGCTTTCAGGTATCAGGATGTCTGCCTCCATTCCCATAGAAAGCACCACATGGCTGCAGCCCTAGTTCCTCCATAAATCATATAGTCATACCGTTTCACATCCATTGAAAAAGCAATAATGGAATTTCCCTCACTGATGTCACTGCTGTCATTAACATTCCACATCAATTGATTGGATACCACATCAAGCTGACCATTAGCATTTGCCCTTGTTAAATGTGTTGAGTTGGTCTTCAACTATATAGATATTCAATAAGTTTTACATGGCAAAGAGAGGGAAGAAGTTGGAAAGAAAGGTTAGGGCAATATGTACTAAGCATAAGCAAATGTAGCTTGGGAATAAGCAATAATTGTATGAGACCCTTGAAAGTAAATACAGTATTGAAAACCAACAGAAATTCAGTGAAGGTGAAAAGGTATTCAATCCCATTAGCCAAGACATCTTGCTTACAGTATGCGAAGGATCTGAAAGAGGCAAGTCATAAAACACATTGGCACAAGCAAAGCATCCTTCCTTAAAATATTAAAGCAGCCCAGACTTGGTTGCTTTGAAGGCTTTCCCTTTTAGCATCTGCAGGTGTGTGCGTGCATAGAACATTTCTGGTGGGACGCCAATAGAACTAAGCTCATTTACTCTTCAAGGAGAGGTGCGTTGCTCATTTCATTTCATTCCTTTCTTTTCTCATTCTGACAGTTGCTTTTATTGGCAGTCATAAGACAACATAAGACAAGTCAAGCCATAAACTTCCAAATAATACCTACAAAGATGCTTTCTAGAGGAACTGTAATGATCTATTGCAGCCAAGCTGCATTGTTTTATATATAATTTTTTGGGAGGGGATCCCCATATTGGTATATGGGAAAAGAGGTGTATTGATAATCTTTCCTAAAATGGAAGTAGAAATGAAGCCTAGCATCAGATTAAGTATCTAGCCATACACAGGAAGTTTTCATTCTATAGGTCTTTCCGCCACTCCAAGTTAGAGGCACACCGGATCACTTCTGAACACTACAGTCTTCATTAAATTTTTCACGGGGCCTTCTTCTGCCACATTATATAACTGATTTTGCCTTGGGGAGCAAATCATTAATAATCATATTTCCTTCTAGCAAGTGAAAAAAGATTCAACAAATTTCTCTTTACTCAATGAAGATTTAAAATAATCTGTTCTAACAGAGGTTTAAATCCTACGAGTTCTTTCCTTTCAGCATAGATATCTTATTAAGCTTGGGCATTCTATGCTGCATCAATTTTCTCTGTTTGGTCTCATTTGCATTTTAAATCTACTTTTTCATGCTCTGGTGTGATAGGTGGAATCTATTGCTCTCCTATCTGCCATAGGACTCTACTATGCCCACATTCCTTTATGCATGCAATGTTGCTTTTCCAATTTACTGTATATATTTTGCTAGATAATTATATGTTCTATTGTGTCTTATTTCCTGAATGAGGAGTCACACTTTCCCATCAACTATTATAGGCTAAATCAATATTAAAACACCCAAACTCCAGATGGGAGTTTGTCAGAAATGAGTAACTTTCAAGTCACCATCAATCTACAGATGTGCTTTTCTTGGCCCTTAGTAAAGATACATTCTTCCACAAGATAACAATAACCTGTTGGTCAAATTACCAGAGTCTAAGAAAACAGCAGCAGCAACAACTGAGAGTGGATCTACACTAGCCTTCCTCCGCACCCCAATCACTGTAATACTATATCTTTGTTTATGCTCATCCATCTTGCTAGTTGGTTCACTTGTTTGCCTAACATATTTCTTAGCCATCTTTCAAGACTGTGGTCTTCTCAAAACAGCCCACCATACAAAAATGCTACAATTCTTTATCAAAAAAATGATAAAAGTTCATTAAATGTAAGCTCATTAAAAATATAGAATTAATATGAATTCTTATTTCTAATACCATAAAATCTTTTCAACTGCAAGTCAGAGAGAACTAGTATACCTTTACTGCAGTCCTAGAACTGGCCATAATTGAAGTCTGAGATATTTCCCCTGCAGGGCTGTTTGCAGGGTATGGTCAAGAAAGTCAAGATGGTGGCCATGATGGTGCCATTGAAGTTTTGCCCATGTTTCATTACATCACACATGCAACATACATAAAAAACAGGGAGAGCTTTGACGGCAGCACTGTGGTCACCATCTTGACTTTCTTGACCATACCCTGCAGACACCCCCATTGTCCTAGGTGGGAATTCCATGAGAAAACTGTCTCTTATTTATGTATCAATTATTTATTAAATGTATTTACCACCCTCCTACCAATGACTCTGGGTGGTTTCTCTTGTGCCTGCCAACTTGCTGATCCTAGTGATGTGCCAGCAAATAAGATCTCTTAATGTTCATTTTCACATTAATGATTCATCATTTCTTATAGCATAATATAGCTATGCCTCTACCAATATATCCATAGTAAAAACAGATTTTATATAAGATGCTTTAAACCACAAGAATGGAAATAGACTAAATTAAAGAAAAGTTGGATAATATTTTTGCAGTTAAGGGCCATACTTTAGGTGTTTAATTTTTTCCTGCCTTTGAGGGCATGGGAAGCACTGTCAATGATTCAGTAATATCACTGAGAAAGGATGAAACTATGGGGGAGTTTGAAAATGGATGAAGTTGATTTAAGGGGTAAAATGTGTGTATTAAACCACACAGAAGCTTAATATACCATTTTCTTCAAACATTAAAACAAACAAAAAACCCAATTCAAGATGCTGCTGAAAATTGGCAGTATGATCTAGAGACTGCAAAACTAGGGGTGGGATTGAGATGTCCTCTTATCTGAAAGGATGCTCAGATTCTTTTATGCATAGTGAGATCCTCAACAACTTTAGACCAAAACTGTTTATCACATCAAAACCAGCACTTTGGAACTGGGTCAGATATATGCTGCAATCACTGGACTGGTATGCAATTTACATAATATGATCCAATCTTTTAGTACCACAAAGAATGCTAAATGGTGCATTCTGGGCCCAGTGAAGCTTCCAAGTATCTTCACACACAAGACCCTTGTGGAAGAAACTAATGTAGCCCAGTTCAAATTGGAATAATGAATCATAATGGAATTTACATTCACTTTTCCCAAATAGGATCATAATGACGTAGTTACTGAAAATGGCAAAATATAGGAATGAATCAACCTTGATCCAATTCCACTTTCTGAACTAATCTAAACAATGTAATGTTAGATTAAGATACCTGAATTCATTTTTAATATCAAACTGATTCAGTTTAGACTTTTGAGTGAATTTTGAAAAAGTACATTCACACAGGGACAAAAGCTATTCATATTTCTGAATCAGGTCCAAATCTTGATTTGGAGTTGTCTGCTTTGATGCTTTAGTTTGTTTTGGAGATATGATCTGAATATCGAATCTTTGAATCAAATAGTTGCACAACCTTATAGATTACTGTAATCCCAACTTCCATAGTTATAGCAAATCTAAAATGATTCTTGAGTCATTAATACATATTCAGTACTTGCATAATTATAACACAAGATGAGATCTTGATATTGATCTTGATTTGAACAAAGCCTAGTAGGGGGTGGGGGGAAGGTTGTTTGCCTTAGTATTCAATAAATATTTGATTGCCAAAACCTGAAAATAAGAATGCATTTTCCTTCAAATCCTTTTTTCAAAAATGGGAAAGACTAAAATAGCATTCTTTTAAGGGACAATAAGAAAACTCTTTTTGTGCATGTGAAAACCATCCAAAACAAGATGAAGCTAGCATCTGCAGTTGAGTTTACTAATGGTAAGCAAGACCACCTTTCAGTGAGTAAATTCCCCATGAATAACATTGTGAGCTTGCTCAAAAAGATCAAATCCTTCTTTAATTTCCCTGATCATTTTTCTTCTAATTTTCTTATAACTTGTAAGAGTGACTGACAAGACCATTACTGTGGAGAAATAGTCTTGGGAGAAGTCAAAGAGTCAGCTTGCTTGTATTTTAAAGTTTGATTCCTTTGTGATTTGAGAGAAAATTAAATTGCTTGATATACTCTGTTTGGATGGAGATTATACATAGACTTCTGGACAAAGCATTTACTTGCAGTATACAACAGTTGTGGGTGGAAAAATGTGGGAATGTCATACAGGCAGTGATCATGTTGCAAATAGCATGAAGGTAATGCTAGAGATCTTAAATCAGTGTTGTCCAAACTTGGCCACTTTAAGATGAGTGGACTTCAACTCCCAGAATTCCCCAGACAGCATGGCTGTCTGGGGAATTCTGGGAGTTGAAGTCCACTCATCTTAAAGTGGCCAAGTTTGGATAACACTGCCTTAAATTAATTGATGCCATTTAAATCTAACCATGCTGTGGGAGACTGTAAAGAAGAGGTGTGGGAGAGCAATCCATTCAGCAAACTAATAACCATGGCCAAAACAAAGAAACAAAGACTCTGACTAGGATGCAGGCTTAGCTATGTTTGGGGCTGAACCATTAAAATAAATGAGACTTAAATTGGATTTTAGCCAGCAAATCTCTACAGAGTGGCCCAACTCATTTCAGAATTTGGGATTCAGCTTAATTTAATGCATCCTCCTAGACAGAGGGTTACAATACAGACAGTTTGGAAAAAGTGGATTGCAAGAAGGTTTTTTTTCTTTCTTCTTTTGCTCTCCCTCTCGTAATGCAAGGCTAGCTCTCTAAATAGTCCTGTAAAAAGTTAGTTCACACCAGCTGCAAAGATTTTAACAAAATGATAATGCTAGCAAGTCCTGAAAATAAAAGAGAGAAAATATAAGAAGGCAAATTCAATGAAGGTTTTTTTGTGGGGGAAGAAGCAGGAACCTGGACTAATGAATGAAACTAGGAGAAAGGCAGCATTAAATAAAATAGCCATGCAGCATAGATGCCAAGAAACAAATACTGAGGCTTTGTAGAAAATCCTGGAAAGATTTGGTTGATTTGGCAATAAGAAATAAAGCAAGATAGACCTTGGTTGCAGTAAGCTTTGTTTAAGAAAATGGATCACAGGCAACAACAAAAGACCGTAATCTGCAGAGCTGGGCGTCCTGGAGAATGTAAAGTAACGTTTTATATGGTATCAGTCTTCTACTGTATGACATCATCAAGTTTTTCTCAGAATGTTTACCATTAGAATTTTTTTCTGTCCAAATCTTACCAAAATTGAATGCAGAATCTTATGTGAGTTCTACAGCCCAATTCTCAGCTGTCTCAGCAATGCTTGTTTAATAAATGATCTTGGAAGATAACAGGCACAGAGTTTAAGTTAAGCTTTTGATTGGCTTCTATAACTCCAGCTGATCCTTGATTGGCACACAGAACTGTCATTAATGGCCCCCTCTTTCTTGCATTGCATGTTAATATGGGAGCCACCTCTTCCCATTATGAATAAACCTTTAATCAAGCAGCCCATCAACCAGCCCCTCTGTGCTGCCATCTGTTCCCTAAATGAAAAGGAAAAGATAACATTCTTTAAACTAATGTGAAATTGCAAAGCATGCTGGGGAATATTATGCAAATTGATCCCAAGCCACGATAGGCAGGTTTCTCAGCAGCATTGCCTCCTAGGGATTTCCCAGTTTGTCTCTTCAAGATGAAGCACATTGCCCATAAATATTTTACCCTCCTTTGAGTTTCGTGGGGCTGTTGCTTCAGCTGCACAGAAGAACAAAATAAATGATGGGAACAAGGAATAGCAGGTTGAATTCCAGAATTTACATTTCTAAAGGAGTGATCTCAAAGACTTCAAATGGCTAATTAGAAATCTTCACTAAAGTTATGTCAAACTTTGAAAGGCCTGAACATATTTCTAGGTGATTAGATAAACAGCAATAGAACAATCTTGAACAGAGCTCTGTAATTCTCAATGTTTGGAGACTCTTGAGAAAGGACTCAACAGGTGCAGAAGGTGAGGCTTAACATACAGGAGAGGTCTGAGACATTTTAGCACAGACAAAAAAAAAGAAAAGAAAAGAAAAAAGAAAAAGAAAATATCCCGCAAAGTGAATCCCAGTGAATTTCAGAGCAAATGAGTAGATGGGTTGAATTCTTATGAATGAGAAAATAAATTCAATGGACATGATTTGTACTTGAGCAAAGCTTTAGATTTTTTTTTAAAAAAATCACTTATTCTGTATATTAGGGACCATGTTAAATAAAGTCCTGTATGATTCTAAGCATTTTTGCATATTTCCCAAAAAGTGGTTTTCAATCTGGCACTGAGGTATGTAGAAATCTGTTCGTTTTTTACCCTGAGGGATACAGCTCCATTTTTTACCATCCAATTGTCAACATATTTCTACAGGACAACTCCTCTCCCTCAGTTATTTAACACTGATGAATAGTTTGCCATATTCAAGTGGTATTCTATAGCTAGTGATATTCTTAAAAAGTTTTTGAAGAGAAACTAAATTGTAATAACCATGAAATATACAACAGACATCACTAACATGTTTGATGCAGTGGAGTAAACCGTTTTTCAGTGTAATTTTTAGATGAACTGAGATTTTTGAAAGTTCAATATCCTCATTTTAACTATCTCTTTCCCCACATCACTAGCCCTTCACCTTTTAATTTTTGTCCTCATCTAATTTTTAACTTTTATTCCTACCCAGTGTTTCATGTAAGCTGGGCATGTTTTCATCATCTGGAAAAGTCCCAAAATACTAACATCTGCAAATTACTAATCCACTTCAGCAAGAAAGAAACATAATTAAACTGCTTTCTGGATGGAGATGTCTCTCTAGAGATGATTTATTTAAAGAACTTTTGAAACCTTAATAGAAGTCTTTGTTTCTCAAATGCCAGGACTGGGACAAGTTTTGTTAGTTCCCCTCAGTCTCTCAGGCAGGGGGGAGAGAAAGGGGGCTAGCACAATCTGTAGTGATCAGTGGTGATACTATTGCTCCAGTCCACTCTGAAGCCTCCTTTTTGCTCTCTGCATGATAGTGATACAATATTCATGGTGTCATAAGAAGCATGCTTCTAAATAGCAGTTGCTGGGGAATGTGAGTAGAAGAGGGCTTCCTGGCTCAAGTCCTGTTTGAAGGTTTCCTATAGACACACAGTTGTGTTTTCCAGTTGAAGGAAGCCACTGTTGATACAACCATGTGTATTCAATAGACTAATATCATTACTAGAGAGCCAGTTTAGTGTAGTAGTTAAGGCATCAGGCTAGAAACCAGGAGACCCTGAGTTCTAGTCCCATCTTAGGCACAAAGCCAGCTGGGTGACCTTGGGCAGTCACTCACTCTCAGCCCTGGGAAGGAGGCAATGGCAAAGCATTCCCCTAAAACCTTGCCAAAAAAGCTGCAGAGACTAGTCCAGGCAGTAGCCAAGAATTAACAATGTCTAGAAGGCACAACAATAAAATACCATTGTTATCACTGACCTTTGATCAGCCCTACCTGGCATTGTCATATGAGAATTTATATACATAGGCCTATACATCTGTAGGCATGTATGTGGTACACATTGCTGGTATTTAAGATGTGGGAGGCAGGAAACAGCCCTTATTACCAATAGCCACTGATAGCCCAATCGTCCATGAATTTATCCAGAATTGTGAAAGGTTCTACTTTGCTTCCATCACATTTGATGGAGGCAAATTCCACAATTTAACTATGATTTGTGTACAAAACTATCTCCTCTTAACAGTCTTGAATTTCTCCATGTTTACTTTCAGTGGATGAAATTAAATATTAAATTCTAACATTTGTGAGAGTGGGATAAAACATCTACCTTGTCAATAGTATGCATAATTATCGTACTTTCCAGTAGAAGAGAATATCTGTAGCTCAAGGATGAACTGTGGAGTCTTTGTGCTGAGTTTGGCTGGTTGCTTGCAGAGGTTTCATTACTCAACCAGGTAACATCATCAGTGCTGATCGTCATACCGTCATCATGACTCATCTTTCATGCCTTCATTCCAACTAAACGGCCCCAATTGCAGTAGTCTTTTCTTAAAGGGGAAGTGCTCTAGTTCATTTATTTTGCGCCAGTCAAAATAACAGAAGATTGCAAAATCACAGAATCAGGAGATACACTTTTAAACTCCATTATTCAAAAAGACAAAAATGGAACAGAATAAGTGTAATTGGTATCTCATCTGGGACAAAAGAGCCTAAGTATTCAAAAATAATGGGTGACACACATCTAGCAAATACTGCTATTCATTCATTTTGCAATTTGACCTGAATAAAATGCTACTCAGTTCAATGTTTAACCATTATGACAAATGTAAACCAAAGGTTATTACAACATATATTCATGGTTAAGCTTGTTAAAGGAAAAAGATACACATTCATAAAATAAAAGAGTTTTTTTCAGTACCCAATGTAAGAAAACATTAACATCAGAGAAAAAGCTCATAAGCAAGTTTCCTTTGGCTTTAACCTTCTGTGCTAAAGGGAAACAATGTAGGCTATGAACAGGCTGGGAATTAATTAGTGTAATTAACATTTTGTAATTTAAATGATGTCTAATCAATACCTAGAGCAAATATCTCTGCTGATAAGTTGAACAAAAGCTACATGTTGTGCTGTACTTTTTAAAAAATTTAAGCTGTAATAGTATTCAAGTTATTCAGTTCAGTTCAAGCCATGACAGCATCTTTTTCAAGGTAAAAGGAAACCCTTTTGTGACCTTATACACTGAAATGGCTGCCACGCCAGGCCTAATTTATCCTTTTCTCCTGTTAAAAGGCTATCTTTTAAAAATGATCAGGGGTCTCATCTCAAGGTGACATTTCTTCTACAATGTACAGAACAAGCCTTGGGGAAACAAATATGTCAAAAATAAAGAACTGACCTCTTGAATGGGAGTAAAAGTAACATTACCTTCCAGTTGAGTTTGTCTCCTGATGACTCCTTAACCCTGCCTGCTTTGAGGATATTTGTTAACTTCCAAGTCTAGCCTATAGACCTGGACTTCCCAGATGGCCCTCATCTAAGTACTTTCTTTAGCATTTCGAATCAGCTAGAATTAACTAGGTGTTGCCATTCTGCAGGGCTAAGTAGGACAAACAAATCTAAAAGCATATCTATATCACAAGAAGCCCACAAGTAGCTCATAGTTCATGATGTAACACAAATGTGAATACAAATACTCTTATATATACATGTGCCTTACACAAGCTAGGAAATATCTATGTATCTGACTATATATTTTTAAAGAAAAATAAAGAATAAGTTATTAGTAGAAAAACAATAGGCCATGGTAAGTAAAAGACAGTAATTTTATATAAATCATGAAATCTTGAGCATAGTGTGCAACAAGGATAAAACAGGATTTAAAAATACTTTTTCCAAAGGGTACTTAGTTAAGTAGCCAAGTCCAAAGAAAGGAATATAAATCCTGAAAAATGTATCAGTTTCAAGCAGAGATGACTTGGCTGACTTAATCAGCAATTTAGAAATTGGGGATTGGGAATCTGTGACTCTTCAGTGTTCCTGTACTACAATTCTCAGCGTCCTTCACCATTAGCTGGGGAGTTTGGTAGAGCTCATCTTTGGTCTTTGCAAGCATGACCATCTATCTCTGCCTCAACATTTTGTGGATTCTATCTGGCTTTTAACTCAAAACAAATATGTGTTTTTTCAGACATGCTTATATTTGTTTTGAGTTAGAAGCTAGTTAGAAAGAATCTATGGAAGAGACAGGGGTCATACTTTGTGACGTAGAGAATTTTGTGAGCCTGTGGATCTTGAAAAAATGGACAGTGTTCTCTGTGATCTTAGCTTTGCTGCTTGTGCATTGAATCCCTGCCCTACCTGGCTGGTGGTGGAGGCTAAGGAGGGGACTAGGAGTTGGATCCAGGCTATAGGCAATACTTTTGGGGAGAAAGGGGAGGTTCCAGCATCTCTGAAAGAGGCTCTGATCTGACCATTCTTCAAGAAGCCTGTCCTGGATTCAATGGAAATGAATTACATCCATCCATCCATCTCCAACCTACTTTTTTAAAGGAAAGTTGTGGAGAAAATGGTGGGGCTACAGTTATAGAGGGATCTGGAGGACATGGATTATCTAAACCCACGTCAGTTTGGATTCAGGCCCAGGTATGGGACAGAAACTACACTGGCTACTCTCATGGATAACCTATGGTAGGATTTGGATGGAAGGAGTGAAACAATTTTTGTTCTCCAAAATCTTTTGGTGGCCTATGACATAGCATACTTCTGGACCTCTTGCAAAGGTTGAGAATTGGAGATTATGTTTTATGGAGATTTTGTTCCTACTAAATCAGTGGGTCCAGCTATGGGTGGGAGAGGAAAGGCCCTCAGATGGTTTGTTATGGGGTGCCTTAAGGCTCAGCTCTCTCTACTCTTGTGTTTAACATTCAAATGCAACTGCTTGAAGAAGTCATCTGTCAGTTCAGGGTGATGTATCATCAGTATTATGATACCTAGTCATATATCCTTACTCTAGGCCAACTGGGAAATGCAGTAGATGATTGATCTGATGCCTCAATTCTGTCAGGATCTGTATGGGAAGAAATAGGTTCGGACTCAAACCAAGTAAGGCAAAGTAGCTGTTAATGCAGAAGCCTCCTGTTTCTAGGACCATACCTTTTGATTCTTGATGGGGAAAACAGGTTCACAGTATGGGTCCTTCTGGACTTACAGAACTTGTAAGAGCAGACAAAGGCTGTCTTCATCAGCTTTGGGTGGTGCACCAGCTATAGCCTTCTCTGGAACAGGATTCATTGAGGACAATTATTCATGCTCTTGTCATCTTTCATTTAGATCACTGTAATTTGCTTTACATGAGGCTGTGCTTGAAGATCATGTAGAAATTTCACCCAATCCAAAATGCTTGCTGGTCAGTCTTGATACTGCCATATGACACATTGCTGCAAGAGTAGCATTGGTTGTCAGTATGTTTCCAAGCGCAAATCGAGGTGTTGGTCACTACCTTTGAAATCCTTAATATTTTGGGGCCTGGATATCTGAGAACTTCCTTTCCTTGATTCAATCTACTTACCTGACCTGGAGAGTCAGAGAATGGATGTGAGGAGAGTGTTATCCGTTGGGGCTCCTCTCCTGTGAAATGGCTTCTCCTTTGAAGCAAGGATGTCTCCCAATCTTTTGGCCTTCCAGAAAGTTGTAAAGGACTGGCTTTTCCAGAAAACTTTTTGGGATTGATTCCAGAGCCATTAACAGGGGCAATCTACGAATATTGCAACTGAATGAATGATACATAACCTGATTACCATGGACATTTGTTCCAGTATCATGTAAAGTTGGAGTTTTGTCTAGTACTCAGCTGAACTCTTTTACCCAGACTTTATACTTTTAAATGTCAGGAAATATTTGTGTGGGATGATAGTGGTGGTACAAATGCTTCCCCCAAACTGGTTTAAATTTCACTTACTACAGGCTCAGAATATTTTAAGTTCATGACAAGACAGCTAAATGTAAAGAAAGTAAACTGTGCTGATATTTCAAGAGAAACTAGGCTGTCCACATGAGACTGTCAGTGTTCCCTCTTAATTTGGGATGAAATAACTCATGAAACCAAGATTACTTCTTGATATGTGATATTCCCAGTGGCCTTTGGAGGAGAAAAGGTGATTGCTCCAACTGCCTTGTAGTAAACTCCTTTTTTTCCCCTTTTGGTTGCTTTGGTAATCATTCACTGTAGCCTTTATAAAAACACCTCAAACAGATAATGAAGAAAATACCTGTGTATAATGGGAACCCCCCACTTGCGCATAAGAACTGAATTAAATCCACTGCAGCAACATTCACAAGACTTCAGAAGGTATGTTCAAAAATGAAAGTGACTTTAATTTTTCCCTCATGTAAGTCCATTATTGCTTTACTCCTGAAATGGATTATTTGAACGTGACGGGCCAGGAGGAGATAGGATATTCACTCAAGGGAAGTAAAATGAAATCAAGAGCATTAAAAAGAAAAAAAAAGTTCAGTAAAAATGATAAAATGTCAGATAGTCAAGAGAAACGTGTTTCATGCCTTTGGAGCTAGCTGGATTTTATTTAACTATGTTAATTTCTGAAGAAAATGGTTAGTCCTATAAGTTGGCTATAGGTAGAAGAAACTTGGCATAAAGAATTTCCAGCAAATGGGATTCAAGCCTCAACAGGCTCGGATGGCCTATTAATTCTGGTTCTGGCTCTCTTCCAAAATAACCATGCTTCTCTTCTAATTCATGACTAATTTCTATCAGAAGTACCAAGAGACCAGTTCTTTTTTAGGCAGGAAGCATCCACATTGCTTAAGTGGATTCACGCAAAGGGCTTTAGCAAGCAGACATTGATTGGCCCGTCTCAGGGGCCTAGCCAAGGCCTGACTGGGAGCTGTTTGACACAGGCAGTAAATGAAATATGACCTCTTGTAAACAGGCCGGAGCTTTTGGGTATTGGTGAAATCTGGGAGTTAAGGACCTTTCCAATCCCTTTTAATTAATGAAGTGATTTGACTTGGCCGCATTTGCGTTTAATAAGATAAATTAAAAAGTAATAAAACAGCTCTGCCAACTATGTGGACTTCTTTCCTTTCACACCTCCAGCCAAATATATCATAACTTCGGCCACAGGATTCCTGGTGCTTAAACCTGAGGGTCTCACAGTAGCTCATTAGTCAGAGGGACGGGAAAGCAGGCAGCAGCATGGAGAGACGGTTTCTTCATAGCTTGCTGTGCAGGTGAGGAGGCGCAGGGAACATCTGCAAGACTCAGCAAGTGACAAATGGCCAAGAATCATCTAGAAATGTAAGTACAGGTTTGCACAGTCTCATTTCTATGCATTGACACCAAGTTACAAATCATGACTGTAATATATATAGAAATACGGCACATCTCAGCTTTGTGAGAAGGACCTAGTAAATTATGTCCCTAACAGTTGTCCAGATGCAAACTATTGATGACCTAACAATGAACTGATCCCTGCCGTCCCTTGTTTTTCTTTTAATTTATACTATTGGCTTGGACTTAATAGCCCTTCAGATAGAGGGCATATATGCCTCTGTGTTGGAATAGCACAACTCAGGTTATATTTGTAATGGCATGTGGGAATGACCTTGGGAGACAGAGCAACAAGACGCAACTAAGAGAATGGTCAGTTAAAAGGCAGCTGAGCCCATGGCAGGAATGTGGGAAAGGCAAGAGGCTCAGAAGAGACCCTCCCTAATTTTTAGGCTGTGAAGGGGATAAGGGAAGAAAAGTACTTTCAGACTTGCAAGATTCTGTTAATATAACCTTACAATAAAGTAGAATTAGCTCATCTGGTCATGTTTCCTGTCTGGTCTACCTTGTAAGGTGGACATATTTAAGCATATCTATGAAAAAATAGTTTATATCTCTTTTCCCAATCTTGTAATCCAACCAGAGCCAGTTAGAAAGCATGCTAGAACAAAATGAGCAATATTTGGAACTAAGTTGTTCTTGAAAACAGAGAGAGAGAGATGTGCTTTCCCAAATGATATATCACACATGGGTCCTCGAAAACATGCAGATGGTGAAGAGGGAGGAACAATGGTTAGAAGTGTCAGTGGCTGAATTACTTGTGCAGGCAGGATTGTGTCTATCACCTGTAATGACCCTAACCTTCCTAAATTAAAGAGGACAGTATGGGAAGCTACAAAATTAGTGATGAAGAGCAAGGAAGAACTATCCATTGAAGAATTAAATGTGTGTTACTGGGCTGGTTCCCAAAGATCAAAACATTACATTTAAATTGGAATATCCTAGACTACACCAATAATCAATGGCTATCTTTTGAAAAAAATTATTTGATTTGAACTTAGTGAAGAGCCTGTTTTTCCCCTCTTTTCCAAGCTGTTTACTTTTTGGTATTCCTTAAACAACTCCTCCATCTCACAGTGATTTTGCTCCATTTTATCTCTTATTGAATTTGTGTTCCATTTGTTTATTGTGAATCAACTGAAGGCAGCTAACTACAGTAAAATAGAAGGTAGATACAAAATGATAACTTAAATGTAAAAAAAAAAAGTATGGATTAAGAACACACCAGTAAAATTAATGCATATGTTAAGTATACCTCTGATAATACAGTAGCATTTCAGCATGGAATAATTAAACAATATTTAGTACACACAAAACTGGCAATGTGTTTTGAGCTGAGAACATTTGTCAACGTATTTTGAGATAGTTGTATTTAATCAGAATAAACTTGAAACAATGTTTCAAATGTTCTGTCAAATGGAAGCGATGGGAAAGTTGGGCCTGCTGGTGCTCTTCCATTTTTCACCATAGGGTCAAGAGAGTAATTGGGTTGGTAATCCATACTGAGCACTACCTACCATTCAAATGGCTGAAAATTTGGCCAAGGGCGTGATTTTTTTAAACTTTGAAAAAAGGTAAAATAAATTCCCGTAGGCAACAATGGACATACCTTTGCTATCACCAACTGAAAAACCTGTTTAGAGTAAAATTTACCCCCCCCAAAAAAACCCCAAACAGCATTGCCCTCAATGAAAAAAAATAAACAGGATTTCCAGTCAATAGAAGCAAACTCTGGATTGTTTAGCTGACAGATTATAGGGAAAAAAGAACACCTAAACATTCCTTTCAATTAATTCATCTCCCACAGGAAGGTTTGCAACATTTTGATTTTTTTTTAAAATAATTTTCTAGATGTATTTATTTCTTTGTTTATTTAGGTGCTTGCTTGCAACCTGCCTGTCAGACACAAGCCAAGCAAAAGCAGCTGATGATTTTGGTTGCAACGAGTCAGGGGTGGCTGCAAAAAATGGGGGTGGGGGGTGGCCGGCTGCTACTGCTTCACAAATGCATGAATAGCACTAACGTTGCAACAAAAAGACCCGAGAATGCACAAGCACAACGCTGTTCAACCAGTAAACCAAATCAATAATGGTCTGGGTGCAAGCTCAGTGGCATTAGCAACAAGCGTGTGCAGCAACTGCCACACGCACACTCAGCTCCACCTATCTGCAAGATGATGCGCAGCACAACACATCTGAATCCATCTACACGAACTCTAGCTTCCCTATAGCAAAAGGTGCAGAAAAGCTGGGAGTCGTCTTATTTTGTCTGCCCATGCGCTAGGCTGGAAAACAGCAAGAAGAAATGCAGCCCCAATCACAGGTCACCAAACAACAGTTCGGATATGGTGGGAACCCTCGAGACAATGCCTTTTAGCGCAGCCAAGTTTTGCTTCACAATGTGATTTGTTCCAAGGTTGAAACAAAACTCTGTAAATGTATGTGGTTTGTTTTATACTTGGCATACACACACACATACACACACACAGCAGTTGTTTTGGGCCTTTTTTGAAGTCAGAATGTTTTGCACATCTCTAATACCTAGCCTGCAGGTAGGTGTCAGATTTTTCTTTACAAATATCTTGAGTATTTGTGTGTATGTCTCTCTGTGTGTAAAACAGAAAAAGGCCCTTAGAGGAACACACTGCTCGGATAAGGGAGATTTACCTTTTTCATTCCCTCAGGTGAACAAAGCCAGAATCTCCCTACCGCGTGCACCTAGAATGCTTAGAAAGCCAGTCTCCGCTAATCTCACAGACTTTTCCCCAAGTCATCCCACCTTCCTTCCAGGGATGTTGTAGGGTATGGTCAAAAGAGTCAAGATGGCAGCCACAGCAGTGCAGTCAAAGCTCAACCCATTTTTCATGTGCAATGCTGTTGTGCCTGCCATCTTGACTCTTTGGACTGAAGCTCCTTTCCCCTGTATCTACTCTTAACTTGCGTTCCTCAGTGTCTTGCAGCTATTCCCACAAAGCTCCCAATACTTTGATAGGTGCTATTCTGAGATATGTTCTGGAATTATTTTCTCTTAGTCTGGGCTTGGAGAGAGAGAATAAAGATTACTATCAACAAGAAAAACCACCATTTTGAGTTTAGTGTGAAGAGGGTATGTGTGGAATTATTGTGACTGCTAGTCAATGTTTTAAAGAAAAAAATTGATCGTTTGGCAGAGATTAGAACATCAAATGAGGAGGGAAATCATATAAAAGCCTTGGGTGGGTCCTCTGGGAACTCATTAAAGAGCAGTTTCACTTAGAAACCATTACATTTTTAGGATTATGAGCATCTTTGCAACAGGTGTAAAGAGTGGACTTTGAGTAGTAAATAAAAAGCATTAGCCTGATGGCTGGTTATGAATTACGCACTTAGAGCTCATGTTCTGAACAGAGATTACACCAGAGCAGAGGCATCATCAACCCTCCAGCAGGATTCTTTTAAGAGGGGAGGTGATGTGAAAATTTATCTGACAATTATCTGAGTTTCTGGTGTAGTTTGTTTTCTAAAATTTTGCTTAAGGATAACTTTTCACAGTGCATTTCTTTAAAAAAAGTGCTAGATTGTTTAGAGTTGTTACATTTAATCCCAGAAATAAACCTTATTCACTCATCTAGTTACCATGGTGAGAGAGAAGGAGAAGGTCCGCATGCTCCCATTTCTTCTGGCATCTCTCTGCCCACCTATGAGGCCTTCAGGATTTGAAAAACTATCACAATTATTTGGTAGAACTTCATTTGATCAAGTAAAGATCCTGCCTCAATATGGCTCCTCCTCATTTCTTATTGTGAGAATGGCTGATTATCATGAAATAAATTGGTTCAAATTGGTGTACTCTATCAGAAAGTTCTCTCAGTTGAATTCGACTAAAATTACACAGCTATTGGAATGGATTTCTTCAGTTACTGTTTGGTATATACTGCCAGGGTTGTTCAGAGAAGTGATGTACTATTGATATATGACTCCAGAAAAATTGTCTAGAATGTATAAAGGTACTTCAAATTTATGTTGGAAATGTGGACAACATAAAGGGTCATTTTATCATGCCCAGTGGACTTGTAAAAAAGCCAGAAATGTCTGGGTTTAGATACAGAAAATGATACAAAGAATTTTAAAGATCAACATTCAACTAAAACCATAATTTTTCTTGCTGGGATTAATGGACAATCAATTAGAAAAGAGCCATGGGAAATTATTTTTATATATGATTACTGCTGCAAGACTATTATATGTGCAAAAATGGAAAGATTCTGAAATACCCACAATGGAGGAATGGTTGGTGAAGATGACAGAACTAGCAGAGGTGGCAAAATTAACCTGTTTGATTAGAGAAAGATCAACAACCACATTTATTAGTGACTGGAAACCCCTTATGGACTTTTTGCTGAAAAAGAGAAAAATGAACTTGTGATTTATGGGTTTGAAGATTAGAAAGGGTAGCTTATGAGAAGAAGGAAATTATGATGTAACTTTAGAGAAAGAGGGCAAAGTAAAAACATCTATAACCGCTGTCAAGAAGATCGGAAGCTGCTTTTTTATAGTATTTCTTTTCCTTTTCCTTTTCCTTTTCTACTTTTTTCTTTTTTCACTATTTCCTTTTCTTCTTTATTATCTTTATTTTCTCTTACGGTTTTTACTTTGTTAAAAAATTCTTTAATAAAAATTATATATAAAAAAGGGTTGGTAAGAGAAGGACTGCAGATGGACACACAAAAATCCTATAAATAAATAAATAAATAAATAAATAAATAAATAAATAAATGTTTAAGGTGCTGGTTTTAGTACTTATGGAAAATTACACTGTTCCATCTGCTGCTGTTTTTATTATGAAATTATGTTTTATTTATTATGACTGCTACTGATTTTATCAGACATAGTAAGAATGCTATATTTTTAAAGGATTTATGCACTGCCTAGAGAGTGGGGGCTATTTGGTAATTAAAAAAAACATACATAACAGTAAATAGGGCTCATTTTTACTGCAGCAGACTCACTCCTTTAGATGATATATAAAGTGACCATAAGAATATTCCAGGACATAAGCAAACATATGTGCACTCCATCAATTTTATGGCTGCATTCTTTAATCAAACACAAACATTTTAATTGTTTAAGCATCACTAAGAGATACAACTGTGTGAAATTTGCCAATCCTTCCCACACACTAAAAGCAAAATAAAAATATGAGGCAGAGTTAAATTATGTAATTTATTTATTGAATGCCTCATTTTTCTATGTTAAAAGGTCCATCTTCTCCCCAGCAGTTAAGAAGCCAAATCAATATTGCATAACTAAAACACAATTAAGCAAAAATTAGGGAGGAATACAGCACCACTGAGGCCATCGCAAACTAGCAGAATTGAACTGGAAATATACAGTAGTTCAAGCAGGTCCTCTCCCAAATGTTCTATAAATGAAACCCAGTGGTGATTTAAGAGCATGGCCAAATGCCAGGTCAGTCATAACAGAGCAATTATTCACCACTGCACTGCCATAACTAAGAAAGCCAGATCCTTCCCACCCACCTGCCATATCTGGAAGATGATCCCTGAGAAACCCTGACTTTGTATCAACATTAGGAAATACTGTTGGACTCCAGTTCACATCACCTCGAGCTGTGTTGCCAATAGCCGGGTGTGATGGTAGCTCTCATCCAAGAACACCTGGAGAGTGATAGGTTCTCACCTATTTGAGAACTTTAAGGATCAAACCAGAGCCCACTTCTTTGCCCTCTGGTGACAACCAAATTGGTAATCAAGATGCTTAATTGTTATATCTCTAACAGCTGGCATTGACTGAAAAATAATATTATGGTTCTGGAGTAATATTGCCTATAGCAGGTGGCAGCACCTAGCTGACTTGGCCAATCCTCAGAAAACTACACAAAACCTGACCTGATTAGTACTGGGATGGGAGACCACCAGGAAATCTGAGGTTGGTAAGCAAGACTGGAGAGTTGGAAAAAAAAATGCCAGATGTAGGCCATGGCAAGTCTCTTCCCTATTAGTACCAAGAACATTACATAGACTAGGAGTCATGCTTGACGCAAGAGATTACCTTTTTATCTTGGGAAAAGATGCAGTTGCCAGTAGATGCTAAGGGAGCACACACTCCAGAGCACCTTTCCCTCTTCCCATTCAAAGTGCTGCACAGCCTTTATAATTTGTGTCTCACGATGCACACATCAGACTTAGCTAGGCTTCTTTACACATCTATCTGCTCTTAGCTATTGCTCAGGCAAATGATAAACTCTCAAGGACCTAAATGCAAAGGGTGGAGCCAGCTCTAATATGCAGTGGGTTAAAGTGTTAATTTACCATTTACATTTGCTCTTCGTTGGCTGCAAAAAGATAAATGAATCCAGCCAAAGGAGGAAGAGAAATTTTCACTTACAAAATGAGCATCAAATGAGCATGTCCAAGAAAAAAAGATAAATAAAGACAACAGAGCTGTTCAAAGAAAACATGAAGCAGTTCAAAGAATACTTCTTGGGGCCTGGGAAATTTTCAGGACCACACCCTGAAAATATGATGGCCCCTGAAATTCCTAATATGTGATAGGAATTACTGTAATCCATATGTATATGTGGGATCATAGATGTGATCTGGCCTTCCTCAACACATAGTTTAGTTGGTACTAGTGGAGGCATACTTTTAAACTTATGAATCTTAAACTTTTTAAGGTGTCATTCACCTTAATACATACAGATCAATAGTGTAGTTACCTTGAATTTGACCTGGTTGTTTGCTATCCCACTTAAAAACATGGTCACTAATATGTTGTACCAGCTGCAGATTCTATATTAAATCATAGCTCTCTCCAAATTGCACTGCAGTAACTTCAAAGGTATGAGGCATGGATAATTGGAAAAAGAGGTCCCAATACAGGAAAGATTATGGTTAACACATTTGCCAAAACTGGGCAGAAGTTAGTTCTGTGGTTATTCTAGAATCTCATTAAATATCAGGACAGTTTGACTAGAATATAGTCAGCCTCGTTATTGTAGTTTTATAAAGAAAAAAAAATGTTAGGTTTTAAAATGGCTTTACTGTAGAATATATAGGTAATTAATTCTTAACGCTTAAATTCCTATTGATTCACTGTGCTTTCTCCTTGCATCCTTCCAATTAAAATTAACATATTTGGCATGATTGTTAATAAGGATTAACAACAACCATTGACTAACTCTGCTGTTGCAACTGTATCCTACTATCTTTGGATCTAATCCAAGTTTTAATTAATGTGTATGCCACTTACCATTTCAAGCAGAAATAGTCAGTGCAATCTGTGAGCCCTAATGGAAAAACTTCCACTAGTGAAGCAGATTCTTCTTTCCCTGTAGATCCACCCATCCAGTTCTGGAGAGCTGGGATTATCTGCTAGCAGGTCAGTATAGACTTTGCTAAAGAGGGGCAGGGGCAAAGAGAAAGACGGGAAAGAGCGAAAAGCCAGTTGTCGACCTTGGATGCTCTCCAATAACACCGTAGTCTAATGAGCTGAATTCAGAGAAAGTTAGTCAAGCTATAGTAACATGATTTATATTTAAATCTAGATACCATTTATATCCAAGGGACTGAAGCAAAACTGACTTTTCTGTTTGGCAGGGGCCAAAGCCTGTAGGACTTCAGGCATGCTTCATCTGATATGTGCTTCCTTCCAAGCATGGATTCCTACGGGTGGCAAGATCTGGCCACATAGGTAAATGAGATCTCCCAATAGGCTATTGCCCAGTTGATCAAAATGCAGAAGGTGCGCTTGAGATGGTGAAATGAAATTAAAGAGATGTGCACATGACATATTCTTGTAATAAAAAAACTAGGTACATTCATGCTCAAGGCAGGACAAAGTCACTGAATTTCTAAATACTCTGAATGCAGGTGCCCTGTGATTTTGGAACCAACTAAGGTGAGGCCACCCTAGACTGAATCCTAGTTGGTGATATGATCTAGTGTGAGACGTAAGTGCTGTGAAGCCCATAGGAAACAATATCCCTAATGCTATGCTATTCAACACACATAGAAATGGGGAGTTGTTAGCAAGCCCAGTGTAGTCACATTTCTTCATAGAAAGGGGAACATGCTAAAAAATAAGGATGGAGGTGGAAAAGAAACTGAAAGGAAAAATAAGAGGGCCAGATCTGTCCATAATGCCTGGAGACTATTTTAAACCAAAAGCTGAAGCTTAGTTGGAATACTGAGTTAACTGAGTCCAGAAAGAACCCAGCATGGCTTTCTAATAGTGTCCAGGAAGCTGTGAAAATTAAGAAGGAAAGTCTGTCCTAATAAGGTAAATTTTAAAAAAGCACAAACTCTGACGGAAAATGTGTAAGCTGATAATAAAAGAGGATAGCAGCAGCAGCAGCAGCAGCAGCAGCAGCAGCAGCAGCAGCAGCATAACATTGAATAGGATATAACAAAAAGAAAAAGAAAAGAAAAAAGGGGAAACAATAAGAACCTCTTCAATATGTTCAAAGCAAAAACCAGACCAGGAAGTGGTTGGAATGGCAAAAAAGTATACGTGATGTTCAGGAAGGATATTGTTATTACAGAGCAACTGAATGAACTCTTTGCTGCTATATTGACTACAGAGGATGTACTGTAGGACAGAGGACTGAGCCTGCATTGACTTTCTCAGGAAAGGAAGTAATCCAAATGAAGTAACAAAATAAGATATTCCAGGCCATTTTGAGAGATTACATAGAAACAAATCACTGACAATTCTTAAAGTGTGAAATTGCTGACCTCCTAGCAAAAATGTGTGACTTATCCCTCAAATTGGGCTTAGTGCCAGAGGACTGGAAGTTAGCTAACGTGATACCCATTTTGAAAAAGGGACTAGTGAAAATCTTGGAAATTATTGGCACAAGTTATACATGTTCCAAGCAAGGCGGTAGAAAGAGTAATTAAAAAAAAGCAATTAAGCATATAGAGATACAAGTCTTGCAGAAGGAAAATCCACATGGATCCTGCTAAGGTAATCCTGTCCAACAGCACAGGTAGGAATGATGCCAAAATAATGAGGCACATGTGGTGATGCCATCATGCTGATGCTGCTATTACACACTTGCGTTCTGATGAATGATGCATGTACCATCAATTGCAGCATTTGTATAATGACACTGTCAGGCTTGTTTATCATATGCCTTCCCAATGAATGCCCATGGTCCAATCTCACCAACCTTGGGTTTTTGTGTTAGCAGGCACATGGGTGGAGGTGATCCTGTTGCTATTGTGTGCTCGGACTTTTTAAAAGTCCGGGATAGAGTACCACATCAAAGGCTTTTAAGATAACATAGTGATCATGGGATAAAAGTATTTGTCCTTTTTTGGATTGCTAATTTAAAAAAAACCCAGAGAGTAAGGAGTAGGACTAAATAGGTAATTTTCTTTAAACTGGGTGAATGGCCAACTAAATGTGGTTCAGTGTAAATAAGTGTAAAATGATACATGCAGAGGCAACTCACCTGCTCCCAACTTCAAATATACATCGAACTACCTAAAAATAACCTGGAAAAAGATCTTGGCCCAAGAAACAAGTTGTGTAGAGTTCAGCAGTTTTGAAAAACCCATCCTTTAATTTTTTTGGAAAGCTGTTAAAAGTAAAACAGCCAAATTTGTAATGCTGTCATACAACTCAACAATATATTCACATCTGAAATACTATGTACAGTTTTGGTTGTCATATTTGAAAAAAAAAATAATAGACCTGGGAAAAAGTGCAGAAGAGAGCAACCAACATTATTGGGGGATTTCAACACCTTCCTTATGAGAAAAGATGAGAATGTTTAGGAGTATATTTGTATGTGTGTGTGTGCCTTCGAGGCAATCTTGACTCCTGGTGACTGCCTGGACAAGTCCCCGCAGTTTTCTTGGCAAGATTTCAGAAGTGGGTTGCCATTGCCTCCTTCCTTGGGCTGAGAGAGAGTGGCTGGCCCAAGGTCACCCAGCTGGCTTTGTGCCCAAGGTGGGACTAGAACTCATGGTCTCCCCATATTTAGTCCAGTGCCTTAACCACTACACCAAACTGGTTCTCCCTAATATACTTTAGCTTCAAAAAAAACAAAACAAAAACAAAACAAAAAGAAACAAACAAAAAAACCAGACAGTTGAGGGGTAACACAGTCAGGTTGTATCAAATCATACAAGGCATGGAGAAACTGTAGTTCTTCTCCAGTGCTCAAAATATTAGGTCCAGGGGCCATCCCATGAAGCTGACAGGCAGAAGATTTAGAACAGACAAAAGAATGTATGTGGGTGTTGGTAGTGACCAACGGACCAGGGTAACAATTTTTTGGAAGAAATTAGAGCATGCTTTTGAAGTTTAAAATGTAGCCACCAACATATAAAATGACTCCACTGAGGTTGAATTCTAGCAGAAGATTTCTCTTCTAATTCAAAGTTTTGAATCATTTCCCAGGTTGACTGAATAACTGTGTGCCATCAGTTTGGGTTGCTTGTTTTGTTATTCCAACCAAGACTTTTTCCTGCACTCCTAACTGCTCTGGACCCTCTTTTTCTTTCTAACTTCTGACCTGACTTCTCCTTGATTCTTACAGTAGAATCCTTGGGTGCTTGCTCCCTCCTGTTAAACTTCCACCATCTTCCCCTGGCCAATTTCCATGTAACTGTTTTTTACTGCCACCTTTCATAGATCTTTTTACATATTCTGCACTCTTACTGGATGAATTCTGCGGAGACTGGAACCCTGACATCTTGCTACCTGCCCTGCTAATTTTTAAGTTCAGAGTAGCTGAGATATCTCCATAGATTTCCTAAAACTGCTTACCTGAAAGCAAGCCCTGCTGAATCCCATGGGCTTTATTTATACAGACGTGTATAAGGGTGTGAGATCTTGATTGTATACTTTAATACAGAAAAAATGGGACTGTACAAGGAGATGGTTTATTTGTTTGCTGAGTTGCTTTCTAGCCAAAGAGCCAGCCTTCTGTGTGTTCCTCTGTTCTTCCTAGACATGGCATAATGAGCAATCATTTGGACACTTTTTTTTCCTGCACAGATATAGAGTAGAAACAGCTAACCCCAGTGTGCCATGTATAATCCGAATATGACCTAGCTGTCACTCTGAAGTCTGCATTTCAAAGAAAAATTAATCAGCAAAGGCAACTAGACAACAGAACGAAGGGAAGTAGCTTGAGTAGCTCACAAAAATCTGCATTTCTTTCGAATAAGCTATGGGAGGCAGTAACTGCTTCCATGCTAAGATGACTGTTTGATTTCTGTTCACGTCTTACTTCTTCTAAGCAATTAAAGGTTTTTTTATCTAAGGTTCATAACCCAGCTTCACAGAGCAGAGGTGAAGTTTTCAGTCGACATTCAAGAGTTTTTAGCCTGGGCTGCTGTCAAATACTACAACTCTACAAATGGATACTTATCCCTTATTAAATTGGAAATAACTCTACTGAGTCCAAGCCACACAGTCTGGCATTTTATATGATTGAGGTAGGTGATGAAGGCAGAAGAAGAGGCAGATAATATGGGGGTAGGATTACGGTCCAGTGTGGTAAATACCTTATTTGGGGAATATAAAAATAAAAGGTGAAGAGAAAAATTGGGTTAGAAATTGTGTAAAACTCCTGATATATATATGAACTAAAAGTTCCCTAAAATGGTAAAGAGAGGGTGTCTCCCCCTCACCACCAGTGGAGGTCATTCCCTCTAACCCTCTAAAGGAGAGAGGATTTTATAATGATAAAAGCATAGCAGAAAATGTTCTGTGCACTTTAATGATTTCCTTGCTTCTCACAGATAGAAACTCCATACTATTAGCCACAAATGGCATTTTGAAATGACTTTTTTGGGGGGGGGACAAACCCAAAAAACATGGCTAAGATTTACATGTTCAAATATATGCTGACCTTTTTTTTTTCCTCTTTCTTTTAGTTCATTTGTCATCGGTATGTAATTGAATCAATATATTTCCTGATCAACCCAAAGATTGAATAAGGTCATGGGAAGCCATGTGTGGACATTAAAAATCATTATTTTACTCAGAATGAGCAGAGATGGCATAGAGCATTCAGAGTTCCAAATGAAATTCTATTAGATTCTATTACACTTTTACAATTACAGAGACGTTCCAATATTATAAGGGGAAATGAAGTCATAATAAAAAAGCCCAGAGGTGTATTACAAAGAAATAGGCATACTATTTTTCTAGTTAAAAACTTCATGAAGGGAGCTACACTACTTTCCAATGCCTGAGATGTAACCTTATTCTAAAAAGAGAGAAAAAGAAACAACCCGCCAAGACTCAGATTTTTACCACGCTAAACCTTTGTTTTATTACAGGTTTGAAAGCAAATATTGACAACAAAGAATAGATAAGTGCTAATGCAAACATTATGCCTTATTGTGATGGGTCTGTAGTTGAGGACAGGGAGAAGAGGTCACCTGAATGCTCTACCAAGCAGCCAAAATCATGGGGCGGTCTGAAAAGATCTGTGCAGTTCTTCACTAGATTTATGGATTTAACCATACTGGATCTCAAAATCAATGCCTCCAACAGTGGAGATACACTTGGTCTACAGATTGGCAAGGGAATAAGACTGTAGCACTTCAATGGCAAATACTTTTTCTTTCTTCTCTGGGCATCTTTGTGTAGATCTTTCAAGGCGTGTTTGACGTCATCAAACTTTAAGCATTGCCTCACTTTGAAGCAAAATTGCCAAGTGAAGTGGCACTACCTTCTAAGCAGCAAAGTGGTGAGCCACTGGGCTTTGCTGGAGAACAGGCTTCTGCTCAAGCTGATGACAAAGCAAAGTGATCGATCTAAGCAGCTGAGCCCCATCTTGACCTTCAAGGACTTGGAACGTTTGCCTCCATGAGGCAGGTGGCCACACCTTTGAAAAGAGAAAGGTCTCATCAAGCAGATCCCAGCAGATCCCTACATGTTAGTGCATCCTTGTTAATGCTGATTAATTCTGATATCACATTAGATCCCAGAATTCTTAAGCTTATGCTGTAATACATTTGATCATCTTTAAGACTCAGAAACCTCTCTTTGGCATGTATGAAATGGCTTGAGGCTCCCCTCTGTCCGCTGCAGGATTTTTTTCATACTGAAAAATTAAAGCAGTCTTATTCATGAACGGTGGAATAAACAAAAAATCCATGTTAGGGCAAAACTGTGAACTCAACTTAAGATTTATAAAATTTCCATGAACTCTGCATTAGGCAAATAGTTGCACATTCAGAAATAAAAAATAGAGGTTTGGAGGAAAAATGTAACTGGTGTTTAAGCTATGATGGCATCAAGATCTATTTCTAGACAGAATCCTTGGGAAGTCTGCAGACTTACAGTTGAATCCTATTTGGTACAAAAGTTGTATTGGATTGCTTGAAAGACTCTTCCAAGGCTTTGTGGACAAACCAAGCAATTCTGACTCCTTATTGTCGGAAATATAAAAACTGACTGAGTCAAAAATGTTTCTGTCCCAGAATATTGAGAAAACTCCATATACCAGCTGGAACATGGGGTGATATGTGTTACCTACCTAGCAGCAATCAGGCACTGCATATCCATTTTCCACTAAAAAATTGGAAACTTGTAGTTCTAGTCATTTCCCCAGAACTGGAAAAATTAAAGGATCTTATGCAAAGTATAACATTTCTATCTCTGAAACAGGTGCAAGAAGCTGGTTTTATTTACACTTAATGAGTGAACTAAAAAACAAAACTATGTACCTGAATACCAGCTATTCTGCTAGTAACAATAGAAAAGCAATAATTTCCAAATTCTAAGGACTTCAATTGTTTGAAAAGAAGTCTCAAAAGGTTTACTTTCCACTAACAGCAGTTGATTGTCGGACAATTATGAACAGTTTTAGTGGAATATTTGGGCTTGTGCAATTGCTAGACAAATAATATCTCCTTTTTATTTGTATTTCTTTACTACCAAGGCTTCCATGTATTCTTCCCACCTCCTGCCTTACTTTTACATATTTTTGTTTCCTCTCTTATTGTGCCAGTGGTTTTCCTGTTGCTGCTTGGAAATTCTTCCCCCTTGGGAGAATCAATGTCAATTCAATAAAATATCCACATTTGGTGTCAAGAGAACACTCCAACCCTCAATCCTAGCTGTCTTAGGGCCAAAGCATTTTTGTTGTCCTAAGACCTATAACTGATCTTCTGGCACTTGTTTTAAAACTACGCACAGACTTGGGATTGAGAACTGTTCAGCTGACTGCAGTGGTAACACCACAGAAAGATATGTTCACTTCTTCCCACATATATATATATAGTCAGATCTCAGGATATTGTGGGGGTCGTACTTTGGTTACATCTAGTGGTAAAGTTTGGCCACGAGCTACAAGAGAAATACTTTTCTTTGATGGGACACTGGTTGTGGGATGCATGACAGTGAATTCAATACATAGACTTAGGTCAATATTCTCTCAACTTCAAATTCTGACTTAACAATATGAAAACTGATCTTTGTCAATTTTTAGTAAAGAGATAAGGTACATGAAGTTATTTTAAGACCCAGAAAGTGCTGTATAAATGGAAATGGATATAAATACTAATACCATCTTTATAAGTATTGTCTAATGTTAGAGAAATCTGTGTGAGCTATAATGCTCTAAATATTTTGCTTCTCTTGAGTCTGAAGTTTTTGATTTAGCATGTCTTTAAATGTTGCGGGGGCACAGTTTTCTAAGATGTGACCTTACTACAAATGATAAATCATTATTGCCAAACCTAATTGCCTCACTAATATGCTCCCACACCTGTCCCAAGTTTTTCCACTTCATTTTTCAACCTGCCATTGATAGCAGCTGATCTAATTTCTTTTCTGAATTAAAGCTGCTTCCACAGAAAGTCAAACTTGAACATTTACAAGTTTCTCCTCAATCATAAGAACACCACTGTGATTGGAAGCATTTGGCCTATTTACAAGAAACAACACACTCTAAAAAAAGGCAATAATCAACTTAATGGCAAGAGCGAGGGCCCAATCCATACAGCTATGGGCCTTGTTTCTCTCAAATCTCCAACAGCATTTTCATACTCCTGTGCTCTGCAGGTTCTTCTCCTTCTCTCCTTGGCTGCCCAATGTCAGGGTGCTAAAAATAATAGCTAGTCTTGTGTCTACACACTGGTCTAAGACCATAATAAAGCTACTTGCTTACCTACTAGCTGGCCGATACTTGTTCTCCCCCACCTTCTTGTTCTTACCTCACTTGTAAATGTATCAAGGCAAATTTTAAGAAAAACAAAAAGTAATCTTTTGTAAAGATTGCAGTGGACCACTCTTCTGGGGATCAGTGAAGCTATCTCTCAGAGTAATCAGAAAGTGAAAGAGGAAGTTCAGTAAGGCATTATGGCGACTTCTCAGGAGGAGAGAAGAAAAGCCAAAAGGTGGTAGGCAGAACAAGACAGTTACAGAGTTTCAAGAAATCTGTCTTGGCTGTACTTCCTCTGGAGCAGTAGCCAAGCTGATTAACTTCTGAAGTGTGTGAAGACTACTGGAAGCCCTGCGGGGTATGTGGAGGGATCCTAAGAGAGTTGACGTTGAAAAAAGAAAGTGTTTCTCCTTATGACTGTTTAAGTAGGGAGGACTGGAAACATAAGGATCTGTCAGACTGTTGGTCTGGCTAATTCAGTAATGTTTCTGCTGTCAGCAGAAATTTTCTCTAGGATCTCTGACCAGATTCTTCCAAACCTACCTAGAGATAGCAGGGACTGAATCTGGAACTTTCTGATGTGAAATTCCCTCATTGAACTACAACTTTTCTTTTTTAGTTAAAAATAAGAAGCAAGTGAATGTATCAGCATTCAATTCCAACTGATTGAAATAGTTCTTTGGAGCAGAAGAACAGAAAAGGGCTAATTCCAGAATATGTCTTTTCCATTTGGTGATTCTGACAAAAAAGCACTAATTATTTATACAGTGAATTATATAAAATTTTAATACATGTTCTCTAGGAATGGAGGATAAAAAAAAGTCACATTAGTTTTTAGTTCTTTCTCTGACAAATTTAAAAGGTTAAAAGCCTTAAGTAATGCCTTCAGTGTCATATCAGGAAGTGAAGCCAAAGATTTAGCAGGCACCCACACAAAGCACTAAGTGATATATGTTTTGTTTTAGCTTAGTGTGGTGTAGGAACTGAGATATTGAGCTTTATAAATCATGGGGTTATGGATTTACATGGTCTGTTTTCTTCAATCTACAATTGTGTTTCATTCAGCAAATCACAAACCAATCATGGTTTGGTGTCATTTATGAATCCAGTCTGATTCAGAATTGGAATTGTGGGTGGAAGATATTTTCTTTGGTTGTCTCAATTTAGGGCATTCAGAAATGGTGGGAACAATAAGATGTAATACATGTAATATAGTCATATCAAGACTGTACAACCTTGAATGCCTCAGACTGCACGTCTGAATGTTTCCTCACAGCAGTTGCTTTTCCACTCCAGAATCTTGAATAGTCTAAATTAGGAACTTTCACACTAAGAATATAAAAGAACAGTGCTGAATCAGACTCAGACTCCATTTAGTCCTGATTTTTGTTTTCTACAGCACTCGTATCCTGCCCATTTTAGACAAACTTTAGACAAACTGTGCCTCGGTCTGGAGCCCCAGGTGTGTGCAGGGACCCATTTCTTGGCTAAGTTAGCAATTATGATATGTGAGTTATTCTTGGCACTATATATTTTAATTTTTGTATTATTGCAATTGTTTTTATTTTTATTTTTTAATTTTGTTCGGCACCCAGAGTTATTTGGTGAGATGGGCGGTCATACAAATTGAATAAATAAAATAAAGTAAAACTTCTAGTGGCTAGTTAGTTCTTACAGCAGCCATTCAGTTGCCAATGGAAAGCCTCAAAGAAAAGTATGAGGTATTCATTTTTCCCAGATTGTGGTAGTTGGAAGCCAAAAGGTTGAGGAACAATTCTCAGAGAGTAAATTTTATAATGTTTTCCTCAGGGAGTGACTTTGACCATGTGAAATGGAGGAGCTGAAATAATGCGTAATGCCTTCTTGCATTATTCATTCTGCCATACTGGGTGGTTACACAGGGAGCTAGAGTTTCTCAGGGCAGGAATATCAGTGATGTCAACAACCAACTGTGGCTTAGCCTAAGAAGTTCAAGGAAAAAGTGTTTATTAAGCTATTAGAAAGATGGGAGAAAGAAGCGCTGTAATTAAAGGAAAAATATAATAAGTGTCTACTTCTGGGTTGACAGAGTGCAATCAATTGCTTAACGTAGCTTCATCCTAATATAACATAAAGGTACTTATCTAGCCATGTCACACTGAGTATCTGGGAAGCTTTTTCTGAGTTTGAGCTAAGAAGCCTGAAACATTGTGTACTCTCATTGCCCCCCCCCCGCTTTTAAGTGAATAAACCAGGTAAATCTAATTAATTTTATATCCATTTGTTTCTGGCAGATATGAAAAGATCAGTTCCTCTCAATGTGCAAAATTCTGTGCTGTTGCCTGGAGAGTTAGGCCAATATTGATCCAGGAGTCTGACCATTATTAATGTATGTCATATAAATAAATGTACCATTTGATGTAGTCAGCCAAATAGTATGCTATTTAGTATTCCCCTGCTTGTTAGTCCAGTTCCATGTTACTGTATACTGTGAGGGACATTGTTGTATGTGTACTAAATACATTGATTATACCTTTCTGCTGTATGCTTGCATTTTGTATGGTCCTGGACTGTAATAAAGATGTTCTTCTGGGAGGTAGCGCAGAACCATTATGTCTGGCAGTAAAGCCACTAGCAAAATAATTTAAATATGTATTGATTTGTTATTTTATTTATGTAGAAAAGTGGCATGCCGCTCACTCCCTTAACTCTTGAAAAGACTGAAGGCATTTTGAGGCCAGGTATCTCAAAATGGTGCCAGATAGAACCAAAGCACAGAATACTTATTTGCTGGTTTTATGAAGGGAAAATTTATTTCGACAAAAGTCTTTCATTATACATTTGCTAAAATATTAACCTTTCGCATTCTTTCTAATTCTATAATGTTGAGCTACAACCATGCAAGTGGAATTAAGTTGAAAGAATGATTCTGAGGCCCACCTGAAGCAATGCTGAACCCCCTGGGTGCATCTAAGCCAGCAGTTTGAGAAACGAAGTTTTAAACCAGCAATAATTTTAAATGATTTTTGGTGTACGGTGTAGCAGAAAAGTCAGTAGAGGTTTCATCTATTAGCTGAAAATGAAACCTTAGCTTTAGGGGTGTAGAATCTTTTTCCATGTAGGATCTGGGTGATGAATTGTCCTGATTACATGAAAAACAAAACTATTGGTTATAAGAAGAAGTTCAGAATCCTTAGTGAGGTAATATATTTTTTAGACTAACCCGAGGTCATTAAAACGTGTAGACTGTTGGACTGGAGAGCAGGTGGCAGCTGTGGTTAAGAAGATCTTTGCACTGCACACCAAGATAGTGTCAGCAATTTGAGCTACTCCAGACAAGAAACCCAAAGCATGAGTACTAACAGTACTTTTATTGTAAGTAAGTTTACAGTAACAGAATCTGAAACAAGTCTGAAAGCGCTTCTCCCCTCCCTTGCCTTTACTTTCCAAAGAACTAGGGAGGGGAGACCCCTTCTGAGATGCTTTCTCCATCCCCATTCCTTCTGTGGGCTGAGATATCTCTTGTCTGACCATTGTCCTGGTTGTGGCTCTTCTTCTTGTCTCCCAGGATTATTCTCACAGCCCCTTAGAGACAATCACTCAAACCCTAGTCACCTCACCAATGGATTACTGGAATGTGCTCTACATGGGACTGCCCTTGAGGACTGCTTGGAAGCTACAGCTGGTCTAGAACGCAGTGACATGGGTAGTGTTGGGCATGCCTCGTTATACTTGTGTAACGCCCCTGCTCTGTGAGCTGCACTGGTTACCAGTTGGCTTCTCGGTGTGATTCAAGGTGCTAGTTATTACCCATAAAGCCGTTCATGCCATAGGGCCCTGTTATTTGAGGGCCTGCCTGTCTCTGGTGGTTTCTGCCCTTCCAGTGAGATCAGGCAGAGTGGGCCAGTTTCATGTCCCATAGATCAAACAATATACTCTTGTGGGATCCAGCAAGGTGCCTTCTCTGTTGAGGTACCTGCCCTCTGGAATGAGATCCCCCCAGAGATCTGGATGGCTCCCACCCTGATGATGTTCAGGAAACTATTAAAGATCTTGTTATTCCCCCAGACCTTATGGCAAAATAAAGTTCAGCCCTTGCTGGATGGCTTTTCTTTGCTTACAGGGTGTTTCTGGAACTGTTTGTGACTTTTTGTGTTTATATTTTTCACTTTTAACTGTAAGCCACCCAAAGTTGTTGGGAGTTGAGCAGCCTATAAATTGTATAAATAAAATAAAGCAAGCTATTAGAATTAATCCCCTTTGTTCAGTCTCTTGCCAATGACTGGGATCTTAGAAGAAGCGAACACTTTTTTTGGTTCATCCCTTTTCTCCACATCTTGCATAAATTATATGAAACTCAGTCACACATCCATTGACATTTTTTGCACACTGATGTGAAAATTTTAATGGCTAGATCTACATGGCTAGATCTAAGAAGGGCCAAGTTCAATCCTCTCTAAGCCATGAACCTAACTGGATGATACTTGGCCTAAATTTATTCACAGAGTTGTTGGAAGGGTAAAGTGAAGTTAGGGGAAAACCATATATATTTTCTGGGAAATATAGAAAATAAATGCAACAAGCTACAATAAAATTTTAAACAATGATCATAGATTTCCACAGAAAAATTAGAACTGTGTGACCCTACTCATTTTGAGCAATTTAACTTCCCAGAATTTTATATCTTGTGTCTTTTCTGAATATTTGAAATGCATTGGCTTTTGTTGAGTGATTTCAGCAAGTCCTATCTTACCTTAATTTTCAAAAGGCATTTATAAAGTGGAAGCAGTGGTATATATCATAACATTTCCTTGTATGCAAAAGGAAAGCAATTTAATGGGTTTTTCAACTGATACAAAGAAAGTACTTTTAAGGCCTTTTACACTGTACACGGCTGAAATTTGTATGAAACAGAAAGTAGAAAATACTCATTCTGCCACTGAATTCTAGTCATTTGGATGACAGATATAGAAAAAGATTTTAGGACCATATGCCCAAAGTATAAGTTGTTGATGAAGACAGAGGGACAATGTTGCTTAGAAGCCCAGCAATTTCCAGGTAGATGCTAAATGATGTGATCCACTAAAACTGGCCACAAGCTTTGCTATGACCATTTCCTTAAACATTTCTACTTTCTGTTACATTTAAATAATGCAAAGACACATTTTTCACAGTTGCAATGTTGTGCACAAAAATGGTCAAAGTGGAAAAACAAAATAGGTAAAAAATCAAGATGATTGAAAAGTGAAGAAGCCTTGACCTGTTTAACTCCTACCTGGCCATATGATGGATCATTAAAAAACAAAACAAAAAACTTTTATTTACTTGCATTTCATGATGTGTAAAGGCTGGAAAACCTGAATTTTGGTACTAAGGATTTTTCATGAAGATCCAGGTAGCTTTTAAGAGAGAATAGATTAACTCAACACACTGAAAGATATTTATTGGCTTGGTTGAAATGACTTTTCCCTTTGAATTTCCTTGCAAGAGCTCAAGTTAGCCAACAGGTTGGGAAAGCAAGAGGAAGAACTACAGAATAATTGTGAATCAAGAGCAAAATTATGCCAAGCACAAGGAATAAGTTTGACTTTTCTTACTGACAGACATGTATATTAATAGTTGGCTCTGATTGAACCAAATATGAATATTCATCTTCATTTATATTTCAAGGCCTTTCATTCCTCAAGGACCACAGTGCTTTTGACCAATTTTCATCCACATTACTAAAATGACAGCTTTCACTCCTGGGCCCTGGCAGAGGTCTGCCGAATTCATTGGAGGTCCTGGGAGGGGGGAGCCAACTCCCGCTCCCAGCTGTCCACAAACACTCATTAAGAGTGGCAAATATCCAGCAGAATCTCTATGAGAATTTTTAATCACGCAAAGGCTCTGCTAATTAGGTAGCTGATGGGGCATAGAGAGCACAAGGACGAATTCTTTAAACAAAGGACTAGAAACTTTGAGAGCTTTAATTACTTGGGCACAGAGTTCATTGCAGAACTTGGGAGCAAATTATTCTAATAACAATAGGACTAAGTGGCAGCCTGTATTAGGGAGAACGATGTAGAAAGTTCAATTTCTTTGGGCTGTCACAACCGTGACTGGAGTCTACTGAAAACTAAGAGGTTATAAAAACAAACCATATTGTGGAAGAGGTTCACTGCAGACAATTAGCTTCAGAGAGTCTTTGTCCAATTCTTCTTTGCTGTAGGTCTAGCACATATATCTCATGAACGGCTTTGTCAGAGAAATAAAGCTTTGCTTCTTCCAATATAAAGCCTGCATGCTGAGTAGTGGAAATTGTTTCTCCAACTTAGGGACCTGAAAAGTGTGTGCATGGGTGTGGGTGTGCACAGGCAGGGATCAGTGTATGCAAAAATTATAAAAATAAAAAAATAAAAATAATGGTCCATACAGGAACTCTCATATCAAATCCAACTTAATTTAATTTGGGCCAATTCTACTGCCAAGCCTGAGGCTTCAGATGGTCCCCAACTCCAAATCATGCCTTCCAGATGTGATGAAACTCAGCTTCCATAATTCCCAGTTAAGAGTTGTCAGTGGTAGAGTCTGGAAATTGGAGGGCACCAAATTAAGGTGTGACCTAAACAAAATAAGGAGAAGCCCAGCATGAGTAAAGATGAGGAAATTAAGATATGGATGTCAGTGAAGTGGGTGCTGATTTACTTTCAAGCAATATGGTGTGCTCCACTAGGTAAGAATCTCTCACAGCACAACTATAGGGAAATATTGAATTGCATTTGTTTTTAGGGATTTTCATGTTTTGTGGCATACGCATGTTGTTACAAACCTAAGTTCAAAAATATCAGGAATGGTGGAGCAGCAGAGGTGTGTGGGTGTACATGTGTGGGCATGCATCTAGAAGTTGGGATATATTCCCATAATCAGTACTATATAACCTGCATTAACAAATACATATTTTATGGTACATTAATTAGCATTAAAAATAACAGCTTCTTCTGAATGTATGCTAAGGATTTTCCCTAACATGACAATATTTACATAGATTTAAAAGCAGTTGGATTTTTTCTCATTGTTCATTACACCAGATCTGAAAAATAATGTGGGTGTCAATTAATTTTTTTTAAGTTAACTAAAATATTATCTTTTTCACACAAAAAGTCATACTTTACCTGACATTTATGAAGCAAATCAAAGGCCCCAGGCCAAAAAGTGAGCAGGGCAAGGCAAATGGCTGATTTCATTAAATACACATTAAATATTACATTTAGGACAAATTTGAAAAACATGGTTCATATAATTATTTTTCCTGTATTTAATATTTTACCTCTTTGGTCACTTTGAAAATGATCATTGGCAGTAACTGTGTGGTCAAGGTGGTCCACAAGGAGGTAAAAAAAAAATAAAGATGGCACCCACCATCATGTAACTGAAGCCCAGCCCCTTTCTGATGTACATTGCAATGCATATTAAAAGGGGGGCAGGGCTTTGATTGCACAGTTGTGGGCACCTTCTTGACTTTTTTGACCACCTCGCCACAGGATTCGCTGCGTGTGGGGTACCCAAAACCTTTCAGGGCCATTTGTAAGTCTGAGGCCTTGTGTTGTGTTCCCTGTTTTAGTGGCTCAGGTACGTGGTGGAAATCATATATGACATAAACCTTTGCAAATCCAATAGTAAAAAGGAGAGTGATCATATTGGAGGCTTGAAAAATTAGATTTTTGCCAGTTCAGATATGGGCAGGCCTAATCTGTCTCTTCTCTCTTGACTTCCCACCTCCTTGCCAAGTCTTTCTTCATCTCTCCCTTACGCTCTCTTTTTTTAAACCACTTAAGGCACTTAAGCTTCAGATATAACTATAATCCTCCAATAGATGTTTAGATTATTTAGGAATGGGGAAATGAGTGGGAGGAAGTATAATTTGCTACTATATTTGTTCCTGGCTCCTTTTATTTAGCCACTCCAATTGTCTCTATCCATTCTCATGTGTAGCTTTGTTAGACATGTAATGCAAAAATAAGGAAATCACATTTTGCCATGTAATTATGATTAAACTGGTGTCGTTTTATATCTATATTCTATTATATACAGAAATATACTCCTAAATGTTTATGAATAGAGAAAGCAGTGGCTAAAACTAAAATCAGAAGAATCTTGAATCTTTTCCTACAAGAAATAATTTTGTATATATCCATTGTCAGTATAACTCTGGTATTCTTTGCTGTATACTGGGGGATAAGCAAAGGAAAATTCTAGCACCTATTTTTTTCTTCTGTGCAGTGGTGTGGAATATTTTGTTCAAAGTGTCTACTCTGTGTTGCACTTTTTTACACTAGAAATATTTAAATGAGAATCTGAAAAGCAAAGGTGTAAATGCAATAAACAGATGCTTTAAAGCAGACTCTGAAGTTTTTGGATTTTTACAGTTCTCCTACCTTTCTTACAACTTTCCTCCCTTCTTGATCTTAATAATCTTATTTTTCCTTTCCCCTTTTCTTTAGATGACCGTATGAATTATTTTATATTATTGTAAAGTATAGTAAATTGACTGAGTTGGGAACACTTCTTTCTTCTGTCCTGAAGTCCTTCTCTCCTGGACATTCATACCCATCATACTGTTCCCTTTAAAATTAAGCAATATATGCAAAGAACAGAAAAAGAATAAGAAGTAGTAAGTGAAAGAAACTGGAAGATAAGTCAAAAGAGAAAGTAATCTAACTGAATATAGTTTATACCAATACCATTCGTTATACCTCTCCCTACCTTTCTATATTTGCCAACCATCCTTCATCTACAATTAACCTGTTCATTGCATTTGGTTCTCATTTCTCCCTTTTTGAGGATTTCATCAATTCGATGCATTCGTAACGTTTTGGTCCTCCACTTTCAATCTATTAATTCTTCCATCATGTATTTGTTTAAAATGTAATCCCCATTCTTGCTTCTGTATCACCAAACCACCTTAATGAACTTATTTTGCACTGGTCAGTCATATTTGTAATCAAGCCACATTTATTCAGCATTCATTTAGTCTTATTCCTGTCTCTTCTTGTTTACCATACTCACTTCTTAAGTACATTCAACTTCTTTTGTTTCTCCTGAGATATCCACCTCTCACTTCCATAGAACAAATTGACAGAAGCATGCTGTTATTCATAGACCTTTCCAGGACTTTTGACAAACATTAATTCATTGCAACATACTTCTTTTAACCAGTATTTGCAGATCTTAAAATGTTTTCATCCATTCTTTCAAAAATTCATCTACTTGCTTTCATTTTTTACCACTTAAGGAAAACTTAAAATAATTTTCCCGGCCAAACACAACTGTCTTGGACCTTGATACATTAATTTTCAAAGCCATCCTCCTTACTGCATCTTTCCATCTGTCTAATGTTCACCACAAATCATTTGGGTACTCATCCAATGACACAGGAGCAGCTTCATTCAAACACACATTCATGCCCTGAACTTAGACACTTCTAATGCCTTTAACATTTATCCATAAATACATTAAACAGCCAAGGGGACATGACACATCCTTATTTTAGTCCCTGTTCAATGCTGAGCCACTACTAAGCATCAGTTAAGTCTCATACAAGCTTTACTTTCACTACATAGCACTCTTTTCGCATTCAAAAAGCAACCTTCAGTTCCATATCTATGCAAATGTTATATATTTCAAGCCTATTTACTTTATCATATACAGTACTTTCCTTAAATCAACAAACATTCAATGATCTTTCTTTCTTACATTCATTCTTGCATTTCTACTGGACCTGCTGAAGAGCAAAAAACTGCTCATATCCTCTGCCCAGCGTAATGCCACATTGCACTTTCCAAATTTTGCTCATACTCACCTCTTTGTAAGTTCGGTCAATTGCCTTCCAGGCACATGTAACAAACTAATCCCACTATACTTTTTGAATTCTCTTTGCCTAGAGAAACAGTAGTGGTATTCTTCCAGTCATCAGGCACAGATGCACAGAGTTTTCATACTCACAATGAGTAAGTCATCCAACCACTCCATATATTAACTTTTTTCCAGTTATACCACCTACATCTATACAGCTTTACCATTTTTAATGTTCTCACAGAATTTATAATTTCCTCTTCATCCCTTTTTCTTGGACACTAACATCTATACCACTAATTCAACACCATCCTTCAATAAGACATTACCATTCCATTCAAATCTCCAAAATACTCCTTCCAGCATTCTCTCATCTCTTTTTCCAATCACGGCTGTTAATTCTTTTCAGCTACTTTCAAAACAATTTTTTATTTCCATCAATATTGCTCTGCATTTTCTCTGCCTCTTTTATTTTTAATGGTTCCTTGCTCTCTTTGACTACATTCTTTGGAACCATATACCCATTATTTACTGTCTTTCTCTTGTCCTCATTTTTTGCCACAATCATTCTCTTATATGCATTTTCCCCTTCAGCCTCTTTTAGTTCCTCATTCTATCAAGCATCACTTCTCATACTTCCCACTGGTGTAATTCTACATATTTCTCTGCCACTTTGGTTCTTTTTACTTTGTCCCAAACAACATGCACATCATTTTCCTTGTGTGTACTTTCCATTCATTCTGTTGGGAGATTGATCTTTTTCTTCCAGAAGAGTTTCTAGCTTCACTCTGGTTTCTTTCACTTTCTTCCTTTTCTTCCATGTCTCTTTTCCCCCCCAAGATAATCCACTCTTGATACTATCCCACCCCTCAAAGCTTCGCCCCACACTAAAATCAGTCATCTCCCTTGTCTCTTTCACTAATTTCTCCGACTTTCATCATGAACAATCAAATCAATCATCCTTTGAGATTTCTTTCTTTGCATGTGTTAATGCTTAAACTACGCATTCAAAACACACCTTTTTCTAAAGAGATACTCATTAAAGAATTACCATTCTCCCTTAATGACTCTCAATCACCTTCTATGTATTTTTAACTTTTTGAAAAATATCATCCATTCATGTACCTAAACTAACTTCCCCTCAGATCATATGACTCCAGAATGCTTCCCAATTTTTCTGAAAATTCATCCATTTTTTATTAGTGTCATTCATTGAAGCATAACAGGCACAAACACATAACAATCTAGATGACACCATTTTGTACTTTCTGACATATATTTTAGCCTTTTCATTCAGAATTAAACTCACCTTCACTTCCATGCATGTATTCATCAAATCACCTAGATGAACCAGTTTGTTATTGTTGTTGTTGTTGTTGTTGCTGTTATTGTGGTTATTTGGCTCCATTGCATTCTTCTCCTTTCTCTTAGTTGCACAAACATATAGCATTTCTATTTTTTAAAATTTCATGGATTGATTTGTTAATTCATGCTCTCTACCATTTCCTTTCTCTTACATTCCAAGTCACAGTCTTCCATATCCCATGGGTTTTACCAGATTGGCCCATAGATACTAATCTCTGGTGCTCCAGAGTCAATATTCTATTCTCATGCTTATATGATATACTCTACATAATGGGTAAGGTTCTTTCATCGGTGCAGGGTCAGTGATAAATCTTTTCTCTGATTTTATGTTAGTTTGCTTTGTGATATATGAAAAGGCTTTTAAATTAAACATCTCTAGCATACCGGTACAGGAAACAGAGAAAGAGGCAAAATATTGTAAAGCACTGTCTTCTGCAAGTCACACCTTCTATTTCATAAGGTTGTATGGGGGGGTTTCTACAAATTTATTTTAATAAAATGGGGCTGGCTGAATTTAGTTCTTACTACTTTTAGACAAGACTAACCTTTCTCCTGCCTCTGTAGATTTGCAGAATAAACTCAATATGGAATTCGCATATTACTTATTCGATTACGTTCCATTTACTGAGGAACTCCACCACAGCGTGTCACTGAGTGACTGCTAATAGACAGATCACTCTTTGCAGATTTCCTGGAGATTGTACCCTGTGGTTTTGGTTTTCCTATTTGAGACTGTTCAGCATTCTGACAAAAAGTTTTGTCCTCATGAAGCTAGGTGAAACCCATGAAATTAGTGTATGGCTAATAAATTATGTCCAAGTACTAGGCTATGGCAAGGCCTCATCAAGACTGTCCCTGCATTTTGTTATTCATCTAGATTAGGAAATCTGACAGCCAGTTAGCCCAGGGCCAGTATATCCACTATACTTATCTTGTCTGAATAGGGCAAAAACCATGTTCACAACATCTTCATACAGTTGTTCTCTCTAGAGCAAGAATGGGAAACTCTGCTCCACTGTAATGGTATGTGGGAATGATCTTGGAAGACAGGAGGAAGAGCTGCAGCCTAGACAACCATCATGCAAAATGTATTTCAGCCCACAGAAAGAAAAGGGCCATGGACAGTGTCTCAGAAGGGACCCTCCCTAGTTTTCTGGAAAGAAGGGGAGAAATGCTTTCAGACTTGCAAGATTCTGTTACTGTAACCTTACAATAAAGGTAGTACTCCTGGTTTGGGCTTCTTGTCTAGACTACCTCAAAGGGCTGACCCCCACTTAATGTTGCTGAAGTAGTTTCAGCATTCCTCACATGGAGTATGTTTATTGGTGCTGTTGGAAATTGAAGTTCAGTAATCTCTAGAAGGCCACGCATTTTTCACTTTCTAGTAGATGGGAGAAGATGCCATTGTAGAAACAGAAGGCCTTCTGTTTTGCTTGAGAAGGTGCCCTCTACTCTCCTGCATATGAATGAATCCAAATAATTAAGTGACAGGATTAAAATACCCTATATTTTGGACTCGAGTTCCCATCTATCTCCATCAGCATCTCCAATGTTCAGGTAACACAAGCAAAAGCAAAATTCTCACACATCTTTACCAATTTCTTCATCTGTTGCAAGTCTTAACAGTTTTTACAGAGACCCCTCACAGAAATAGGAATATGACTGTGGAATAGCATTACATATAATTGCAACACAGACTGCTTGGGTGAAATACTTTTCTGCTAGTTTAAATTGACCTCTCCAAGGCAATTCTCACATAGACATTGATATATTCTATTATTTAAAAAAATGCACAAGGTGTCTGTCAAAACACATATATAAACATTTGTCAAGTTTTACATCAAACCGTCTACAGAAAGTGTACATTCATCATGGTCAACCTTGTCTAGGGAGGGGATCTATAAGACCTGAAGCAAAATCATTAATTTTGGACCTGTCCATATCTGAGTATTCCAAGCAGCCTCCGGTACCTAAGGAGAAAAGCTACAAGCTGCATTATGCAAATAGCAACTTTGGGTATGTAACATGACATAGAAACTCCATGCAGATTAGAATCAAGAATACTTTGAAGTCTATCTGAAGGAGAATGAACGTAATAGTGTTGTTGCCTATGGCAAATTTTAAAGGCAAGTCTCTTACTTTAAAGACTTATTACTTTAAAATTGCTGTTTACTAAGTCCTAGAGAATATTTCTTAAAAACAAAATTCCTGGTGAAGATATCAAAACTTTTTGGAGAATATTTTCATATTCATTGTAACTAGAGCCAATATTAACACATATTTTGGCAAAATGCCAAGTCCCATAATTCCAAATCTTGAAGAACATTACTGTTGATTTTGTGTATTACTTTTTGCTTAGTTAAAATTGGAACTCTTATTGTAGATACAAGGAAAGAAAAAAGTGGGTAGCCTAACATAGTTCCAGTATTATGAGAAGAGTCTGATAGATCAAATGGACAATCTGTACCTCTACAGCTATGTACAACCCTGACTCCATTTTATTATCCTCCTCACTGTTGCTCCTTCCAACTATCAAGGTGAACTTCATGGTTGCTGAAAACTGGCAATACGATTTCTTGCCTTAAGGTGAGAAACATCTAAAAATTGCTCCCCTTATGATCCATCTTTACCATAGGGTCCAGTTATTTGAGGGATCGCCATCTCTCTCCTGTGGTGTCAGCTCAGCCGATTTGAGCTAGCAGAGTTGGAGCACTCCAGGTTCCTTCAATTAAACAATACCATCTATTAGGCCCCAAGAAGCACATCTTCTCTGTTGCAATGCCTGCCCTCTGGCATGAGGTTCCCTCTGATATCTGGATGGCTCCCACCCGGTTGGTATTTCCATAGGTGTTCTCCCAAGCCTTGGGCTAGGATGGTTGGTGCCCCCTTCACTAGATGTTGGATGTTGGTGGGATGTTTTGGGGCTTGTGGGGTTTACCGTGTTGCTCTTCTTTCTTTTTCTTTGTTCTAATCTGGTTTTGCTGTTTGTTGTTTCTGTTAAATTGTTTTTAGATTGTTTGGGGTGTTGTGGACCACCCAGAGTTGTTTGGAGTTGGGTGGCATCAAATTGAACAAATAAACAAATAAATATTGTCATCCGGTTTATTTATATCGGACCAACAATGGTGACATTGGAAGTACTAATAAAAAGGGGACCTCCACAATGGACCTTGTTCTCAATATTTGGCCCTCCCATTCTGCCTAAAGAGAGGGAAGTTGATGAAAACTTGACTCTCAAAATATAAAAAAGGAAAAATATCTTTTAAAAAAGGAAACAAAACAAGCATAAAAGATTATAACAAACAGCTCCATTTTAAAATGCAGCATTAGAATTAACCACATGGAAAAGTACTGATCAGTCTCTGCAAAACATTCTACATGGGGCTGCTTTTGAAGACAACTCAGAACCTTCAGTTAGTACAAAGTGTAGTGACACATCTGCTATCTGGGGGTTTATCTGATTTAGCCTTGTAAGAGCCATGATACAGTTGCTGTATTGATGATCTGCTTATAGGTCCAATTCAAAATAACCTTAAAAGTCCTACACGTCTCAGCTCCTGGATATTTATAAGACCATATCTCCCACCATGATTTGGCTCACCTCATGCATTCATGTAGGGAAGGTATGTTGCAGGTCTCCTCAGCCTGTGAGGAGAAGGAGGTAGGGGTCCAATAACACATTTTTTGTTGACAACATTTTGCATCTGAGGTACAGAATGTCCCTAATCTCCTGGCCTTCAGGAAAGCTTGTAAGACCTTGTTGTCTACAAGACGCTTGAGCGCTAATAGTATGAGGGCTTCCTCCAGGAGAAAATCTACCTCTAGTTACCAACCTGATGGTACATAATGAAAAGTGTTAGCCAGCTAGCTAGTAAGTTTTTGTTTTTATCCTGGTGTGATTTTTTTTTTGGTGAATTTTTGTATTTTGTTTGATTATGGTAGGTGGATGTACAATTTTGTGCAAATAACATAAATAAATCAGGCCTTCCATTTCATTGATAGAAAGCCAGTTCAAAGGTAATGAGTGAATGAACATATGTCTTCAATCCAAAGTTGTAAATCTGGCTGGCACATTTATTTTTTTAATTGTAAGAGGATGATATTTTGTTATACCTCATGCTCAATGAATACATATATACACAAACTCCAAATTTTGGCCTTCGAGTCAGTTTTTGACTCCTGTGTGACTGCCTGGACTAGTCCCTGCAGTTTTCTTGGCAAGGCTTTTCAGAAGTAGTTTGCCACTGCCTTCCTCCTAGGGCTGAAAGAAAGTGACTGGCCCAAGGTTACCCAGCTGGCTTTTGGCCTAAGGCAGGAGTAGAACTCACAGTCTCCCAGTTTCTAGCCCAGTGCCTTAACTTCTACACTGAACTGGCTCTCAGGTATTTGTTTATTTATTAAAATTTATTAGCCACCCAATTCTAATGGACTCTGTAGTTCATATTTGCATCTTTATATCTTCTTACATTTGCCATATGGACCAACTTAAGAGTACTGAATGAAAATGGTCCAGTAATAGGGCAAGCTTATACAATATACGTAAGGTTTTTTTCCCCATCATTTTACATTTCTAGTGAAATATGAAAGTTAGTTCTCACACAGTGAGAAACAACTTGACAGAAGAGCTGGCAGTTGGAAACAAGCCTCTTGCTCAAAAAAGGCATCTAGACATCCTGTGGCAAAAGGTAGGCAAAAGAAATAGGTTAGGAATAAACCTGATGTAGAGTTGAAAAAAAGAAGTGTTCTTGCTTTGTAGGATTTAAAAGTCACCATAGTGTATACCAAATCAAACTCCAACATATACCTTATAATACTTCCCATGTACAACAATTAAATAATGATCTAACATTGGATCCAAAATTTGATTAAAATCTCCAGGTTGATCCATTATCTAATCCACAGTAAAGCTAAAAAGATATTAAAAACACCTATGTAAAGTTTCTGGATGGCCTTTAATAGGGCCATTGTAAATAATAAATACCATATGATTTTTAGAATATATAATTAATAATGTTAGATCTACTCCCCTTGCAGATTTTGAATTTCCACTTATATATACTTGACACAACTTTTAAATAAAAAATCTTTCTCATATGGAAGAATATGACTTTCTTGTACTCACCCCTCAGCACAAAAAGGGGGGGGAACCCTTTCAGACTGTCTTCTCTTAGGTTATCTAAAGGCACTTAACGTTCCACAAGGCCACTAAAGGTGACATAAAAATGGCAAAATAGCAATATTTCTGTGAGTCAAAACAAACAAATGAAGAAATGAGAAGAGATGTTTCCATTTAACTGAGATAAACTTAGAAATATAGAAAGAAAACCAGAAAAAAAAATGTAATAAAGCAAAAAAAAAAAAAAAATTTAAAAATCACACACAAAAAGGACACAGTAAAAACTAGGAAATAAACTAAAAAACAAAAACTGAATACAAAACATGTACTTTCTCCTAAGTCAAGATGGCCCAACTACCCATTAAAAAAAAAAAGGAATAATGGAGATAAAAAATCTGCTATTTCCTTGTTTCTTGATCCATATACTTTTCTGCAGCCTCTGGACCAGAAAACGCCTTCATGCCTGATTCAAGGAATTGGGGGGGGGGGGAGTGTAACCCCTTTTGCTCTTTTGCTCTCAGACAAATATTACTTGTGAGTTTCTTGTGGAAGGAAGATTTGGAAAAATCATTATCTTCTTGGCTTTCCATTTCAGAGTTCCCCCTTGCTGAAATAAATGCAAAATATGATCCTGTATTGTAGATCTTACTAATCTCACCACTATAGGACTGCTGTTCTGTGCCAAATGGAAACAAAACTGCACTCAATAGGCAGTTTCTATTTTCAGTTAAAATTCTGGCTGTAGTCAAAAGATGTATGTTTCTCCATAAAGCCAGTTACAGACTGAACTTATTCAGGATGTAAGAAATGTTTAGAAATTGTACATTATTTCTGTGAAGTAACCTCTGTAGAAAAGTCACTTCATCCTGAATATTTTAATTTGCTTACAGCAAGCAATGTTGTAATGTCTGTTGTCAGAATTTTCTACCTGGATGATCACTGTTTCATGGACTGAAGTTTTTCTCAACCATTTTCAACATTTTCAATCAACACTGAAGTTTTTCTCAACCATTTTCAACATTTTCAATCAACACTGAAGTTTTTCTCAACCATTTTCTGGTCTATGGAAAGACAAGTAAATAAGTAGATAGGTAGATGATAGATGATTGATATATTGCACATGGTTGTTATAAAACAATGCAGGTTGAAAAATGTAGGTCTATTTGATAGATACACCCTCCTTTATTACTCATAAAAGGATGGCATCATTTCTAATTCTGATAGATTGGATTGTTTTAAAAATAGCTTTAAAGATCTGACTCTTTAAAAAAGAAGTCACTTTATATCTAAATTCATAAATTTAAAAGAATAGTTTTTTCTTTTTTTCAATATTGGTTAAATGATTGAATGTATTCGCATCTCACTGATGATGTAAAATATTGTATGATTATGCTTGATGGTTGTAATCTGCAACTGTAAGCATTTGGGTTGAGCCAAAGTTTGGTCAGTCAGGCTTATTCTTACGCTAGACAATAAAAATGATCAGTTGAATAACTAGCATTAAGAGTCATTGGTTTAGGTGCAGTTATGTATCAGAAAAAATTAACAATGCATCTTGAGCTTATTTTAGCAGCATTTCCAAGTAATATTTTGTATAAATGCAGTACTACCTAAGCCCTTACTTTAGTTTAAGCAAGGTAGCAAAAGTTGCCTTCTCTGTGTGTAGATGACTGTAAGACAAAAAGGGAGCAGGAAAGAGAACAGAGTGTGTAGTTAATGGGAAAGAAACACCAGTGAGAGTAAAACAGAATAATAGACACACATTCCAGAATCTTATTGGCTTTGTCAATTGTCAGTCTTGTGAAGCCAGGGATATTGCTATTACATTTTCTGTTCACTTTTGAGCAGAAACAAATTTGCAATGAAATTTGCTTCATACGTATTCTATGGCCTATGTGTCACCGACCTCATATCATATAAAGAGATTTTAGAATGACTGACAAGTCATTGAAAAGAAGTTTTTCTTCCCCATGTCAGAAATGAGGAGCATTAAATGGGAGTACGTGCATTTGAAATGTTTCTACTCTTTCTCTAAGATATTATGACTGAAATTGAACTAGAGATATATGAGCTTTGTTGTCCATCATACATAGTTAGCTAAAACAAACACAGGTATATCCCTGCTTCAAACATCTTTGTCAGGGGGTGGGGGGAAGAACTCACAGCCACACTTACATTGTGTTATTTTTCCCAGTGGGTGAAATGGGCTTGATTCAACTGACCCTTTAAAAATATTTAAGCATGGTATGTCTATCTTGTAAATGGAATGTATTTAGTTTAATTAATGTTTATGTTATCTTTATAACAATTGGTTTTGAAATAGTAGAAAAACCGGGAGATGGCTGTGGAACATCAGCCTTTCCTTGGAATATGAGATCATTCCTGCATTTGTTGTTAAAGGAGATGTGTGTCTGTTGAAGGCATTTTAGAACTGCCTACAGCTCTCCCTTTCCCTACCTAAAGATAAGAAAGGGACTTTTGGTCATGTGAAGGGAAAAGCAGAAGCAAAGGTTCTCAAATTCAGCATTATTTCCAGGGCCACATTCTAATGGGAAATGTCAGTAGCACACACAATTTGGCCATGGGAAAAGACCCTAAGTATTTAAGTGTTATTGCTGTTAAAAGTGAGCTTATCAGCATGATGGGGACAATAACCCAGGGGATATTGCTCTTTGTCGAGAACCTCTCAAAGTTACAGCATGTAAGGCACATATAGAGATCAATTATTTAACTTCTTTACACCCAACTGGCTTCTGGTAAATTACTGGTAGTTGACTGTGTAAACCATAGCCACCCTGAAAAGTGTGTTTGAGTTGATACATATTTTTTTTTGTCTATTGTATTGGATCTATTGTGTGGAATCTGCTGTGGTGGATCTGTGCTGGCCAATAAAAATTCCTTTAATATCACAGGAATCAAGTGGTAATCCTTGGGTTTTATACTATCTGTAAATACTATGATGATCTATTTATTTGTGGGCATAAACAATGAAGCACACCATATGGGCATGATGTGCTGGGAATAATCCTTGGTGAAGTCTCATTGGAACAAATGGAAGCTGCATAAAATTATAGATTTATTTTTTTTTTGCAAAATACGATAAATATTTCAGATCCAAGATAGGTGTGAATTGGGAAATATATTTAGATCAGATCTGTGGTAGTAGGGAAATAGGAAATTAATCCTTTTCTCCTATAGTCTTTTTCTGATTATAATATTTTCTCTTGAATGTGTTGTTTTCTTATTTGTCTGTTTCTGGGTTGTATTAATTTTGCACATTTTACTCAGAATTCTCCTCCATTACATTTCTAAATTAATCAATGGATTTTTTTTTTTGTAGTCTCAAAATGCAGATTTGCAAATTCCAGTCTATTAATTTTTTAGAGAGAGGGATAAGATCATTTTGCAAAAGACAAAATATAATGCACCCATACTGAGAAAGAGAAGCTTCAGAGTTCAGTTGAGAGGAGACTGTGTATATTAGAATACAGGTAATCTCTTTTTCCCCATTGCTGAAATCCCGATAAAAATTGATGGCAATAATAGCTACCTTTAGTGGACTTTGAAGTCCATTTGAAGTATAGGAACTTATCATGATATACATACATACATGCACTCACACATCTTCGGCCAGCTAAACAGTAATTTTTAGCTTTTGATTACAAATGTAAATCTTGCAAAGTACTGTTATAATTTAGACAGCTAAAATAAAGTTGGCACTCCATCAAAGAAAAATATCCAGACTCTCTTTATGATTTTCCTAATTATCTCAGTTCACAAACAACTAATTTTTCCTTCAGTCCCTTGATACAGGAAGGAGATTCTGACAATTACTGTGGCATTTTGAAGATGGGCCCAACTTTCTTGTTAAAAAAAAAAAAAAGCCCCAGGACTGTGCTCCTCTTGATTCACTTTCTAACACAGCACTGGTTTTGGGTACTCATCTTTGTTTGTTTTTTTTCTGGGCCAAACCTAGTTGAATTTCCTGTATCAATTTTAGTTGACCTCCAAAAAGATTCAAATCAAGGACTACTGTATCATACACAGTTTAGAAGCCTTTGTTATTATGTGTTACTAGCTGAGTGCTGGAGAATGAATTCGTTTGTTAAGGTTTTAGAAAAATGGTGAAAACTTTAAAGGCTTTTATAATCAACCAACCACAGTAACTTTGAACAAAGAGGTTGCCTCCCCCACCCCTGCCAGTTTCTCTGTATACAGTTTTTCAGGTGAATATGTTTTGATCTCCACATTTGGGGTAATGCAGCAATAGTTAAATTATCAATGACAATAATTAGCCCATCAGGATGATTAATCCTTATTCAAGACATTGTAATTTCATGCTATAAGTGTGTGTGGGACAGCCAATTTGAATTTATGCCAACCAGAGTACAGGTAGTCCCCAGTTTAAGAATGAGTTCTGTTCCCAAGGTCTATCCTTAAGTCGAATTTGTATGTAAGCTGGAAGAGTATTATTGTATTTAACTTGAATTTTGCTACAATAGTCTCCATTCTTAACTATGGGTCGTCCATAAACCAGGCGTTCTTAACCTGGGGACTACCCGTGGGTAGTTTTCATACCGAGCCTTTTTTTGGCTTTCTAGTTGACATAAGAAATCATAGTCAGAGAGGGACGTCAACAAATTTCCTTTTCTGTCTATGATGTTTTACTTGGTGAGCAAATTGCCAAGAAAAAGTTAACTCACATGGAAGAAATCTAAGAGGGATTCCTGTGTTATATTTAATGGAACATTAGCCAAGATGCTTCTTCTGTCACTTTCTCATCCAGGTGAAAGCCATCTGTTGTAGGCTGAGTGTGCCTTTCTTCTGCAAAATGAAGATGGAAGCAAGGTCATTTTACCTGCATCTTGTGATCAGAACTATATTTATCTATTTATTTACTAATTTATGGAAATCAGTTAAATGATCATTAAATTGCTGGACCCAAGCCATATCTACAGTGTGAAGGATGAGAATTCCATGCAAAACAGCCATCATTGATGTCAAGTTCCTCAATGGCAGGTCATTCTCCCTTTTATGAATGTGATATTATACATTCCAGCACTGATATATTCCTTGTACTCCATCAGACTCAGAGCCATGCCTTTAAATGAACATTAAGTCTTTCCAGCAAGCAGAAAGCCAGTTCATATTGTGTATCAAAAAAGGTGGTGAAAATAGCATTGGGATGAACTGGTCCTTTATTAAATAGAAAGAAAAGATATTGGTACACTTTTTCTTTGGTTAATACAACAACTCTTTTCATACTGACATGCAAGGGCATCGCAGCCAAAAGGAGTAGAAATGCCAAGGGAGGGTGCTGACGGTGATGGTGGTTGTGAACATACTATAAGTAACTAGCTATCTGAACTGTTTTAATTATCAGATATAAACTAGAAAACAAAGCAGGACACTATTAATATCCATGCGTAAAAAGTGAATTCTGCTCTTAAAGAGTGTTCTATTACAGAAAGAGTTTCAGAAATATGAATGATCTATAAACGCTTCAAACAAATCATGTTTCTAGAGGGCTCCTAGAAGTTGTGAATCTTTCCCTTCTCACACATTCTGTAATGTTGTTCAAACAAGCCACAATATTCAAATTTAAAAGTTGTGCAATTTTTTTTTTCAAAACTAGTAGAGATATCAGTTCTGGTAGACAGAACTTTAATTTTTTAAATCCAAAGTCAAAATTTGTATTTTGATAAGAATATTGATTCCTAATAGGTGATAGATGTAACTGTATTGAAGCCAAAGGAATTCAGGAAAGGTTGCCAGCTGTTTCAACAATGGATCAAGACAGATATTAAAAGAAAATGGTATTAATAATCCAGTGGCTTCACTTGAGGAAGGGATGGAAAAAGGAAACAGTTCTTTGTTTCCATAGTCAGTGTCAGAAAAGGATTGAGGGACTTCCTAGCATTTTGTGCAGGAAGGCAGTGTCATTTTATTTTATTTCTACCCTAAAAACTTGACATCAGTCCTTGGTATTGTGGCTCCAATTGGCTCATATGTATTGGTGGCTAACTAGATGGTGGGGGGGGGGGGGGAGAATGGCATTGTCAATAAGCTAAATGGGATTTGCTGGAGGTGATGGACAAGGGCCAGGCTCAATGTTTGCTTGAGTGAGAAGAAAAGACTTGTTGCTTTCCTTGCACTAGGAAATCGAAAGCAACCTCTTCTGGTAGAGAAAAATCAAACTTCTAACTAGAAGAATATCTCCATTGCCTAAATGGAGAGAAAGCAGCTAATAATAGCTGAGACCTGCAGAATTATCCTGAAATCATAGGCGATATCTACTTGCTCAGAAGTGTCTCTGCAGCTTGTCATAATTAATTATTTATACTCTTTGTTAGGAAATGAGAAAATGTGTCCTAATCACAACATCTATTTTTCTTAATACAATTTAGAAGCCCACCACCTTATATAACCAGGCTTCAATTATCCTACTTTGGACACTTTATGCAAAGACCCAGCTCTCTGGAAAAGGTTCTAATGCCGGGAAAGGTGGAAGGAAAGAGAAGAAGAGGATGACCAGCAGTAAGGTGGATGGACTCAGTTACAGTGGTGATGGGTACAGTGTTGGAAGACCTGAAAAACCAGGTTAGGGACAGATCGTCATGGAGAAAATCTATCCATGTGGTTGCTAGGAGTCAAAAACAACTTGATGCAACATTATCCATCCATCCATCCATCCATCCATCCATCCATCCATCCATCCATCCATCCATCCAACACCTTATAGCCAAACTTCATGGATTGTAATGCTGTCCCCAGTATTTTTTTCCTGCAGATGCAAAAGTGTATCCACCATGGCTGATATAGAATCATATTCACATCATAGTTGTATACATTTCTATTCAAATGCAGGTTGCATTGATTTCAAAGCATATCTGAGTTATTTGGGTTTAGGTTTAAGTTTTTAGTGTTTTCTTCAAGAGAAGGTACGGAACTCAGAGTCACTTTAATTATCTTAGATTAAACATACTACTGAATGGGGTGCAATGCTGAATTTTTAAATCCCTGGTGGTAGAAAGAAAAGGGTGTGGTATTAACTAATGAAAGTGGTACATTACATGTGGAGGGTGACAGGGCCACACACTCCAGTCCCATCTCCTTCATTCCAATCTCCCTCTGTAATGAGGTTGTGATGACAGTCCTCCATAAGAACAAGAACTCTGTGTTAAAGGGATAACATAATACAGTTATGCCGTTGCTCCCTACCTTTCCCATCAATGTAAAAACTTCAAAAATGGAAGGCATGAGGCTGGACTGTGAGAGATTGTAGAAAGCAGGTGGGGAAGAGGAGAAGAGACAACATAGCTCAGATGTGGGTGCTGTGGGGAGGAAGTGTTTCAAAAAGTCTCTGCCTTAATTGACTCACTATGAGTCTACCTGGGCCCTGAGAATTTATTCTTACAGTTTTAAAGATTTTTTTTTTTTTACCCCTGACTAGTATTAAAGATGCCTTTCTGAAATCTGTGTTGTCCTCACTTCTTTGCTAGTTATGTGGGTTTTGACACAGACTGTCCCACCATTGCCTTGACACATTCTTGTGAATGTCTGAAGAGGGGTATAAAGGTACCTTCATACAGTGGACATAAAGAGGGAAGCTTAAAGATTATCCCTGGAGGGAGAAAGGGGAATCAAGAACATAGAATGACGCTCCTACAGAAATTGATCCTAGATATAGCTCACTTTCTAGAACCTTGTGCCCTCTAGCCTGCTACAGTAGAACCCCCAGATATATGGATTGTGGAGATTTCTGGGAGTTGCACTCTACACATCTGGGAGAGCACCCCAAGAACCAACTATCTGGACTTTGTCTTGGCATGACTTTCATGTGTACCTCTTATTGGTCTGTGCCCATCCTCAGCTATTGTGGACCTCCTACTGTATTGAATCCTGTAGGCCCTTTGAGTTTTTTTTTTTTAAAATAGACTTTTGAACACCTGGTATAATCTTTTGGTATTAAACACCATGTTTTAACATCTGCAGGTATATCTGTGGCATCTCTGGTCTGGCAGTTGTTGAGAGCTTGAGGTTTTACAGAAGCATTATTTTTTCGCTAGTGGGGTCTGGAACACTGTGCTGCTTTCTTTGAAAATGCAGTGGAAAAGTCTGTGGTTGGGGCCCACTGGTGCCATTCTTTGCTAAAGAAAAGGCTTTGGTGCTTTGAATAGAGGGGGTCTGATTGATAAGCTAGTTTCAGCCAAACCTGCTTTTGCTAATTGTCTTTCAAATGCCCTCATTAATCAAACTGAGGAGTAACTCTGATGGGAGGCCTGTCAGTGTTTTCATGATTTCCTACCTCTCACTTCACAGTGTGAAGCCTAACCAAATCAGGGCCTTTAAAGCAGTTCACTGCAGAGCACACCTGGCTTTGGCGGGGTGGGGACTCGCCCAACTCTAAGGCATGATCGGTCTCCAGAGACCAATTTAGCGGTTATTTAATGATTCATAGCTTGATGTCGGGAAATGAGTGCTCCACATGATAACATACATAAACAAATTTAATTAGTACCCCCCTCTCTCTCTCTTTTTTTTTTTTGCATAAGTAGCCACTAGTGTATTAAAAGCTGCAAACAAAACCAGGTAGGCTGCATAGAAAAAGTTATTTAATATCATGAATTGTGCATTTGTAATACTATTGTTATTTCTTTTATCTGGCATTGATCTTGCATGGCAGACTTTCTTGCATTGCATGACTTTGTTTAATAGGAAACCAGAGTATAAATTTAGCTTTCTATGATATTATAAGCTGTTAAAAAACATAACTACAGCTAATATTACTGACAGAGTAAATGACTGCACTTTCTTATGCATGTACAAGCACTTAAGTCATGCTTATAGTGCATAGAAGCTGGATTTATTTAAAATCTAAGTGCCACAAAATATATTACAGTATAATATAATAGTGTAATACTCTCTACAGTAGAATAGAATAAAATCTTCAATGTAGCGGTGCATTTGATATGAACCTCCTGACTGATGCTTAGTAGATCCATTTAAGTATAGGAGAAAGCTAAATTAAATGGAGATTCTGCATAGACAGGTCTAGAATTGTCGTGTGAAGGTACATTAATTTATGGTTGCAGCTGATTGTGTCTTAGATGAAAAGGACTTCCCTCTTGTGAAATGTATGGGTTGGTACGTTTATCCTGCCACTGATGACCCGTGCTGATGTGAGGACCTTTGACAAGTTTGTCAGGACCTGGCATAGACAGTGTGAGGAGTTTTTTGTGGGTGGATGGATGGATGGGCAGATGGATAGATAGATAGATAGATAGATAGATAGATAGATAGATAGATAGATAGATAGATAGATAGATAGATGAAAGACAGTTAGATAGATGATAGATAATTAGTATCTAACTACATGGAACATGGGCCATTCTGAATTAGTATCTTAATTTAGAAAAAGAAAATAAAGCTTGATAGAATACAGAAAAGGATAATAGATTTCTTTAGAGATGCACAGACTTATAAAGTTTATTTAAGGAGACAGAGAAAGCCTTGATTCATCTAGTCAGATCACTGGTTTTAATTGGGCTATAACTCCTGAACAGGGTTAATCAACTTGAGTTTAATATGTGGAATCAAATTTTAATTGGAACTTGTTGTTTGTTAAGGGCATACTCATTTATTTTTTGAGGGGAACAAAAAAGAAACACATCTTTTTCGCCAAACAATGAGTGGAACCGTTTGTTGATTATCTTACACATTATTCACTGTCTCAACAAGGTGCCTATGCTCATACTGAGGCATTTGGCAATATGTGATAAATCAACTGAAATTATTTCATAGCTTATGCTCTTAGATTTTGATGATGATTAAAAGTGTGCAAAACCACAAGAGATTTTCATAGGCAACTGTAGTGTTTTTCACAACTGTGTTAAACATACAGTTACTGTATGTAATATTTTATTTATTAACGATATAGACACTTTCTTGCAGAACCTTATATTTACAAGATGGTTTATTAGCTTCAAATAAGCCCACTTCATATGACAGTTAATAAATCTTACTTATTTAAATTAATCCTAGTTAAGATTTATACATTGTGACAAAATGTGATAATCAAAAGGAGAAGTTCCAAGCGTTTCCTCCAAAATGAACAGAGTGAGAAGGGAGGGGGCATGAACTCAAGGAAACCTAGTTTCATGAATATTTTACAAAACAACTTTTGTCAGACTATCCAAATGTGATTAATGAATTGGATATGCAGTTTATGGTGATTTTGGTGTCAAAAACCAAAACTGTGGTTTTTGAGCTATTCTTAGAACTAGAGTAAACCCACTTAGTTTCCTTGTATATATTTTAAAGATGTATACAGCAAACATTTTCCAGATTATTTTCAAATAAGAAAACAATGTGTATGTCATTTAATTTGAATAAGAAAATAATGCATATGCTGTTTAATTCAAAAGGAATTATTTAAAGCATGATCTATTCATAAAATACATTCCTGTCTTCAGAATCGTGTCTTGACATTAGCTTGGTAGAGATGGAGTTTTCTGATTTTCCCAGAATAACCAATACATAGAAAAGATTTATGGTATATGTAATGGAACAATACCTGATAATGGAGAGGTTAAAAATGAGGTAGAGATAGAGATGGAGATGAGATAGAGATAGAGATAGGGATAGAGTAGAGATAGAGACACACAAACAAAGATGATCATTTAGGCTAAATGCTGAAGGCTAACGGATTACAAGATTCCATCTGGGGATTTATTTAGCCTTAGAGTTAGAGCACTCATTGGACGCATCATTAATGTTAGCCATTGCTCTTAATGGATCATTTATCCCCAAAATAATAATTGAATGGATCTCTTTCAACACATAGCACTAATTGTCCAGGGGGAAAACATCTGTCTAAGACAAGTGAAGATGCGTTTGAATAATTGGTGCTCTTTTCTTTGAGCAGAACAGACACATAGTTTGTCCATGTGCAAGAGTTTAATGCCCAAATATGTGATTTTCTATTTCACGTTTGGTTGAAGTGTACACAAACTGAATGATACCCCTTTCATTTGTGGTAGCAATAGTATGTATGCCTGTGTTGAAAATGCATTACTTTTTGTAAGGTTTTATAAAATGAAACTTTGTTCTGATGATAAGTGACTGAAGCAACATGATTTGCGATGGGGAAAATTCAAGCTGATAGGAGTGTTTTTATATTACTATCTTCATTATTATTACTATTATTATTATCTGAAAGCTGACTCATCCTTCAGTTTCACCACTGCTCATAAAGAATATTTTAAGAAAGATTTATCAAAATATAATTTCATGCTTCTTCCCTGAGATTTGAATTACCTTAGGTCAATTTTCCTTAATGGAGAGACTGTAGATGTTTTTTGATGTTATTGCTGCAATTTGTTTATTTACAGATGGAAATTGTGCAAATATTATCAAAGGGCAAAAGCAAGCACATGGATAGATCATGTAGCAACATGACTGTAGCCCTAATGATACATAAAATTTTAGCACTGCACATGCCAGATTTTTCCTCCTCCCAAACTCAAATTTAGAGATATATTTAAACACATATCAGTGAAATGAGATTTGTAAGACATTCCGAGAATTTCTTTGAGTGTTATGAAGAAGAAACAGTGACCTGAGGTTGAAAATATAACTTCTCTATATGGATTCTTTATTTCTAGGATATATACTATACATTGGCATCTGGCTTATGCCAGCAAGCTAAAAATGTTTTTAGATTCCATTAAAGCTAGACACTGTCCATTTCTTACAAACCTTTTTTTTTTCCTAAAGAGTAACAGCTTGATGACTTTGGAAAAGTAACTTTTCTATGTTCTGAGTGCAAATAAATCCCTTGGTATGTTCAGCTTGCCAGTATAGACAATGTACCATTTCTGAAGCCTCTTAAAACATGAAAAATAATGAAGAATACATGTCAGGAAAAGAGGGTGGCGGGAGAATTGAGAGATGCATTTAAACAGCAAGCAGTTGGACTATTCTGTGAATGTCAGGCAAATTTCTGATCAATCCGTAATGGAAAACAGTACACAAGTACAAGCTGTGAATTTGTGTGATCTCAAGCACACCATTTTTAATTATACCATGCTTGGAAAGCCACAAGAAGAATCAGAATTTTTACAAGATGCATGAAATACCATTGAGACTGATTGGTGCCCTTTTCTCCAGTCCTCATTCTGATCATACACAATTGCACTGGCCTCTAGGTTAGAAATGAAAAAATCCTCAGTAGCACCCCTTTTATATTCATCCCAAATGGTGTTACTGTTCGTTTCAAAGACTACCACATAGTAGTCTACCAAGCTTTTTTTTAAATAGAACTCCCCAGGGGCATGTCTTCCATTATAATAATATTAGCACAGTGGGTGCGAATAGATAAAATGGAGAGCCAATTTGTCCTCTAGCCTGGTGGAGTAGGATTCCCAGATGTATGGATTGTGGAGATTTCTGGGATTTGCAGTCTATACATCTAGGTGCTCATAGATAAATGGAGAGCCAGTCTGATCTAGCGGTTAAGGCACCAGGCTAGAAACCAGGAGACTGTGAGTTGTAGCCCTGCCTTAGGCATGAAAACTGGCTGGGTGACTTTGGGTCAGTCACTCTCTCTCAGCCCAACCCACCTCACAGGGTTGTTGTTATGGGAAAAATAGGAGGAGGAAGGAGTACTAGGTAAGTTCACCGCTTTGAGTTATTTATAAAAATAATAAAGACGGATAAAAAATCTAAAAAAAAAAATTAAGTACACTGGAGAACCCAGCAGAACTGCTGCTAGCTCTGAGGACGTGATGGCACAAATATAGAAAGAAAGTTTTTTGAGAGTCTGAGTTTTAATGCATACCTTTGAAGTTCTCCCTATATATAAGAGATACAGTCACGAACATATTGTTGAATGTGACTATTAGATCTTAATATCACAGTGTAATTTGCTCTGTACTAATCTCTGGTACTAGTCATATTAGGCTGATGCAATCTGATTATTGCCTACCCATTTGGAACTGAAGACCACAACTTTATTCATTAAGAGAGGATTAACCAATTGATAACGGTGAGGCTTCAATCTTCCTCTTGCTCAAAGCCCCAAATAATCTAATAACCCAAATGGACCTTGCCTGCCCTCCCTCCTTCCAACCCTGGTTGGCGTTTGCTCAAAATTCATCATGCCCAAAGACTACCTTTCATCTTGAAAGATAATTCATCTCTTTCATAGTACCTTTACCCACCAGGTGACCCAAGCACTAAGCTGCCAAAATGAGCCACTCTCCAGTCAGGATGGTGCAGAGTAAATGAATAAAAACTGCATCCACAGTCATCAGAACACAGCAAGAAGTCCCCACTTCGCCCTTGACCCTGCAACCTGCTAGCTCTGCTGCTGAGTGAAAGTGAATTAAGGTGCACTTAATTCACTGCAAGGAGATGATTTTGTCAAGCCTCCAGTTCCACTCACACGTACAAAGTACCCCAAAGCTACTGAATTAGCCCAAAGTATACCAGCCCCTCACTTGATTCTCCAAAAGGTAGAAGAGGGGGAAGTTCACACCTAGTTCAATGCCAGAACAATGGTTATACTAGGAACTTTCAGTGGCTGTTACCTTTCATAGTGACGAGAAGGTTCAGTTGATGCAGAATGTGTGGACTCAGTTTCTTGAGTGATCAGTCTAGTCTAGAGCAACGTGGTCTCAGCATGCTTAAGAGACCTTCCAACCAAATGTCTGGAAATCTAGAAGGGGTTTGAACACTCAATTGGTTTTGCTGGCAGCTTGGGACTGAAAACACAGGTGTTACATGATTGTCAACTATCCGACAGAGTCCCAGACATACAGCTGTCCATATGTTGTCCAGGTGCGTTCTAGAGCTTATCCAGAAACTCTCACATTCACATATGCAGTGCGTATGCATTCCCCTCTATATGAAACCACTGGGATATAAATTAATGAACAATTTGGCTTTGGCTTCTTTCAAGCTAATTTGAGAAGGGCTACGCAATAGCCGTGAATGATTGTCATGGTTGTTTCAGTTAATTATCTTTAAGTGAGACAAGCAAATATTTACAGCACAGCTTTCTTTCAGTCTTGCATCCATTTTGGGCTTTTTAATTTCTTAGTGCCACAATTCAGGTCTCTAATTAAAAAGAATGTGGTAGGAATCCCACATCAGACAACTCCCTGCATGCCAATCAAAAATAAGTAGTATATTGCTCAATAATAATGAACGTCTTTCTTGTTTCTTACATTCACTGGTGGCAACTCTGATGATTTTCTTGGGCCCCAAGGACAAGAAACAGCACTGGAACAGTTGGTGGTATTCCTCAGTATTATTAAATCCAGTTTACATGATCAAGCACAAAAGACTGTTCTGGTAGCATGAGTCTGATTAATACTCTCAGTAGAAACACCAATAGAGAGCAGGATTTCAAAGTAACTAAGAGGACTTATTAATTCCCAAATGAGTGAAGGCTAGGTCCTTCTAATTTCTTATGTGGAAGACATCAGCAACTTTTGATAACATTTGAGCCTTGTGCTTTGTTTTGGAGGACAGAAATATACCATATGGACATAATTCAGCATAAGCCACTTCCACTTCTATGAGGCTTCTGAGTGAAAATTTGCTGGGGGAAGTCTCCTTCAAGTCCAGAAGTACTCCGATAGCTAGAATGGCAGATCCAGGAGAACCCGCCCCCCTCCCGAGGATGATTCAACATACCATTCCTACCCTTTCCTCCTTTAAAAATCACTGCATGCCGCATACTTTGATAGGGCCTGCATTTGCATGGACAGGTCTATGTAGACTCAAAGGCAGGCCCTACTGAGCAAGCTACCATTAAGTTGGAGAATGCTCAGTAGACCTCATTTGAGATTTTCAGATCTGACTGTTTTGTTGTATCTGAGATGAAGATGTTCAAGTGCTTAATTTGGGGAAAAAAGACTTTAGGTTTGTGATTTGATTTCAAAGTTAAACATTGCTAATGAAATGCCTTCAAAGAAATGGAACCCCAAGCACAATAACAAAGTGCTGTTATCTTGCCTTTCCCCCCTTTGTTCCCATTCAGCTCTTTTAATGGTAATCAAGTACAATTACAAATGCATGTGAGTGCCTGATGTAATCTGTCAGTGGCATTTCTGGAAAAGACAACAACAACACAACCTTGCACCCACTTTAGTATTGGTCATTAGATAATAAGGATTGATAAAAAGTAAGGGGCAAAATGTTAAAAATGCTACTATTGATTAGAACGCACCTTAATAATGAAACCATGGGCCTGGGGACAAAAGCGATGGATCATTTTGACAATTCGGCCTTAGATTGCGGACGAGTCCGAATAGGGACAATTAATCCCTCAGAGCCACAGATCGCAAATAAAGCAGTTGTTGCTCATTATAGCCTGACCTTGCTAAACAGCACGAGTGACTTTCTAGGAGTTGAAAAGTTTACAAAGCTCCATTGAGAAATGATTACTTCAAGATGTGGATTTGGAAATAACTCAGCTGAAATCAAGCGGATCAAAAGTAGCCTTTTTTTTTTTTAACAGCAGTACACCAGTGAGATCAGCAGGCGAGTGTCACAGCATTTCCTGTCTTGTTTAAAAAGCCACTAAAAATAAATAAATGGTTGAATAATGATCACTGGAGTTAAAAGTCATATTCTTTGACATGGAATGAACTTGTGATTCCTCAGTGGGAAATCTATGGAGGTATTTGCTTTTTCGTACATATATGTTTTTCAGTTTTGGACTCTTAATGATTAGTGCTCTATAGTTACACATTGGAATGTATAGATTTGAGGAAATTCTGTTTTTCAGTGGTTTTACAACTAGCCAACTGCATCAGCTATTGGCAATGGAGGTCTTATAGTGTGTGACACTCATTTAGCCTGGTTGATTACAATGGCCTGACAAAATTGTTTATCGCCTTGAATTCTTACAGGGGTTAAGTGATTGGGAAGAACTAATGCAATTGATCTGGTCCATGTAGGAATTGGGCCAAAAACAATTACAGCAATACCTATAAGATGATAGTATAGAAATGCAGCTGCTATACTGGGTTTTCAATATCAATAGGATTTTTTTTTTAATGGTGGGTTTGTGGATTACCAGTTTATGACCAGCAAATATGGTTATTAAACTTCATTCCATGCAGTTTGTTGGCCTTCAATTAAAATCAATAATAACAGACAAAAGTAAACATAGAAACAAACAACCAATGATAACATATGAATGGCAGATAGACACAAGATAAAATAGAACAATCTAAGTTGTTAAAAATCCTGAGAAAATGAAGGAGGCGTCTGATGGTGAAAAGTCATCAGACTTGGATCCCAAGTGAGTCTCCTTTGGGAGGGCATTTCAGAAGAGAAAATACAACTCTCAACTTTCTCAGCTGAAGATAACAAAGACAGAGACGCTCAGCGTGCTCACAACCTTGCTCTACTGGAGGTGCTAGGTGTGTTTGGATAAGAGACTGTTAACTATTTATGTTGACAATTCTTTAATAGCAATGCATGGCCAAGGAAGCATGGAGTTTCATTTTTCAGGTTTGATAGCAAGACAAAAAGGGCTGGGATATAGAATCTTGGAAAGTGAATAAGCAGAACTCCAGCTCTCATTTATTATTGAATTCATGAAGGCAAGTTCTCTGTGAATTGTTCAGATTTCTTTCCCTCCCTTTGGTTAACTGAAGGGCAACAGCTCTTTTACCAGATAAGACTGAAATATCCATCTACTCTTCATTTGTCATCTTTTGAAACACTCCCTTTCCCTTCTCTGCCTCTGAGAGTTCTCTTACACCAATCTTCTTTAATCATCTAATGATTTTTTTTAGAAACAGTCAAAATTCTTCATACATAATTGGAAGTCCATCAGTGTTTATGGAATACATCCCACCCAAGCCTGGCTATCCCAATTCTGCCTAATTTGTTCTAAATTTTCCCCAATTCCCTTTCCCATAAATCTTGCCAACAATAATTTTATTTTAGCATTTTCCACAAATGGAACATTGAGAACATTTTCTTTAACGAAGGCTAACCAGAAAGTGAGCAAAGAAATGAAGAAGGTACATCACTATAAATTTTTCAACCAACAGAATATGGATAGTGATGTTCTAAACTCTAGCTGGGAAGTTGTGAAGAAAGTTTTGCATTGAAGATCTGTTTGGCACGAGAGATTATGGAAACTCCTGCTTATCCAGATCTGTTATTCAAGTGCAGGATATTTCCATGCTTAATTTTATTGTATGGACTCTAACACTCAGAACGCAGTGTGATCAAAGAAGGTATGAAGTATCCTGGTACAAACCAATGAAATTTGGAGAAGCAGTTGGAGGCTAAAGCCTCCATGGAAGAAGGACATCTGCTTGACCAGAATGGGTTTGGAAAGGATATATTTTCTAGCGCAGGGGTGGGAAGCTATTTTGGCCCAAAGCCTAACAGACCAGAAGCAAGCTTATTAGAGGCCACGTGGCCATGTTTATATGAAAGTGGGTGGCTCTATTTCACTGATCAAACATGAGTCTCAACATCTTGGCTTATCCCACAGAAGGGTGTATGAGAATTTGGTTTATCTCTCCCTTTCACTCTCTCTCTCTCTCTCTCTCTTTTTGCTAAGAAAATGCCAGTAGTTTAGTATGTTTTTCTGTTGCCAGGTAACCTAGATAATGCAGATGTGAAAGCTCTTGGTGAAATTACATTTTTCCAAGAATACTTGTGGACCAGGTACTAGAGAAAGAAATTGGGGTGATGGGAGAGAGGAACCAGTTGCTGCTCCTAATATCACAACTGGAAGCAGCAGCCAAGTGATTAGATAGGAGATAGCAGGAATACTGTACATAAGATTGTAGGTTCAGTACTGTACATACCTCTTGATTTGTTCCCTTTCTTGATACATTTTTCTAGCTCTATGATATTATTTTTGAAATAACCAAAATTGTACTTTAAAATTATGTACACACACACACACACAGGTAGTCCCCAGTTTAAGAACGAGTTCCATTCCCAAGGTCTGTCCTTAAGTCAAATTTGTATGTAAGCTGAATCAGTATTATTGTGTAATGAACTTGAATCATTGTTTATTTAACTCAAATTTTGCTAAAATAGGCTCTGTTCTTAACTATGGGTCATCCATAAACCGGGTGTTCTTAACCCAGGGACTACCTATATATACAGGAGTGTGTGTGTCTGTGTAACAATGTGTATTACATTTTTTACTTTCAGGCTTTTTCTAATAATTCCAAACAGTGCTTACCTTTATAGCTTCCAGATATACGGTAGTAGTTTTCTATGGTACTGTAAGATTCTGTTTCCTTCAGACCGTTATATTATTGATCACAGTTGCTGTGCACAACTGAAATGCGGGAGTTCCAATCTCACAGTGTTACAAGTCCCACTGGTAGAAGTGACTTCAGGGCTGTAGAATTCGTTTTGCAACATTTCCCTCTCCTTTGCCCTGGGAAAGATAAGGCAGGGATTTATAGGCAGGGAATCTATGATTTTTAAAGCTGTGTTTTCACGTTTTATCTATATGGTGCGCAGCTGTGAATAACCATACCATTTATTTTTAAGCCTGCATTCCCACATAACCATGGGGCCGTGCCTGGAGTTATTGGATGTAAGCAAAGCAATCTGAAATAGCAGTTAGGCTTTCTGCTTCTCTTACCTGCAGCATGTGCTTGTGACGTGTGATCTATGAAACTCCACCTCCTTGCCCTGCAATGACAACACCCTAAATGTGGCCTTAGTTCCTGTTATCGATGTAGCAGGTGCTGCGCTGCGTTTGTTTCTCCCTGCCAAGCTTTTAAAAACAAATTCCGGAAAATGCAGCACGCAGGTCTCAGAAATGATTAGGGTTCCAGGCAATTCTCTGTCTGAGGCTGTTTTTGGTGAATTTTCTATCATGACTTCAGGAATGTTTTCCTGGCTCCATAAATGTGAATGGTTATGTGGTTTTAATGCAGAATTAAGTGGCTTTGTGTACTGATGGCTCAGTATGCGAAAATTTAAAAAAGAGATATTTGAGGCTTAATTGATTTTGCAAGCTGGTAATAAATTAGAAGACGAAAGGTTTGAATGCACTTTTTGATCAGAGGGGCAGTAATTTCAGGTTGCAACCTGACTGATGTGTATGATGTACATGACTGACTCTTGTATAAAGAGGACAGGATCAGACATTATGTTCTGTGAGGGCTAGACAGATGCAGTTCTGGCTCTGCATGATGGGCAATTGAGCGCCAACTAAGGAAGCACATGTACTGGTCCTACAACTCTGTTAAAGAAAGTTCACAGTGAATGACCATCACAATGTGACTATAATTGAAAGCCCAAACAAACAAACAAAACTCTTTCTACACTCCTGCGCTGTCATCATTTTCTCAGTTCCAGGAAAGGACTGTAGATAGTACACCCAAACTTCATGTATTCCTATCATTTCTGTAGCATCTCAACCATCGAGATAGCTCAGAAGCTCAGGGATCCGTTTATTCAGATTACATATGTTGCTAGGGAACTATGGAATTGTCACCGATAATCTAAATTAGGAGCTTATAAAATCCTAGGACCCTTAGTTCAGATACAAAATGTGAATTGAAAAGTTTTGTATATGTTGATAAATACTCAAAGTTAATTTGCCAAAGACAATGGTTGTTATACTTTTATTGTACTATTATATAGTATACATATATATATATATATGTATATAACTGTATATATATAACCGGTACATAACTGTTTTTACCCTCAGAAACAAACATTGTATTGCTATCATTATCTCTTTTCTGGGTTCTAAAAGCAAGTGGCTTTATTGACCATCACAACACCTAACTTCACTTTTTGACATGTTTATATAATGACTTTGAGTGGGTGTTGCAACTGCTTTTTCCTTGGTTGCATTGAAACGGAATTTATTTATTTATTAAATTTGGACACTGCCTGACTCCCAGCGCTTTGGGTTTTGAGAAGTTTCAGTCAGTTCTGAATAGCATGAATGAAACAAGGGAGGTTGTCAATGACCCCAACATTTTCTCAAGGCTTTTTCTGAAAAAGAGGTTACATTGTACTTCCCTGACTCTGGACACTTCACAAGTAAAAAAACAAAGCAAAACACACACACAGAAAAAAACAATGCAACAATAAAATAGTTTCTATAATAATTCTGGGTTTCCCCCATCTCTCCTCTGGGCCCTAAACTGGATAAGATCTCAGCTGTGAGCAGTCAAAGAGCAAGTTATTGCTTGTTTTGTTTTCCTCATCTGAGTTTTGATGCTATGGGTTTCCTTCAGTCCCGTTCCTGTATCTCGGGAAGTACAATGTAACCTCTTTTTCAGAAAAAGCCTTGAGAAAATGTTGGGGTCATTGACAACCTCCCTTGTTTCATTCATGCTATTCAGAACTGACTGAAACTTCTCAAAACCCAAAGTGCAACAATTTCAGATCTTTATTCTTGCTCCATGACTTTGTGTATGGTGTGGTTACTATTTCATGTACAGATATTGGAAAGAAGACTCAACAAGTGATGAAGTGATATTACTTCTGCACTCATGGAAAGATGCTTACAGCTTGCACTCTACAAATGCTTTCATAAAAATTCTGAGCTTAGCTGTCCAAACAGGTTTTTGAAATCAATACCGATAGAACCGCTAACAGGAGGTAAACTACAAGCCACCAGCACTTTCAATAGGATAGCTCTTTTTATATAACGTTTGATATCATTTTCACAGCATGAGCTCTACTTTCATACTGTGATGGCTTTTACCTGGAGTTTAGATGATTCATTTTTGTAGTGGCTACTTAACTTTTATATGAGGAAAATGCAAGAGGAGCCAGCACAGCATTAAATGAACTATAGTTGTAGCATTAAATGAACTATGGTACAATAATAAGGTGAGCCTGCTCAGATCTTTGCAATCATACCAGGCTGGATTTGTGAACAGCCTATTGATCCGTGAGATGACACACAAGTGTGTGTGTGTGTGTGTGTGTGCACGCGTGTGTATAGTTATCCAGTTTTTATTATGTCCCCCTACCTAATTCTGAAAGTGTGGACCTCAATTAAATGTAGGGGCATGATCCAGTAAAGTGCAGCACTCTGGTGTCCCACTGATTTTAATGGGGGGCACTTAAGCACATGCTTCACTCTCCCATTGAAATTAAAGAATTTTAAAAGTGCTTTGGCTGGGTTGTACTGAATTTAGAAATTGATTTTCTTGACATGTAAAAAAATATTGCTTTAAATATGAGCAAGTTGTTCATTATTACCTGAGTATTATGAAAACTGCTTTCTGTTTCTGAATGCTAACTTTCTTATTTTCATAATACTTATTAAAGGACAAGGTTACATTTCCTTTAAGTTTAGCTTAGTTCTTGGTGACTACAGAAAATCACACCCCTATAGTTTTCTTGGCAACAGTACAAAAGTGGTTTGCTATTGCCACTTTCTTCTGATATATTCTGTATATGTGCACACACACACACATATATGGACATGTACTTTCTGGTCTAACCATCAGCCATTGGGTTTCTGGTAGTCTCCCATTAAAGTATTAATTAAGAACAACCCTGACTACCTGCCCAAGTTGGCCAGGCGCTGCTACCTGCTGCTAACTATAGAAAAGGAGTAGGATTTGTGTCACATCATTGTGATGTTGCTGATGTCAGTCTGTCTTTGTCACCCACTGTAAATGTAGCTGTTCTCAATTTTTGTATCTTAAGAGCAACCAAACACTCAGTCAAAGACTCAAGATCCTACTGTGATGGAAGTAAAAAGCTACTTTTTCCAAGAAGTTACATTCTGCAACTTATATTTACTATTTAAGGCAAGTTTTAAAGACTTAACATTTCGGTGATTCACTGTGTCCCACACAGACCCTTCTGAATCCTACCTGTAGTACATATTCCACTGACTGAGAAGCAATTTGCTGAAGGGATTCATAGATCACTCAGACTCAGGTGGATATTATTTTTATTTGCATTCATAAGGAATTCCATTCTGCTGCAATGTGTATTTTTAATTTAAAATGTATGTGTGTATGTGTGTGTATATCTGGGAAGTACAAATGTAGGCCCCATGAGATCTCTGAGCTATGGTATACCTATATGGGATACTCAGGGCAGAACAAGGAAGAGAAACCCTTTATGAATGAAACTTCAAAGCATCATAATTTATTTCAGCTGGCAGTTTACTTCAATCTGTGCTTATTCAATGGCTGCTCTCCTGAAGATCAGTGTACTCTTCTCTCCAATAACTGAGCAAAAGATTCCACTCTACTCTTACATATACCTTCCTAGTGATTTGCAATGAGATCAGTGATATTGGCCCTTAACGTGGATAATATGTTTGTCACATGAAACACTTCCGTGAAAGAAAAGGAAAAAAAAGAAAACATTACCCATGTGCAACTGTTGGGTGAATGAATGAATGAATGAATGAATGAATGAATATATATATGGTCAATATTAGGTTGTCATGTTTTGCCCCTTGCCTCATTAGAGATCCATTCATCTGACCTCCTAAATTGAACTTACATGATTACAAATTATGTGCCTGGACCACAGATGAGGTGAGTGTTCATAATAGAGGTGCTTGGCCATGTGAGTGTTCCTGTTTCCAAATTGGGATGGGATGGGCAAAACCCACCCTGAACTGGTACCTGGCTCAATTCCATTTTTGTGAACCCTAAGCCTAAAGAGAAAAAGGCTTACTTTGGGGCTCAGACAGTGCTGCAAGCAAGGAGAGACTTTGAAAGGTGATGAAGACATTGCCAAGAATCACGGGGTTTGAATTCTAACTTTCATGATAGAAATTGATATCGGGGCAATCATTCTCATTCTGCTAGTAACATCTTTAATGTAAAAAGTCATGGGGAAGGACTTGAATCTTTCTTATCTTCAAAGGAGAGGCATCTACTATCTGTCATGGCTTCCGAAGTAATCTCCCCACCTCCAGAGATAAAAACAGATTAGCAAAAGGCAAAAGGAATCTGGTCCATGAAAAGTTTCAAAGATTTAAAGGGATCTAATGTCCTTTTTAAGTGAGTAGCATGTAGACCTTATATACATACTATTTCAACATATGTTGGCATGATATAGCAACTGAGATGAATGTATAGGGATCAAGGGCATGGCCAACAGCTCAATATATGCCCTATGGTGTTTTCATAAAAAACTCACCTGTCCATGAGATTAGGCAACAGTGAAATGGTTTTGGTACCTAGAGAAATGTGTTTGTGCTGTTCTTGCAAAGCATTTTGAAAGGGTTCAGCACTGCATTTTTCCATCCTCATTACTTCAACAATATAGAAAGACAAGACATCCAATTAAGTGCTTTTTTTAAAGTGCCAACCTTGGAAGTGAAATATGATTGGGTTGGGTTGCATGTACAATCTCAAGCTGCTAACTTTTGCTGATTATCTCAGTGCTTTCCTTGACTGAGCAACATACTGTGCAAAATCAATATTTCTTCTGCTCCCTGAGGTTCTTAATTCATGCTTTCATAAAGCCTCACACTTGATATTCTCTGGAATACACAGAACTCGACACAAATACACACAAACAGCTATTTAAGGGCTCAATTTTCCACTTCTATCTGCAATAGCTCAGCCCAATATGGTGAGTGATTTGAGATGTGCTTTGGGACAAAGTCTACCTGCGATTCTCCTCTCCTCCTCAAATTACCTTTGGAGCTATTGACTTTCTTTTATCTAATGACAGAGCTCTAAAGAGGGCAAAGGGTACCCCAGAGGAGCATTTTCAGGACAATGTTCAGATTATTCTTGTTCCTTCTGCCTTTAGAATTGCGCATCTGAAGTCAACTGTGTCTTTGGAACTCAATGAAATAACTCATTTTGAACAGCCTCCTTATATGATTGCCTGCATAGGATATCACAAAGAACTAAATCAGGATGAAGGCAATCCTATGCCTTTGCTCCTTTGCTGAAGAACTTTTATCTGCTAGTTAGTTAGTTGGAGATAGTATTATTTTGGATTAAAAGGATAATATACATGCTGATATCTATTCATCCTCTTGTGTTAAAGGATTCATCATAAATTAATATAGATTAGTCTTCCCCAACAGGGTGCATCTGTGGTACTATAACTCTTCTCATCTACAGATAGCATGTCCAGCAACCTTGATGACTGGCATAATGGAAGTTGTATTGCAATGTTTATGGCTGCTGTTGAAGGGAGCTGCTGGACACCATCTTCGGAAACTCCTGTTTCTGTTGATCAGAAGTGCTTGCCTGCTTGCGCTGTCCCATGATCCCCAGACTATTCCCCCTCCTGAGTTGCTGTCAAAATGTAGTGGTCATTTCTTGGCAATTTAAGAGGCCTCTGAGAGTGTTATACTTAGCTGTAATGCAGTCAAAATTAGCATTTGATCTAGCTTCATTTTTTTTAAACTTGGCTCTAGCACAATTCTTGGTTCTGTCCATAGTCTTTTTCTGAGTGCACCCCTTAAAATGCCTCTCAAATGCTACTACAAGCCCAAGCACAAAAATATTGCCCAAGATACAGATTCTAGGAAGGCTCTTAAATTAATTCCTGTCCTTGAATGGATTGAAATATAATAAATAAATATAAATAAAATATTCAACAGCAAAACAGCACATTAATAGAGATATTGGAAACAAAACATCCCCTCCCTTCCAAAATGCTTTCATCAGAGGGGTAACTGGCACTGGAAAAAAGAGAAAATGGAAATTACAGCTTTATATAGCCATTATTTTTCTATAGAGCCTTCTTCTGAAGTGAATATTTTTATCTTCATCAGATTCATGTATGGGAAAAAAGAGCCACCTAGGTCTTTGTTACATGTGGGTGTATTGTCACACATGGCATGGCTCTTTAAACCCAGGTATTACAATGGGTTCCATTCCTCCTGAGATTTTTTTTTTTAAATAAATTAGTTTATATTCATTTTTTGTCTCATCCCTGCAGACATTCTAGTGATCTTCCTGTCTGGAGGGTATATGTTCCTCTGGCCATCTAAATATATTGAACTTTATTGTTAAGGCCTTTCTTATTCTGAGCCAATTATAAATTGCAAGTAAATAATTCCTCATGGCTCTCTTAGTCTTCACACTCTAATGATCACTTTTTCTTTCCTTTTTGAGAAAATGTTATATTGTAGAGAAATTTGGCATGGAGTTTCAGGATGCAATCCTATATCTGGTCACCTGGAAGTAAGAGCAGTGAAATCAATGTATTTATTTTTCTATTTAAAATATTTGTATAGCTGCCCATCTTATCTCTCATAACCCTAGATGACATACAACAGTTAAAAAAGAATAAAAACAATAAAAAGCATTAAAAACTCAAAACAAAACAGATATGCCCAGCATCTGAAACACAGCACACACGCACACATGTATACCAGCTGTAGAGCTTCACATAAACCCAAGGCTTGAGGGAAAAGCCAGGTCTTTACCACTTTTCGGAAGGCCACGAGGTGGGGTCCTGCCAGATCTCAGGGGGAAGGGTAGTCCCAAAGGCAAGGTCCGCTGCTAAGAAGGCCTGCTGCCTAGGTCCCACTAGGTTGCAACATTTGGGGGAAGGGACCTGGAGCACACCCACCCAAACCCTAGTGGATTTGGCAGATATCCTCAGGGAGAGGCAGTCCTGCACTAGAGCTTTAAAGGTGATAACCAGCACTTTAAATTGCACCTGGAAAGAAACTGGAAACCAGTACAGCTCCCACAGCAGTGCTGTAACATGGGCAAACCATGAAGTGCCCCAAACTGCACATGCCACTGCATTTTAGACCAATATGTAGACAAAATAACTATTGGATTGTAACATTAAATAGCCTCAAGATTCCTGGTCCATTTCTCCATTAAACTACTAAATGCTCACAACCTTAAACATATACCTAAATTTAGTGTAGTTATATTGGCATCAGGAGTTTAAAAAGTGATAACTTGGACTTTAAATGTAGCATGGAATTTATTAATTCTGTTGACGATGGAATTTGGCAGTAGTACAAACAAGATAAACTTGGGCCATGGAATTCAACCTTTATTTAAATTTATAAATACATTTATTTGTTTGATTTATATAGCTGCCCATCTTAGACAGCTTACTCTGGGTGGTTTACAAGGATTAAAAACATAGAAACCCATAACATATAACCCTTGGTGCCCAAGGACAGCAATAACCCAACTCGCAGAAAAAGAAAAAAAAAAGCACACCTACAACAACACAGCTCATCTATCCACCTGACCTAAATGCTTGGAGAAACAGCCTTTCCCCCAGGTCTTCAGTGCCTCGGAAAAGGCTAACAGTGTCAGGGCCATCTAAATGTCCAGGGTGGTGAGGTTCCATAGGGCAGGTGCTATGACCATGTGAACTTGTGAACCAATTCTCTGTTAAGATTTTGTATGCTTACTGATGGTTTGTTACTAGACAAGCTTGGACTTAAGCACTTAAGAGCAGCGCTTGAAACATTTTCTTTTCACAATCTGATCCTGTGTTTTATAGCTGTTCTGGGGCATAGAATACATGCTGATGTTATGACCCTGGAGCTGAATATGATTGGGACATACGATAGACATAGAGATTATGGAATTAGTAGTGCCAATGGAGGGCCTGAAGCCCTCTTGGAGAAATAGAAATCTCCAAGACTGGGACACTAGAGAGCACTGGGCAGCCATTAGCTGGCAAGAATAACTCCAAGATGTAGCAAGAAGGATCAATGAAATATTTCTTACTACAGTATCCAATTTGCTTCCTTCCCAGAGATCAGCCACAGAATATTTGTATCAAATACAGAGTCAAAAATGACTTGATGACACATAATCAAATATATATATATACAGTAAATATAAAATATATCATATATCCAATAGCGGCTGTATAGCATAGTAGTTAGAGCACTGCCTTTAATGCAGGAGACTGGGGTTCAAATCCTGGCTGGTACCTACCTTAACAGTAGGGGTCCTTGGGCAAAGTCCCCCTAACACTTCACCTGCCTACCTCAAATATGAGGGTGACACGAACTAAGAGAGTCGTGCCGGTTCAGACATTGCCCAGAATAACAAGGTCCAAGTCAGATGTTAGGGAACCAGGACAATCTGATGATAAGTGGGCTACTGGAACAAACCATACATGGAGGAGACAAGAGAACCTGGAACTGATGGAATGCTACAACAGTGGACCTAATGAGAGGGGATATATGAAACGTATGAGGGAACTATGGATGGACAGAAGACCTACATCCACACTAACTGAGAAACAATTAGTTACCAACATAGTGAAGAGGAAGCTGCTCTCACAACTTGAGATAGACCAACTCCACCTTACAATCTGGACTCAAGCAGACCTGGAAGAACAACTGGATGTGCAGCCAAAGCTGAAGCTGGAACATCACTGCCACCCCCTCCACTATAGAGCACAGCAGCTGATATGAGGCATAAGATCATGAATAAACTAGCTACAGTCAACTCTCGAGACTGATTACCAAAGCTCAGTGGAGAAGTACTATCAAATAGTACGCTAGAAGATGCCAATAGAGCCCTCACGACAATTCCTACTACCACCATAACCCAAACCAATGAATTGGTATATGCTATGGCTGCTGTAATCCTGGAAATGCTAGGTTACACAATCAAGAACAGCAGTACATCCCCCACCCCCACCCCAGAAAATGAGGTTGGAGGCTAAGATCAAGACAACTCGGAGAGAAGTTAGTCAGCTGGTGGAACTAAGAAGAGTGTGGAGATTAAGAATAAGACTCAGCTACTGAAAAAGATACATGGGCCTGACTCCATCTGAAGCCCTAAGCAAAGGCTCACAGCACTGGCTGCCAGGCTAAGGAGATACACTAGAGAAGCAGAGGCCAAGAAGATAAATGCCCTGTTTTCCAAAGAACCATCCAAGGTGTACTCCCAACTGCAGTGCAACCACATAGTAACAGCAGAGCCACCAGCAGCAGAAACTGAACAGTACTGGAAGAACATATGGGAGAAAGAGAAGACATGTAACACCAGTGCAAAATGGCTGCAGGACCTGAAAGCAGACCACAGCAGTCTCCCAGAACAGGAACCAGTCAGCATCACAGTAGCAGACATCCAACAGCGGGTCAAGAACATGAAGAGCTGGACAGAACCTGGCCTGGACATGATCCACACCTACTGGCTAAATAAATTAACAGCAGTGCATGAATGTCTAGCAGCACAGATGAACCAGCTCCTAGCAGCAGGCTCCCACTCAGACTGGCTAATACAAGGAAGGACAGTGCTGATCATGAAAGACCCTCACAAGGGAACAACACCATCCAACTACCAGCCAATAACCTGCATCCCCGCAACATGAAGGACCCTCACAAGGGAACAACACCAGAGGCTCAAAACAACAGTTGCTCATGTAGATAGAGCAGTTGCCCGAGACTCAAGGTCTAGGCAGACCAATCTGAGCACAGCCTGGATTGACTACAGGAAAGCCTACAGCTCAATGCCACACACATGGATCTGTGAATACCTGGCACTATACAAAGTCAACAGGACACTAAGGACCTTTCTCAACTCAATGGAACTGTGGAAGACAGCACTGGACATCAACTTAAGACAGCTTGCACAAGTGGCCATCAAGTGTGGCATATACCAAGGTGATGCACTGTCCCTGCTGCTGTTCTGCATAGGCTTAAACCCCTTCAGCCAGATAATCACAAGGGCTGGATACGGGTACAAGTTCAAGAGTGGAATCACCATCAGCCACCTCCTCTACATGGATGACATCAAGTTGTATGCTAAGAGTGAAAGAGACATCGACTCACTGTTCCACCTGACATGCATCTACAGTGAGGACATTGGGATGTTATTCAGACTGGAGAAGTGTGGCCAGATGGTATTAAAAAGAGGGAAGATAGTTAAGACTGATGGGGTGGAACTACCAGTGGGCCATGTAGCCAACACAGAGACCAGCTACAAGTACCTTGGTATCCCACAGTCACATGGGAACCACAATGAGGAGGCAAGGAAGACAGCAACATCCAAGTACCACCAAAGGATAAGACAGGTCCTGAAGAGTCAGCTTAATGGGAAGAACAAGATCCATGCCATCAACGTGTATGCCCTGCCAGTCATCAGATACACTGCTGGTATAGTGAGCTGGCCAAAGGAGGACATAGAGGCTGCCGATGTGAAGACCTGGAAGCTCCTCACAATGTATGGAGGTTTTCACCCCAAGTCCAACACCCAGGGATTGTACACCAGCCACAAAGAGGGTGGGCGGCATGAGGAAAATATACCCCTGGGTGAAAGAAGCAAGTTTTTGGGTGAAAGAGGCAAGTTTTTAGAGGCCTCAGATGAATGGGATCACCTTAATAAAATTGAAACATGAAGGAATGTGCAGCACCTTTGAAGCTGGTACCTTTGAAGCTGGTGTGAACTAAGCTGATTGTAAACTCCTTATCACAAACATCCCCATAGCAACTTAAGGGAGGATGCCTTCTTCCTGGCATTTGGCACCTTGAACTAATTAGTTTCTTCTTTTCTTCTTCCTAGTAGATAGCAGTTGTCCTTGGAGATAGCAGATAACAAAGGGGCAGAAAGTAACTTGAGTATTGCTCATTTAGGTGGTATTCCTGCATCATCATATGAATATGTATGCTTATGCGTTCTTTTTCCCTTCCCCTTCTTGTAGAACTGTATAAATATCAGGGCATCCATTTTGCCTACAGGGGAGTGTCTCCAACTAACCTTTGGTGGGGTCCCCCTCCAGTGCGTACTGTCTAATAAACACTACAGTGAAGCCTTGATTATTTTGCATTTGTGTCCTGCATTTTGATTCCACAGTGAGGTCTGATGAGTGTCAAAGTCACTGTCCTGGATGAAACCCGGAGCATCCAGGAGTATATCACTAAGAAGGCACCCAAAGACGAGCTGCTGAGAGAATGTCTGAGGCAGCAGCCGACATGGGAGGAAGTTCGTGGAGGAAGTACCATGACAAGACAAGCCCCTGCTTGGGATGTACCATTGACAGATAACTGAGGTGGCTGACATTGGGAAATCCTACCAGTGGCTGGAAAGGGCTGGACTAAAAGACAGCACTGAGGCAGTGATCATAGCAGCCTGAGAACAGGCACTAAGCACCAGATCAGTAGAAGCAGGGGTCTACCACACTAGAGAGGACCCAAGGTGCAGATTGTGCAAAGAGGCCTCAGAGACAGTCTAACACATAGTGGCAGGGTGTAAGATGCAGGCAGGAACAGCATACACTGAACGGCACAACCAAGTAGTTGGCATTGTGTACAGGAACATCTGCACAGTATATGGGCTAGACCCCCCCCCCCCCCAAGTCTAGATGGGAGATTCCACAGAAGGTCGTGGAGAATAACAGGGCTAAGATCCTGTGGGACTTCCAGATCCAGAAGGACAGGCAGGTACTAGCCAATCAACCAGATATCGTAGTAGTAGACAAGGACCAGAAGACAGTGGTAGTGATAGATGTAGCAGTGCCAAGTGACAGCAACATCAGGAAGAAGGAGTATGAGAAGCTGGAGGAGTACCAGGGCCTGAAGGAAGAACTAGAGAGGATGTGGAAAGTAACGGCCAAAGTGGTCCCAGTGGTGGTAGGAGCATTCAGGGCTGTGACTCCTAAGCTGGGAGAGTGGCTCCAACAGATCCCAGGAACAACAGCAGAGCTCCAGAAGAGTCCAGTGCTAGGAACAGCTAAGATACTGTATAATATCTTAATATATTATTATATATACAATAAAATAATAAAAAATACACATACACACAAACATACATATATGCATACATATATAATGAGTTTTAATTTTTTTTTATTTTTTATTACAAAAAGGAAAAAAATACATAAAAGTGCTTTTACATAAAAGTGAAAAAGTTCAACAAAAAAGTTAATATATCATTATAATAGTACATAGTTCCAATTCTCTATATGCTTATCTGATACAAATATTATTCAAGTACATATATATTTCTAAAAGAGTTATATGAGTATCCTGGTTTTTTTTTAACCCAGTGTATTTTGTATGAATGAGTCCCATATTTCATTATATTTGCCCATACAAAGTCTATGTCTATAGACAATCTGCTCATAGGTAGCAAGTGTATATGAAATGAGTTGATGCTAGCCTTTCTTCACATCCTCAACCTAAACTTTCTGGAATTGCCTTGATGGAGCATCAGTGCATGCAGCAGTTCTGGCATAAGCTTTTGGAAAGAAGAAAGCATGCTAAGCGGAGAGGCCTCTTCAAGCAACCTTTATTTCTGGAATCAGTTGTGTATTTCTTCTCTTCTGCCTCTCAGTATGACTGAACAAAGCCTTGCCTTCAGATAGGTTTGGTAGCTTGAAGACGACCATGATATGTCTGGCATGGATTCTGGCAAGTCAGTGACTTTGTCAAGATGTTTCTTTACTTTGAATCACCTGCCATTTGTTGAGCTCTGTGCTCATCTAAACCTAGAAGAATATCTGAGTAATTAGATGCTTGCCTGTGAACAAACTGTAATGGAAGCACCCTGAGCTCTGATAATCTGATTTCTAATGAAAAATAGAATAGTGGCCATTATTTCACATGGGGTGTAGGAGAGAGAAGGTTTGCCCGTTATAAATTTCTTGGAGACCAATCTTTTTTCACCCTCTCATGAGGAAAACTCCCTCAGGCAAAACAGCTGAGAGGGACTCCTTAATTAGCTGATTCTGATCTCAGCAGCTTCCTGAGTGAAGGAAAATAATAATAATGATAAAAACAGTGGAACAAGCATATCTGAGCATTAACAAACTGAGTTTCAGCACTTGCCTGGATTTAAAATAATAGTCTTTCAGACAATTTAAGCATGAGCAGGTGTTTATGTAAATTATAAGACTTTGATTTGCCTAACAGTGCTATTTTTCCCCTTTTCTTCCATTATCTGCTTTGCTATTTAGCTCATGGCTTCCAGCTGTGATCCAGATTTACAATCAAGTCATTGTTTCTAGTCAAGTTCATCTAAAGGTAACATTTTATCTAGTATACTTCAAAAACAACATGCACGTTTTTCTCTTGCATCCCAGACTCATGCAAGCTGCTGGGAGAGTTCAGCATTAATACTCAGAAATAAATGGATTGGAAAAATAAGAACCATGATTGAGTCAGGACAATACATTCTGAAGGAATAAGAAAGACAATAAAACAATACATCAAAGCTGGTGTCAACCACATTTCTCTGAAGTATACATAATTGTCCATACTGATCAGACTGCACAGACGTAATTGTAGAATGATGCACGAATACGATGTCTGTTTGGATGGTAGCAACTGGTAAAGTCCTCCTTTTCCTACACAGAGATGAACATGCTATATGAGTGTGCATGGGCTCCATTTATTTATTTATTGAAACTTAGGAGCCTTTGAAAAGGACTCTGTGACTATGGAATCTGTATTTCCAACTCTGTAGGCTAAGGAAGGATGCAAGTCTCCTATACTGTATTTTAAAGGTAGATAAATTATCTTTATGTATGCTTATGAACAACAGATGATCAAAATGCTGATGAAACATGATGCACAATTGGGGAGCAGGTCCTTTTTCCAAACTTTCCTTAAGATCTTTTATATAAGAGTAGCCCTCAAAAAGGCAAAAGGACTAGTATCTCCTGTTTCAGAGAATACAGGGAAACAGCTGAGTCAGAAATACAGGCACATGAATCAGCCAAGATTCAGTTTGATCTCCTGATTCAAAAATGGCAATATTCAATCTGAATTTGAGAGTTAAGACTGAAGATAAAGTTGCAACATGATTTGCTTTGAGAAGATTTGGGCATAGGCATCTTCAGGGAAGAGAGGGGAAATGATGACACAGGTTTGAGAAAATCATTGTGCAACTGCTTGCATCAGTTTTCATGATGCAAATACGTAATCACAATATTTGTGTGATAATAACTCATGCATGTCAGCATTTTGGGCCATTTTGGTTTTGGGATGCAATCCGGTAAAAGGTTGGACTATAAACCCAAACTGGGGAAGCATTTTTTTTTTTTTAATGAAATGGGATGGAAAAAGCAGGGATGGTTATCCTCTTCTGGAAATGATGTGAAAGGATGCTAAATGGCAAGTCCTTGAGTGGGGCAGTTCCCAGGATTTCCAAAACCAAGATTTTAAAGATGTGAGAATCTACCTTTCCATACTTCTCACCGCTTGCTTTCTTGGCTGCCAGGCTTAGCTTTTCTTCTTTAGGCTTGATGAGAGCCATTTGTAGAACAATGAACAAGAAGCCTCAGCAAATGCCAGTGATGTGACTTGCTGGCAGTGATCTATATTAGAAGTTAGGAGGGTTGCCTTTCTGGGAGGGTTTTGTTCTCCCAATGTTGTTTCAGATAGGTGCCGCTGATAGGTTGGCTGGAATAGTTGTGCCACTGCAGAAGCTATCCAGGTTGAGCAATTGTATTAGCTGAGGAGGCAAGCTTTGGCAGACATAAGCTGGGTGGGGCATAGAAGCAGGAAGTGACACACATACCAATTCATTGAACTGTTGCAATCAATAGTAGGAGCCTTAAAGGGAGATAAAAACTGAGAAAGAGGAGTTAGGGAGCTAAAGTGGAGCTTAGAAAGAAAGGAATTTAGGAAAAAGGAAGCAGGGGAGTCTTCTCTCCCTGAAATGAAAGAGGAGAGGTGATTCAGGAATAAGCAAAGTGATAGAAGGATGGAAGTGGAGCTTCTTTTTGGCCACCAGGAGTGGGGTGTATATTCCCCTCTCAGCAGCAACCCAAAGGAGAAGCAAAGGGTCTTCACCATCTTGGGGCTTTTATTGATCACCATAAAAATCCAATAAGTATACAGAAATGTCCATTTATTGCTTGTATTAAGGATTCCAACACCCCCTAACCAAAGATCTGTGAGGGAAAGGTGATGATGATCCCCATGCCTGCTGTTCAATATATAAGTTATGTAGTAGAGGATTGTGTGTCAAGTGCTCCTTGTACACATGTACAGAAAGAACATTGTTGTCTGGCTGAAGGGGATAAGTGATAGTATACTCTGGAGCAACTACTTCATGAAGGATTGGTTATCTAATACCGTAATTTCTCATATTAGCTAGGTCACTTAACTTGGTTTGAGGATCTTCAACCCTATCTCTGCTAATGGTCTCCAATTCTTCAAGGTGGCCTGTCTCAGCTGCTAAGGAAGGGGAGATTTAATGTGGGGAACTTTTACTCGCCTCACTGCCTGTGAGAGCTAGAAGAACCAAGGTCCATTTCTGTTGGGAAAGAATAAAAAAGTATGGATTTCATCCCCAAGAAAAACAAACCAGATACAGAGTATCTTACAGAGTAATACAGAGTAATAGAATGAAACTAAATCACTCTTTCTCCCCCACATCCAGGTGAACTTGGCTACACAAATTGCTGCAGAAGGGTGAGACATAGACAGCAGAGTATCATTGATATATTCTCCTGCTGCCCTCGAGGATGAACAAATGTTCTGATAGGTCGGAGTTGATAACATTCACTGGCTACCTTGTCATGTCAATATCAGAGAACTCACTCAGCTCCCTGTTTGGCTTTGCCATATAGGGAAGGAAAGTTACCTATGTTTGGACTCAATAAAGCTGAAAAGCACCTGAAAGTCTGCTAAAAATCAGAACTGCTTTTCCATATCTCTGAATGAATTCAAAATCACCTAATTCTAGTTGATTTTTTGAGTTGCTCCAGAGATTAGATTAGATTTGAAGATTCAGTTTGAAAATTCTCTACTGCAAGAAAGGTGCTGTTTTGGCTTTGTATCAATTGGTACTTGCTACTGCATGATAATAATAAATGGAATGATGATTAGTTAGCATGTCAGTCCAATTCAGTGTATTTGTCCTCAACTTTCTGGAGATGTTTCAACATTTTTGTTTTCTGGAAACTGAATTGCTGTTGCTCTGAGAGATAGGGAATACAAAAGATGATATGACCTTCTGAATGTTTTCTTATCAACAAGCATACGTATTATATGTCCCGCTAAACTGCTGGAATAGAACCTTGTCAAGTTACCACATTACTTGACATGTAGCTGATAATGAATACATAAGAGCATTAGCTATTGAAGACTTGGAGGAAATAAATAAGATTTACTGCAGAACTACTCAATGTATAACCCAAGGCCACATTTTCTTTTGTTCCATATGGATTGTCTGCTGTCTTTGGTCTGCTGGATAAAAACAATGAAGCTCCACTTTTAACTTCTTGAAAAGCAAAGGGTGGCTTTGCATGGATAACTGGAGAAAATAGATGGTTTATATATCATCTTTATGGACAACTTAATCACAAAAGTAATAGTGAGTCCTTTCTCCAGAACAGGACATTCCAATTACTTTCTGTACATGTTAGTGTTACTTTAGCTCTTGTAGCTGTGAAGACAGCTTGCTTTCTGGATTGCTCTGTACTTCCAGCTAATCTTACTCATATTTACTTAGGAGCAAATTAGATCAAACCCAATGGGAATAATTGACAAATAAGAATAAACATGTGACTGCAGCATTAAATATATCGCTAGCCAGATGTGAGAGACATAAGCATTCACCATGACATTTCAGATTTAAATACAGTCTCTTGTAAGAATGGGCTCAGTGTTGTGAATTCAGGATCTTTGGACTGAGGCCAAGTTGCAAACAATGTATATTTACCCAGAAGAAAGCCTGATTACCAATGAAGCTTTAATTCAAGTAAATTGGCTAGGATTATATGATACATACATTAGATCCCCCAATATGAAAAGTTAGTCATGATCAACGTATGACTAATTTCGTTTAAATCCAGTCCATTTCCCTTATTCCAGCATGAATTCTTGACATGAAGGAATAGCCATAATTAATTTCTGCATGGTTTTTCATCAGTATTTCACAGAATTTTGGTGAGTTTTGCTAGCAACCAATTATTAGCTCAGGAAAATGAAGGTCATCAGATTAGCTGCCCAAGCTTATGTTACCTCTATCTGTGAGACATTTGTGAAGACAGATAATGAAATGTGAGGTGACAACACAGAGTAGGAGGAATCATGAAGAATGTCAAAGAATGAAGGATAGGAAAGTGGCTATGAATTTTCTTAGTTGTTTATTAGGGAAACTGTTGACCAATGTGTTAATCTCAGTGCTGACCCAATTATTAAAATCTGAACTGGAAATATGGGACGTACTTCATTAGAGATTTAGCACTTTTAAGTAGAAATGTACAACAGTTTCTGCTGATTCCTGAGCCACCTTAGGTGGTTTCTTAAGAATTTTCTTGCTCCCCATGCCAAAGTGAGATTCACTTGGAAGCAAATAGAGCTGAACTGAACTGAGACTTTTCTGAAACTTCTGAGCTTCAAAAGATTGCAGGAAACTATTTCTGAAAACAAAAGAAAACCAACTTGGTTGGAAAATATCAGGATATGCTGAGAGAGACTGGCAGAGAACTTGAGTGACTGATGTGCCTGCTTTGAAATCACAGGATAGTGACTCCTCAATCAGTGCTTTATAGGTGGGATGGTGAGTCTTAATATTTTGTTACATGTTGCACTTCATTACTGATTCCTCAACTGAGTAGTTATATTTAAAGAACTTGCCAGTGGTGTTACAGAAATGAGAGTGGAACTCCCTCCCTCTCTCTCTCTCTCTCTCTCCCTCTCCCTCTCTCTCTCCCTCTCTTATTGAGAGCCAGTTTGGTGTAGTGGTTAAAGAAACTAAGAGCTGTAGTCCTGCTTTAACCACAAAGCCAGCTGGGTGACCTTGGGCCAGTCACTCTCTCTCAGCTCTAGGAAGAAGGAGGCAATGGCAGACTACTTCTGAAAATGCTGCCAAGAAAACTGCATGGATATTTATATCCCTGTCTTTCTGGTTCATTGTCTTTCTTTTCCCCAATGTTTTTTTTTTTCAATGAGCCCTTACTCCAACTTCTAAATTCTTTTAATAAAATGCCTTCTTTTCTAAGAGCAACCCACACGTTCATACCTTGATAATTCATTTAGAATTCATTAGATTTCATTCATTAGTGTTGGGTTTAGTTGTTAAATTATGTTTTACTTTGAATCATGTTCTCTCCTTAGTTCTTTTACAAATGCGTTAGAGCAATGTTTCTTAAACTTTTTGCTCTCAGGACCCCTTCCCGCTTTTAAAAATTATGGAAGACCTCAACAGCTTTTGTTTGTATGGGTTATATTTATCAATATTTACCGTATTAAAAATTAAAACTCATGCATTCATAGCATATTTTTTGAATCATGTAAAAATAACAATATTAAGCCTATTAGATATTAACATAAATAAAATATTTTTCATGAAAAAACCCTTTTTTTAACAAATAAAAAATAACTAGAAGGGTGATATTGTTTTAAATTTTTGCCAATATCTTCAATATCTGGCAAATAATTTTGATCTTGCAGACCCCTGAGAGGTCTTGAGGGACTCCCAGGGGTCCTTAGACCATACTTTAAGAAACACTGTGTTAGAGTATCTTTGTTATCATTTATCTTTTTTGTTTATCTTACTGTGTCCCCTTTATGCTGGGTGTGTTAGGTGTGCAGAGACTAGCCAGACTAATTCAGGTGCCCAATGTGAAGCCACAGAGATAATGCCTCAATCCATTCTGAGTCACTTCCTATGTAGTCCAATTTGGTTTGATATCCAGGTCTGGATATCTATTCTTTCCTAGAAAAAATACCAATAGTTGCTTTTCAGTAGAATAGGATGAAATTGGCAGGAAAGGTAGGGTTGTTTGATTATGTTTAGTTTAGGATACAGATAGTCCTCCTTTAGTGACCACAATTGGGACAGGTGACTTGGTAATTAAGCAAAGTAGTCGCTAAGTGAAACCATGACTGTGCTTATGATCTTACTTCAGCTTTCCTTTGCTTTACAGACTTGTGAAGGTTGTAAATGTGAGGATTGGTTGCAAAGATATTTTTTCATCACCACCGTAACTGTGAACGGTCACTGAGGCAATCACGAAACGAGGACTACTTGTAATAAAACAAAAACAAGACTAGAACAATACATGGAGAGAAATGCCAAAAGAACAGACAGGTTTCAGGAAAGGTATATATAGAGAAATCAAATAGGTAATATAATATGGATAATGGAGAGAGCAAGACAATTCAAGAAGGACATTTACTTTTGCTTTATTGACTATAACAAGGCATTTGGCTATGTAGGTTATGCCAGAATATAAAACATATTAAAGTTACTGGGCTACCGGAACACCAGATTATTCTTTTGAAGATTCCTTAAAGTAAATGCAAAGCTAGTATACGAGCAAAATTTGGAGAAACAGGATGGTTCAGAATAGGGAAGGAAGTGAGGCAGAGATTCATATTGCCCCCAAATTTGCTTAATGTGTAGAGTGAATACATGATAAGAATGGCAGGTTTGGAACAGATGATAGCTGGAATCAAAATTGGAGGTCAAAATAGTAACAATCTGAGATGTGTAGATAACACCATTTTGTTAACTGAAAGGAAAGAAGATTCTGAAGACCTCATTATGAAAATGGAAATGGAAAGTGAACATTCTGGGTCAATGTTAAATGTGAAGGATACAAAGGTAATCTCAAACACAATGCTTAGTGACTTCCTAAGAAACGAAGGTGATAGTTTTGTAAAGAAATTAATACAAAAGAGGCAGGCAATAATACATTTAGATACGATTATGAAGGATAAGAACATTTCAATTACAACAAGTTGCCCAAACGTCCTGAAAACATGGGGTTGTTTTTCCACATGTGGGGTAAGCAAGGTCAGGGTGGGCAATCTGTAGCCCCAGGGCTATATGCTGTTCCTAGCCCCCCCCCCACTTTTAACCTTTATAATCCCGTCTGACTGTGACTGGTGAAAATCAATTGCATATATATTTTTGCCATGTTGAAGTGAAAACCGATAAAACCAATACATAAGACCTAAATAGATATAACAGTTAAAAAGCAAAGAAGACTCATAATATTCTTAATGTTTTCTCCCCAAACCCTACTCTTCCCATATTGTTCATGTTTTCCACCCACTTTGTGGCCTTCTGCCTCTCAAAATTCTAAAATGAGGGTCTTGCCCATCAAAATGTTACTTACCTCACACTTAAGCTATGCATTTCAGACTTGAATCCCACCCCCACCCCCACAATGTTCCATTATTATGTTTCTTCACCCCCTAAAACCCTTGGAGACCCATTAAAAAAATGTACAGCTCCTCACCAGAAAAAAGCTGATTTACTGTGTCATTGGTTAGAAAGGTTACATTTCTTCATATTTCATTTATTTTAATTTATAGTCCATCTTCTCTTAATCCTGATGGATTCCAGATGGTGTATGATAATAAAGAATACCACCAGAAAAGCCATACTACATAATACTTATAGAAATAAAATTGAAAGGCAACAAAACTGACAAAATAGAAGCAATTAAAAAGCCCCTTTAAAATAAAATTGAAAATGCTTTACCATGGCGTGGAAGAGATTAGTCAAGGCAGTATCTGACAACCCTTATTGGTTTGTTTTAGTTTGTTTTCTCTTTTAAAATAATGTTATATACACCTCCCCCAGGTTGCATCTTCCTCTGTAGTGCTAAGGCACGCATTCTCTTCTGAGAAATGCAGGTTTCAATGGGTTCATGAAAGAAAGAGCTTTCTCCTTGGTGATATCCTCATGTTGCAATCCCCTCCCAGTGTGGTAAGATTGACACCAGCCTTACATTTTCCTTGTCCTTACATGAAAACATTCCATTTGGCTCAAATATTTGAAACAGAATTTTAATTGATTCTTTTATTTGGTGATCAGATAATGTTAGGTCTTTTTTTTTGTATTTTGATAATTAATAATACTTAATGCCCTGTGTTCCTTTGCGGATAATAAGCAATCTATATATGATTTTTTTAAAAAGTAAAATAAAATCCTAGAAATGGGCAGGACTATTTGCAGGGAGATTGACATGATCAAGTGATATAATATGCTATGTGTAATTTTCCCCATAGTTGCTGTCAAAAGTATAAAACTAAGCACCTTGCCACTCCCAGTAGTGGTGACATTGAAAGAGAATTGGAATGATTTAAGGTCAATCCATGGTAAGAGTTTCATGCATTCAGGCAGTCCATAGCTATGATAAATGGAAATGGCTGTAACTGGGAAAATTTAGCACTTGTTTAGTGCTAAAATTATGACAGGTACAATAGATAATAGAAATAATGCAGAGTATTTATAATCCAATGAATTAAAATGCACTTCAGGATATTCCAAGCACTTCACATTTTTACAGCAACTCTATAACATTGTTGATGGTTAATATAACCTTGTTTTAGCTATATATGTGTATGTGTGTGGGGGGGGGGGAGGGGGGAGTCAATGTAGTTACAAGTTAGTGGCCAAATTCAAGCAAACTTGCAACTGCAAAAATGAGATTTGATCCTGCACATTCTTAGTCTGTAAGTTCAGCTTCTTTACCACCCTGGAACTCTGTGATAAAAAGGAGGTAATAAGTAGACTAGTGAGATGAAGAAGGGCAGGAATGTGAAGATATAATCCAGATTCTGTATGAAATTTCATCAGGAATTGCCTGGCATATGAATTTAGAATAAACCACATACTTAACAAAGGATGGAGAGCCAGTGGTCTTCTAAATGTATTGTCGAAGGCTTTCATGGCCGGCATATGATGGCTGGTGTGGGTCTTCTGGGCTGTGTGGCCGTGTTCTGGAAGTTTTGTTTCCTAACGTTTTGCCAGCATCTGTGACCGGCATCTTCAGAGGGCAGGAGCACAGACAGGAGCAGTTCTCTCTGTGCCCAGGATGGGTTTGGGTAATATTAACAGGAAATACTGTCTCCTGTCTGTGCTCCTGCCCTCTGAAGATGCCGGTCACAGATGCTGGCAAAACGTTAGGAAACAAAACTTCCAGAACACGGCCACACAGCCCGGAAGACCCACACCAGCCATCGGTCTTCTAAATGTTTATGGACTGCATCTTCCACCTTCCAGTGGTCACTCCTAAGCATTGGCCATATTTGTTAGAGTTCAGCAATATACTGAGGGACCACAGGGTCATGAGATCAGGATAATAACCCACCTTAAAGAATCGTGTAACCAACTGAGACTGATGAGGAGCTGACAACTTTTTTCTCCATTAATGAGAAGTCCTCAGCTCTGAATGTGTGGCTGTAAAGGACAGCTTTGTTGGTAAATCCTGGAAGGCAGAGTTTGTTTCACATATTTCCAGCGCTTCTTTCAAGCCCTGTATATGACTGATCAGAAGTAAAATGGGAAGTGCTATTAACAGTGCAGCGGCTCCCACAGGTAGTAAGCAATGATATCTAACAATGCTCCAAGGAGCTAGTTAAAAAGTGCCTCACACACTTCAAAGAGCCCCTTAATGTAACTGCATTAGAAAGCTGTCAGTAGCTGGTAGGGTAAAAGAAATTCTGTGATATAAGGGTAATTATAACATTTCTTACTTGGTAATTTGGAAATCATCACAAAACATCGCTTAATTTTGTTATTTCAACCAAATGGCTAATACTTTGGGGGGTTTTATGGGGAGGGGGAGGGTTGAAGCTAGAATCAGAATCTGGCATTGTATCTTTTTTCTTCTTATTTGCAGTGGTAAGAATCAATATTGCCAACATTTTTATAACCTCCTGCTAGGATTGGCAGTTTAGAAGCAGGAGTCACCCTGGACATATTGATTGCTTCACTATCAGCCTGAGTTACCTGGAATGGCAAAGCAGATGAATTCCCTGATTGAAGTTAATTTTTCTGGCCTTTTTAACTCTCTAAATGAAAATGATAGCCAATGCAACGGTTGGAGTTGTAGAGGCAGTGAAATCAATGGGACTTCCTGTAATTATAATGACTTGACTCCAATCTGAATGGGACTGTTCTAAGCTTGGATATAACCTATTACATCTGCTATGGTCCAGTTTTGTTTGGCTGCTTCCACTGAAGGTTGAAGAAGAGGGCCGTGCTGGGGCTTGCTGTCTTGAAAGGTATCAATTAAATGTGGATGAAAATGCTGGTCTTCTGCCCAGCCTATTCTTGATTTGTCCTTTTGCTAAGATTCCACCTGATGCTGCTCCTCAGAGGCATGGAGGTCCATCCCGCCACATTAAAAACCTGGCAAGCTTTTTTATAGCTTTTAGTTTTGGAGGAGATAAATGCACTTCTAGAGGGATAAAACATTTTTCCTGATTATGACAAATGATGTGTTCCTTTTCCCTTGTAGGATGTAATAGGAATATCATTTTTTTTTTAACATTTTGTATAGAAATCCAGGTTTGATGAAAGATGAATAACATTTAAAAGGATTGCTTACTCGGTTATGGGTAAAATATTATTATACTAAAGTTCATAGGCTCAAACTTTTAAGTGCTGTGGATTGACTGGCCTAAAGTGAATCCAATCAATTCTTAACCTAGACATGGTGAACAACAGCAACAGTATTATTCTTTTACTGTTACTTATTTTCTCATTAGGTTCAGACTGCATACTCACTAGGCTTACCTAGAATATTCTAGATTAATTTACTCTCACCCAAGCTGGGACCCTTCAGATGTGCGTGGGATTAAAATGTCACAGAATTAAATTAGCCAAGATGGCCCCTAAATGGTGCATAGCAGTGCGGGAATATGGTAAGGTATAAAGAAATCAATTATAATAAAGCAATACCAGTAAACTACCCATACCCATTTTCTTGTAGCAACCTAGACTGATAACTGTAGTGTTGTTGTTTTTTTAAACCTTCTCAAGAAATTGCCTCCTTTACATGATATGAGGATACAATAGTTCCAGTGATCTTGAGAATAATGTTAGCTGGAATGGGAGCTCCTGATGGGGTCACTATTGCTAGTAAGGTTAAAATGGGGGGGTGAAGCTGAGAGGAATCTACAAATGGGGCAACAGAATAGGGCTCTGCAGGCATGAAGGAAACCAACCCACACATTCCAAATCAAACCTGGAAGTAAACAATAGCAAACCACATCTGTATTGTTGTCAAGAAAACTTAATGGACATGGCTCAAATATTTTGATACATTTGGGTGCCAGATGATCAGCTCTCCCAAGTTGTAAGAGACTTCTCTAGCTACTTGGAAAGACCACCAAATTTTCAGAAGCAAGTGATGAGGTAACTAGATGAAAACTGGATATTGAGACTAATGTGCATGCTTGAGCAACTGATTATTTTGAGGAACCTTTACAATGAACCAAAAGCTACTGTAAGGATTGAGTTTGGAGAAACAGAGGGATTCAGAACAGGAACTGGAATGAGACAAGGACTCATATGGTCCCCATATCAGCTTAACTTCCACAGTGAATATGCATGAATGTCAGGATTAGATGAGATGACAGCTAGAATAAAAATTGGAGATGAAACCTTAACAATTTGATATATGCAGACAACATTATCTTGTTAGCTGACAGTAAAAAGAGTCAGAATAATTCATTACAAAAGTAAAAAATGAAAAAAAACCCCTCGATTATTGTTAAATATTAAGAAGACAAAAGTAATGTCAACTACCATGCTTAGCAAATTCCCAGGTCATGGCAAAGAAGTGGAGGTGAGTTCAACAAGAGATAAAGAATGACCAGGTGCTGGAGAAGTAGAAGAGATTAATTCTAGAGAGGAAGGCAGTCACAATTTTAGATAAGATCATGAAAGATAATGATCTTTTTATGGTAACAATGATCAGGATAGTTAAAATAAACATTTTTCCACTTGTAAGGTACAGCCATGGAAGTTGGAAATTAGAAAAGAGTGAGAGAGAGAAAAGATATATGCCTTTGAATTATGAATTCGGAGATAGTTACTAAAAGTACCATGGACTGCAAGAAGAGCCAATCAGTTGGTCCTGAGAGAAATAACAACTCCCTTGAGGTAATGATCAGGGAGTTCTGAGCATGTGACTTGAGTGAATGATGGATTAGAAAAAGTGACAAAGAGTGAGAGAAGTAGAAGAAAGAGAAGACAAAAAATAAGGTGGATGGTCAGGATCAAGAATCCACTGTAATATTTCTGAAAGAGCTGTGGATTGTCATAAGTGACAGGTTGAGGTAGAGGGCATTTGCCCATATTGATGTCAGCAATTGGGTCTGACTTGGTGGCACCTAACTTTCAAAGTTCTTGGAAAGTTCAGTAGATTCACAACACAACAGCTGTGAAATGTATTTATTTTTCATTCCAATTCAATATGGTGATGTTAAACTTAAATTTCTAGGTGGTAATTTTAAAATTGTGCTGTGCTTTATTGTGGGTGGTTTTCTGTAGTTTACATTTCATTTCTAAATTACTATTAACAATGTAGTTGATGAAAAAGAAATAAAAATATAATTCAAGCACTTCCCATATAAGAAGTCAGAAATCCCAATGGAAATAGATTTGTACAGATTTTGTAGATACAGAAAATATTGGCATTGATGATATTGGTACATTGGTGACAATTCAATTTCAAGTAGTTTTCAGTATGCTGTAACTACCAAATTAGCAGTTTGAATGAATCCACTTATAGATGATAGTTTGTTATGGCTGGATAAAAAGTTATATATGGAAAGGAATGGAGGGACTCAGTTACATGGCAATGGGTACATGATTGGAAGACCTGAAGGACCAGGTTAGGGACAGATAATAATGGAGAAAATCTATCTATGTGGTCACTAAGAGTCAACATCATCTTGATGGCACATAATCAATGAGTGGATGAAGAGAGCTGTGGATGACAAAAGGAAAGTTTGTGAAAAGAGCAGGGAAGCAGATCAAGAAAATAAACTATTTATTTATTTATTTATTTATTTATTTATTTAATATTTCAAATTTGGTCACCGCCCATCTCACTAGGAAGTGACTCTGAGTGGTTTACAGTAAAAGCAAAAATATTAATTAAAATACAATAAAAACCATATTCATACATTAATAATAATATCTTCCAAGGTGCTGCTGGTAAAAAGGATATTAACATACAGGAGCATCTTCAAGGTGCTATAATAAACTACTAATACTATGAACTGTGTCCAATTCATCTAATAATTGACTTCACTGGGATTGCCTGAGTATTGCCAAAGTCCTTGAGTCTTGAATAGTGTCTTAAGTCAATGGGATTTTTTGTACTGTGAAACAGATATGATAAAGTATTTTCACTGATGTGGGATTGAAAAGTAAAATAGATCCTTAAAAAATATTTTCATTTACTTTTTCTCCTTAGTCATATTTCATTTCCTTTAATTTCACAATAACCTATTAACCTTTACTCTTTGATGAGAGGAAGTGGGAAATCTGACAAGTAAAGCAAAGGAATATCACAACATTTGTAGGATCTTTATTTTGATTTTTTTTCCCAAAAAAACCTTTTCAGTACAATTCTATCCATGCTTACTGAGGAACAACTTCCACTCTGTTCAGCAGAGATTGTTCATGGGCAAAAACTTCTCATCCAAATAACTAAGAGACTTATATTCCTTGTAATTTCCATCAATAACAGTTCTGCTATTTTCAGATACATTGAGGTACTCACCTACATTTTGATTTATTAATGCAGTCTATGTCCCACTGAAATCAACAGGAACCATAAGCATATTATTTTCTATAGAACTGCAGTCTTAAAACTTTATTCTTCATTTTGAAACTGTAGCTATAAGTAGGCAGGTATAAATGCTGAATTGAAATATGCTGTTAAACTATGTCTTTGCCATTAATTATTCTTATTGTATGACTTTTTTGAAGGAAGTCACAATTCATGGATTCCAAAGTCTATCTTTTCAAAGGTGTCAGGCTCTTTCAGGGCAGGCATGAACTTGGCTGAAGCTTTCCAAAGACACAACATGATGTGGCTAGGATTAAATCTTTTCTGTAACTTAAGAAGGTAGCCATTACCAAAAGTAGACAATTACTAATAATTAAAGTGGTTTCCAAAACCGACATCTATCTTGGATTCAAATCCAGCATCCTCTCTTCCCATGTTTCCCACTGTATAACAGTAATCCAGATTTTCATTTCCTGCATTGATTTGTAAATTGAACTTGACTGTTTACATTCTCCACATTCCTGCTGTAGGTTTCTCTAGCAGCTAATGAAAATGTCCGACTTCCTTCCTTGCAGTCTAGCCTGGAAATTGTTAATCTAAAGAACAAGAACTAAGAGCAGAGCTCAGATTAATAGCATTTATTAGAAGTTAAGGTTACAGCACAAGAATTCCAATGAGTACTCTAGTTTCCAATGAGACACCTATATATAGACAGTTTAGGGTGATAAAACTCTTGTTCATTTTTCCCCCTCCTTTTCTATGCAGAGAGCTGTTCTGTAAAGGAGGTGAAATCTGCTGTTTTGATAACTGTAATAACTGTTATTCCCATCAGTCGAAGAAATAACTTTCAGAAAAAGCATTGATACATTGATAACTGCTGTGTTTATTCAGAAATAAGCCCCACCAACTGCATCCTGCCTGGAGAAGATAACATGGGGTGCCACCAGAAACTGCATAATCTGTCATGGATGATGATGTCATTATTGATTTTCTATGATTTTTAAGTGATACTAAATTCAGTGAGATTTATTCCTCATTGTTTGTGTATTATTTGGATCTATAAATGATAGCAGTCCCAGTATTCTGTCAGCCAAGGTCTGTTTGAATTAAAGGAGCTTCTTCTAATTTTACAAATATTAGTTTTATTCTCTATAATTTCTTCAAAAAGAAAATAAATGTCTTATAAAGCACATGTGAAGTGGACATGGAAACAGTGACTATGACCATATCAGGCAAGCATCTTGCCTCAAAACTGGATCAATGTATATGGAAAATGTTAACAACGGGGATAAATGTTTGGCATACAGGAAGCGTCAGTACACATAAGAAGTGAACCCTGATTCTGAAGCAGCACGTGAGATTTCTGCTTTAATTACATGAAGCAGATGCTTTTGTAAATGGCAAGTAATAAAAAAAAAAAAAGTGAATCACATTTTTGGATGCAATAATTGTTTTTCTTAGCGTTTTTCCTGCTTCGTGGTAGGGTCCACTGGTTTTGCATTGGGCTTACCTAGTTCACACAGTGAATTTACCTAGTTTACAAGTTATCGGTGCATGATGCAGTGAGGGATTTTATTCTTCGGCTGAGTTGTTGCACAGCCTGACAACTTAGGGCTTGGAGAGAGTGACTGGCCCAAGGTCACCTAGCTGATTTCCATGCCTAGAACCTGTCCTAGTTGTTTCCCCACTTCTAGTCCAGTGCTTGAACCACTACACTACTCCGGCTCTGGGTTGAGCAGAAGATATTGGTCCTAAATTAAACTTTTTGTAGAGCACCATGGAGATGGCCTTGAAGGGAAAACACAGAAGCTGTTACAGAAACAACAAGGGCAGAAGCATTTCTTAAGCCTTGTAAAAAGAGATACAGGTAAGTTGCGATTAGTGCAAATTGTACCTTGATACCAGGTTGCATTTAATGCAACCCAAAATTCAGTTAATGCGAGGCTAGCATGTGTGCAATTCAAGCTAGCGCATACACAGTTGTGGTTGTGGTTTTAGACACTGCTAATCTTCATGTGTGCAAAATGGAGAAGAGGAAGATTCTGTCAGAGGAAAACAGTACAAGTTTAAAAAAAGAAGAGGCTCATTATTACATTACGGCAAAAAACTGATGTAATTGAACAACATGAATATGGTCATAGCGATGCCAAAATAGGATGAGATGCTGGAATGCCTGAATCTATGGTAGAACTGTTTTGTTTTTATTTTGCTTTCTAAAACTACTCTGTGACTTTGTTAACCATAAATTTAAATTATAAGTATATTCTTTTTATCCTTTACTGTAATATTTCATTAATATACATATAAAAATGTATGTTTAACTTTTTTCATTGCCTATTTAAGTCAAGCTGGAACCAATTACCATATTTTCCATGGAAATATCACTTTGAATAGTGCAAATTTGAATAATGCAACCATTTCATGGGATTCATTAACCGCACTAATTGAGACCTACCTGTACTATTAGAAAGAGACTCAGGCTAGCTCTTCCCTGACTCAATGAGGCATAAGGGGGAGGGAAGGTAAAACACAAACAAACTTGCAAAATTCTATTACTATATCCTATCTCAATAAATCAGATTTCTAGTCTTCCTGTGGAGTTGGTTTCCTGATCTCATAGAGTTGACAATTTTTTATATGCAAATATCATTTTGCAAAATTTCCTCCCAGGTTTTTAGTGAAACTTCTGGGTTTGTTTCTTAGATTTCTTAAGGAAGTATATGGTTATCTTCAATAGTTTTTGCCTCCCCAGTAAGATCAGGATGGGCTTGGTCCATGATTTTTTGCCCCATGACTGTTATTTTCTGGGTTCATGTAGTGGGTTTTCTCAATTGCCACCCCCTTTTATTGAACAGCATTCCCCTAGATATCCAAATGGCCCCACCCCTCCTGATTTTTAGGAAGTCCATCAAAATGACCTTTGGCTATTTCATAAGGCCTTGGGGGCTGAAATGATACTGATGCTGTTACCTAGTCAGGTAATGAAACATCTGCAAGCAAACAACCAAGTTCAGAGAACCCCAAGGACTCCAGAGTATGATCTGTTCCTCTAGCCATAGAAATTGTCTTTTGTTTAGAAGGTGTGGAATGGATTAGATTCCTAGTGCCACTCAGAGTTGCTTTTGGTTGGAGTATCTTATAAACCTAATTAAAGAAAAAAGATGTGGTCCAAAATAATCCAATCCAAATTTGGACCTCATCCAGACCTCCAAAAGTTCAAGTCACTCTGAAGGTAATTGATTCTAACCTGATGCTACATCCGGAGTGACATTTGGAAAAACAGTGTTTTATTCTTCATAATCATGTATAGAAAAATAGCTGTAACTTTTTTGGTTACAGCAAAATGAGATGGAATTTACAGAAAGCTGGACCTTCCTGATTTTTTATATATTGAAATAATGATAATAACTTTGTTGTCTGGAGACTGAATATAATGCAGTTTTAGTAATAACAGCCTCTGTAGTGGAGAAAACTGTTGCCAGATTTTAGACCAATATTCTGAGAGAGTTGTGTGCAAAAGGAAGAAGTGTACAAAAAAGTACAATGCTCCTTTCTGAACTAAAGAGAGATGATTATTGGGAACTGAGGTAGAAACACAAGAAATAGCTCATCATTTTTTTCTCCATAGAAGAAATTAGTTATTGTTAGTCGTTAGGACAGGTGAGCTAGCTAATGTAAATAATAAAACATGGTTCCACAGCTGCTCAGCCTGAGAGGTTGGGCAACAATGTGGTAAAATGAATCACGAAGACCTCTTTAGATTGTAAGATCTTCTTCTCTCCAAAGATGTTATGATTGGGGCAACCATTAGACGTCTCTCTTCATAAGGGTCGTTAATTTCATGGAAGATTTCTTGCTCACCTAAGTGGCAGCAGCATATTTTTCCTTTGGGATTTGGTTGTGATCATTCTGCACTTGAAATAAATACAAATAATATTACTGAATTGTATGGTCTGGCCTACTTTTCCTTTCTAAAGAAAGTTAATCTTTTTCTAATTGTGTATTTCCTTGAAAATCTGTCCAGCAACAAAAGCTTTTTTTAACTGACAAGAAGTTCAGATTCATTTCTAAAATTTTGACTTTTTGAAAAGTAAGTGCTGCAAAATATACAGGTAGTCTTTCATTCAGCCACTTGGTTTACTATAAAAATAAAACAGTCCTAAAAAGATGATGTGAGTGTCATTTTACTATGAAGTAGTAATAATACTCCAGCATGACTGTGATCTCCCCAGGAAATGACTGCAGTGCAGGATGAATGTGAAATGTGAGTGATGTGCTACGACTACAAATGGACCATTATCTATTGTGACAGATATGTGGCTCAAAAGATGTTGCCAAGCTCCAGGACTTTGATGTGGCTTTATTGCCATAACTGTGACATTGCTTGGATGTCACAGAAACTCTTGTCATTATTTAGCCATTTATACATATCCACAGGCCAAGTTTCACAGGAAAGGTGGAAAATTGGGATTCTTTAATACTCTAGAAACTTGAAAATTGCTATTCAAATTAGAGAGACATTTGGTGTTTTTTTTTTTTAAAGGATATTGTCACTTGATGTAGTATAGTGAGGTTATTTTAAAGTAGATTTTGAATTCTCTTAACAATTAGAAATGTACAAGCTGTTTTAAAAAGGAGAAGAAGATTGTTAAATACCTATTTCAGGTAGGTATTTAATTTTGTTAAACTTCTATGCTGTCTTTTCCCCAGGTGATAAAGGTGGACTTCTTGGGGATCTCTATTTTATTCTCCCCAACAGCAACCCTGCAAGGCAAGTAGGGTTGAGAGAGAATGGGGATGATTGGCCCCAAAGTCACCCAGAGAGTTTCCATGGCTGGGAGTGGACTTGAACCTTGTCTTCTCGCTCCTTGTTCAGCATCTTAACTGCTACATCACCCTTTGGATTTTGACTTCCATTTTCCTCCAGGATAAAACCAAATAATAGTGCAATTCAAGTAATAGGAAATACTGGGGCAACTTAATGCTACCTTGTATATTGTGGCATAGATATATTGCCTTTGAAGTAACACGTGATTTTTTGCTGTTTTGCTACATCCCATAAACATATCTGTCCTTCTTGTATGTAATACAGCAGGATTCTTTGCACTTGGCAAACTTGTTGTAGCAAATGCTTTTGAAACTTTAATTTGTGTATTGTTAAAAGTTTAATTTGCTGGAGTAATTTTACTGTTTTATAAGTCTGTAATTATTTTTATGGATTTTCTTAGATTGTTTATTGGGAAAAGAGGATCTTACAATAACCAAAAAGTCAAAATAAATGGAATGAACGAAAATGGCCACTGTTCAATTACTCTGCCAGCTGAGATAACTGTTTAGTAGGCAGAGTCAAGCACTTTGTAATTCAAGGACATTTTTCTGAAGTAAACTCTTTAACTCCATTTCTATCTTGCATACACAGAATACATACCAAAAGAAAGTCAATACAACAAAGATGATATTTCAGCCCAGCAACATCTATTTAGAGCTTGATCTTATGAGCTATTTATTCTATCTGTCTATGAATCTCCTCTGTCTTTTGAGCACGTGGTTCCTAAGGTGGCTTTAAAACAGGATTATATAACATGACAATTATAAAACAAAATTATGATCATTTTGTTGGTAACAGGAATTATGATCTTAAAATTACTTCTAAAATAAAACTCAAATAGAGATTGTTTTGTATATAGCTTTACCCTGGATCTCTGCTTTCTCTATCATAGCCAGATATAATTAGCTCAAATGGGCAACAAACATATAAATAACATGTTTTGAACATCCTTCCCAACTGCAATGATTCAGCACTGCCAAATTCACAGCAACTGGAATCTGTTTAAATATAGGGAACAAAAGAGGCCCACTGAAAATGCCTTGACTTTATGTTGAAAGCAAACTCTGTACAAGTCCAGTATGAGCATTGCCCATGTTTGATCTGTAAAGTGTTTTGGTTTGCGAACAATTCACAGGGTGCTCATGAAGATCTGATACCCCAGCCTAAGGGTTCAAATATGGAACATCCTTTACAACCAAGAACATGTCCACTGGACAGTTGTGTGCAGATGTAACAATAGTGAAAAAGTGAGCTGTCTTTGCTGTTACATTTTGAACTGATCATGGTATCCTTCTGGGCAGGCTTAGAGGATTGGGAGGTGGGGGTGGTTCTCCTCCTTTCTCTGGGGCTGGTTCCAGGAGATGTTGGGGTGGGGGAGACAGATTGAGCCTGGGCATTTGGAAAGTGCAACTGTTCCAGAATGTAATGGCACAGGCAGCTTTTAGTGTTTCATGTTACGCTCATATAACACTTTGTGAACTCCACTGGCTGCCAGTAGCTTTCAGGTGCAATTCAAGCTCTACATGGCATAAGTCAGCCAGACTATTTGCAGGAATACTTGTGTTCCGTTGTTTCTGCTTGCCCCACTAGATCTGACACAGAGGGCATTTCTATGCAAATTCTGTATCTGATTTGTATATTTTACACTTCCTTCCTCATATGAAGCTCTATGGTGGCAAGGAGAAAACAACTGTTTTTAATCTGATAACCCTAACAGTACATGCCATGGAGAGACTGATTTTTCCAGGGGGTTAAATGAATTAAATAAATGTAATGACAAAACCTCAATAGAACTCCACTAATTTCAGATCAGTATAATTCTACCAAGGCGATATAAAAGGGATGTTACCCAACAGGTGTTCTGGAGGGCAGAGCTTCACTACCGAAACTTCCCTGGTTCCTCTTTTTCCACAACTGTTTTTCTGTTCACAGTTGTAACTTCTTTATTTCTGGAGAACAGCTAGGGAAAGGGAGATGCTCGTGGGAACATGGACGCAGGTCATTCTCAGCTCCAGCCACTGGAGCGCATTCTTGCCAGAAATGTGTCAGAGCCAAACAGTGACTTAGCTTTGCAAGTGATTGAAACACAACTTCCCATTGTTCCATCTTTCTATAAATGGCAGTCCCTGGAATTTCACTTGGCAGTTGCTATATTTCTTTGGCTCTTATAACCTCCATTCAGAAGAGTTCTATAGCTAGTTTCGGTAGCTTGGAAAGAAAACTTGGAGGAAAAAGGGTAATTGTATTCCCTCTTTCTTTGGCTAAATTGAATTATGTGAAGTGCCTACTGGCCCTATAATAATAAGCAAGATAAATAATACCAAATGTTTAAACTGTGAGTAGGCAATTTTTGTAGGCGAAGCCATTAACGCAATATGGTTTTAGAAAAGAAAGAATTTGAAACATTTAGTTAGGAATGATTGTAACTGGTATTAAAACAATAGAAGGATCTCTTTGGTTTTCCTGCCTTACCTCTTTTCCATTACTGCTTCTCAGAAGAATGAGAAGACTCTTTTAGTGAATCAATTTAAAATTAGCGATGTGTTCACTTTTATAGATAGTATTTTGAAACTGTTTGAAATCTAAGAGGGCGGTGAAGCAATCCAGATCTGAAGGGGATAAAAACCGGCCTGTCCTTAGATCCAATGCAACATTTCCTGGGATTGTGCACCTGCCACCTCAGCAGCCCAGGAAAAGATGCTGCTTCTTGAAGGCAAGGCCAACAGGTACAATGTGCGCACCCAAACATGCTTCCCTTTATGATTCCTCTTCAAATCTAGAGTGCGAGTGCTGCACAGTCCTAAAATAAATCCTACCACAGGGAAGCCTTTGGGATTTTATGATATTATTTTTTTTTATCTGCACTCAGTCGTTACCGACTCTGCAGTGACTGCTTTTTGGACGAGTCCTTTGCAGTTTTCAAGGCAAGGTGTTTCGGAAGTGGTTTGCCAGTGCCTCCTTCCTAGAGCAAAGCCCAGCTGGTGAGCGCAAAAGGCGGGGTTTCCGTTGCTTCGCGCCTTTTTCGGGCAAGCGCGGCTTCCACGCTACCAGCAACTGCTCCCGACTTCTTTTTGCAAGGTGCCACCAGCATTTTTCCTCCCACCAGAGTGAGAGTACCCATTTATCTACTCACGTAAGTTTTCGAACTGTTGGGTTAACAGGAGCTGGGGAGGAAGCAGGAGCTCACTCTGCTATGTGAAAGCTGGGCTCGAACCGCTGAAGTGTCGACCATTTCTGGCCAGCAACTTTCAGCATCATTAAGCCGCTGTGCCACCACATCCCCCTTTATGATAATTGCATGTTATTTATTATTTCAAATTATACCCCACATTTCTACCCACTGGTCTTTCAACTCTAGAAACCCTATTCAAACCTTCTCTAGCACTGAATGTGTGTGATGTATATGCACTGAAATCAGTGGACAAAAGGATGAAAACAAAATGGTTTATGGTGGAAAATGCACTGGTGAACCATCCAATATCTGATGGACCTTTCCTTCAAGAATGTTCATAATACAATTTTTAGATACAGATTGCCAAACTTAATCTCAAGCCTGTTTATATGCGTGGTTACTGAATTGTCTATGCTTCCCTCCTCCTGTCCCTGCAAAGGACAGTTTATAATGGTCAGAGATGGTCAGCATTTTTACCTCAAGAGTTCAGAAAATGGTGAACAATTACAAGCTGCAGTCCAAACTCTCTTGAATTTGGATGTCGGTTCATAATTGTTTAATTGGACCCCAGCCGTCTTAGCCTTTAGACACTTTTCCATACTACTGTCCCTTTTCTACAAATTCCTCTAGCAAGGGAAATGTAGAGCATTTGAATGTCAATAATGTCTAATAGACCGGGGTAGTTTTGAAATTCATATTCCATCAGTCCCACAAGCATGGTCATTGGCAAAGAATGTAGGAATTGAAATTCAAAATGATAGACAGATGTCCTGAAAGGAATGTGAAAATTAGGTAGAATGGAATGGATTAATTACAAATGCTGAAAAATATTTTTTCCTGGCTTGGTTTTTCCAATTTGTCTAAAAAAAGCAGCAGTAGGTCAGAAAGACACATGTTTTTCAGAACCCATGTTATCATGAAATCAATTATAAGGTGTGCTATAAGAATTCTTAAATAAGTTCTTAAAATTTTGTAAAAGTGGGGGACCTAAACTGTATTGAAGAACATCTGCACTCCATATTAATGTATGCTGCTTTCACAAATTCTTCTATCAATGTATCCAAAATGCTTTAGGAGTAAATTTCAATGTTAGTTTAAACACTGTAAAACAAACCTAATTCTTCTCTGTGTTTGTTGAAATGAGATGTGTTTATTGTTGAGTTTTCATTAAACACAGAGTTTTACTTTGTTCTGAACACACACTACTCATTAAGCACAGAGTTTTACTTTGTTTTGAACATACACTACTCTCTTTGTGTTTCTAAGAATGTCTCTCTCGCATATATTCTTATCCTATTTAAATTTCATGTCCTTTCTCTTAGTTCAGCTCTCTTATCATCTTTTTAAGGTCAATTTTGCTCCAGCGAATCAGATGTTTGTATTGTTTCTTACTCCATCATGTAGGATCAGACAACATTTCTGGAATCAGAATATGCTTTTCTATTATCTTGCTGATTTTGATGGATTGTCATCCATTAGTTTGACTTTGCAGGGTTGAAAACATAGCATTAAAATGTTTTTTTCCCCTGTTTTTCTTTCTTCTTCTCCCCCCACCCCCAGCCCTGTGCTGTTAACTAAAAACATGCAGGAAAGTTAGAAGGAAAGGTCATTGGGATAATGTTTGATAAAGAAAGTTGTTTTTATACTGTTTTGAATGGCATGTAATTCCCATAGCCAGCAATTTATAGATTTGGAATTATTTAATCAGGCAATGTATATGGTTTATATGACAAGTGGATGAGAATTCTGAATGGGAGAAATCATTCGTACACTGAATGACACATATTATATGCCACATTTATCTACAGATAATGTAACTTCAATCTGGCAGGTATTATTGTGCATAGATTTCTACTCTGTACTAGTTTTAAGCAGAAATACTTAATTTGTGATGACAATAATTTGGAGCTTATTGAACAAGTAAAATGGAAGATTTCAAGTCTTTGACATTAACTTTTTCACACATTATGTGATTTTCCAGAAGGATGATTGCTAATAGGACGTTAAAACATTAGTGCAACTAAACCATACATTCATACATTAAATACATTCTGCACCAAGGAAACAGGCAAAAGTGAAACAGTAGAAAAAAGCAAAGGACATATGAGAACATGCTGTAAGAACCACAAGAAAAGAATGGAAAATAAGGAAGGACTAATGAGAAAGAAGCAATATTTCTAGGACACTCTCTCCCATAGCTTGGTCTCATTTCCCCAACAGGAGTCTGTTTTTGGCAGCAGAAGGAGCAGGTAGACAAGGGTTGGAATGATTGCAACAAAATAAAAAATACACTGAAGATAACCTGTGCTCATTTCAGTCCTGCTTGCAACAATTTGAAGAGGGGCACTAACATAGCTGGCTACTTTTGCTGTTTTTGATTCATCCTGAGCAGCACAGAGAAGAAACACTGCATTTTTACCATTCTGTTTATATTTTCTACTGTTTTTATCTCTGAGTAAACTTTTTGCTTGTTGTAGATTTTATTGGCCAAAAGATCAAAGCCAAACACATACATGATGAACCTCATACCTCAGCCTGTTCCAGGTGGAGTCTCCCATAACATATAGATGCTGACTAATTCTGACCTAACTGTGTCATTGAAGCTGGAAGAAATGTTGGAAGCAACTAATTGGAAGATTCACTGGATATCTTAGGCACAGAGGCAACAGGAATTTCTTTGCCACAATCACCTGGCATATATACAGTAATTCTTAAAAGATCACTGAATGTTGTATTGAATTTGTCTTCCATATTGGTATAATTTGGACAGGACTAGCTATAGAAGTGGCAGGAAAATTCATTCATTCATTCATTCATTCATTCATTCATTCATTCATTCATTCATTCATTTTATATGGCTGCCCATCTCAACAAGTGACTCTGGGCAACAAATAATCTTAAAATAAGTTAGAAACGTATTTCCATCATAAATACAAAAATTAAAATACACAAGCAGCCAAGGAAGATGTCACAATCAATGGTTGTTAGTGCCACCAGAAGATGGGACCCTTCACACACTTGGGAACCCAGGCCTGGACACAGAACCAGGGCCTTAGGAAAGACCAGCAGGGTTGGGGCCATCCTGATCTCCAGAGGGAGGATGTTCCATAGGGCAGCTGCTATGGCAGGAAAGGCATGCCTCCTGGGTCCTGCCAACTGGCATTCCCTGGCTGATGGGACCCAGAGCATGTCCATCCTGCTGAACCAGATCAGATGGGTAGAAACAACTGGGAAAAGGCTTCAAAGGTGACAACCAGCACCTTGAATTGCACCCGGAAGGACACTGGTAACCAATGCAGCCCAAAATGGTGAAACGTTTCTCATTAAGCTTTCTCTGTAAGAATACATGGAATCATATGTAGCCCTGAGAGATAGAATCATCGATATTGGTTGTAGTTGACAGGATTGACCAAGTATAAGAGAATAGTGGGAGAACGTTAATGAATCTCCAGGAATATCTGGATAAGAGCTACATTACTACATTACATTACTGAAGAAGGATGAGTAATGGCTGCATCCAAACATGATTATCTAGACAGGCCTCCTAAATGCCATATCTAACCGCCTGGTAATTTAGTATGTCTTCATTCCTGAAGAAAAATGGGTTCATGGGTCAGGTCCTCAGGTTTTCCTAATCCTGATGTAGAGTTTAATATATGACTGATATTCCAATGAACAGTGGATGATATCCTTCTATTCTTTCCACATTGGAGCAGTCTTTATGGATTTCAGAAAGATATACCTAAAAGAAGAAGCACAATCATTTCTGAAATAGAATAAACCATTCTAACAGTCCTTTCTCAACATCAGTTGAATGTTCTTTCTATTCTTTAAAATGGTCTCCTGCTGGTCATGAAGAATAAGATCTCATTTCCTGCAGAGAAAGTAGCTTTAAAATTTCACCTGTGCTCTGTTATCTGATTTGGACAGATCTAATCCTCAAGAACTCATCCATTTTCAAACAAATAAGCAACAAAAATCCATTGGCTGTAAAGTGGATTTTTTTTCTTTCTGCATCTAGTTAGCACCTAACATGTTTCTTAAATAGCACTTGAAAATATAAATCCTTGCATCTGTAGCTGAACTACAGCCTTTCTTAAGGCTATGACCAGAATATTTTATATTTTTTTCCAGAAAGGAAATTTATTAAAATGAAAAATAAACTCTTTAGGAGCAATTGTTTTCATAAAAGAAACCTCTTCTGGCAAAGAGGTTTATGATTTATGTTTCACTCAGCAAACTTGGCCTAACCATTTCCTTGTTTCTGATTGGATAATGCTGTAAATGAGGGAGAAGGCACTGGAGGCTCCTGTTCTTGGAGCCATAGAAATATGTTTATTCATGATCAGTTTATGCAAGAAGCATGCTCCAAAGGGTTTATTTGAATTTTTGATAAATTTGCCTTGTAAAGAAACATCTCTTTTCTTAATTGGTCCTTATAATAAAAATCAAATGATTGCAAAAGCAAAAAAATAATAAGAATTTAAAGAACATTTCTTCTTAAGGCTTGGTGAAAGGGATTTTTGAAATAAGAATTTATATTATTATACATTTTATAAGAATTTTATAAATGCTGTTCTTTGCTCTCTCTATATAGTGCCAGAATTTAGTACATTTAGTAATCTAAGACTGCCATATAGATTCCCCATCTGCCTTTCCTTGTGAGCAGGAGAGAGCTTTGTTATTATTATCAGACTTAGTAACATTTCTGTACTCACTTTCTTATGCGAAGTAGGATTTTCTTCATCAGTGTAATGCATGTCGCTCAGCAAATCAGGTTTCAAAATCCCCCTGCCCTTTTTAAGTTCTTCAAGGAAGAGGAAGAAATTGACTCCAGCATTTTCAAAACAGTCTCATAGTGTTTATAAAATGGTCTTTTATTTCCTCCCTAACATTACAATTAGTTTTATTCCTAAATTATTTTTAAACTGCTTGGATTTTTCTGAATGGCTTGACCAAAATACCTATCACTGCAGACTTGTGGTATTTGAGATAGCAGTATTGCTACTTTCTAGAGCCTTCTAGTTTAGTTGACCTGCACTGTGCTTCAGGTTTGATTCAGAAGAGATGCTTTAGAACATGTGGGAGCATGAATGCAGAATCTCTCCGGGGCTCATTAAAGCAGCTGCATCTGTTTCCAGTCATGAGGTCTTGGAAACAGTACTGCTTTAATGAGTCACAGACAGATACTGAATCTGTACTCCACTGTATTCTGAAGTGCTTCTTTGGAATTAAATCCAAAACACCAAACAGCCATTTCTTTCTTTCTTTCTCTCCTATGCCTATACCTATCTCTCTCTGTGCGTATAATTTTATTTCATTTGACTTATATTTTGCAATATTACAGAGTTTGATCATCGCTTTTTTATACCTGAGCCTCCATAAACACATTTTTATTTCCTCCCTAACATTACAATTTGTTTTATTCCTAAATTACTCTGCATAAAAATAGTATTATAGATGTCTCGACAAGTCCCTTTCTTATATTTCAGTGTCCCAGCATAAACAAGAAGTTTCTTAATTCCTGATTAGCTGATGTGTCCCATAAAAGCCAGTGAGGGAAAATTATCAACAGTTTTCTTGTATTGTTATCACTACTACTACTACATCATCATGACTACTGTTCTTAACATTTGTGCCCCATTTTCCCATTAAATAGCTTAGTGTACAAATGATTTCCCATTCTGCCCTCAAAACTATTTGGGAAGTTAGACAGCCCAAGATCATCTACTGAGCAAAATGCTTTATCATCTATTTATACTTTGACATTTCCAATGCTTGTTGAATGTTTTATTGTCTAGAAATAGGCAACTTCTCTTTGGTTTAGAATTGCTCTCAACAAATTGATCTAAATTGAACAATGCATTTCCCCCCCTATTCTTCAAGCCTTGCTCTGAAATTCAGCCTCTGGCTTATCCTTTGCCCTTCCTATTCTACAGCTCTTGCGATAGCAGGGGTAATGAAAGAGTGGTCTCACTGAAGTCCTATTTGTGAAGCATTCCTCCTTAGAAACTCAAAGACAGCAACCACAGCATTAAGGTGACAGGAACCCTGGGAAATGTAATTATCTTAGTGGCAATGTGGGCACCCTGGAAACTACTTGTTCAGGACTCTTTTCTCGGCATTATGTTAGGTGCAAAAAGTTGGAAACAAAGTTTCCAGGTTCTTTTACTAAGGACATAGCCATCTTGAGAAAAGACTATATACCATAGTTCCAGTCACCTGGAAAGAGGCCGAGGAAGAAGGAATCACTGGAGCACCTGAGTGGGAAGTGCCTGTTACAAGATAACACACCTGATCATACTGAGATGGACACTTGCATGTCGTGATGCATGTATTATAAACATCAGTGACAATACTATTGTCCATTGAGTACCCTTTCAGGTGTATATATTACGGTTCAACAAATGTCTGTGTCTATCATACATGTTTCAATTTTTTTCTCCATAATTCTTACAGCTGAGTAACAACATTTTTTTTTTAAAGAAGTAAGTAAGTAGATGGAGGGAAAGTACAAGTGTGATTTCCCGCTCTGCCCTCAAAACATACAAGGAGATTGGAACTCTTTTTTTTTTTACCAAATTAAGTAAAACTCCCACAGGAGCAGTATCCAAAATCCATAGTAGTAACACTTTGTAGACCAACTGGAGTTATACGTGTTGTGGGAAAAAAGCCCACTTAAGGAGATAGATGTAACAAAGTATCTTTTACTGGCACCATAACTACAGTAATCACTGAGCTTCTTGCCAAAGGAATACAGAAGAGCCTCAAAGCCCACAAAGTTATAGGTTATGTACCATCTGAAATGATACATAAGAATTACAAAAGGCAATGTAAATTGAAATATGACCTTTACAGCTGAAATAGTATCTCATAACAACATGGGGTGACTTTACTATGGGCTGATCTGGTGCCTCTAAATTCTACTTTTCTAAGGAGGTTCCAAGCCTGCCCTTTCTACTGATACTAGGACCTTCTAACATAAGCAGTGCTCTTTATTGTATTCATATATTGACTCCTTTTACATCAAGGAAAAGACAACACCCTGGTTTTTGTTATCTATCTCCTTCCCCTTCAGGGTCATCAGGCAGTTGGAGGGAAAAGGTAGATAGGAAAATGGCACAGTGGGCTCCAAAAGAATGGAGGAGCTGTTGCAAACTTTCAAATATCAAGAACTCCTCTTCAAGCATATCGGTTAGGAAAAAAGAGGGTTGGAGTGACAGAGATCCTTCAGAAAGACTTGAAGTACAGGGTGGTGGTAGATTTTCATAATAGTTTTCCATAGCTTTATCCTATCTGCATATCTCAGATAGGATGGACACAGTATTAACAGTTGAAATGTCTGTTCCCCAGAATGGAGAATTTGTCCATATTTACTTGCTTCTTTTTTCCCATCACTCCATCTGGCAGTATAACATACACAGATGTGGCCACAAGATCAGTCTCATTTTTCTCCCTCCTTCCTTTTTTCCTTGGCTGAAGAAGAGTTCTTAAAACTCAAAAACCATTTTTATAACTTTATTTGGTCTAATAAAGTTATTGCTTCTATGTATTTCCCACCGTGTTATGCTTTAGGAAATTATTAAAACAGAATTGCTTAAAAGGATCTTTGATTTGTAGACATCATGCCCAGAAGTATAAATGAAGCTGACAGGTGGGGAAGTTGAATTTTGAACATGACTTCTATCTGCGCTTAGAATGTTCTTTCTATTTATTTTTCTTTTGGAAGGGGTCATCTTAAATTCAGGGTTATCTTCTTTTGGGGTCAAGGCAGATGTGTCTGTAAGGGATGACAAATGTAACAAGTATTCTAACTAATCTTAAAAGTAGAACCATTGAGTTTATGAGCAACAAGCACATTGGTGTTTTGAGACAAAGACCACAGGGATGACATTGCTCCTTCCTTAGGCACATCTGTATATATTTTGCACCCTCTTTGTTCAGAATTGTAATTTCAAAGAAACCCATCTACAGGTTGAGGTGAGGCTTCTTATTTGGTTGCTGTTTCTGGGTGTTACATGTAGGCTAAGAGACTTAGAAATGGAGGAACTGTTAATCTGAACAAAGAAAGTGGAAAAGTACTTTGAAGCTTTGGAAGCAGTTGGAGATTTTGCTGCTAATTTTTGGAGGTAGGTTGATGCTACTTCAGACCTAGAGCTGTCTGCAGGCAGTTTATTTCTTGTAGCGATAGATTATCTCCATCTAGAAGAGAAAACTGCAGGGAACACTTCACTTGATTTGTGCAACAAGTAACTGGCCAGGCAGCTCCATGTCAGAAGTAAAAAATAAAAAATAAAAAATGAAGATGAGAGACTTGCTATCTCACTATCCTAGCTCTCTAAGAAGAAAAATAACTAGGATGTGTATCACTTGAACACCAAAGAGCATGACTATTTAAAAGTATTTTTTTAAAAAAAAGATCTGGCCAAGTGGTTATATAAAACCCAAAGTAACCTGATACTTTGCCACCATCTGCTGTTTCAGGATTGCAGGCAAATATTTTTGACTTGATTCAAGATTAGTATCATCACAGCAAATTACTGTGGTTGTGAGAGATGTGCCAAGAACCGAACAGCTTTATGCTGAAAGCAGACTCTTCCTTACCAGGTACTCAGGTCCAGATGTGTTGGAGTATTCGCTAGAGAAGCATGCATTAAAATGGCCAACTCTGCACTTGAAATCAGAGACTGATTTTGATTTCAGACTTGAAATGCTATGAGCTACTCCTTCAGACTTAATGACCATTATAATTTCCTTGATCAATACCACCCTGCCCTCTGGTTTTGCCACATTGAGGGTTTGTTTTTAATTGTATCAAATGTGGGCCAATTGACTGACAGAATCAGTCTTTGATTAGCAGGTTGGATAAAATCAGGTAGCATTTTTCTTTCTCCCAAGCTACCTCCCTAGAATTCCACTACACCCAGCCTAATCCTTTTCTTCTCAGTGGCAGTGAATTGCAGTCTATTTGATTCTATCAAGTTAGAAGTTGATGGATGAGGTCTACAGCTATCCTTTTTGGAGCTTTCTGCCCCACCCATAGACTAGTGGAACTAACTGGGTGCCCCAGAGATCTCTCCAACTGTGGTCTCCCTCCAATCTTTGCCAGAAAGCTGCCCAGGTCAGTGTTACCTGATTTGCAGTTGGTGCTTGCTTTCTACCACTGAACCTCTTCACTGGGTTGGCACTGCTGTGGCCTCTTCAATAGATTGATGCTACTGGGCTTCCTTCATAGGTCTCAGTCTCTGGTTGCTTTTTTGTAGGCCGCACAATCCCCATTCAATTGGCCACTGTAGATACTCTTTGGTGGTCTCTCCTGCCAACTCCAATGATGGGCCACTCTGGGGGCTTGCTATTACTGGCCTATCCTAGGCCTTACTGGTCCACTGCCACTGGGCTTCTTTCTGGCCTTGGTGCTGCCTTTTTCTCCACTGTTTTTGTTGCTGCAGCTGCAGAGCTTCCTTCCTCTCCAGTTCTCTCTTTGGCTCTTCCATTGCTCAGCTTTTAGCTTTGTTCCGCCCTTCAGCTCAGGTGGAAAACTTTCAGCTCTCTCCAGTAGCAGAAGTGAAGAAACAGTGCATCCTGTTCACTTCAGCTCCAAATGAAGGAAAAACTCTCTCCCTTCTCTGTCTCTTCCGGGGTGCAATTGCTCCTTAGATCTTGCCAACACCATCTGTATCAACAGGTTGCCCACTTGGACAATGGGGGAAGGAGTGCCTGTAGGCCATTCCTTTTTCTACATCAGGCAGATTCATCCTTCTACATGCCACATAGGATACATTGCTCACCCGATATATATTGCTTTCTTAGCAGTACTCAGTGTTTTCCCCACCTGAAAGGAAGGAGAAATCGCAACAGCTAAGCACCTATCAGATTTTTCTCAAGCTCTTGTCTTTCCACAGTTTCAGGAGCTCTGGTCTTGACCTCGTAGCATTGCTATAGAAAGTTTTGCCTCTTCCACATCTAGCTGTTGCCCATTAATTAAATTTCTAGCATCATCTGTATAAATAAGATGACTGAAGAGTTGATTTTTCACAACAGAACTTATCAGATAGGACCATGTCACAAAATTATCAGAACAATTACAAATCTTATCTAATTCCCACCTCTGGATTCTACAACTCATTTGAGATCCAATCATTATTCTGGAGCAGATGTTGATAAAGATGCTTCTATATTTCAGTATCTTTTGAACTTTCTTCAGGGCACACACGGTATGTCTTAGTAATGAACAACATCTGCATATCAGTTCTAATTCAAACTTGAGCTCTCTCAGAATTTGAAAATGCACAGAGAAAATCTGTGCCAAGAATGCTGAATTTTAATTCTAGAAAGCCACAAACCAAAGTTAACTTTTAAGATTCAGGGATAAATCACAAAATGGAAGTCACAGATCTCTGGGCATCTTAGTTAAATGCGTGTCCATCTCCTTATTCAATATGACTTTCAGTCAAAGGAGAATCAGCACTATGTCCTTCTTACAATATGTCAGATATTGGACACAGTGTTTGAGCTCATGAAGGTGGGGGACTTGAATTGGGTTTTATTAATTTTAATAACTCTGTAATGATTAACAAATTAGGTTCCTGCAAACAACCTATCATTATGGGCCTAGTTTTTTGGGATGTTCTTCCTGCTGCCAGTTTCTAAACAAATACTGCAATTTTGCTCTGAGCACCTCTTCACTGTTTGACAATTGACCTGGAAAAGTGTGAGCAGGCCCTGTCCATTTAGTCCCATGACATCATGTCTGTAAAGCCCTTAGATATCAAGTCTTCCGTGAGATCTACCTACCATTTGGTATTCCACATGCCACCAGCTTTAAGAGTAATCATTTAAATGGTTTCATTGTGCAGATGCCGTTGTACCTTCTACCCTCTGCTGTGTTTGGATGCTCGCTAAATAGATGGAGGAGGTCGACACCAACCCATCGTCTATCTCCTCCAGAGCAACCCATCCAGGGCAACATGAAGCCAGTGAATAAAAGTGTTCTTCAGTGCCCAACTGTGAGGATACCCCTCACCCCAATTCCTCCTTAGTTCTGAAACCTATGTCTGATTATCCATCTTGCTATCCATTAGGGATGCACTGCTGCTTAACGGGGAGTGGGCATGGTCAGGACTGATAAAGATCCATTGCTGGCCAGCGCTCAGACTGTTTTTCCCACTCCAAAGGGAACTGGGGTAGGGGGAAGGTTCCAAGGCAGTGCTGACTCTTGGTGACTGCCTGGATTAGTTATTTCGTTTTTATTCCATTTAAGCAAGAAAGGGACAAACCAGCATTTCTGTTGAATAATGCTTGTGATGAGCACCATTCTTACTAGAAATTGGTAAATACTACATAATTGTAGTAATTTTAGGGGCTTTGGCTAAATCTCCCATAATTTTATTGACTGTCACTTTTAAAAGATTTTAATGCTAGCTCAGAACTCAGCATGCTAATGATCACAGTGCATGAGTAGGTCCATGGACCAATATGATCCTGCAGAAATAGAAACTTAATTTTGCTCACTGAAGCATCCACATCTGTCCCAAAATGTATTGCATATGTCTTTAATAAGGAGAATGGCTTAACACTGATTCCAATGAATGTCTTCTGGAAAGGAAACAAGTATCTTTAAAACATGAAACTCTGAAATATGGCCTGAATGTGCATGCCAAGTTTCATACATTTTATAATTTAAATATGACACTCTTTAGCAGTCAAATTTATACACAACATTCAGCTTTCCAAAATGCAAATCTATTATCTCTTTGCCTTCTGCACAATTTGTATTTCATGAGAATGTGACCAGAGTCACAATTATTTGTCAAGAACTGGTCTCTTGAAAATAGCTTCATGTAATGTATTTTTCAGGGAACCCCCCCCCACTGTTATTTGTTAAATAGCCAGTTATCATGCCATCCTGGTTTAATTTAGGACAAATAAATTGTATCAAGCAGATTTGTTTGTTTGTTTGTTTGGTTTTTTTTGCATTTTCAGAGGCATAGAACCTTAAGGGTGATCCATTTTGGGGAAGTTGCAATACATTTGCAAATTTACAATTGCAAGCTTACTCATAGGAATATAAACTGAGTACAAACAATGATATCATTATATACTTTAATGGCTCAGAGTTGTAGATCAGAAAGTGCCACTTCTGGCCATGACAAAGAAGTAGTGCCACCTTGCAACCCTGAAAACAAAGTTAATATGCAAGAAATGAAATAAATTCAGAGCCAGAGCCAAACTCTTTGTCTCTGATGAGTTTTTTATTTCTGAATCATTATTTTCTCCACAATTGGGTCAAGAATGAGCAATGCAGCTGGGAGTCATTTTTGTTGAATCCAGCAGTGTATATATATAATAAAATCAATCAATCAATCAAATCTACCTTTAACCACAATGAAAGTTCATAGGCCTCAAGTCCCACCAAGATGAATGCAACTACATATGATGGCATGTGGACATAGCAATCCAGCTCCTTTGGGTGAAGATTCCTGACATCAGAATTGAAAAGCTTGTGGGGCTCAAGCCAGCAAGATGGAAAAGAAGAGCTACATTGCCCTCTATTTCTCACAGGGATTACAATCTATTTCACTCCTGTTGCAAATTATGGAAAGTATTATCTTTTTAGACCCATTGTGTAAATCCCCCTCTGAAGTATCTTGAAGATCCATTGCACCTCTCCATTTGCATATGTCATGAATGCGTTCCTTCCTGCTTTCTTGGCCTCTGAGTTCTGAGACTAGAAGGTAAGGCCTGTTGATATTTCTGCTGTAGTTGGGGCAAAGGAAATCTGAGGTCAGATCTATCCTCTGAGATTGGTGCTCTCCCTCCAACCTCAAGGGAAGGGGAATTGAAAAACATTATGGTCCCTCAGATATCATCCCAGGGATGATAGGACTGCATCCTAAACATCTGAACAAGCTCCTGGTTATTTCTTCTCTCAGGATGCTGTATAGTATTTGGTAAGCCATTATAGTATTTTGGCAAGCCATTATCATCCCATATAATCATCACATACTTCATTCTTTCTTGATGCCTTAGCATGTGAACTGTTGCATTTGATTGTTGCATTGTGTTGTGTTCACCACTGCATGCAAATGCTAACTCTTATATCTTTTCTCTAAAAAAATCTGCTTCTGTCCATTAAAATGCTCTTAATAAATAAATAGTCAATCTTTTCAGCTATGCAGTTCATTGCTGCCACAGAATTAGAATGTATCAGGCCAACAGCCCATCTAGCCCAGCCTTTGGTGTCACCAAGTGGCCAATCATAAATTAAGGAAGCTCACAAGCATATTGCTCCCTGGGACCTGTTATTTATGGCAGGTGCCTGAGATTCAGGAAATAGGAAATAACCATCCAATCTAACAGCCTTTGACAGCTTGATCTTCCTTAAACATGTTGAGTCCTTTTCAGAACCAAACCATGGATACATAGGATATGAAGGATGAAGGGAGGGAACTTAGAAATCATCTCATCTAAGTCCATGGCCAATGCAGGAATCCACTAGGATAGACATGTATGTGTGAATACAGCCATTTTGTACTTGACAGATTAAGACCATTCATCAGGGTGCTATCTGCTACCTCCTCTGTCCATGAATGAAAAATGCTTCTGCTGTGCGCAGGAGTAAGGAGAGGACTGGCTTTTTAAGTGGTAGGGATCTAAAAGCTAAGTGGTGGGAGCCTACAAGCTCTCCCCCTCCCTCCACAAGTGGAATAGCCATACATGCCATTTTAAATCTAATTTCTTATGTAAGCCACGTGGATGTGACATACATTGCCCTACTGGGAATATCTCTATGTGCATTGTTCTGCAGGAACCCTGGAAGATGTGCTTGATCCTTGTCATAGAGCTGAAAAATGGTAGACAAACGGAGTTCAGCCTTCAGATATGACCATGTATATTCTGCCAGCAACCCTGAGCCATAAAAGGGTGTGAACGGACAAGTATAGTATGCTGATCATACCCAATTATACATCTCTATCCCATGCCAGGCAAGTTATGCTGTTCAGGTGCTGGCTCAGTGCCTGTAGGCTGTAAGGGCCTGCATGGGGAGAAACTGGCTGCAACTCAACCCTAGTAAGACGGAATGGTTGTGCGTTTTTGACCCCCCCCCCCGGGTCAGGTGAGTTGACATCTCTGACTCTGAATGGGGTAATACTCCTCCATACAATCTGGTGTGCAATCTGGGGTCCTCTTGGACTCAGAACTCCTGCTGGAGGAGCAGGTGGCAGCTGTGGCCAGGGGGGCCTTTCCACAAATCCATCTTGTGTACCAGTTGCACCCATTCCTGGGCCAGGAGGCCTTGCTCACAGTCACCCAGGCCTTAGTCACCTCCCGCTTGGAGTACTGCAATGTGGTCTACCTGGGGCTGCCTTGAAGACCATCTGGAAGCTGCAACTGGTCCAGAATGCAGAAGCGTGTGTGGTTTTTGGTGCCCTGTGGTTCACCCAAATAACATCACTGCTGTGTGAACTGCACTGGCTTCCAGTTGCTTTCTGGGTGCAATTCAAGGTAATGGTTATCACCTTTAAAGCCCTACATGGTACAGGGTCAAGTTACTCCTCTCCCATCCTACTAGGTTAGACAGGGTGGGTGTGCTCCAGGTCCCTTCCCTTAAATGTCACCATCTGATGGGACCTTGGAGGTGAGCCTTTTCAGTGGCTGCCCCAACCTTTTGGAACAGCCTCCCACCTGAGATCAGAGGGATCCCTACCCTTTTAGCTCTCTGAGGGCTGCGAAGATCAGGCATTGGAGTAGGATGGGGGTTGAGTGTGAGGATGTTTGATCTGACACTTGGGGGGAAGGGTACCTTTGTTTTTAACTATGTTTTATGGATTGTTGTTAGTTGCCTAGAATCATTTTATGAGATAGGCAGCCATATAAGTCCTACAAACAAACAAACAAACAAACAAACAAACAAACAAACAAAGATATATTTCACATCTTTCTCTTAAATTCCACTTTCCTTGCTTTTGACTGATTGTGCTCTGCTAAGAATCTCCTCCTTCCCATCAAAGAGAAAAATGCAAATGCCATCCCTCCTTGTTTTGTGTTCCTGCCTGATGGGTAGATGATGTGCAATGTGCAAAGGAGGACCATGCTCCCGGATTCATCCTGCATTGATTCAGTAGAGATTATAGATAGTTTCCAATCCCTCCTGGAGACCACAGAGTATCTCCCTTTCATATGTAGCATTTTATCCCGGGTGAAGTAAATAGATTTGCAGGCTCAACACAAGGTACCATTTAGTCTGCAAACATCCCATTTTGTTTTTCAGATTAGCTGGCAGTAGGAACTTTCCCCATTAAGCATTTTCTCATTTTGATAAGTCATCTTCTCCTTCTTCTCCTCCTCTTTTTTAAAAGTGGGAAAGATTCCCAAGATAGGAAACATTTTTAAAGCCATTTACAAATGAAAATTTGTGATCTGGGTGACTGGCAGAGATAGCACAGAGCAGCTCAGAAGTGTTGCTGGTCCTAGTCTGGCCACTGAAAAGCTGATCATCCCAGACCCAGGTTGCTCCTCATGTATGATGCACAGCTGACCAAATGAAGATTTTCCCAAGTTGAATGTAGGTGAAATTGTCATTTTGAACCTTTCTTGCACATAACAAAATGAATGTCAGGGTGTGGGGAACAGAAAGCTTTTACCAATCAAATGTTAAGTTCTCTCTATGCCCAATGTATTTTTTCTCTTTTCTTTAATTGCAGTGGAATCTCAAGAAAATATAGTTCTATCGCCAGCAATTGGACAAAGAACTCTGTTAACATCTAAATTTTGTGTTGGACCAGTGGCTGCAATGAGGCTTTGTCTTGCCACATTCAAGTCAATGAAAACATCCTGGGATATCTGGGAAGGGACTCCATTAGAGTGCTCTGCCTTGATGTGGCATCAACTCTGTTTTGAGACCATCTGGAACTTCAAATATTACCTAAACAATGCACGAAGTATTGGAGTTGTCAGAGCAAAGTATTTTGATGTTTTCATAGAGCTGCCTATTTGTTTTCAGATTTTCTCTACACTGGTGAGGTTTATATATTCCTAATGGGGAAGCCAGGGAAGGCCGAGGTCTGCCATTTTTACAGAATCCGTCCTTCAACTGTTTCCCATATATTTCTTCATGGATATATTCTCACTTTTTCTAGGTTATAAAAATGTTGTATCTTACTGACAGGCCATTATGTGATATGGTAGCATCAATGCCAAGATAATTAGATCAATCTTTGCCCACTGATATGATGAAATCAGGTGGCTTTAAAAATGGATTTAAAAGGAAGTGGATAAAGAGATGTAAAACCACCAAATCTTGCTGATAACATGGTATTCATCAATCGTAGTAACAGGATAGCCTCAAATGTTTTTGTCATCTAGGATAGGTAATTGGCCTGTTCCTATTATATCTTTTAATGTTTGCTCCTGCCCCTCAGGGAGGTGGTGGAATTATGGAACGCTTTGATTCACAGTGATAGAACCAATGTAGCATGCATACAGAACCCTTGCTAGCACAGCTTCATCCAGTTTTCATGCTGCATTTATTCTGCCAATATAATATCGATACACACACACACACACACACACACACACACACACAGAGCCTCTTTCTGTTCTGCCAGTGATTTCAGGTGGACAAATATATTGCTTTTTAAAATTATTGTAAGCAGTCACCTAAAGTCATTTTTATCTTATGCCGGTGCACATTTTGCAATGGAACCAGCTTTTCTTCAAGATAAAGCTCCAAAGTCTAGAGCCGTCTTCTACATGGAAAGGATGTGACTTAAGTCCCCATTGAAATGAATTATTGTCTGGATTTCTGGATATTCAAATGGCACGAAAATTTGGAGTTCAGCAAGATTTAGCACCAAATATGAATAAATGTATGTTTAGATTCAAGATGAACGGCAATATGCCCTTTTCATAGTATTGTTTTCAATATTTTACAATCATTATACTTGATCAGTGGCAGGGCTGCTTTATATATGTATTTTTGTCACTGGGATATGAGCAAACCTCAGCTGATGATTTAAGTGGCGTGAATGGCCCATCACAGATAACAGAAGCATCAAAAAGACTTTTGTGGATCTTTATATCCCCTCAACCACACTGCACTCCTCAGAATAGTGATTGCACTGCGAGCGAAGAAGTGGGTTTATAATTGCAAATGAGGCTTCAGAAGAATGTCAACCATTCCTTTCTTGTTACACAGATGACTAGTTTTTCCAGAGGTTTAGGCTAGTAGATCCGCATGGTTGTGTGTGAAAGCTGCTTGACATCTGTACAGTGTTCCTCTAAAGAAATTTAGGGCTGTTGGCTGCCTAGGAAAAGGGCCATGCATACATGGCTATGGTTGGACCCTGATCATTTTTTCAGTTAAATAATAGAGAGAAAAAAAATAAACGCACTTTGAAGTTGTATGTATTTTCAACGCTCCATGAAGAATCCTTGCCACAAGAACAAACTTTCATTTTTATCTGAATCACAGTTCAGAAGTAGGAAAAAAACACCATAGGCTACTGCTGGAGGTTCTACTGTGGTTCAGACTATTTCTAGAGCATTCAGTTTGGTCTACAAAGTGTGTCAGGAAAACTGCACAATCCTAAAATGAACACATACAAACATACACATACTCTGTTGTTCATTTATGAGGCATCGATACAGGAAGTTAAATACATAAGATGGACAGCTATATACATTCTATAAACAAACAAACAAACAAACTTTGTTTATTCAGATCTGTTTGGGTTCAACTCAGATCTGGAATAAAAAGGTTATTAAAATGCAAGGAACTTATCAAAATTCCCCATATAACATGGCTAACTTCAGCTGTTCATAAATACCTCATCCACTCAGTTTCCTCGAAAGGAAACAATTGTTTGATTTTTGTTAAAATTTAAGTTTTTTTTTTTCCTGTTTGCTGGAACAAATGACTCTCTGAAAGCCTGTTCTCATATTGACATGCCAAGACGATAGAGGGAGAAAGAAGTCTGAAATGATATAAAGCCCAAAAGACTATTAACCGTGAGCTATTCTTTCTTGCTATTAATTCATTAATATTTTTAAAGAGGTTTTTGTGCACACTGGACCACAAATCTGATAAACAGTATTGGAGTTCTTATTGTGCCATCATATAATCATAAGGTGCTTAGTCATTTAATACATTTCCCAAAATGCTTCCTACCTTCAACTGATTTATCAAGTAATTTTCATATTTGATCCCACTGAGTGATGCACATCTGGTTATCCCATTTCATCCTCACAGCAACCCAATAAGATAGGTTAGACTGAGATAGCTGGCTTATTCAAGGCTACTTATTATTTCATGACTAAGGTTGGATTAAAGACTTTCCCTTGATCTACATCTGTTGCTTTTTTCACTCTACCACTCTGATTCTTAGGGTAATCAAGCTGAATCTAGGTCTGACACATATATTTTACTCATTTAATGTCTTTAAACATTTTTTTCATGGACATTCTCAAATAAAGAATGTGGCCAAGAGGGGATTCATCTGTCTCGCTATGTTTTTGTTTTTAATCCAAAATTTGAAAAAATAGTATTTCTAACAGTATGGACAATATTGTTTTATGTCAGGATTACCTTCCTCTTCTAAAATCAAACCTTAAAAGAAACACACACATACCTTCAAAAACTATTTACTCAGAAGCAGATTTTTGTGAAATTCTTGGTGAGTTCTAAACATTTATTTTCCCAAGATTGCAACATCAGAATTGTAGTCATTAGCAAAATATTTGCTCAACCATTAATATTTGTACATGCAACACATCCACTAACCTATCTTGAGCTTAATAATCTTAGAGCCTAAAGATCTCAGGTGAACAGAAAATACACTGCAGTAATAACTGCAGCATATCACATCTGTTATCTCCAGAACACTACACATTATGTGGGGAAGGCCATGCTTTGAACTCTCAATGACTGATTCTATAAATTGGTCAAGTAAATGTGAGTGGCATTTATCATAATACAGCCTAATTTTCCATCTAGATTGTCCCTAATTAATGACCTCTTCAACATTACAGAGGAGAAAATGGAGCAAGTCTGTCTGAAGACCTGGATTTCATTTTATAATGAGAAATCCAAGTCTGGAAACTGCTTATGTAGTGCTCTATTTTTGGAGAAGGTCCATGAATTTGGGGATTTGAATTACACTTCATATGTATGGGAGGAATGATAGATTAAGAAAATAAGAGCAAAACATGCCCAATCGTACCAGATCCAACACCGAAAATTGCTACCTAATAAAATTTCCTAGGAGAAAGGAAGAGGAGATTCTCTGCCTAAATATTACAACATGACAATCCAGCAACGACTTACTTGTGAGGCTTACATTAAGAATGTTTCTGTGACCTGAATTCAACTTAAGTGGGAGCCAATTCCAGGTCCTAGGCATAATGTGTCTTCAGCAGGAGATACTTCAATAACAACAACAACAACAACAATAGTAATAAGTCAAGAAGAAGATTGGTAGCCATCATGAGAGTGAAGAAGATCTTAAAGTCCAAAGTCAGTGGAGGAAATGCCATCAAGGCAATTAACACCTGGGCAATTCCAGTCATTAGATATACAGCTGGAATAGTGGACTGGACTCAAGCAGAACTAGAAGATCTGGATAGGAAAACCAGAAAAATAATGACAATGAATCATGCCCTTCATCCATGCAGCAACGTTGATAGACTCTACTTACCAAGGAGCATGGGTGGGTGTGGAATGTTACAAGTGCACCAGACAGTTAAAGAAGAAAAAAGGGCATTGGAAGAATATCTATCTGAAGGACAGTGAAGAAGATGCACTGAAGCTAGTACACCATGAAGGCTTATTGAAGACCAAAGAGACCAAACTGGCCAACAGGAAAGACCAAATGAAGAGTAGAAAAGAAAAATGGCAAGGCAAAGTATTACATGGCCAATACATTCACACACGCGCACACACAACTAGCAAGCAAAGCAGATAACAACAAGACCTGGCAATGATTAACAGCAGGAAAGTTGAAGAAAGAGACAGAGGAGCTAATTCTGGCTGCAAAAGACCAAGCCTTAAGAACAAATGCATACAAAGCCAGAATCAAGAAGACAGCAACAGACAGCAAATGCCACCTCTGCAAAGAAGTGGAAGAAACAGTGGACCACCTAGTCAGTTGCTGCAAGAAGATCATACAGACTGACTACAAACAATGACATGACAAAGTATCAACAATGGTGCATTGGAATATTTGCAAGAAATACCATTTGCCTGCAAGTAAGAACTGGTGGGACCACAAAACAGACAAAGGAATAGAAAATGAAGATGCTAAAGTGCTCTGGGACTTTAGAATTCAAACAGACAAACACCTGCCACATAACACCCTAGACTTAACAACTGTTGAGAAGAAAAACAAAAAAGTCTGGATAGTGGACATTGCAATACCTGGAGACAGCAGAATAGAAGAGAAAGAACTGGAGAAAATGACAAAATACAAAGACCTGCAAATAAAAACAGAACGAGTATGACAAAAGAAAGCAAAGATAGTACGAATAGTAATAGGCGCCTTGGGTGCAATCCCAAAACATCTGGAGCACTACGTGAAGACCATCGGCATTGACAAAATCATCATCAGTCAATTGCAAAAGGCAGCTTTACTTGGAATGGCTTATATCCTGCAGTGATACCTTTAACACCATCAAACAACAACATCTGCCTATCCCAGGTCCTTGGGAAAGACTCAAAAGGTGGATAAAAATGCCAAATCCAGTCTAAACAACTGGCTGACTGTGCAATAAAGATAATTTTAGAAGCATTCCAAAATCTAAGCATGATGATTTGAGAGGCAGGTCTACACTGAACCAAAGAGCATCCCAAATGTGGATCTATGCTCTATGAGTCTGATCTGCTTTTTCCCTACTCTGTTGTTCTTAATGGCATCCAAACCCATCCCTTTAGGAGACTATGGTACTTTTCCTCACGTTATGGTGACCTTGCTGTTAAACTCTCTATTTTACATTTGCAGAATGTCTGTTGCACAGGCTTTTTCACAGTTCCTAATTGTTCAACTGGGTTTGCATTGGGGAACTGGTTGGTGGATTGTATCTTATATTAATTGTAAGGAGATTTTGGATTTTCCATGAGAGATACCCAAATAATTTGTACTTGAGTTTCACTAGTCCTTTTCTTCTGGAATACTAAAACACCATAGAATACCAGTTTATGGATGGATCTACTACTAAAGCGAATGGAACCCGTGTCTTGCCTCCATTGTTGCCTTACACCTTGTTTTGCATGCTGCTCAGCTGTAAATAAGGCGGGGAACTTTATGTGGCAAGAATTCTTTGTGAAGGAGCAATTCTTTGTGAAATTAGGTGAGCCCATGCTGAAGAAGGCAATTTTTTGATTAAAAGCAAAACATCTGATAAAAGCTTCTGTTTGTTTTTGAAGTGTTAAGCACAGACGTGTATCGTTTTTATCTGTCAACAGCCATCACCTTGTCAGAGTTTGGCTGTTGTTGATTTATTACAACCTATGTGAATGTATAATTGTGTAGGCTGGTCTTTAGATCTGCTCAATGCAGGCAGAAATTTGGAAACCACGTGGCTCAGAGCAATAGAGGAGGAGAACGGGAAAGATAATCCCAGCGGCTGAGATGCGCTCTTCTACTCTTCATTACTCTTAGGAGCACTTTCCCCATAAGATTTGTCAGTGTTAGTAATGAAACCATCTAAAATGGAAGGGTTCCCCCCACCATGCATATTATTAGAACATCTCCTCCCTATTCAACAGTTATCATAACCTTCAGAACAAGAGTTATGCTTGGAATGGGTACAGAGATTTCATCTTGATGAATGTTTGTTTTAGGTTATAGTATAGATACTCTAGAGGTGCCCAGCCGAGGACGTCCTTGGAGAAGAGAAACAGCCAGAATGTTCCTGGGAAAATTAATTCAAATTGCAAACTAAGACATGCATTTAAAGCTGGATTATGTGAGGTATGTTGAAAGGAGGCACTGGCAAACTACTTCCGAAACACTTGCCTTGAAAACTGCAAAGGACTCATCCAAGCAATCACTGCAGAGTCAGTAACGACTGAGCGCAGATTAAAAAAAAAAAATACATACACACAAACCTATGGCCTTGCATATTTAACTTACTACATCAGCACTGATAAAGAGCAATTGAAGGGAAAAATGACAATGACCCAGAGTGAAAACAGGCTCCTGCAAGGAACTTTTTAAAGGAACATATTGAAGCCTTAAAGATATGGTTGGAAATTTGTTTTGGCAGCTGAGTGGCTCCTTCTCCTTCTCCTTCTCCTTTTCAGCAGTGAGTGGCAATGACATTATGATGTTATGCAGGTGGAAGCAACTGGGGTTTGGGGAGTGTTTTGTGGGGATATTGAAGAGATTATCCTTGATTTTTAACTATGCTCAGTCTTTTGAAGGCTTAACATGGCTATTCTGATTTGCTTTCCCATCCCAAATCAGTGGGAAATTATGTGTCTTTTGGGGAGATTTGCTGCCAAATTTCTGCAATGTGGCTTTGGCGGCCTCCGAGGATGCAAAAACAGCTCAATTTCCAGTTTGCCTCCCCTTGCCATAAGCTAACCTAGGGTTGTGATATTTCAAGCAACTTTGTTTTAAATTGAACGTGCTATTTTGTTTTAACATAAAGTGGAAAATTTGTGCAACACAAAGGGAAAATATTATATAACACGCATATGTAAATTAGCCCTGATTCACTTTGAATGTGAGATTCCAAGAAAGCATAGTTTGATTCAAATCCATGATTCAAAATTTAGGGACAAACTGCTTTGATTTGAACCACGTTGAGATCTGAGTTTTAATTTAGGAAAAAAAAAAAAAACATTTATAGGGTATAATGGGAAAGCATCCAAACACCTCAAGAAGTTTCATTTTTTAGCAGAATGAGATATAAATAGCAGTGATAATAGAAAATTTACAGGACGTTAACCTTGCCAAGTTTCAGCTGGATACGTTTAAGGATTTTGCCACAATATATTTTTGAAATATTCTCTCCACACCTCTTTTAAGGCAGAGATAACAGAACTGAGGAAGTACAACACAGCTGCCTCCAAATTATTCAGCAAAAAGGTTACATTGAATCAAGACAAAAATAAAAGTGTTCAAAAACTGTTTAAAAAATAAGCTCTTATTTTTCAGTTTGTTTTTCTGAGATACCAGGCTTTACATGACACTGAAGAATGCCCAGTTAATTTGTTATTTGTTATTTATTTTATTAATCAAATGTGTAAGGTTGCCCATCTGTCTGATAAAACTCTGGGTGGTGAAGATATGAATAAAACATTAGCAATAAGTTACGTGATCTTGTGGGGTGAAATAGCTTTGTTGCCTCTGATTGCTGTATTTTGGGGGGTGCCCCTAGTGGTTAAAGGCACCAAGCTCGAAAAACTGTGGGTTTTAGTCCTGCCTTGGGCATAAAGCCAGTGGGGTGTCTTTGGGCCAGTCGCTCCCTCTCAACCCTAGAAAGAAAACTGCTGGGACTCATCCAGGCAGTCACCAGGAGTCAAGACTGACTTGAAGTCCCACACCCCCCAAAAGGTGGCTTGGCCCAGTTGTTCAGCAAGCTGGGCTTCTCTTGAGAAGGATTCATTCATTGCTACTTTAACAGGAGGCCAGGCTAGGCAGGGCACAATGAGAAGCCTGGCCTCTGAAGAATGACCACTGACTTGCCTTTGATTGCTGAGGGTTTGTGGGGTTGGCACTGATGTTTGGCAAGGTTGCTGGCTCCTGGAAAACATTCCCTCATCACTAACTTAGGTGAGGTGTTAAGGCAGGCTAGAGCACATTGGCAAAGCTTGGCTCACTTGTATTAGAGTTGTGACTTGCTGACAGTATTGTATGTTGATTAGTTAGTAGAGCCAGCAGAAGTAGGCTGGCCCAGTGGGATGCAATGCCAAAAGTAAACATTTGGGCCAGACAATAAATATTAGCTCGGCACCTATTTTCATTGCTGAGTGACTTAAATCTGCCCTAATCATGCCAATTTAAAGTAAGGATTGACCTAAGAGTGTGCTCCAGAGAAGTCAGCCTTTGGCCCATATTCCAGGTGTTGACAACTGAGGTAAGCTCCCAGTTGTGTTGGGAAGACCAGCCCAGAGGTGTTTGTTTAGCACAACAAATAACCAGCTGAAGCTTGTGACTGGCCACATTAAAGGAGGTGAAAGTTGAGAAAATGAAAGTTAGCCTTGCCACCCCAAAGTTGCTCTAATGCATTGATAAAACCCATTGGCGGGATATTCATGTTAGTACCCGACAGCCCATCACACCACTCAATTCTCCTCTACATCTCCACATGTGAAAGGAAGTATCAACATATTATATTGTTTCTAGCATTCCAGAAGCAGCCTCTGGACCTGCAATGCAATCTGAATGGCTACAAAGCACTTTCAAACCACTTGATTCAATTTGCTGCTTTGAAGTGAGCCCCTGCTTCAATTCCTAAATCTGCTTTGATGCAGGTGAAGTTTCATTTAAACTTTTGCACAGCCCTACTACATGATGACTGATGACTAGTGTTGTGTTCCCTCCCCAACTCATCTCAGATTATAAAAGATGGTGCAGATTTAAATGCCACTAAGAACAACTAAAGAGTTGCCTGGTCTAAACTGAGCTACAGAGTTCTTGTAAATCCAATATATAAATAAAAAAGTAACAAACTGGGGAGAAGTCTGGAATTGATCTCCTGGGTAGCAGAACCTTATCACATTTTCATTTAGGTTGAAAAACACTAAAAACAATTTTTAATGGAATATATATGTTGGTGTAAATAAGTTATTTCACATTTTTGTGACTCTTTTACATAATATATTAAAATCTGTATATTTCTCAATATATATAGTTTTCTAATTCAGTTTTCCAGCATAGTTTTTTTTTTTTTAATTCAACTGTCTCATAATATTTGCTTCTAGGGAAGCATATGCATAAAAACATTCAGTAAGGTGTTCTACATGTATACTTTTAAATGTATTTTCCCCACCAAATACTTCTATTTGCAAATGTTTGAATGAAGAAAATAGACACAAATTGATTCCTTTTATTGCTGTCTTTCTATGCTATGACAATATCTGCCCGATGGATCACACATTTCCATTTTCACGAAATCGATGGTAGATTTCCCTGTAGCTAAGGACAATTCTCAAACCTTAAGTAAAGTGATATAAAGTGGAGCAATGAGTAATGCATAACATTAATCTCTTAGACAACCCCTTCTGATACACATGCATTAAAAGGTAAGAGTACTGCTAATTAGAATGTATGGCTCTTTGAAAACGTGAAAGGAGAGGATATGTATTAAAAAATCTAAAGAAAACATACCTAAGGTATCAAGGAAGATGAAAGCAATCTCAGAATGAGAACAAAGCAAGGTATTTTGGAGGGATCTACTAGATGACAAGTGATGCAACCAAAGACTTAAGTGCATCTGAACATTCATGCTGGCCTAAGCAAAAGCTGGCTGAAATGAGTTTTTTTAACTTTCTAAGATGAACTTACTTAACCAATGTATTGTCGAAGGCTTTCATGGCCGGCATATGATGGCTGGTGTGGGTCTTCCGGGCTGTGTGGCCGTGTTCTGGAAGTTTTGTTTCCTAACGTTTCACCAGCATCTGTGACCGGCATCTTCAGAGGGCAGGAACACAGGCAGGAGCAGTTCTCTCTGTGCCCAGGATGGGTTTGGGTAATATTAACAGGAAATACTGTCTCCTGTCTGTGCTCCTGCCCTCTGAAGATGCCGGTCAAAGATGCTGGTGAAACATTAGGAAACAAAACTTCCAGAACACGGCCACACAGCCCGGAAGACCCACACCAGCCATTACTTAACCAGTGTTTGTAAAGATACAGCTTTAATTCTCCACCCTTACATTCCCCAGGTGCCAAAGAGGGGCTGAAATACATAGGCCATATTCCAGAAGCTGATCCACATCAGATGAATCAGTAGGGCTTGAAGCTTATCTAGATTTTAAAAGACCCAATACTGTACATGCTTGATTCAGTGTTTGGAGTAGAGGCAATGCAGAGGGGCTGGAAGAAGTAGAGACACATTTTCTTCAGGAACTCAGAAACCAGATGTGCCAGTATGCTGACATTGGCTGTTTGCCGTCTCTAATGGTTTATGTCTCAGGGTTATTCATTAGGTCAACAAAGCCCACCACGTGTACATTTTAAAGTGGAGGGACCTGGTTCAGGTATTCACTGAATGCCACGCTGGTTGGAGATGCAGACACTGTTTCCTATGTACATTCACTGAATGAACAGTAGCACAATCTCTGCAAAAAGATCTATGTATCTTAACTATGTAAAGGGACAATGATCCTTATGTCCTGGAGGTGGAAGGGGGTCCTTATATACCTCCAGTTTGCCAATAAAAAACTGAGGATTTTCCCCCCATCAACCTGACCTTGGTTTATCTTGAATTCAGATGTGATTCCACAGGGCCCAGTTTAAAATCTCTAGTCTCGTGGTTCCTCCTGGGGTTAATCACCATACATTAGTTTGGGACTCTGCAAATGACTATAAACAGACATGGGGAAGGATTCTCTTGCTCTTTTCATTCTGAGGGACAGAGAGACAGAGATGTAAAACTAGCCTGTAAATTACCACTGGCCTTCCCTCCCTAATTCAGTGGTGATGTAGAGAAAGGAGAAAGCGATATGTCACTTAATGAGTTTTATTGGGCTTGTGGATCAGGTGAAATACAGTCCCTGTTTGCCTCCACCAACTAAATGTACATCTTTCTAATGTGATTAGGCCTTCATACAGGGCAGAAGGCAATTTATTATTCTGCCAGGGAGAACCAAGTTTTTCTTTAAAAATTGTTACTCCCGAAGTCGGCAATTACTTTAAAATAAATTTACCAAAGACAAAATTGTGCCTCTTGGGTCAGCAAACGACTTCTCTGTTTTTCTTGAAGAGACAAGGTGTTTATTAAGGACCTTCTTAGTTTACTGTGTAGGGTTTTTCACTTTGAATAATTGTCCAATTAAATATAATTTGGAAGTCCTTGCTAACAGAGTGCTTGCATTGTACCAGGAAGAATATCTCTGAAAGATGTGCATTAATAAATCCCTCTGAGCCCTATCACCTTTAAAAATGGCTTCTTTTGTTTAATTTTTGGAATTTTTTAGTAGAGATCTAAGCTGTATATTTGGTCATGGTGCTATTTTTGCACAAATAATTTATACAGTTCCTTCTTTTGGAATCCAGAGAAAGCAGGTTCAATATTTAATATAAGTTGTTTTTTTGGGGGGGATGCTAGCTCTTGTTTAGATAGGGACATATTTTACTGCTGAAACTTTGATGTCCCATGTTTCTGTCTAGTTATTTTTAGTTATGTTTGTAATATGAAAATAATAATATAAGTGTTAAAAAGATTTAGAGCTGTAGGTTCCTGACATGAGGGAAAAAATCATTTCAAGCAGATTTTATCAGATATTAGTCCTTTCCTCCCACCTACATTACCACACTTGTCTTCTATAGAAAAAATCCTGTTAAGAGTCTGCTTTTAGACAGATTTGTAACCTACAGAGTTTAAGTATATGAGATGTCAAAATGCTAACTGAAGATAAATTTAAATGCAACAATTAGTGAAAGGAATATGAATATGATCTGGAATATATTAATACTTGTTTGGAGCTAAACTGATACATTCAATAGCAGAGAATTCAGTGATGGAGCAAAGCACGCAAACTATCAATACCTGAGAACTGTAACAAGAAAAAGAGCTGTGTAGTGTTTTCTAGGTGTACAAAAGAAATCTGCCATTTATGTTTTTTTCAGAGAAAGAAATGGAATGATTCACTAATATGGACTCATTCTCAGTATGGACAGTAGTAATGCATTTATGGGTTTTCAGACCACAGAACCTGTTAGCATCCATTGTTCTTGGATCACCCTGCTTGTACAAGATAGCACATATTATGGAAATAAATTAGGGGGTGGAGCGGATTGTCTATGGCAGTGAATTCCATTCAGATTTTTTAAAAAATTAAAAAATGATGAATGGAACAGTAAGTAAATTCATATGACACAGATTGGATTAATCTGCACATTCTTAGAATTACCCTAGGGAATAAGAACTGAGTAAGTGGTGGTCTGGAATTCAGATCTTCGGAGCAATTTGAATGTTAAATCAATTGGTTGTTAATTAATTGCAATATGTATAAGGAATGTAAAAGGAAACAGAAGGCTCAACAAGCCACTGAGGAGAATAAAGGGATGTTAATGATGCACAAACTGTTAACATTTATGTCATTCCTGACAACTCTTTGAAATAGCGGTTAGGGAGGTTTGCTTGTATAATTTATCTGTGCTTCTTCCATTGTAAATAAGTAAATAAATAATATTAATAATAATAGTGATGCTTGACATATTATTGACAGATGTATAAATAGGAGGCAAGCAGAAGTGACCCTAGGTGGGCAAGGGCATGAAGTCAAAGTAATTGCCATGATCATACTTCCTATGTTTTGTCCTTTCTGAAACCTGTAACTTCTCAAGATAGACATAGTTAAACATAACTGACTCCAGACTCTACTTTATATATATTGGATTGCATCCAAGCTTAGTCATGCTCAGAGTACATCTGTTCAAATTAACAAGACTAGTCAATCATAGCTAAGTATCCTGTTATAAGGCATGAATTGCCAGAATAGTTAATAACCACAAAAGCATCATGACTCAAAGCAGAATCAGTGGGCAGTCCAAAATTTGTGCACGGGGGTTCATGCAGGCAAGTAACTAACAGGCAAAGTTAGCTTCAAGTAAGATAATTAGGGCAGGACTTTCCCTTGATTTCCTCTAACTCATAAAGAAATCCCATATACATTTTCTTCCCCGACAAAGACCAACTAAATCAACCTTCCCTGACCTGGAGCCTTTTAGATAATTTGAATCATGACTCTCATCAACCTCAGTCAGCATATGCCTTAGAAAAAAACAGATCAGAGAAAGTTACTCTAAATTGTGCAAACAAATAGTAGCTAAGGAACAATACAAATAATTCTTTATGGGGAAAAAAACACACACAATTACACTGAAAATTGTGTAATGTCTTGGGAAGCGAGTATTTTTAGTAGAACTGCTATTTCAAAGTTTAAAAAAATGGTTTTGTATGTTTCAGTAACTATCGTACATCAACCACAATCATATCATAAGGGTACAGTGGTACAGTATTTCTTCTCAGTACCCTTTCCTGTTGATGACTGTTACTAATTAGGCTATGGCATCAAGCAGAGCTCCAGCCTTAATGTATATATTGGCTTGAACTTCCATCTAAGATATTATGCTTATCTTATACTTACTGCCACTAGTCAGTACATTAGCCCTTTGCTTGGTGCCACTACTGGGCCACCCCTATCCCTACTGGGTGGTTAGCAGGAAAGGGAAAGCAGTGCTAGGTGGAGTTCCTGGGTAATGCTGACCAGTTTCATGCAGATTCAGTGCTCCATTTGTTGGTGTCAACCCTCACCTAAGACATATCAGTTGCTAAGCCCCCGGCATTTGACTTAGCAAACTGGAGAATGATGCTTGATAGTACCTTTGTGTGACAAAGTAATTCAAGAAAATATAGAATTACCAGGACCCAACTTTTACTTGCATATTTAACAATGTTGTCTCAACATTCAGGAAGGGGACTCCCAAATGATATGATAAAATGTTTGAAACCAACCTTGCACACATAGAGCTCAAGATGGTGTCTACCATAAGTGTGATCTACCCTTCCCTTCCCCAACCTAAACCCTTTGTAGCAAAGTCCAAGTAGTCCATTCTCCCCACTACAGGCCACACTATTGAAAGTTTTTATGTGCCATAACTACTTCCATTGAGCTTTTCATACTGCTTGAAAGCTTGAAATACAAAAGTGGCCTCGGCTTCAAATAGTGTGCATACTTCTTCATAGGGACAGTGTGCCCAGAAAGGGGGAAATATTACAAAGTTTAAAGCTTAAAGAAGGTTGAAGATTCTTGTTTGGTGACCAGAATTGATTAATCTGGCCCTTCAAAACTGAGAACCAGGGAGAGAATTTGGAAGGATGAAATTGTGAAAACTTTACTATGGGCATCAGTGGGAAGTCTTTTTTATTATTATTATTCTGAGCTGAATAGATCAGATTTTAAATAGGAGGGGTATTAAAAACAATTATTTTCTTGATAAAGAGCAGTACAAAATAGCACCATACAAATAAAAGGTCAGTAGTCATGCATCAGTCTGCATAGCCACTGATGAAGAGGGGTCTGAAAATGGAGACCCCTCCATTTTCCAGGTGGAGATTTTCTTTCTCTCTCTTTCTCTCTCTGCATTATAGAAGGGGTGAGTGGGAGAGATGAAAGGCCAGGAAGACTTTGTTGGCTGCTACTAGCAAGGCTGCCTGCTGCAAAAAAGGGTCTACCTTTAGGGATGGATTCCAGTTCCAAGACCATTAACATTTCTCCACTCTTGGGACTTATCTTTGTCAGCTTGGATGTTGAACAGCTCATTTCTTGGAAGATCACAGAAGTGGCTCACATTATGAGATAATGGTCTGGAGCCATGATTGCCAAAGACTGTTTATCACATGCCATTCAACGTGACCTTCAAAGTTATTGGTTTGTATTTTAACAAAGGAGCATTGATTGATCAGGGCTAATTAGAAGGGAAAACATTTCTTTAGTACTATCCTATTTGTTCTATCAGGACTTGCTCTGTTTCGTGAGAGGCAGCATGACCCTCTGTGTGGGTTGTAGGAGGGCAACTCAAGGGTTTTTGCTGATCTAGGTGGTTTGTAACTAGAACTCATTCAATTAAAAGTGCTTGTTTTAACCTTCAGAACAGCACATGACTTGGAGACAGATTGTCTTAAAGACAATCTCCCCCCATGTTTGCTTAGCCAGATCCATTATTAGTTGGCTGGATGAGGCCAAGAGGTAACTAAAAATAAAAGGGCCTTTTCAGGAATGTTCCCTGCCCCTTCTGAGAAGGCTCACCCAGCACCTATAACATTAAATTTTCAACATTTGGTGTGGAATCCTCCCCACTCCTAGATTCTGGGTTCTCTTTGTATTATTTTGCCACTATGTTGTCCCTTTGCTTGATTTAGCTTTAACTGAACTTTTTTGCTGTGCTTTTAATGTGTGCACCTCCCCAAGAAGTTTGGCTCTGGGATGGTTTAAAAATGAACTAACTAAAGAACTTGATATTGCTCATGGAAACTGAGGAGATGCCCCATTAGTTTTTCAAGCTCTGAAAGTGACTTGAGAGCCTAGATTTTCATTCCAAGGTTGCAATGGCAGGTTCCATTACCATAGGACGCAGGCATACAGTGAGATGCTATTAGAATAAGAGGAGTCCATGTGCCATCTTTAAGTCCTCTTCAAGTGTGAGAGACTGTGGGAAAAACATTGGGGGTGAGCCCAGATATGAAAGACATTGGAAGAAAGTGTTTCAAAGAGACTCTGGCTTAATTCACTCAGAGCTCTGGCTGGGAATTTATTCTTACAGATTTCAAGGCCCTATTTTTAACTCCAGACTAGCACTAAAGGGACCTTACTGAAATCCATACCATTCTGGCTTCCTTGGTTGGCCAGCTATGTGGGGCTTGACATCAGGCATTCACTTGAATACATGAGAGCATGAAAGTGGGTAAAGAATGAGGGCATAGACTGGCCTTTCTCCAACTTTCTCCAGCTACTATGCAATCCACCAGGAAGGGAAGCTGCCCTTCTATTCACTTAAATGACATTACAGCCTCTTTTATATTCTACAACCTTGCTTCATTAGGGTTCCAAATTGAATGGACAACTATTCATGTTCAATAAAGTCCAAGTACAACTTGAACTGAATGTATGATTTTTGGAAAGAATAGGAAGCAAGAATGCAGGTACAACTCAGTCTTGGCCCACTTTTAAGCCCTCACATGTTCAGATGAACACCAGGAAATGGCTTCAGTTAACTTCTTGTGTGTGTAGGAGTCATTAAATATGCTTGAATTCAACTCTTGCCAGCCTCAGATGGCCTGTTGGCTGGGGATGATGGAAATTATACTCCAAAACATTCAGAAAGCATCAGCTGTTCCTCTGAGTGCTCAGTGTCAATAAGATTTTTAAATGAGTTTGTTGTTGTTGTTGCTGTTTTCAAAATTTATTGCAAAAGTTCATAATGAAGTCAGGTGTTAATTTCAATTCTTCCTTAGATGACCTTGCTAGGTAAAGACATGTTTGCGCTGCATCTTCTGTGATGTGCATATAAAATCTTGTTTTTTCTTCTTTTAAATTTATCAGCCAGAAACAGCTAAGGAACCAGTTCCTGCACCTGGTTCCTTAGCTAAGAACCTGTATCCACCCTACAGAGGGAAAGTAGGATTGAGAAACTAGAGCTGCCTTCTGACTTTTGATGGGTGGTGGATCTCTGACTGAGATCCCATCACAACAGGATTTTGGAGGACATGTGAGGGCCCTCTTCAGCCAAATGAGCAGGAGGGTTCCCAAACACATCAGAAAACTTTTCACATTGGAAATAGATCTATGGCAGTGCTTGTGTCTGTTAATTTGACTGAGGTGGAAGCTAGCTAAGTGTCCCTTGCTTGTTAGCTGGGACATCCTCAGAAGGCCCTGTTCTTTGCTGCCTTTGGTAATACCGGATAGAATCTAAATCATCTCCACGCAAAATCGGAGAAATAAAACTACACTGAGAAGAGAGATTCAAGTTTCCACTGAATTTACTCTAAATCTTTTTCTGTCTCTTTTAAAAAGCAAGGAAACCTCTGGGTTTCTTCTTAATATTGAAGAATGTTAAATTGATGTGGGATCTGTTGATTGCTGACAAACTAAAAGCTTTGCATCCACCCTAAGAATTGTCAGAGAAACGAATTTCATTGCAGTCTTGGGACACGTAGCCTGGTAGAGGGTGACGTGAAGGAAAGCCATTTTTCTTTTCATAACAAGCTCTGCTAAATCCATCTTTTTGGGTAATTCACTTAACAAGGAAGAAGAACTTTGAAATTAGCCTTTGCATATCTTGTTTTCAATTTACAGTTGCAGAGCAGTTCCCCTTTAATATAACCATTTTCAGAATAGATTACCAGTGGAATATGTCCAAATTCATCTGATGTCCCACTGCATTTCAATTGTGTCTTTTCTATTTTTTTTGGGAACAAAGCTGAGAGTGCTCCGTCTTCTTGCAACATTTTTAAAGGCTTCACTATAATAACTCACTTGATTTAAAGAAGTAGTATAACTCAATGATGCAGCAAATTCCTCTTACCTGCAGTTCAGTCAAAAGCCTGCTCACACTCACAAAAGGTTTCTACTTTTATATTTCTTTTTATTTCTCACAATTGTCCTCATCCTTCTGTGTCTTCAGGTGCAGCTATGTATATAAGTTAGGAGAGAGGGAAAAGTTGATACTTACTTTTTATGTTAAGCTTTACACAATGTTGGCTGAGATCTTAACATTTTCCAGTAAAGTGGGATCTGCTTACCTATTTATTAATCAAGGAGTATATTGAGGTGGGTAACCCTCTTGATCTATTTTGAGACAGCTTGCTTTAAACAAAAAACATTCTCAGCAGTGGATCCCATAGTCCAAATGCTGTTCATAAAACATTTAAGAAAGATCACTCAATATTAAAACGTTTTTTGAAGGAGGTGAAAAGAAAAAAAGAAGAATTGCAAGCAGACTCGGGGTTTTTTGCGTAATGACTCTTGGTATCCCACTGAGTGAAGTCTCTCCCCAGCTTCTCTTCTGCATTCTTCATCATTCCCTGTGGGAGAATGAGTTGGATTTGTCTGCCATATTCACAGCAATCGAGGTGATCCAGGTTGAAAGAAAATCAATAAGATGTGTCCATTTATGCCTTACAAAGGAAGAAAGGTCTGAAGAACAGGCATGGGACGTGATTCAAGCATTGGAGACTTAATAAGAGTTCTACTTGTGTTTGAAGGGGATGGTAATTTATATTTTACTTTGAACTCCCTTTTTATGCTTCATAACTATCAGGATTTGGGCTGACATGAAAAGCAAGGAAAAGGAGGTTTGATGCTGTCTTAAAAGACCTAACTCATTTGGGAAGTGCAGATTCAAAATCCCCCCCTCCAAGAAAAAGAAATAGAGAAATGATTTTAAAAATAATGGAAAAGCATCACATTTTCATATTGATGCCCCCCTCTTGAAAAAACTAGTTTAGAGTAGGACTGGGGAGTGAATGGGACATAGGACTGGGGAGTGAATGGTTTCTTTGAGCCTATAAGTGAGGTTTTTTGGGAAGGAAAGAAGGAAACATTTCCATAATACATACTGGGATACCACAGTAGATTTGATATAAAGATCCTCCTCTATCTCAAAAAAAGGGAACACCTAATTTTGATTGTCTTCTTTCTATTGTCAATTTATATATATATATATATATATATATATATATATATATATATATATATATATAAAATCATTCCTTGGTGGAAAAATGATCTTGCATGGTTTTAGGAATTTAGATAGACTGAGAGATAATAATTCAGTGGGAACAGTGGGTGGGACAGAAAAATTCGGGGGGGGGGAGGGGAAGGTGGGCAGGTGAGAAACCATAGGATTTTGCCTTTTGTACTGGAATCCTATATATCTAGGATATATAGTATCTATATAGTATCTGCTTAGAGAAATTTCATTCCAAAAAAAAAAAAAAAACCAGCAAGCAAGTAGGTCTAGAACATAACACTGAATGCACCAGTTCCCCAGTCAAATGACTTTCTATACCCCAAGTCAACCACTAGAATACAATTTATTACGCAGTATTTTGTCTGCTTTAGTTTTTATAGAAAAGAGGAGTGGCAGTGGTTTCTATTTGTGGACAGCAGGATATCCAAATATAAGACACTATATTGACATTGTGTGGTCCGATTATTTATTCCTAGGTGTGTTTATTTAAAATAAAGGAGAAAAGAGAAGGTTTGTAGTTTATGAATAAAAACATTCCACTGGCTGTTTCATGGGGCTGCACAGAAAGGAGTCAGGATGGCATAGGTTTATGGTCCTTGAAACATGTCTTGCATTTGCAAGGAGGCATCATGATGTTGATGAAGTTCTCTTCAGCCAAAATAAACTTCAGGAGCCCAGAAACTCACTTTAACTGAGTTTTTCAAATTTCAAGCTTAGAGCAAAATCCTGGTGGGAGAGGTATTTCCCACTTCTTGCCTGTGTCTGTTATTTCCATATTATGCTACCTCTTCTTCTTCTGGACTATGATGCAGCTGCAAAAAAGCAAATGCAATTCTAGGTTGCATCAAAAGAGGCATAGTGTCAAGATCAAAAGATGTCATTGTTCTTCTCTGTTTGGCATTGGCCAAATCTTATCTAAAATATTGTATCCGCTTTTGGTCAGCTGATTTTAGGAAACATATTCTGGGGAGGGCAACCAAAGTGATAAAAGACCTAGAAAGAAAAACAAATCAGGATAAATGGTTGGAGGCAATGGGTATGTTTAACCTGGAGAAAAGAAAATTATGGAGAAACATGATAGTTGTCTCCTAATATCTGAAGGATTGTCATATAGAAGATGGGCAGAATTGCTCAGAATTGTTCCAGATGACTGGGTAAGAAATAATGGGTTTACATTGTAAGGAAATAGATTCCAACTGAATATCAGGCTAACTTCTTAATCATGAGAGCTGTTTAACAGCGGAACAAACTGCTTTGGGAGTTGGTAGGTTCTCCTTCACTGGAGGTCTTTAAATGGAAGCAAAATGGCCACCTGTTTGGAATGCTGTTGTAATGATCCTTGTTGCACAGATCTCTTCCAATCCTATCATCCTGTTATCTCTGGCAATGTGGAAGCAAGTGGGAAAGTAAAATCCCTTGTTTCTCGTGTAACCCAGGTGGATGGAGCCAATGGACTAGAGCAGGGTTCCTCAACCTTGGTGACTTGAAGATGCTGACTGGAGAATTCTGGGAGTTGAAGTCCACACATCTTCAAGTCACCAAGGTTGAGGAACCCTGGACTAGAGTAACTACAAGAACTTATGCTGAAACATATCATACAGTGAGGCAGACCTTTCCTTTGGGAAATCTACAGTTCCCAAAATCTTCTGTACTCAGTCATGGAAATAGGTAAATGTTTTAGTTATGTTTTTAGGACTTAATAGGTATTTATGTGCCTTTCAGGGCATTTAACCTCATAAGGCAATTTGCATCCACCAAAGATAACTCAGTTGCAGGAGTGTTTGAAAGAAATGCAGCTTTCAGATTCTACCACACTCAGGTCATCTCCTCACTAGGGACTTGCAGCATCTTCATAGCATCATCAAGCCATTGCTGAAGTGATGTAAAGCCTATCCTTAATACTGTTATTTTGACACACAATGGTTGGATGACTCTGGAAGATGCTCTAAGTTGTCAGCAGAGAAATGACTTCAGTCACCTAATTCTGAACATGGAAAGGGGAGACTCCAAATAGCTTCCCTTTGTACTTCAGCACTTGCAGCTGCTCCCACAGGTGAGCATTCATGGAGATATAGTGTGGCATGGATGGTCAGAGTGATATTTTCCCAAGACAATAGATTAGTTTGGACATTATTCCAAGTTTTCTCACTGTATGTATTTTTTTCTAGAAAATCTGAAGAAGACTTAACTAAGCCCTTTCCTTTTCAGTATTAATTTTTAGTTGCATTTTAAAAAACTCAGTTTTAGAAAGTAGGTATTTATGGCCAGTGACCCCATTACATTGTGCAATAAAAGAATAACATTGAAGCTCCACAAAATGGCATCCAAATTGTTCTATACAGCAAAGCTCTGCCACAGCAAACAGCAATGGCCATTGAAGAAAATTAGGCCACCTTCCTGACAGACCACCACTGATTTCTCTGCTAAGAATAAGGTTTTCTTCTAAATATTCATGATCTTAGGTATCTGTGAATGGGGTTTGGGGAGACAAATGATGGAACATGTGCCATAGTGTCACAACAGAAGCCATGCAGCTGATGTATGAGTATGAACAGCTGGGGCTTGCATCATGATGTCATGCGATCCACATTTTGGTATTTTTTCATCATCGCAGTTTGTACTGTCCCCCAAACTCATGGCAGTTAATTTTTTTTTTTTTTATCTGCGCTCAGTCGTTACTGACTCTGCAGTGACTGCTTGGACGAGTCCTTGCAGTTTTCAAGGCAAGGTGTTTCGGAAGTGGTTTGCCAGTGCCTCCTTCCTAGAGCAGAGCCCAGCTGGTGAGTGCAGGAGGCGGGGTTTCTGTTGCTTCGCGCCTTTTTCGGGCGCGCGCGGTTTTTCGCGCTTACCGGCAACTGCTCCCAACTCCTTTTTGCAAGGCGCCGCTAGCATTTTTCCTCCCACCGGAGTGAGAGTACCCATTTATCTACTCACGTGAGTTTTCGACCTGTTGGGTTGACAGGAACTGGGGAGGAAACAGGAGCTCACCCTGTTAACGCAAAGGCTGGATTCGAACTGCTGAAGCGTCGACCATTTCTGGCCAGCAACTTTCAGCGTCATTAACCTGCTGCGCCACCATGTCCCCGGCAGTTAATTAGCTACAGCCTAATTAAGTTCTTGCATTAGATAGAATAAACAAGGGCAGTGAAGAAGGTAGTGGGCAATTGATTCACCTTCCCCAGGTGGACACAGACAGAGGCATCCTTGCAAAGGAATGCCATTAGACTTCCCTTCTAATAATGATGAGGATGTCACATTGAACCTGACTACAGTACTGGGCAAAGATTGTTGACAAGGTAAGAGGTCACTGAGAAGGGTCTTCTGAATAAGCTTGAGCTACACAATTTTGGGCTGGAGCTTAGATGTTTTGTAAACCTAGGTGGTGGCCAATATTTTTTTTTTAAATTCAGACATAGTGTTATTCTGCTCTTCAGCTATTTGGCCTCAGCAGTTTTCAACACCATCAGTCAAGCCCTGTGTAAAGCATAGGATCTGGAGGTACTCTTGGGTAAAAGGAAACAAAACTCTGGGATTTGGATACAACTGTTCAGATTGGGGGTCATGTACACACACGGAAAGGGCAAGTTGGCTTTCTGGCAGTGCTCCTTAACTTCCAGATGTCTCTGGAGACAGCAAACAGCATGTTTCCACAATTAGGTCTAGTCTGTCAACTGCAGCCATTCCTGAGCTGGTTGGTCCTGGCAAGATTTATCCATGCTATACTGTAGTTACATCCTGACTTCCTTCTGCAATGCACTATGTACTTGGAGCTACCCTTAAGGAATGTCCAAAGATGTGGTTCTCAAAACTTAACTTTGGCTCATATGATGTGGCCTTGTGCCATAATCTCTCCCTTTCGGCTAGAATATATGTTCCTCTTTTACTTCTTTCTTTCTTTTTTTGTTCCTTTTAAAATTATGGTTATAATTATTAAGTTGTAAGTCTTAATAACCCATCTTTTTAAAATTAATTTAGTTCAGCATACTATAATAAAAATAGTAATTATCTCACATATTATTTTAATTTGGAAGGGGTTTTTTTGGGTGGGGAGGGGGCAGATTCTTATGTTCCTTTATACTACATGCAAATGGCCTGGAAACTAACAAGAGGACAAAGGAAATGGTCACTGAACACTGTCAATTGCAGAAATATTTCCAGAATTGAAGGATGCCCATTCTCTGTCAGTGATACAGAGAGCTAATCTCTTTCTATGTTCATGCATCTTTGCCAGGGATCTTAATGAAAGGACTTTTTAGAAATTTGGCCCGCTTATACTACTTTATATCTTTAATTTTCCACTTGTTTAGTATGAAACCAACATATGGAATAATCTATGAATGATGAATTTTCAGGTAAGTCCCTTTCCCTTCCCTTCCCTTCCCTTCCCTTCCCTTCCCTTCCCTTCCCTTCCCTTCCCTTCCCTTCCCTTCCCTTCCCTTCCCTTCCCTTCCCTTCCCTTCCCTTCCCTTCCCTTCCCTTCCCTTCCCTTCCCTTCTCTTCCCTTCAAGTCACCTACTCAGCTGGTGTCCAACTTGGTGTTGAGGAACTTTATCTGACAGATGCTGAGAATATTCCTCACAAGGCCCCTGCAAGGGCTCCCCCCTTCCCTCCTTACCCAGAAGGGACCTGGTCACCCTAAACAGGGCAGCCAGTCAGCTATCTGCAGATGCAATAAGAGCAGAGAATTGATCTCGTTTTGCTGCTCTCATTGCCTTTATTAGGTAAGTCCTAATAAAGGATCTCACCTTGCTCTTCATCTTTTGCCAGCAGTGCTCCAGGTGTCTCTTGTGTTGCTTCATCTCCTGTAGCCCCTCGGTAAGTCAAGATGCTCCACAGGGTCCACAATCCCAGAGAGTGCCAGCCCTATAAGGTAGACCAGACCAAGGAACCAATGCTATATCGATCTATTGGAACAGTTCTAGAGAATCTTGCAAGTCTGAATGTGCTTCCCCCGTCCTTTCTTTATCTTTGTGTGAATTAGGGAGGGGTCTGTCTGAGATGCTTTCTCAATTAGTTTTTTGGAAAGGACTCAAGCCCTGCTTGTCTGATTGTTGCCTTGGTAGTGGCTCTTTCTCTTGTCCTTCAAGGCCATTCTCTGTGCCTCTACAGGGAGTGCAATCCAATCCAGGGCTCTTGTCGTATGCTCATTCCAAGCTGCGACCAAGGCCTCAGGAAAACCCCCAAGTTCCTTCTGAAAGCCGGTTGGATCCATCAGTCACCCATCATAGGCCCCACCTCACTGCCATGTAGGTGGTCACAGAGAACTCCAGGGCCAAGAGGTTGTGGTCTGTCCACGGCAAGGGACTGATGTTAATGTCCCCCAACCCATATTACAATGTCACTGTCTTGAGACAAAACCAGATCTAATCTGTGACCTCTGTTGTGGGTTGGGCCCTTAATAATTTGGACAAGGTCAATGGTTGCCATGGTGGCCATGTACTCCCAAGCCACCTCTGTCTCCAGGCCCAAAGAAGGCAGATGGGAATCCCACAGGACTCTAAGCCTGGGGAACTCCACCACTAATTTAGCTACAGAGTCAAGACGCTTGAGCAGGGTCATTGCTACCTTGCAGGGAAGTAGGTAAGCAAGCAGCAGTCCCAGCTGATCCCAACAGGCTCCACTCATAGTCTTTTTGCCTCTTTAGCCAGGCCTTTACAATATGAATTAGTTAACAGCCATTAAAAAAAATCTATTATGTTTTTTCTGTTCCTAGTTTGCCACCTTGAGTGCCATATACAGGTAGTCCTCGCTTACTGACCACTTGTTCAGTGACCTTTCAAACTTATGAAGGCACTGAAAATAGAGACTTGTGACTGATCCTCAAAGTTGCGGTTGTTGCAGCATCCCCAGAGTCACATGTTCTTGATTTGGGTGCTTGGCAACCAGCACTCATTTATGATGGTTGCAGCATCCTGCAGTCACGTGATTGCCATTTGCGACCTTCATAGCTGGCTTCCAACAAGCAAAGTAAACCAGGAAGCTGGCAGGAAGTTGCAAGTTGTGGTCATGTTATGTTGTGCTTAATGACCATGGGTGATTTGCTTAACAACCACTGACAGAACTGACATTGTAAGTCGGCGCAATCATGTGACATCAAGCTGAATGACCGCACCGCTTAGCAACAGAGTTGCTGGTCCCCATTGTGGTCAGTAAGTGAGGACTACCTATAGTCAGAAATGCAGGATAAAAATTTAAATAACACTAATACTAAAGTCAGTAAACTTTTGAAAGTGATTATGTCTACCATAAAAGAATAAGGAAATGATATTTTTAACAGTGGCAGCAGCCAATGACATTTTTTGTGGCTAACACCACTGATACTCCAAGTCTTTGAAGGATGCTGTCTGACATCCAGCAGTTGCTCTACCATTATTGCCGGCAGCAGAAGAAGTAAAACAAAGTGAAACAAATCAACAGGTTCTTTTTTAAAAGAGACTGAGACCACCACTGACTTCTCCTTAAACAAAAATAAAAATAAAATAAAAATCAATGAAATTGCCAGATTTTCAGGTACATCCAAATTGTCTCTCCTGATTTTGAACAGAACCGATCCTAAACTGAACGTATATACATGGAAACTTTGGGCTCAGCATTAGTTACATATAGGAACAGAAAAGAAATCCATGTTAAAGAAATCTCTAAAAGATTTCTTTTAGATTGAAACTCCATGAAATAACCAGCCTGAGTCCACTATCGCACAAAGGGAAAAATTAACAAAAGTTAGCATAATTTGAGACTTTGTGGAAAACCATGTGTTTTAAGAAGATGGTATAATAATTACATTTGGATTAGTTACTGTAAAATAAGTGTCTCTTCTGTAAAATTGCTGAGTCGTAAACATTTGTATACAACAAAGCATATATGTTTTTCTCATTATTGAAAAATATGTTTAAAATCTATGTGCACTGCATTTTAAAATTTGACAGAAACTAATGATAAATGAGAATACGCAATACTCATGTGGAACATGTGAATATATAAGATGAATTAAGTATTTTTAAGTTGCATTGATTTCACTTTCAAGCATCAGTTTATCCTTCCCACTGAAATCTCTGAAATGGATCGAACCCAATGTATGAAGATAAAATATCTGCAATCAGAAGATCAATGAGTTGTTAGACAATTTCTTAGGACTTGAAATTAAATCCTCAGCCACAGTTGGCTGTTTCATTTTGGAAATGCAAATAATTATTGCATGTCTAAGGGAGATTGGGAGTGCAAGGAACAGTAATGCCTAGAATTATAGATATGGATATAGATATAGATAAATCTTAAAGTACCATTGAAAGGAGTTTGGCCCACTACCACCATTTTGGTGAAGACAGGAAAGAGCTGCCACTGGGGCTTTAAATGAGTCAAACTAGCATTTCAATGATTAACTTAACACTTTGAAAACATATCCTTGAGTGGGGAGTGAGATCAGAATACCAAAATAGCCTAAAATAGTGGAGCGTTGTAGCCTAAAAACTAAATTGGGAAAATTGTTTGCAGTTTATGCTTGCAAATATATAATGGAGAGAAATGCTGTAGGGTGGGCATTGTATGAAAATACCCAAGTCATCTTACATAGGCTTGAGAAAAAAAATAAGGAAAAATGCCTGCCCCCCCCCCAAAAACAAGTGGATAATATATCTGAACCGCCGCATGTAAGCAAGCTTTTGCAATTCAATAGATGTGTGCTTTTTGCCTTAATAGATCTGAGGACTGTTTTAGTGCCTTATTTGCATAGCAAAGGCATCGCAACATCAGCTTTGCTTAGTACGTGACAAGGAGAAAGTCTGCCTGGGCCCCCCAACTATTGAGTCATGCAGAACATACCAATACTGGAGCTCTGTGCACTCGATAGGCCTTCTCTGCTTATTAGCCTTATATAGGCAACTGGGAAATCAAATGCTAAGGGTGCATTTCATCAGTTTATCATGCATGCCTAGGACCCCCCTTTCCACGATGTAAAGGGGCATTATAGCCAATGTAACGGCCTGCCGAGGATAGAGTCCCTCCCCTGTTTTGTTTGCAAGCCCCACCTCTTTTAGGCAGAATTCTTATAACATGAATTGAAATTCAGTGGAAACTGCTTGAAATATGTTCCCCAAAGGATCTACAAACAGACATTCCTCTTTGCTCAGGACCTACACGATAGTTCCAATTTCTGACCTGGAAATGAAACTTTTCTTAGTCTGTGCACTGCATTGTTCGTTCATCCCAGTCACTTCTTCCATCCTATTAGCAGCCTACTTGGCTCATTTCTGTTCACTATTAAACCATTATTACAGGGTGCCTCTCAGTCTCAAGAGCCCTCTGTGCTAACTGGATGCCTGACCCTGATTTTTGATATGGAGTCATGGGGCTTCTGTGCCTTTCCAGTATGAAGCCACCCCAGCTATACCTTTTTCAGGCAGGAGGCAGGCTCACAGACCAGATCCACAGACAATAATATTGTAGAGCTAGAAAAGTTCAAGGAAACAGCAACTAAAACGTTCCAGTGATTTAAGCAACATGAGGGAAAAACCAACAAAAAAGTGTTTGGCTTTAGAAAAAAGATGAGGAAAATGAGGAAATGCAGGACTATTTATTATTAATTTTTCTGCATGTCTAAACACTCAAAACAGCTTAAAACAATATATTACAACATGATAGGGATTCATACAAGCAGGCATGATAGCGAGAATGTTGGGTGAAAGTAAAGAGTGAGAAGATTCAGGACTGACCAAAGTACATTGTTATATAGTATGCAGTTAAACTTTGATCCAATGAAGCATCATGATGGCTTCCACCTTGGGCAGCTCTTTAAGAAAAGGATTAAAAATTATTCAAGGAGGATGAGGCAGTTCATGGCTACTCATCATGTTCTTTATATGCTCTTTTCAATGTCAAAGGCAATGCACCTAATAATACCCTTTGTGGGTAACTTTGTGCTTAAGTTTGGCTTCTTTACATCCCATTAGGCCTCTTGTTGGCCATTCGGGCAGCAGAATGCTGATCTAAAGGGGCCTTCAGTTGTCCTGACTTTCAGTACTTCTGATGGATGGGAGTTCTACATTTTTATGGGTGGATATGGATAGTTTCCTGATATTGAAGGATATGTGACCAAGTTACACCAAAGTCATAGGAAAGAACATCAAATTATTTTTGCCCAAATGATTCACTAGAAACCTGCTAGCTGTCTGTGGACTTTTTAGGGAGAACATTAAAGGAGAAATTGGTTTTCATGACTATTGGTTTCTGCCCAACAGTATTTTATCATTCTTTTTAAAAATGTGCTTGAAAAAATGATGAATGAGTGGGTTACACACACACACACACACAAAAACAGGTAGCCCTTGACTTATGAGCATTCATTCAGCGACCGTTCAAAGGTACAACGGTGCTGAAAAAGGACTTATGACTGGTCCCCAAAGTTATGGCCGTTGCAGCATCCCCATGGTCATGTGATCAAATTGGCAACCTGCCTGCAGTTACGATTGCAGGAGTGCTTCAACTCCCCCCACCCACTTTTTTCACCCCTTTTGGGTGCCCTGCACCGTGTCTTGTGGGATGGCAAGCAGCCCCAGAACTGTGTGGCTCTGGGGTGCTTGCCACGCTGCAGCTCAGAGGCTTCTTGGTGCCCTGTGCAAGAAGCCCCTGAGCTGCAGTGTAGCACAAAGCTGCAGCCACCTCTGAAGCCTCAGCTGTCCCAGCCTGCCCCAGCAAGCCCAGGAAAGTGTCAGCAAGCATTCATTTGCCCAGTTGTCTTCTCTCCCAGTTCCCCACACTGACCTTTCCTCTTCTGCACCCAGCCTCTATGGCTGAAGCAGAAGCGCCTTGCTGCCTTTGCTGTCACCTTTTCAGACCCAGCTTCTCCGGTGAATGTTTCCTACACGTGGTTGGAGGCACTCCCTTACCTAACTGAGGCTCAAGGCTGGGAGGGGCCAAGCTCAGAATGGCTTGGATTGGGGTGGGTCCTTGGCTAATGACCAGTGAAATTAGCTTAAACAACATCAAGGGGATTGCTGTTGCTAAGCAGTGCGGTCATGTGATGTCTCGCTTTACAACACATTGCTTAGCAATGGAAATTCTGGTCCCAATTATGGTCATAAGTCAAGGACTACTTGTATACATATATACTTGAAGTAACTGGGTTTAGTTTTCCTCTGCAGAACTGCAATTTGGTATATATTTTTAAAATTCTCATTGGAATGCTAATTTTTATTTTTATTATCTGCCATGAGCTGTTTTGAAGTTTTTCCCAGACAAAAATAAATAGCCCCATAACAGAGAGGATTATAGTAGTCTTGTTTAGAAATATCTGACTAGGAATGACATTTAATTTAGGAATATAGAAGGTTTTATTGAGGCTGTAAAGTCTTTGAAAAAGCTTGATTCACTCTCCTGTTTTGTAAATTTGCCTATAAATGGTTTAACTGTTTTTTTTTTTTAATGCAACTGAAAGGAGGAGAGAGCTTCAGCATTCTTTTCAACCATACCAAGGAGAGACACATTCTCTCTCACACATACACAATATAATTCAGTAAAATGATAGCTAAGTTATATTGTCCTTATTGTATGTGTGTAGGAAATATTTTCTTTTTGCAGTCAGTGCATACCCAAACAGATCTGTGACTCAGCTTTGAAGGTTTTGCTTGAATAAATCAATTTTGGCAGCCTTGTAATTCATAAAACAATACCTCTGGCTTTACTCAAATGGTGGTGGGATTGTTCAGCCTCTGTGATTCCATTCAGTTTTGGAGTGTTAATGGGGCTATTTGTAAAGAAAGAAAGATAATGAGTTATCACAAAACAGCAAGGACTCTTGAAGGGGCATTCTCCCATTTATCACCCCTTCAAGCACAGTCCCCAAAGAACGATGCAAGAAATCTTGTATGGAAAAAAGAGAATTTGGCAGTGACTGCAGACTAACATTCACAAACTGGGGAGCTGGGGCTACTTTTTATTTATATAATTACCCCAAGTTCCCTAGTTTCTAAGTATTAAAAAGCAAGGGAAGAGAAAAACAAAAGAAAAATAGTTCTTCCTACATTTTGGCTGCCTGCCTTTATGTCTATTTTTGTAAATTATAATCTATGGGCATAAGGCTATTGGATCACTTTAAAGCAAAGCTAAAAAACATGGAGGATTTTGAGCCATTTATAATTAGTCACATGGATAGCATTCATACATTCATATATGTATTTTAATTAATTGATCCTGAGGACTGCATCTTCACCTGGCTCATTAATACTGCTGACTCCTCTGCATAGGCTTTGTGGATTTGATTCAGCATTCTAAAGAAAACTGGAAAAGATCCTTTTCCAGATGTATCTAATTTCTCTGAGCAAGAACTTCCTAATTCGCTGAAAATGACAAAACAAATTTAGAGTATCATTCTTTATTCTTTCCCCCACCTGAATTTAGGGCCTAGCAATAAAAATTCATAATAAGATTAGTTTGATCTTTGTTTTGGCAATTAATACTGAAAGCACTGAAGTACAGAGAATACAAAACCACCCATTAGCAATGTTAGATTTAAACTCTGTAAGCTAGTTTCCTGATTTTGGATAACATCTTTGGGGGGTTTTTTGCAAGAGAAATGGGAAGGTTTGCCAGGAGTACTGTAGGTGGGAAGGAAAAGTAAGCTTGCATATGAGCATTCAGTTATTATAATACTGCTGTAAGGGTGAGGCTGAAACTAGATATGATATGGTCATGTGGTCATCAGCCAGAAGCAAAAGACTCATATCTCCTCCTCAGGTTCCTCTCTGATAGCTATTGCTTAAAAATATGTGCCATCATCACATGTAGAATTGCTATGTTCCACACAAAGAACAGTGGTGTAAAGGCTTTGTATGTGATGAGATCCTCATGCATTGTACCAAGGCAGGGGTGGGATATAGGGATGAAAGGTAGGCTGGCCATGGCTCACCTAATCCTCATAAATTCATACTTGAAGGAAGGATGAAGAAACTCTCATTACCGTGATGTGATCAAAGAAAATGGTCTCTTCCCAATCATGTCTTCATTTTAAAAAGCCAAACACTGAAGAATACAGAGCCTCCCCTAGGTCCTTTTCTCATTTGTTGAGAGAATTTAGCAGTTCTTGTTCAGGCATTTCCTTTTGCACTCAGAATTAGACATCTAATATGATCAGAAAAGGTGTATTTTAGCAAATACATTTTGTATCCCAACATTTTCATTCTTAAAGGACTGAGCCAAGACCGTGATAGCACAGACTGTCATAGGCTGAATGTATAATGGTCAAATGTAGCTTAAATTTTAGGGCATATGCCAACCCAAATCTATTTTAAATACTATTGATATCAGCATGACAAAAAAGGGCTTACCTTTCTGCTGCTGAAACTGAAGTTAAAAAGTTAGGAAAGCTTTAATGGATGATACCTGATAACAGGTGCCATTTGTGTATTCTAATTTCTGCTGGAATATGAGTATATATTGCACAGCTAAAAAAACAAAAACAACATTATAATCTTAACATAGGAACAACAATGAAATCTAATAATATTCTCAGTGTTTAATCTGGATTTCCATATATTTACTTTCTACTAAATTTCACTGTAGCTGAACTTCCAAAGGATCCCAGTCTTCCAATAATATTGAAGTCTACTCAGGATTTATAAGCATTCTTATGATGATTCGAATTGGGTCAGCTTTCCTTTTCAGGCCTTCCAAGGGCAGAAAATTGGTTAAGCTTATCATTTGCCATTGTTTGTATAAAGAAATGCAAGATGCATATTATCCCAAGGACAGTAATTTGACATGTTTGCACCCAACCATTTTTAGAAGTTCCTCAAGTTCCTGAACTTGTATGCAAGAACACTTCATTCGGTTATGCTATCAGGGGGTAAATAGTAAATTTTTGACATTTGGGAGCTCATTATCATAGCCCTCACTGACAGTTCTACTTAATGTGCAGTCACATCTCTCTCTCTTCTGCTTTTTTAATAGGAGCAAATACTCTGGTTAAAAACTCTATCATAAAACAAATATATGCGCAACAAGGAAACAAATAGCTAACAGAATCAAATAAATTCAAACAGAATTCCCTTCAGTCAGAAGGGAATAAGTTCTATAGAAGTCAAGTAGTTCTTTTTGATTGCGTAGGATCACACTGTAAAACTGTAACAAAATACCTCTTTCTCCAGCTGAAATGCAGCCTTTAGTTTTTAATTAGAAATGCAAACAAGACTATATTGAGACACTGAATGAAGTAGGAACCATAAAAAAGTAGTACTGTCTATGACAGAGGAACATGGTTTGAGGTAACAGGGCTGCAGGTAACTCCTCCAAAAGTTGATACGAAATTATGTCTAAAATGACTGTAATAAAATAAGCTGGAAAATATTAATATTAATTGTAAATAGTTTTAACTAAATTGATATGCAAATGAATTGAAACAAATTTTTGTTTTTGTTCTGGTTTTGGATTCTCTTGGGTTCCCTGTTACCCCCCTCACTCCCCACCCCAAATCCCTGGTCTTTGCTTGTTCTATCTGATGTTCTTTAAAGAGAGAAAGGGACTTAAATACCCATTTCATCCTTTTCAGAGCTGAACACAAACCAATATTTAATCCAGCTTCCATCAACTGAGTAATCTCCAGACTAAACCTCCCTTTTTCCCAGACAGCTTTGGGAAAACTGACTTAATCTCAAAAAGCTATGACATCATCTATTGGTTAGAAAGTCTTTGATAATCTATATAATAAATGAGGACCTTTCTTAAAAATATACATTATCTCTGCTTCCCCACTGTTTTCGGTTCCCTCAAGTTGCCTCATTTGAGAGAAATCATTTGGAATTCTTGCATTAAAAATGCAAGTAGCAGCTGCTTCAGAGAAGCAGGAACTGATCATGATTAGGATGGCAGCAAACTTTTCTTCCCTTCAGAGAAATAATTCTCTGAAGCTGCTATTTGTACTTGAAGAAAACTCCCAATGAGTGCAACTGGAGTTTTTTCTTTTTATGCAAATAACTGCTTTAAGGGAGCAATTTTCATTAGGCTGCAGCCTGGGAGGTAAAGGTTAAAATCCACTCCATGCCTGTTGCAATTTTAATAATGATCTTCTCTCCCCAAAGCTGCTATTTGCATTTTTTAATGTGTATGTTAAATTTAAAGATGCATTTAGCACGTATAGCTTGGCCCCTCGTGCCAACTATTTCTGGGAATTGCTTATTTCTCTCTCTCTCTCCCTTTCCTGTCCAGCCCCCTCCCCAACAGTAATATAAAAATCCTTCTTACTATCCATTTTGAAATGGCCACTTTGCTCCCCAGTAGTTCCATAAAGTACAAGCATCAAACTGAATCACAGCCTAGAGGGGAAATGTATACATCTCTCACTGGGATACACATTTTGTAGCATCCAAACTGTACAATCACTCCCATGAGGAGCATTTCCTGCGTTCAAAGCGGTGCAGCATTTGCAGAATGTTCTTAAATCTCTCTCTTCAGGCCTCGCACATTTGGTGCACGTACATTGCTCTCCCTGGCCTTAAAGGAAGTATAATACACACATCAAAGGAAGGATTTCCTCCCATCATGAGCCCCGATGGGCAGAGGCAGCAGCAGAAGCTCACAAGCTACTGTATCTAGTTCTGAGCCACTGGTGTGTGGCAGAGTTCAAACAACAGCTCATCTTGTCAGCAGCATGAGTGCGGGCATGTGCGTTTTTGAAAATATAGGTCAGTGTTTAAATGTTGACCGTCCTTGGACCCAAATGATAGGTTCTCAGTCACAGGAAGATGTGACACAAACTGAGAAACAATCAAGGAAAGGGGGTTGTCCTGGGATAAAGGAGACAAGATACCTCCTGGATCTACAGACAACATAGGCAGGTATACTTCACTTTGCCAGGCTATAAGCACAGAAATCCTTTTGTCTAAGCAACAATTACAGATTTAAGGGGTCTGCCTTTGCTTATGTGTAGTCACCTCACCTGAGGTGATGGTTGCAATGCAGATAGCTATGGAGCAGAGTTTGGTCTGTAGGGAGAGAAGAGTGAGTCAGAGAAGTAGTGTAGAAGTAGTCTATGCAGAGATGGGACACATTTTCATTTTAATGGTATTTTTCTGGGCTGGGACTACCGGGTACGGGAGAGCATCATGTTCCAAGAGCATATGGCTGTTTTTGTAGGTGTTTTTTTTCCTGAATTGTTCTTATAGAAGATGCTATTTTGGGTGCACACTGAATCTAAGTTATCCTAGTTGATTAAATTCCAATCTGAGAATTTGCCACCAAATAAATGGTGCATTCATGGGGCTCCAAAAAAGGGATTGCATACAACTTGTGGGCTAGCCAGATGCAACCTTCCTGTTATAACCGTGAGCTCAAAAGTGTTTATTCAGAATTCCAGTTGGCTTTCATTTTTAAGCAAACTGGCATACCTTTGAGTTATGTGAATCAAAAGAACTTCAGATTACATGTCTCCAAGCTGCATTAGAGTTCTTTGCTCCAAATTTATTTAATTATTTATTTACTGGATTTATACCCTACCATATTCAATAGTTTCTCAGCTTACAAGAAATACAACAACATGACAGTTTAAACAACTGTGTAGAATACCAACATAAGTGGCAATAAATAAAAGAGAGCGAACTAATAAAACGGGTGTAAGAAATTAAGTTAGCAAGATCATGAAAATACTCTGGAATAATTCATGTTTATAAGAGCTTCTTGAAGGTCAGTAGGGAGGGAGTGAATGTATATACAAAAATATACATTTCTTAATTAAATGAATATATAAATACTTATTCATACTAAGATATTAAAAATGAGTACTTTATGATAAGATGTTTTCAACATGCTGGATAAAATTATAATGTGTGTTTAGCTAAGTAGCTACATGGACATATTACTATTTTTTTCAATTTACCATGGTTATAGTTTTGTAATAATAGATTATTGGCAAATTATATAGAAATCAGATAGAATGGATTGATGAATCAACATATGTGAAACCGACCTGGACTACAAGTTGAGTAAATTGGTTATCCCGACTTCAAGGTACTATCATTCAGTCCAGGGCTGCTGCTGTCCTCTGTTCTAATTAAAGTCCAAGAATGTATGGTGTTATTTCATACGCTAATACCCTCCAAACAAAGGTAGAATTAGGAACACCTTATTTCTGATCATTAGTATCAAGTGGAGTGGGGAGGGAGGTCTAGATAGGAAAGCGTTAATAGCTTTTGCCTGAATGCTGGGCTTTGCAATTTCTAAGCAGCTTTAGTGTCTCCCACCACAGCCCTGATTTAAAATTCATAAATGCTAATCCTCCATAATTTACGGTTTAAAAAGCAGCCCCACTCACAGGCCCTGTGGCTACAGCTCTGTCAGAGTAATTATGCCGCCAAGCTGAAATTGGACTACTAACTGAGATATTAAACAGGGTAGGAAATCCTCTTCCTTGGCAGCCTACCCAATTATTCCAAATAAGCAAACAGATTAGTGAGTAATTTTCCAGTTGAATCTCGTGATTGGTGCCAGAATTGTACGTTAAATATTCAGAAGTAAATAGATTAAAGATGAAATGTTCCCCCTCCTTCCCTCTCCCCCACAAGCTTAATTTAGTGTGTATATTAAAACTTTTTTTTTTCAAAGAGAGTGAGAAAAATCTTCATTGAAGGGCAGGGTGATTACTTTGAAAAAGAGTCCCTCCCCCTTTGGTTTGCCCATGGTGTGTGCATGCCTGTGTGTGCGTGTGGGGAGAGGGGGCTCTGCCATTAATTAGTCAGGGCACATTGTGTTGCAGGAACCCTGTGCAGCACAGAGACAGGGGTGGGCACTGACGTTCTATTAACCCTGATCCTGGAGGAGACCACCTATGTGGCAGCATCAGGAGAGCTAAATGGTGACAATCAGGAAAACTTCTGAATGAACTTTAAGAGAGATTTGATGGTAAAGCTGAGAGACATTTGGTGTCGCAGCTTCCTAAGACACTGGAGAAGAGGAGAGCCTTTTGTGTTTCGCCTGTTGACTTTTGCCCATTTCTGAATAGGTTATTTTAATATCCTTTTTATGGCAGTGGGTGTGTGGGTGGGATTAACATTTCAGAACATTCTAAGGTTTCATGTCTAAAAGATGAAGATCAGGCACATGATTTACCTCATGTATTTTCATGGGTCTCTAAATTCCATCCGACTGTATGTAAAGATCAGCTTGAGATATCCTGCTTGTGGTCCTACTGGCGAGAAAAAGATTCTGGCCCTTCTCATTGGTATCATCTTGATTCTACAGAACTCTCCCTAGGAAGGGAGTATGACTGACTCCCATTGTTTTAAAAAATAGAAGGCAAACCTGTTCATCTGGCCATTTGTAGAATCATCTCCCACTCTCACTCTCACTCTCACTTTCATTTCTTACCTGCTGCATTCCTGACCCTGTCCAGGACCAGACTGCACTTTAACTGAACTCTGTTAAAATGATTGTATTGCCATTGTTTTATTGCTGACTTTATGAGAGTTTGTGTTACTGTTAATTGCTTATATCAAATGTTTTAATTGCATAAACAGCAAGATGATAAAAGAAGAAGAAGAAGAAGAAGAAGAAGAAGAAGAAGAAGAAGAAGAAGAAGAAGAAGAAGAAGAAGAAGAAGAAGAAGAAGAAGAAGAAGAAGAAGAAGAAACAATAACAACCATGTAGGTGCTGTTTCCTGAATAGTATAATGCTTTAGAATGAGAGAGAGAGAGAGGGAGAGAGAGAGAAGCCCAGTGAAAGAAGCTGAAAATTCTGGCCTTGGGAGTTAGTTTTGGCAACAAAGTTGAGTGAAGATCATATTAAGAAAAGATCACAAGGAAGAGACTTGGAGCCCATGTGAACCTCATGAGTGTCTTGGCAAAAACAAACAAACAAAACAAAAACAAAAAACAAAACAAAACAAAACGAAAGCTCTTGCACAAGAATAATTATAGAGTTCAGGATAAAGAGTATACAAGCCAAGAACACCTGAGACTCAATAGTTCTGAGGCTGAAGCTAAGATGGGACATAACAAAGGAATCAATAGTTTCATCCTGAGTAAATGAAAGAAACATCAAAGAGTTTCTCAGCCACTTGATTGAGCTAAATCTACTTAACAAAGCCAGTTACAAGGGATAAATAAATCAGTACCATTTTATGAAACCGTAAAGGGTGAAGCAAGAAACTCTTCGTGACTGTGCTATTTTTCCACCCAGATTTTTGCCTGCCTGATTTATAGGTACTCTAATAGCTTAGTGAGCTGGGTAGTGATTTGCCCATCAAGCAGGCATATTTATGTGTTGGCATTTCTCTGGGAGCAATTCTCTTCAATCAATGAAGGAGGCATATACCCGCCTCAAATTATGAAGTGGAAGAGATGCATCAACAAACAAACCTTTGCTCCTCTGTGTTCCTCTGGATCATCATTCTTGCCCTAACAGTCTTCCAAATCTCTGACTTGGTAGCTCTTTCTAAAACAAAATGGATTCCTGAACTAAATATAAGGTACAGCTACATGAACAAAGAGAACCAGCGTGCCAGAATTCCTTCGTAAAACTAGCAATATTTTAATTACCAGCAGAATACAAGAATCTTGTAGAATTTATCACCCTTTTATTACTTACATAACCACATGTAGTAGTACACATTTAAAAAGTCAGTTGTCTCTCAAATAGTTGTCACCATGTTGTTGTAATGTAAGAATACTCCAAATGTCATCCAAAACAAACCTGGTGTCACTTTTCTACCATGTTATCTGGCTATTTCAGCCATTTTACCACAGTTACGGTTCTGCAACTGTCATTCCATTGCACGTCTATCACTGGAAGTTTTGTTAATAGAAGCCACCTGAAACTTGAAGAGTTGGAAACCAAACATTTCCATGGGATTTTTCTGATTTTTGCCTTTTGCAAAAATATGTTCATGGGTTTCAAGTATTCTGAAAAATTTCATACACACCAGAGTTGTTTGGAGAGCCACTTTGGTGTAGTGGTTAAGGCACCAGACTAGAAAGTGGGAGACTATGAGTTCTAGTGCCTCCTCAAGGGACAAAGCCAGCTGGGTGACCTTGGGCCAGACCTTCTCTCTCAGCCCCAGGAAGAAGAAGGCAAGGGCAAACCACTTCTGAAATCTTACCAAGAAAACTGCAGGGAGTAGTCCAGGCAATTGTCAGGACTCAATACTGATGCTAAGCCACCACACACACACACAAAAGTTGTTCCGGTACTTGTTTAGTTAAGCCTTCTGTAGCTTTGAAAATGGAAAGCCTGGAATCGGGCAGATAGGTGGACCTAACACAATGATGCTGGATGTAGGGAATGACTTGAGAGAGCAGATTAAAGAGCCATGGACTATAGTGTATTATCTTCACTTTGCCTGTCGCCATTTCTGTGATTCACAGAAAGCATAAGAGTTTGAACTCTGCTCTCAGGGAAGAGAATTTTCTTTTCTCTCTCATTTTCTCTGTTTACAACCTGAAGTGTGTGTTTGGTAGCTGTAAGGCCTTGTGCCTAGCTGCTAATATAACTACGGATCCTTTCTGTACCTGCTTGCAGGCATATGCATACACAAACACAGGTATTATGGCAGGTGTTTTTCCTGCTACTTTGAGGTCACAGATTAATTATGATTATTTACTTGTTTGAAATATTGTCATTTTCTTACAGAAGAACATTTACAAAAGCAGGCTAACCATGCAAAATTTGAAAAGATACAATCATTACAGTAAAACCAGAGACAGATCAGCAGAAAATATCATTTGAGAAAACTGGAAGCTTGAATGAAGAGATTCACGTTATCAAGTTTGCAATATTGCAATACTGAGGATGTCATACAACAGGAATTGGCAACTTTTTCAATCAGTAGCAACAACAACAACAACAATACCTGTAATAATGTTCCAAATAGCACAAATCACCACATCTCATGAGATTTCAACATTCTCACCTCAAATTCTTGTGACATTTCAACATTCTGGCTCAAAATTTTATGATCACCACAGAAGTCACTTGGGATGACTGAAGCACAGATAAAATAAATTTCCATGAAGCACCGTGGTCCGTTAGAAAGGGGGGACCATGGTACTTCATGGCATTTTATTTTATTTAGCAAATTTATTTTCAGCCTGCCAAAAATAAATATATGATGAGAATATATAGCATTATATTATTTCTGCATATAGTTGTGTTTTGACATACCTACATTATTTTATATGAGTATATGTAATAGCTTAATACTTAAAATGAATTTACTCTGCTTTAATGGTGAAGAAGCCCTTGACTCAAAGTCAGTTCCTGATGTCTGCTACATAAATGCATTCACGCAGTTCTCTGTGCAACTATGTGGAAGTTATTTGCCATTGGTTTCTTCCAATACTAGTGTACCACTCTAGCATTTCCTGGTAGTCTCCTATCCAAGTACTGATCAGGCCCAGCCCTGCTTAGATTCCTAGTTTAATACAGTGCTATCATCTGCTGAGACTTTATTTTACCAAGTACAGTGACTGTGTGTCCCTGTACTTGGTACATATGTCCTAGTAGAAGTTAATATGTACTTGTACATACATCCTAGTGGAAGTTAATCTTTAGATTAGCGATCGGAGATTGCATAGAGTAGTGTGATCACACTTTGGCTGTACATTTATTATACCAGCTAAAGTGTGCCCAAACTGACCAGTGGTGTACTTACCATTAGCAGAGAAGGCTGCATATACAGTAATATGGTTATGCATAAGGCTGGTATTATCCAAGGGTACATCTTCTCTACCTTATTAAAAAAAAAAATAAAGCATTATTTCAAAGCCTCAGCTGACCAAAGCCATTATGCACACTGAGGTTCAATATCTATGGGGACATGTGATGAATATAACTACATATGATGCTGTACGATAACTGCACATGACATGAGAACCAATATGAGCATATTATGTCAATTCTTCACCATCTGCATTTATTGCTAGTCCATTCTGGACCCAATTCAAAGTGCTCACCCTACTCTATGCAATCTCGGATCTCTAATCTAAAGACTATCTTCCACTAGGATATATGAACAGTCTACTGACACAGTCACTTTACTATCTAAAATAAAGTATCAGCAGATGACAGCATTGTATTAAACTAGGAATCTTAAAGCTCGGTATGGCTTAGGAGCAAACTACCTGAAGGAGTGCCTTCTCCAATATATACCTACCCAGACTTTAAGATAATCTAATGAAGCCCTCCTCCAGGTCTCCCCACTAGAGGAGGTGAGATGGGTCTCTGTAAGGGGGAGAGCTTTTTCTGTGGTTACACCCCATTTATGGAAATTCTTCCCCAGAGGGGCTTCACTGGCACTCCTACCAGCATCATTTCAGCACCAGGCAAAGACTTTTCTATTTTCCCAGGTTTTTACTGGGCTTTTAATTCATATAGTTTTAGTTTTGAATGAGCACCATGCTACTGCCCAGTTTATATGGTGTTTTATTGTTGTATTTTATTTTTATCATATATCTTTTTATTCAGGTTGTATTTTTAAGTGTGTTTTATTGTAAACAACCCAGAGAGCTTTGGTTATTGAGCAGTTCAAATTGTTAATATTTTTTAAAAAATAAAATAAAATGAAAGATTACAATAGCAAAGCAAAAGATTAAATGGTAAAGGACACAAACGTGCAAATGAAATGAATGAATGAAAGAAAACTAGATATGTTGAGTGTCTGAGAAATTAAGAGAAAGAGGAAGGATGTAATAGATCTGAATGAAAGTGGTCTGATTTTTGGAGGGGAGTTGATGAATACATGAAGGGATGTGAACTTGTAGGTTTAATTAAGAATGAATGTACAAAGAAAATCCATGGAATAAATGAATGAATGCTTTTACCAAGATGCAGTACAAATAAAAAGCATGGTAATGTAAAATTCCATCCAATCAAATTAGTTCTCAACTTAACAGATAAACCAATAAACAATCCAGAAAGTTCTGTAAAACAAGTAAAAACATAAATATTCAAAACAATATCCTGTGATATGACTGAGCATGTATACACCCCTAATTAGAATAAAAGAGGTATTAACCTAGGAAATGCCAAAATTCAGGAAAGTAGGGTGGGATAACTACGCCCTACACTGACTGACTACTCAAATAAAAAGGTATTTAAATCCCTTTTCAAGGCTATCAAACTTGGGCAAAGAGGGAGAACAGGAGGGAACCAATTCAAGAGTTGCAGGGCCAGTCCCTGAAAGCCCAGAACTTGGAGGAAGGGAGGAAAAGAAAGAAGTTTCCCCCTTAGAGAACTATAAGGAATAAGTAATCTTGTAGGGAAGCCAGAGAGACACTGGGGGGTTGTGAACAGAGAGTCATTGAGGGGCCTGTGCTGTAGCAAAATATGAGAAGGGAAGGGAACAGCCTCAGTAGCACTGTTCTGGACTAAGGTTAGTAGATGGAAACAACTGTCAGGAAACAATTGCAAAATTCAAGATGGGAAACAACTCAAATATGCACCACTAAAGCCACAGTCATCCTCATCAGAGATCTTTGGATCCATGTCTTCCTGCTGATGGATCATGTCTCAGGCTTCTGTGCAGAAACACAAACACATTGTGCTAATTTTGCTGATAAGGAGAGTAGAGACAGTTCTTATAGAAAAAAAGAAGGGGTTGCAGATGGGCTGCCAGTAGAAAATGATTTAAAAAATAGAGAAGATTCTGGGAAGAGGAAGGGAGGGGAACTGAAATGGTGGTAATGGCTAGCAATTAAAATGGGGTAGACAGCTCAGGCTCTTGAAGAATGGTTATTTTTCTATAAGAAAACCAATGTGAGCTGAGTTCAATTGGGCAGTCTTTGCACAACTGAAACGTTGTTGGTTCCAGGACAATCCCAGAGTAATTTGCTGAAGAGAGTTGTTAAGAATAATCTGGAGAAGCATACTGAAGACCAGAAGAGGAGACACCATAGGACCCGCTCTACCATTTGCAGAGAACTCAAAGATGATGATGGAAAACAAGAAGAGAAAAGGTATTATCAACCAGACAAAAGCCAGCTGTCAGACTAAATGAGAGAGAGAAAAATGCTACCAACCTCTGTAAGCTGTTCCTTAACTCTAAATTTAGGAAACAGATAGGGGCAGAAATAGAGTCATGCACATATAAGCGAAGCTCACATCATAATCTGCAAACGTGCATGCTTAGAGTTGTTCTAGGCTGACTTTAGTATAGGGGGAAAAAAAAAAGGTTCTTGCCTTGTAGTTTAAATCACTGATCATCTAAGGTATGGAAGGAGGGAGGAATTCACAGTGGAATGCAATGCAATTAGTTGCTTGCCAAGTGAGATTAATAAAATGAAACTACTAGTGCTTCTTATTTACATATGCTTCTTAATAAAAGGGGGAAAACATGAACTGGTGTCTTGCACTGAATTTCTAACAAATTCTAAGAACCCATAAGCTGCTCTAATCACACTACAAGTATTCACCAAATAAAAATTAGTGAATCAATAAATCAGTGCAAAACTCAAGGCTGCAAGTAGAGAAAATGGGTGGTCTGGAGACAATTGGGAGAAGACGCATTACAGGATGGGAAGGATAATCAGGCTGAAACATGACTAACTCTTTGTTATCCATATTCAGCTTAAGATGATTGGAGAACATCCAAGAGGAAACACTAATGGGATGTTTTATCACAACTGATGTCCTCATCAGGGCCACAAAAGATTAATAGACTTGAGCATCATCAGCATAATAATAACTCTCTATCTTTATTGATTCTTGAGCCCAAGGAAACAAAACTACTACCTTCACATCTTTGCTGTCAATGATAAGTTCAGTGAGCATGCTGATCGACATTATCTTTGTCATCTTAATAGTTAACATTAATCTTGTGGTAAGAACAGTTGCTCAGCTCCTTCATGGCACGCAGTTAGGTTCCCTTTCCAATCTTGATACCTATAAAAACATACAGACTGACTTTTTAAGATCCCTCTTTTAGATTCCCAGATGGGCTCTGAATGTAGTGCTGAGAGTAGAAGCTGGTCTCTGATTAGGAAGCCAACACCTGGCAAATAATATGGTTCACCTGGGAAAAGATCAGTGGGGACCACAGGCTGTTTCCACTAATAGCACTGGACAGGTATAGATCCAAGTGGTGGGGAAGTATTATAAACAAACATATAGACTGTTCCCTGGGTCTAAACCAATAAGGTCTGGCTTAGATAAAGCCAAGGAGGTAATCAAGCAATAGGTTGGGGACATAAAATTACAATGGGAACTTAGCTAAACCACTAGGTTCTACTGGACTAAGATCAAGATATTCTCCTGCAAATTACCTGAAGTTGTTTACCCACTCTAAATATTTCTAAGCTTCTTCCAGAGCCCATTGTAATGCTCTGCTTTTGGCAGTCTTAGAGGGCAGATTTAATAGTTTCCTGATCATTCAGAGGCTTTGCCCATGTGAATCTAGGGAAGTCAAAATACTAGAGCATATATTTTTGTAATGGAAGTTTTATGTTGTTATTCAGCTAAGGCTACTACAGCCTCTAATAGTGAAAATCCCTGACCTCTCAGATGAATTTTCTATCCAACATTTTTGGTTGATACCAAAGGTGACATATGTCAAAGCAAAATACTGCACCCAACCATCTAGGACCCCTGATAGTATCAGACTAGTACATATACTTATCAGAATACTATCAGGCACAATCTCTTTTATGGTTATATTTTATGTATATCGAGTGTATATGAATTCTGGTCTAAGACCACAATAAACCATAATTGATTGAGAAAGAAAAACAATGACATTGAAAACTCTGGTTGTGAATCAGGCCACCAAAGTGACAGGTATAAAAGGCAAATAAAACAGAATCCAGGACTGATCCCTGAGGGATATCAACTTTAAGGGGAAATGTCTGGGACTGTAATCTGCCATGCAATACTGCTAAAAAAATAAGAAGGCAAAATAGATTCAGACCGATCAAATGCACAGCCAGTGATGCCCAAAGACCATAACCTAGACAGCAATATCCAATGGTCAAGTGTGTCACATGCTGTTGTCAAATCCAAAAGGATCAGCATTGATGTAAAGCATTGGGACTTTGCTACCAAAATATCCAGATTTGAGAAAGTGCTGTCTCAGTTTGCTTGGAATTCTGATTGATTTGGACCAAGAAGGACATTAGAGGACAAATGAGAAACCAGTTGTGAGACAGCGACTTTGTCAAGGGTTTTAGATGAAAAAGGAAGCAGAAACACCAGTCAGTAACTTGACCACAAAGAGGACCCGAGGAAGTTTCTTCAACAAAGGACAAAGAAGAGTGTGCTTTAATGAGTCTGAAAAACTGCAGGTGGTAAAAGAATAGCTCACCAGGGGAACAATCTAGGATTGGTGACAGTTGCATGTTATACTCCAATGAATGATGATAATGGAAGAACCAGAGAGGAATTTTGGAAAATATTGTGCAACTTTCTGAATGAGTATGAACCAAGGCAAAAAATATTTTATTCGGTGACATGATTGAGCAGGCAAGAATGAGATATAAGAGTACAAGAAAAGATATTGAACCATTTGGAGGCCCAAAAATAAATGAGAATGGTGACTGCTGGATGAGTATCTGCTTAGAAAATGTTCTGTTTGTTTCAAATATTATGTTTTAATCCTAAACCTATACATAAATATACACGGTGAAGGAATGAATATGAATCTAAAAGCATGAGTAATTTGATTATATTCAGGTATTGAAAGAATTAGTGGATGAGTGCTGAATGAATGTGAGTTAAATACAAAAGTAAGTAACCAATATCAAGAGGTACTGTATATTGAAGTAATTTGGTCATATAGAGGGAATAAATGAGGATCAAATTGCAAAACAAATATACAAATGGGTTGAAGGAAAAGGAAAGACCAAGAAATTTGTGATTGGATTGAGTTGATGAGATCCTCAAAAAGAGGGATGAAATGTCAAGAATAGAAAATAATGTATGGAATGCTACATGAACATGAAGGAAGTATAGATGATTTACTAGGATAAAAAGATATGGAAGGTTAGAATGAATGGGACTGGTGCAAATTTAATTGAGCTATGTTTCCTTTTATTTATGTTGTCCCATGCCATTAATTTCTCTGACTGTTTCTTACTCTTTATGCTCTTCGTAACATTATTTATTCCAAAAAGAAATAGCATGTATATAGGTATTAAAAAGTAATAATAAAAGGAAACAACATAGATTATTATATGATAACTAACAAGGGAAATACTATAATTGCAGTACTTGAAAATATATAGTCCTCCCACTTCAAGGAGTAGTAACTTAGATTTAGATCTAATACATCTGCTTCAACTCTAGTATGAGTAGGATAGGAAGAAGGGAAGATAATGGAATTGAGTAACTTAGAGGAAGTACAGGACTGGTTGGCTGACATCCTGAACAGGAACACATTGGTGAATTAATTTTGTTGCAGGAAGCTAAAGCTCTTGAGTTGAACCTGGTGAGTCAGTTAAAGTTTAGTTATGGTCTTTATATAAGGGGACTATTTTCTTGGCAACAGTACAGGCAGTTTGCCATTTTCTTTTTTCTTTGTTGCAGGGCTCAAATGGTCAACCAAATCTTCCTAAAATCAGGTTAAAATTATGTCCTGCCTACAGCATTGTTTTTACTGAAGTTATATTACAAGCATGATCTAGTGCCTTGCATTTTTGTTATCCGAAGATTCTTCAGAAATAGAAAAGGGAATATCTTCTATTTCATTAGCCCTTACTTGAGCACTAGCAAACTACGTAGTACTATTTGTTTTAAGGAACTGGGGATGTTGGCTGTAACTCACAAATTTGAATGGTCTTCAGTGGAAGCAGTTTTTTCCCCCTTCTCAAACTACTGGAAGCTTGGCTTACATATTCCTTCTCTCACATGAAGGTCATCAAATGCTGTTGTGCCAAGTGTTAAAATGAATGCCCTCCTAATGAACACTGAAAAACTCAGAAAACATTTTTCTGACAAAGCAGCAAGAACTTGTGCACCTGCTTAATCCCAGCATTAAAGAAAAAGAAAGAGCTATCCATCCATAATCACCTGGTTTACCTGTGCAGAAGGGTGTTCAGCCAGAAGGCAGAGAGAGTCAGACTGCAAGGTCAAGTTCAGTTTAAATAAATGAGGGGAAGAATTGCTGGCTAGACCATAGAGATCACAAATGTGGAGAATTTCACTATTACTATTTCTAGTAATCCCAACTCACTTGATAAGTCAGGAAATGGCGACCATTTCTCATGGGATATTTATGTTATATCTGGGCATAGAGAACAAATGAACTTGAACTGAAATAATTGGGCATGCTCAGCCTTTCAGTCCATGGCAAATATAAAAGTCAATAATAGCTTAAAACCATCACTCTTAAGACTGAAAATACAGTCCTGTTCTTTCTCATTTAGAACTTGTATGTATTTTGCCAAATGCAATTATATGGGCAAAGAGGATGAGGGTCCTGACATCATACCATGGATCCCCATTCCACAGCTGGAAGGGGAGATTTGGGTGGTAATTCCCTTGCGAGGAAGGAAGGAAGGAAGGAAGGAAGGAAGGAAGGAAGGAAGGAAGGAAGGAAGGAAGGAAGGAAGGAAGGAAGGAAGGAGCAAGCTCAACAGGGCTTAGGAAGTAGTTTCTCTGTCATGGACTCCTCATGTAATATTGCTGTATTAAGCACATATTCAACTTCTAAGATTCACACATACTCTATAGCAGTGTTTCTCAACCTTGGCCACTTGAACATGACAAAAAGGTCTGATAGCGGACATTGCAATACCTGGAGACAGCAGAAGAAAAGAGGAAGAATCGGAGAAAATCACAAAATATAAAGACCTGCAAATAGAAGTAGAACAACTATGGCAAAAGAAAGCAAAGATAGTACCAGTAGTAATAGGCACCTTGGGTGCAATCTCAAAACATCTGGAACACCACTTGAACACCATCAGCAATTGACAAAATCACCATCAGTCAAATGCAAAAGGCAGCTTCACTTGGAACAGCTTACATCCTGCGACAACACCTTTAACACCACCAAACAACAACATCTGCCTAACCCGGGTCCTTGGGAAGGACTCGATAGGTGGATAAAAATGTTAAATCCAGTCTAAACATCTGGCTGACTGAGTGACCAACCATCATCATCATCATCATCATCATCATCATCATCATCATCATCATCATCATCAACATCATATATTAAACTTGTCATATTTGGATAACCTATAGAGGTTGATCCTCAGCAGGGTTCTGGTTTCCCTTCTGGTTATATCTCTGAACTAGGAGGGGAAATCTACAGCTAGGACAGGACTCTTACTTCTGTGTATGGAGAGCCTTTTAGCATTTGGCACTCAGGGATTCCCACTCTCCATGCATTCTCACTGCTTGTATAAGAAAGATTGATGGAGGCTTGAAAATACCTATGGGATGTCCTATGAAGTAGAGTAGAGCACTGTATAAAAACTGCTATCCTGGAGATCCAAGCACACAGCTGTCCATCATAATTTAGTTGGAATTTTTTCTTGGTTAATCATTCAGGCTAGCAAACCTGTGAAGGGCGACTATTCACAACCGTGTACAGGCATCTGGGGATCATCACAGATGTACTGCTTTTCCTAAGGCTTTTCATGAAATCCTGACACATGACAAAGAAGCTCTGTTTGGCCAGATGTCTGGGTATTGCTGCAGCATCAAGGTGGAAAATTAGATAAAGAGCCTTGCATGCACTTTAGCCAAGTCTCCAATCTGAGGACTGCAATGACAAAATTCTCACCTCCTATAACCAGGGCTGAACTTCCTTGAAAGGCCCCTCATATTGAGCTTAGTGCACCACAGGTCCGCTGGGTTTAGGGTTGGCTTGCAGCTGGCATGGGCTGCCAGGCCTATGAATAAATTTCCCCTCTCCTGGCCATGTCCAGAATATTGTTACAGTGCCTTTGGGGGCTCTTGAAGCCTCGCTTTGCATGCTCTGGCACAGTGACTTCCGATGCCATGCAAATCTTTCCATATGCTTGACAGCTCCTTCGGGTGCCTTTCCTTTCACAACATTGGCAAATTTTCCTCGTTGCAAATTTGCCTGTGTATTTAGGGATTATTTTGATTGCTTCTACATTTTTAGCCATCTTTTCCTCATCACAGCCTAATCTGGCACATACATTTAGCACTCTGTCCTTAGCGCTCTCCTTTGAAATGAATGGAAACGGGGCCCTTTGTGTTTCACTGCATAGCAGACAAATGCTATGAGATTCCCAGAGACAAAGTGAGGTACTATGAAAAGACCCTGCCTTCAGAAATATACCAGTAACTGTTACAAACTCAGGAAAGTTCTTTAGGGTCTCCCTAACAGAAAGTGTTCACTGATATTATTGGCAGTGAAAAGAAACAACTGCAGTGTTAGAAGGTGTCAGAAAGCAATTGGAAATAAAGCAGCAAATGTCCTTTGGCCGTAAGGTAGAATTGTCTCTGGTTCTCTGGAGGCGTTCATTTCATGAAAGAAGTATGTCATAAGGGGATGGGCTGTACTTTGGAGACCCACCCCCCTTGCCTTAGCCTTGTCACCCAGTTTGCCTTCTTTTCATATATTGTCAATTCTACAATAAGGAGACTGCTGTGAGCATGTTAGTTTTGCAAGAGTTTCGGATTCTGAAAAATCCTTCCATGTTGCTATCAACCAGTGGCCCAACTTTCTGTCTAGATCAGGGGTCCCCAAATTCTTCAGCTCATTGACCCTTTCATGAAGTTTCAGATTGTTCATTAACCCCCAAACATTTATTAGATGAAAATAATTTAATAAATGTTACTTTAAGTAGTAGTACCACAAATAATAATGCAAATAATAATAACAGTAATGACCCTTGAGGAGTCAATATTGACCACTTTGGGGAACCCTGGTCTAGATGATGACTTGCTTCTGATGTAGATGAAATATAGTAATATTTCTTTTTCTTTTTTCTTTTGTATTTTTAACTTTTTCTTTTTTTAAAAAATAGTAATTTTATTAAAATTACAGTTACAACAGTAAAAACCAATACAAACAAAAGAAAAAGAAAAAGAAAAAATAGAAGGTGCAGAAAAGGGGAAAAAAAGAAAAATAGCAAGGAAAATAGAAAAGAAAAAAAAAGAATATAGTAAAGAAAAAGAAAAGAAACATAAAGAAATGACTTCCCCCTTCATCACAAGTATAAACAATTTTAGTAACTTATCATCTTCTCTTAAAATACAACAAATGATCTCTTCTTCCCATATTCCATCTCTTATCCACTCCTCCAAGCAAACTGCAAAGTGAACCAGCTTCCCTCCATTTCAAATGGAGTTCCAAATGGGGATCCAAGGAAAAGGAAGTTTTTCTCTGTTTTGTTTTACTTAATGACAAATATTTTGCTACCTGAAGGCAGGAGTACTTCATAGCCCATGGGGTATAAAAGTTTAAATAAAACTATTAAATAGTTAGTATTGAAAATAGCTAGGGGCTAGTTTCAATCTAAGGTTACCTGTACATAATAATAAATCCAGGGATATGTTCATAGATGAATTTTCAAGGTGGAAGAGAAAGAGAGGGAGAGAGAGATATGCATTTTTTTCTGAATATTCCTCATCTTCCTAGGAATTATGAAATGCTGTAACCTGTAGGACTGCTAAATTTTTCTCCCACAAGATACTGGTCATTTTTTGCAATTATAAGAAGGTCAGAAATCCAACAACTGTAGGTTTTCCAACATGGAAGGAAATACCCCACAGAAGCAGTAATAATGTTCATAATGACAGCAACCATAATTATATGTGGATCTTTATGGAATAAAAATCCCGGATGGATGGATGGATGGATGGATAGACATCAGGAGTGGGCAACCTACATCCATAAGAGTGTATGCACTTTGTGAATACCATTGTTGTCCTCCCATGAATCCCCTTCAATGAAAGTTGCTGAAAATGATTACATGGTTTGTATTTGGAGAAATACAAAAAAGCTACAGCCTGGGCCCTAAAACAGATTGAAGATGGTTTTACAGAGGAAAGCCAAAACACATTGCTCTCCAAAATAGGAAAAAATGGAAAAATCTATGTCTGCTCATATGTGTGATATGATCTTAGCCAGTTTGCTTCAGCACGATGTCCATTGTCGTGCATGGCCACTGAAAGGTTCCCCACCCTGTATGGCTTTCCAGGTTCCAAACACAGAGGGGTAAAGGTTACATTTTCCTTCCAACTCATGGGGCAGCTGTTAAGGATAGTGACAGGAATAACAGTGTAAGCTAGCTCTTACACTGGGTTTCATAACTCCTGAATAGGATTTATGAGTTCCCTCCATCTCCCCTTTCTCTTAAACTTGTAAAAAAGCATCCATGCATGTTTCTCCCTTTAGAATTACTTGAAAGGACAGTCTATTTTCCTATTTCTATTGTTACTATGTGTTTTCTCTGCCAAACGGTCCCTTCCTTTTCATTCTCAATATTTTGAAAAGCCTCTCCTATTATCTTCTGAGGAGAATATAGATGTCTTTTTTGTTTGTTCTTTGTACTTTCCATCGAGATCAGCCCACCGCATGCTGCCCATGTGTCCTCAAATTATGGAGAGTGAACGCTTACAGTCATTGTGACTTGGTTCTCTTTCTTCTCAGCTCTCCTAAATGATATGTGTTCACAGACAATTATGGGACATTTTTTTCCCCAGGTGTATCACTTAGTGGCCCAAAGACAACAAGGGGGAAGGAGGACCACATGGATTGTTCTTTTCTTAACAGGATGTCCTTTCAGAGGGCAGAATTCAGCACCTGGTGAAATTATGACTTTTATTTAGTCTTTCAGATGTGAACTAAGCAAGGCTGTCAAGTCGCTCCATCGCCTTCATTGTGAAGGCACTTTGCTTAGTCTGTCAGCTGTAAACAGCTTAAGAGACGTGTCATTTGAGTATTATTATAGCACTTTAAGATTTGTTTTTAGATGGGTTTGTACATTTTTTTTTTCCTCCTGGCAAAGGCTTAGATATATAGATGACATGGGTTATTTACTGCATTTACTGGAAAACGCTATGCATTCTTTTGTGTAACTATGAGGCTGTGCCATGTAAAATAAAGAGCAGGGCGGCTAACCTCTTATTACAGAAAGGAGAACAACTTCTGGTCAGCTTCTAACCTGAAGAAACTCCTGTGGCTTTAATAGTGGGGTAGAGACAAATTCAACAGATGTAGCTTTTCTTTCCACTATATGTATATTGCCTTTGAGTTGGTGTGCTGACTCCTGGTGACTGCCTGGACAGGTCCCTGCAGTTTTCTTGGCAACATTTCAGGAGTGGTTTGCCATTGCCTTCTTCCTAGGGCTGAGACAGAGTGACTGGCCCAAGGTCACCCAGGGAGCTTTCATGCCTAAGGCAAGACTAGAATTCATGGTCTCCTGGTTTCTAGCCTGGTGCCTTCGCCACTACACTAGACTGGCTCTTTTCTTTCCACTACAGGACTGGAAAGAGAGAAAACAGCCTGCTGTCTTCCAGTCGCAGTGGAAAATGTAAAATGAAGTAACCAAACTGAGTAATGTGACAAATCATTCCCTAACGTTTTCTAAATATCAAGACTTTAGATCCCCTATTATTGATGGCAGTCTTTTCCGACCAGTTTGAACTATAATTCCCATTATCCCCAGCAGTGTAGCCGTAGGTTGCAGAAGATTGATGGATAACACAGGCATATTTTAAAGTGTATGCTCCCTTTGTAAAGTAACAGTTAATTTTTGTGTTCAATATAAAGCATGGGAGTATTTTGAAAATATAATACTCTAGCATTATTGGTCTTTAAAAGCCACATATTTGAGATTTTTGCAATATGTCACAAAATCAACCTTCCCTCCCCCAAATACAGGGTAGCTTGAATTAAGGTTCCAACTTCTTCCATAGGAAAAGCTAGATTAACGTGAAAAGTTGCTGACAGGTTTGTAAGAAAATAACATTAAAGAACATGCATCAGGTCCAAAATAATTTTCCATAATATACTATTGATAGACAGAATCTACTGCAAATACTATTCATTCACTAGCAATATTTTCAGTATGATTCATATTAACCAACTGAGATCTGTGAAGAAATGACAGAATAGAAATACGCTGAACATATCTGAGCTAAACTAGACTATGGCTTTCTTACTAATGCCACCCATGACCTAATGCCTCATGTTGTTTTCATAATAAATAAGAGTTGCTGTAGATGTGGGTTCCAAACAAAATCAACATTTCTTTCCTGAGCATAGGTATTTCATGAAAGCACATATACTTTCCTTTAATGCCAATCCTTGTATTGAAAAAGTAGCACCATCTAAGTGTTATAGGTAGCATTAGATGGGAGAATCTCAAACTCAGTGTTTGCAGGAGTAGAAACTGTTTAGGAAAGAACCCCATACAATCAACAAGCCTGCTCATTTGGCAAGGAAAGCTGACTGTTGGGGTGAAAACTGGGGCAGACTTAGAGAGGAGGATTCTGGAATAGAAACTAGTAGGCTATCTGGAACTGTAAACAAGAACATTCAAAATTACTATGGTTTGTTGAAAGTCCTCCTTGTTCCTTCTTCAAGCACCAAAAGCTACTGAGAAACAAGGGTGGACACACTAGAGTACTTAGGTGAATCCCATGCTACAACAAGGTATACAATAGTTTCTGAAAACTAATAGGCAACTTCCCCCTACCTGCCCCCCCCCCAAAAAAAAACTGTCCAGCAGGAACTCTGAACAGGAATATTCTTGTTGGAAGCTGAATATGTGCTATAATATCTTGTTCCAAACTTCTTCTTGTTGTTGACTGAAGCTTAAAAGGCAGTTTTTTTAAAAAGCTCTTAGCGTGTGAAACAGCCCATTTCTTTTCAGGTGGACTCCAAAATATGCCACTGTTAAATTCCATTCTTCAGCATTTTGGGGAAATACAGGGACTGTGTTGAACAGAAGAGGAACTGTTCAGGAAGAAGATATGCTAGGCCTATATAACATTGAAAATAAGTACTGTACTATTGACCAATATATATAATATATATATAAAGGTGGGATAAAATCATCATCATCATCACCATCAAACATTACTTTAAAACCATCGTTATCTTCATTCTATTATCTTCATTTTGGTAATGGAAGAGGTCCAGAGTTTGGAACTGCATTCATATCTCGTGACTCTGACTGTTCCCAGGCAGAATAGTATCCCCCTAGTTTCGTACAAAACTCAGTTTTGGGAATGGAACATTCTACAATGTTCTCTTCTTTTAGAACCCAATGAACTTCTTCTAGACCATGCCTTCCCCCACCCTTTTTTTTTTTGGCTATTTAGCAGAAGTAAATCCTTCAATCCAGAAGTGGTCTGAGGTGTTCCAGACATAGTGTCTTGAAAGAACTAAGCTGTTTCATGGCCATGCCCCCATGGAACATCTTAAGCTGATTCCAGTTTGGAGGATTTGCTGCTGGAAAATTGCTGAACTATCCCCACACTGGCATAGTCTGAAATGTTCCATTCCTCAAACTGTTCAGTTTTGCACATTGCTCCATTCCTTCATAGTCTTGAGTTATGGTGAATTTCAAAAAGGAAATTTCATCTTATTCCACTCTTGAAATTGATGCAATGGCTGCAACATGTTATTTTTGATATAACTTATGACCTCTTTGTTCAAATTAAGTCCTTTTGATATATATGCTAGTCACCTTTTGTTTTGCCACTTGACAGTGGGTTGAGAAAATACATAGTTTGTAGCTCTATAAACTTGCTGGATCACAGGTTGTGCATGGCTATAAAAATAAGTATTTTATGCAGAAATAGACAGTTCTGTGTTGATACAGAACTGTTGAACTGAGAAATCATGCAAGCTTTTCCAGAAAAAAAAAGCAGGTAGGAAACACAATGAGAAAAGAAACTGAGAGACGGAGAGAGAGAATGCGTCCATTACATGGGAAAAATACAGCTACTTTAACAAAAATGAGTAGTTGAAGAAAACAAGTATTTTCAATATGTTGCAAACAAAATTATCTGCCAAAAGGGCATGATAATTATCTTAATGTGATTTTTGACCAAGATAAATATTTCTTATTTTATAAACCGAGCCACAATTTGAATCTTATGCAAAACATGGAGATAAATCTAAAAAATATGATAATGTAATAAAATCAAAATTATTAGAAATCACACTGCCAAACTTGAGGCAGTAAAATCTTTTTAAGATCCGAGAGAAAATAGGCTAGTAAAATCTGAGTATGTTACTACAGTTTAATCACTTGATAAATAGCTGCATTGTTTGGGAAGAATAGAGAGTGCCACGATTGCACTGTCCCTGTTCATAAATAGTACATTGCTGCTTCAGCTCTAATGGATGTCTGCAGAGCTGGTATCAAAGCAGTGTCATCAAGTCTAGCAATTGCACTGAAAGAGGGAAGAGGTAGTTAAGCCAAGTATCTATAAACTATTTCTCTAAAATGTGGATTGCAGTTAAGCATTGAAGTGATTGTCATTTGGATTATGCTGCTATTAGAACTGACCAAATTCATGTTTCCTAAATTAATCCAGGAGGCACATTTTCTTTTCTCTTCATCCTTTTCAGAATTTCGCAATACAATTCTTTAAAAATTAAAGGCATACTAAGTGTGCATATTCAGGAAAAGTGTATATTTATACTTGTTTATTGGGATCCACCCATTCCCATGTCTAGAAACACATCACACCGATTGAGAAAGGTTTGGGAAATGTTCAAATAACGTCAGGCCGATATCTGAAAGCCCTAAAGTTTTGCACGTGGTTCAGATGGGCAGGAAGATGAAGACCGTGTATCTGCAAAATTTGCTGCAGTTCTCCCTAGTTTGTATTGAGGAAATGGCAAAGTGGCAAGGAGAGAGAGGGAGTTGAGGCATGGATTTTTTTCTATGACTGAGAGCTATAGTGTCTACTCATAGTGGTTTTACAAAGCATCCTGTGTTACTTTGCTTTAGGGAAGGGAAAGTAGAATATTGCAGGACTGTTCCAGTATTCAGTGCTCTGTACTAGTTCTCTTTCCCAGAAGCAGAAACACTAAAAGAGTTCTACTAGCATCCTTGAGACATGAGAAAGTATAGAAACTGGATGCCTGCAAAACATGCTTGATGTCAGTCTTTCTGACTCTGCTGCATCTTTCAGATGTTCCACAACCACCCCAGTATTCTTTTATTTCTATTTTGTGTTTTTTGAGCTAAAGCTGAAACTAGATAAATAACAAAAATCCTTACGCCGCTCTTAATTAATCACAAATCCCTATCTATCCTTCTCAATTTTTGCTGGTTTAAGAAATATTGTAATTGGGGGTGGGGGGAGAGAAGGGGAAACAATTGACTCCCCCCCCCCCAAATGATGTTCTTGTTGGACTCCTTATAGAAATGAAATGATATGAATGGAAAGATATTTGTCTTTTAAATACCAGTTTTTTGGGAGGGGGAAGGCATGTGTGCCATAAATTGATGAGTTCCATGAATATCACACCATGAAAATGCATGCATGCTTTTCAGTACAGAAATCAAAACACATTAAAGAAGTTAAACCACACAGAAAAAAACTAGCCTTCTCTGAAAAGAAAAAATAAAACCAATTTCCCAATGTCATTTAAGGCTCATCTACTGAAGGAACAATTGCAAACAAAGTCTTTTATGAACCACCAAAAGATAAACAGAAGTAAAATAACAAGAATTAGATGGAACAAATTAGATGGGACAAACTGAAAGGGCAAGTGGCAATCCGAAAAATGAATGTTTAAGCCCATCCTGTTATAAGAGTGCAGCAAACCAGAGAAGGACACCCCAGATAGATTTTTATGTGGGGAAAAATGTTGATTTTCTTCCAGAAATTCATACTGTGGAACATCCAACCTTTCCTTTATACCAGGAAAGTTCACAGGACTGTGGAATGTTCAACCTGTTCTTTATTTTTTTTTCAATGTTTAATTTATATCCAGAAAGAGAGATCTTTGTTTATAAATCCTGAAAGAATAATACAGGATAGAAATCTCTGAAAGACCGATAATGCCTTCAAGTTAGATGGTTTACACTAACTCTGTAGTTAAGTCATAAACAAATGGAGGAGGAGGAGGAGACATAATTATTCCTAGAAACTGTGGAGGGGTAATATATGTGAATATGGAGATGGAGAGGTTGCTCAGTTTATTTCCGAGCTTTTCACATTTAGTGCTATTCACTAAAGCCAACATCGAAATGTGTTAGTCCCATACAATTGATCTTTATTTATCTGTTTTGCTTCAGTCACCTTTATAAGAATGGGTTCCATGGACTCAGTGGCATGGAACAGCATTTTTTTTTAAATGCACACATTTTCAATGTCCTTTTGTTTCTGTTATCAGAGAAATGATCCTAATTTTGGTGCCTCTTACTTTAAAAAAAAAATTTCATCAAGTCAACAGGCTCCTTCTAAAACAAAGGTTACTTGGGATTCTTGAGCTGCACCCAGTCCCCTTTTTGAGCCAAAATTGTGCAGCTGATTGTATAAATAAGAAAGAAAGAAAGAAAGAAAGAAAGAAAGAAAGAAAGAAAGAAAGAAAGAAAGAAAGAAAGAAAGATTTCTTGCAGATTTGGTGCAAATATTGAAGAAAATTCATATGCTAACATAGGTTTAATGTGCCTATTATAGTTAAGACCCCAGTAATGAAAAAAGAGCAAACCTTCTACCCATGTTCTCTCTGATAATACCATCAATTTATGTCCATGCCCCCTGTGGCCTTGGCCACCCCCTTCCCCACAAAAGTACAAAAGAAGTATGACTAATAGCTACCCCAAAAAATGTCCATCCTAGCTCTAAAGTAATAGATTTACAGGCAAATCCTATTGGGCTACATGATCATGGCAAATTTGATTTCAAATAAGCTGTTAGCAAAAAAACAAAAACAAAAAAAACCCAGTACCAGAGAAGTCAAACACACCATTCACTGCCATTCCTTTTATTCTTAACCCGCTCCCCTTACTGTATGTGATGGGAAGATGGAGACCAGCCCTTATCCTGATGTGAGAATTAACATTTATTTCTGACCTCTGGCATGTTCTATGGTCCCAGAGGGGGTGCTCCACTAGGGACCATGGGGTTACTCTTTTAAGGACTAAGGTTAAAAACATTAACAGGCCTGCAACCATGGTTGTCCAGAAGCAAGAGCAAAATGCTTCATATTCCTGTTAGCAATGTCTTCCTAGCTCATCCCATGGCTGTCAAAATATAACTGAGTCTCTCAGCCCTGTCTTCTCTGATCGTGAATCAGCCAACCATCTCCTACAAGCTAATGTTTTAGAAACATCTGGCCCCTTGCTGTGACAAGGGTGAGGAGATGCAACTACAATACAATAGATACCAAAGCCCAGTTATGGCATTTCATAATATTGTATCACTGGAGAATTGCTAGTGTAAGTAGAGCAAAAGGCAATAAAGCTGCCTTGATATCCTGCCTGCTCTCTTATAAGAGTTATTGAATCAAACCTACCAGAACTGCTAGACAAACAATTTTCAGCTGCAGTCTGAAGTATGACAAAGGCAGCGCATCAAAAAGAAATAGGTAAAGCGGAACCTGCTTGTGATACTCCTAGTGACACATGTTAGCAGGAAGGAGCCTGTGACTGTCCTCCGCATTCTATTGCTTCCCTTGGTTCAGTGCAAAGCCAGTTCTTACTGAATGTAATTCTGGATAGAGCCTAGAATTCTGATATTTTTATAAACCAAAAGATGGTTCTTCTTCCTGTATTAGATGTATGAGCTGGTGACATTTGCCCTTCTCAACTGCTGTACCACATGGTTTGGCAGATCCATGCGGCAAACCTCATTACAGCGATGGGCATCATCACCTTGTTCTTAGGATCCATTTTGCTGTGGAATATTCCTCTTTGAACTGTTGTTAGTATCTCTGTTCCCAGATAATGAACAAATGAAACAACCTGGACTTTTTAAGGAAAGTAGAACAGGATCAGTCATAACAGATGATGAGACAAAATTAAAAATAACCAGGAAGAAATTATAAAGGGACAATGATGACTTATTTTCCCCCTTAGGAGAAGTACCAAAATTATTGATCAGGATAATACTTTTACCAGTTTTTCCAAAACTATTAGAACTTAAACCCAAATTTTAAGTTTAAAGTTTAAGTCTAAGTTTAGCCCAAGTTTAGGCCCAGCCTAACTGTGTTCCTCTTTTTCTCCGTTAAATGTATCTAGCAGCAGCAAGGTAAGAACTGAAGTTCAGCCTCCTGTCTTAGCTAAAAGGAGCAATGATTCCATGTCCCATGTTCCCATTTTGCTACTTACTGATGAGGTCAGAAAACATGGGGACTACGTTTGCCATGGCTAGCAAACCCTAATGATATTACTGAGAGTATGACAAACTGAACTTTAGAATACTAATTAATTTTTTTTTTTAGAAAACAGATCCCCCAAGCCCATGTCATGTCACTGATGTTCATGGCTGACCCAACTATACAAGCTGCATATTCTTTAAGAAGGAAACATCTCCAGATATCAAACTGCTCATTAGAAGGGATGCTTCCCATGATTTTACAGAGTGAGACAGAAAGCAGAATTGATCAGACATTTTAGCCAATGTGGCTTTTCCATGCCATTCACAGATGCAGGAACAATGACCTGGATTTTAGCATCCCTGGCAGAAATGGTCACAGACATCTGCCATCCATTCGCAATGTTCATTAGATCTCCAGCAAGGCCTCTTTCCCTCAGAAATGCAGTGGGGAAAAAATCACGGGACTGCAAAGACAATTTAAATGTTGAAAGGCAAAAGAAATCAACATCAAGCCACAATGGCCCTTGAGGGACAATCCAACGCACCTAATTCTGATTGCAATATGAAGCTGTCTGTTTCTTACTGCAAGATATTAAAAGGCACAGCTTGTGGCTACAAGTATGTATATACTTTAAACTATAGTTGAGTCTGAAGAGCATTAGAGCTGCAGATTCTGCCCCACCCGTTTACTGCTGAATCATTTGCCTTCCAATTCTAAATGGATAGTGAAATTGATCATGAAAATCAGTTCCACAGAAATGGCATGCAATAGCTGAAGTGACTAAGGCAGAATTGTCACTGAGACTTGAGAGTCCAGAAAGCTTGTATGCAAACAAACGATACCTTTATCGCCGTTTTTCAAAATAATACTTTAATGTCAAATTTCAAATGTCACTAAATATCTTTTGGGATGATGATGGTGGTGAACCTGGTGGGAGGAAATGTTGCCTTGTGCAATTAGCCAAGAGGCGAGATCAAGAAGAGACCTCTAGTGAGTCTACCTGATTCTGTGCAAAAGTGGGTACAACTTTAATATATGAGGCGTTGCCATACTAATTACGGAGCAAACGTATCCACCCACCACTTCAGAGGTACTCAATACTTGATTAAATGCTCAGCAGTAAAATTAGTGTAAAAGGTTTGATATGAAAATGGCCTTGATTTTTAAATTGTAATTGTTGCTGCAATAGCACATACATTTCTTTGTATAAGTGGCTGCTGGTGTTCCAGTTAAGAATAATCAAATAAGAAGAAGGAACTATATGCTTTAAGGTCGAGCTTTCAGAGAATGAATTTTGTTGAGAAATAATCTACACATCAATTTATAAGTGATCTGCAAATAGTACTTTTTAAAATTTCTGGTTCCTTTTTTTTTTTTTTTTTAACAACAGCAACAAAATAGCTAGTTGTTCCAGACGCTGGGGAAATGGCATGAAAAGTATGGTTTGCTATATAGTGATTTTTCACTAACATTCTTAAATAAAGTTGTTAACGGCGATGCTTCCATTTTAGCAGGGAAACAGCTCAACAGAGTCAATCTATACTCTTAACTGAATCTTTTTGAAAAATGTTGGACTGTAAGTGAGACATGACTTACTTGAGGGTGTGACATTTCAGTGACATAAAGCTAAAATGCATGCTTCTACCACAGACCAGCAAAAGAGTGAGTGGCCTTAAAAATTGGATTTTAGTGTTAAAATAGTATGCAGAAGTAATGCATGGCTTTGTATCACGACTTCCACATGCAATGGTTGGTTTGTTGGGGTGCCTAGGCAATCACACCACAGATGGAATTCACTTCTGTAATTGACGTGCTAGCTGAACAAAGCACATTTTCTCAGCAAGCAAAAGTCCTAGCTTACTGCTGGGAAAATGTAATCTTTCAATAACAGAATATACTCACCCAAGACATTTAGATGTTCCTGCAAAATGCAGAGCTACGGTTTGGATCTTGTGGGAGTGAATGTTATCAGAATAATGCATAACCAAACAGAATGGGTCCTCCCTCATCCCCTGCCATTTATATTGGTAAATATTCTACTGAACTGTATACACACTGACATTTTTCTTTCCTATAGTACAGTCTTCTGAAATCTGGGAAAGGGGCTTTCCTCATATGATCCTTAAAGGGTATTTGCTTCTCAATGTTTTACATGTTGATAACTTAAAAATATAGAAAAGTAAATAAACTGGCCTGATTTACAATTCAGTATACCGTGACATCTGCAACGTGGGGTAAAAAATGTCAAGATGGAAGTTGTGGCTGCATGATCAAAGTCCCACCCCTTTTGTGCAAGTGTTAATGTCACATGCATGTACAAAGGAGTGGGGCTTCAACTGTACAGTCACAATTGCTTTCTTAACTCTTGACATGCCACCCGGCCACTCCCCTGTGGATGCTACTGTTAGTACGGGACGTTTAATTCTGCATAATCAGTTATACTAATCAACATATGTGATTTGGACTTTGAATTACCTTTTGTTTCTTTTTTAAAAAAAATTTCCACTCCTTGGATCAAAGCCTAACAAAACATTCTGAAGCCTTTGAAAGCAATGTAAGCAGCCCCTGATTTTTAATAGTCCTTTTTTGAGCCCACAAAACTAGATGTCTCTAAGATTATATCTTGTCCTCATGTAATATTTGAGGCAGAGGTTAAGGTTTGTTTCTAAATTTTGAATTCCTGCAGTAAATTCTCTTTTCAAAAATTATCACTCATTTGCCCACATTATCTGCAGTGTCTTGGTCTAGCATATTTCAATTACTTCTCCCTGTTTTTGACTCCTTTTGCAAAGAAGAGGGGGAAATTCACAGATTTTTGCAACATCCAAAACAGTGTTTTATATGTTCATTCTTCACCCAGTCTCCAGTTAGAGTATGATACTGACTGTTACAAGGCATGAAATATTAGATAAATTCATGGAAAGGAGTTCCATATGAGTTCCATACCAGGGTTAGCCAGTATAGACACCATATGATATAGTGGTTGAAAAAGACTAGGGAGACACTGGTCTGACAAGTCTTATCATTTTTGAAGACAGCCAAGCTTTAACAATTGTTCACTCCCAGATGTCCCATAATCATAATCTACATGGCATAGGGTCTGGTAATTTGAGAGACTGCCTGTCTCTCATTGTATCTGCCCAGCCAATTTGATCTGGCAGGGTTGGCACACTTTGGGTTCCATCAATTAAGCCCCCCAAGATTTGAATAGCCCCCACCATAAGGGTGTTTTGAAGGGCCCTGAAGACCTAGCTCTTTGCCCAGGCATTGGGTGAGGATGAGTGAAACCTCCTTTGGATTGTGTGGGTTTGTTTCTTTTCATTTCCATCCATTTTTTTCATCCGTGCCACCTTTACTCTTCATTTTTGTCTATTGTATTTTTTTCTTGTTTTTAACATTTTTATTTGTAACCCAGTCATTGGGAGTGAGGCGGCATATGAATAATAATAATAATAATAATAATAATAATAATAAACAATAAGAATAAATAATCCCAATTCATTTTACTTGATGCATTTGATCTAGAATTTCCATCATTCCCAGGTTCCCCTCAAACCATCCTTCTTTAAAGACGTTCTTTCCCAGACAATTGTTCTGTTTTCCCAATTCATAAATTAAATATTTTCTCTCTCTCAAATATCTTACCTGGCTGTGCCTTTAGGTGTAATATTTTGCTTACAGAGCTCAACTTTGCTCTTTCCAGCCATACCAATGACCTGTTCTTTATGTCTCCTGGCTGTATCTCCAGATCAAAAAGTAAAGGCACAATATTTGTTTTAAAAAATGGATTCCCTGCCAGTCTAACTATCCACCATCCCTCCTCCTTCCACATCATAACACAGTGTAAGTGACTGCACTCAGCTATAATCTTTATGGGCACTAAAGGGAGTAAATACTTAACTCTCTTAAACAACTCTTGTTTAAAGCCTATAAACATGTTTTTCGATGACCATGAGCCCAGCTTGTTTCCATCTGATTCTACAAGCTAAAACCAAACACTTCAGACATCCATGGAGAGTTAGCTCTATTGTTGGCTTTGGTTGAATTGCTTTGTTTTCAGTCCTAGACCCAGTCCCACACAAGGCTTTCCAGACTGGGCATCTGAAAGACAGTCCATTTTGCATTTGGAAGATGCATTTTACTTTGAAAGGAAAAGTTGAGTAATAAGCAGGGCCAACTTCTGGAAGAGCTGATTGACACTACATAAACCCTGAGTCACAGCTTTGGGTGGAATCCTTGCCTCTTAGCTACCACTTTATTCTTGTCCCAGGGCCATCATGACTCTTGATCATACTGTTCTCTGTGTGACTAGTCCCAGCTCATAATTGCCCTTATATACTGTATAAACTTCCTCTCCCTGACTATGATAAGTATGAAAGAAAAAGCAGCAAACATGTTGAAGCAGCAAACTAGAGTGTCTCTTCTGAGCAGAAAAATGCCTCCATAGCTGTGTCTTATTTTCCCTTTACCCCAAGGTTGAGGAACCTGTGATGCTCTGGAAGCTGCTGAGCCAATACAGACAGCATGGCCAATATTGAGACAAGCTTGGAATTCTAGATCAGCAACCTCTGGAGGGCCATCAATTCCCCATCCTTGCTTTAACCCCCCAAATCATGACACTATTATCTCATAATCTCCAGCTACTCCATGCTTGTGGATCAAATCAGAGTATGAATGTGTCTCTAAGATTCTAATATGGTACTCACCTAATTTTCTTGGTGGCAATATCAAGCAATATTTAATTTCAAGCAATATGTAACAAAAAGTTGTACTGGTCTGGTTGCCTTAAAAGAGTACATCACTTTTTGATATCTGGTAGTAGTAAAAAAAAAAAAAGAATAACAATGTCTCATATAGCAATAAAATAAAGAGCACTGTTTGATTGAAAAGGCTGCAAAAATAATTTCTCTCTCTCTCTCTCTCTCTCTCTCTCTCTCTCTCTCTCTGTGTGTGTGTGTGTGTGTGTGTGTGTACATGCCTACAGAGTAGCAAAAGTTTTATGATGGGCATTCAGGACATCCTTAAAGTGAACACAGCTTGAAAGAGATTCTGATTTCCTGGAGAAGCTGAAAACTCTGTAGGGACTTCAATCTTCACTGGAAATTTGAGACTGATTTTCACTGCTCTTAGAGCTGCTGGAGCAAGAATTTATTATAATTGTGCAACCTTTAATATACCATGAAAAGAAAGAAAGTCCTCTGTATTTTTGCAGAGTGTATCAAATCCAGCATTTAACTGTGCAACACAGTGATTCACAGAGTTTTGTTTTAGAAAAGAGGGTGGTTGTTTGGCAGTTCCTGAGTCATTTTATTTTCTGAGCTATCCTATGGTTGACTGAGAGGCTGATACATTGACAAGAAAAGATTTGCTACCTAATATCCAATCTTTCACTTGTATTCTCCATGAACGGAGAAAAAAAGCGATCAGTTAGAGATATTTAAGAAAGGAAATGTTAGAATTGTAGAAACCATATCTTTTGGAATATGAATTCAGATGCTAAAGAACATATATGCAAAGGCTGTACTACATGTTCATCATGGCCCATAAGTGAGAAAGCATGATGCCAAGATAAAATACTGCTTTTGTCAGGTATGGATTTCTTTTGTTTTCATTTTGCATTAAGTTAAAATTAAATGTGTGGGAAGCACCTCCAAGCTGAAATATTTTAAATATTAGCTTCTGTCAGAGATAGTTCCTAATTATGGTTAGCCTCATCCTATTGCTGGGCTCTAAGTGGCATGGTCTAGTGCATTTGGAGCTCCAGACAGATGACATCTCAATCCGTGGCAAGAAAAGCCACCTGGAGTACAGGTGGCGCAAAGCAAATTTGCAAAGTGCCAGTTCTTACTCAGGGATCTGATCATAGACCTTGGGTTAGCACCATGGAGAGCAGTGCTGAAACTGCTTCACTACTTGCTTAAAGCCGCCATTCCCAACTTTTTCCTTTATGTAGACCACTAAATTGTCATCGATTGTCATCACCCCATATACCAGGAATTGGTAACACAGTGGGTACCATGGCAGACATAAACATCCACGCACACGTCCATACCGGAGGTCAGCAACACAACAGCAGTATCCTTGGCTAGATATGCTATTTTAAGAAGTGTTGCAGTACCATTCAGAGACCAGTTCCTGCTTTTATTTAGATGCATATTTCTCATGATTCTTTGCCTAGCACCTCCTGGGCTTTGCTTAGGCTGAAATCATATTCTTCCTTTATGTATCCCAAGCACCACACTAGTAACTCTTTTCTGTCCTACTCTTACTCCCACCTCTTCCCCTACTGTGTAGAAGGTGACAATTCAGGGAATGCTCCCCTTTTGTCAGTTCTGACCTGTGCAATTGAGTGCACCTTTTTTGAGCCCCTGGCTCATTGTAAGTTAACTCCTTTTGATCCTGCCTCCCACCCCCTTTTATTGACCAGCTCTCCCCATTTCAGCAAATTCACTGGCCCTGCTGCTTGCTCCTGCTGTGACTGCTTTAATTCTTGATATTTCTGTGGCAGGACCCAGTCTGTCATCAGTTTGTTTAGAAGAGTCGAAGACAAAGGCAGGATGCTGTCACTGCTGCCGAATAGGTCAACGCGGACAACAATGCCTTCTGCAGGAACTCTCCCCCCATGGATTCTGTTTTCAGTCCATTTGAATTGAGGCACTTGGGAGTCTTTCTTTAGGATATGGGGGCAGGGAAAGGCAGGGGGTAGAGAGAGAAAGAGATACAATTTTGAAAAAGTAAAACCCAGCTTCTTCAGTTGGCATAGATTTCATGAACAGAAATAGGGGCATTATGTTAGAAACAGCTCTCCTTTGTCTCAGAAGAGCTGGAATCCTGAACCCATTTATCCATCAAATGTCATTGGCTTCCCCCCAACAAGTAACTATTCAGATTTTCTTTTCTTCTTCTTGTTTGGAGGAGAGCTGGCTTTAAGAGCATTTGGGATTGAAAAACAATAGGACCAAGAGAACCCCTTTGCATATCATTGGAAATCTGGTGGAATTGGACGTTATGATAAAGATGGTCCTGCCACTGAAAATGCACTCTTGGACAAAGTTCACGTTTTTCTTCTTCATGAAGTATGCTACATCTTCTGTGTTCCTAATATCATTATCTTTAAGCTTCTCCATAAGTAAATTGCACCATATGTTGCAGTAGGCCAAACTAAGCATCAACTACCACTTTCTGCAGCAGGTTTCCACTGTCAGTGTAATTGTTGGATTTTCCCTTCCTTTATGCGCATGTTGAGGCTCACAGTCAACAGAATCAGGAGTAACTGGATGAAATATATTAATACTGTACCAACATTTTCTTTTGCATTAAAAAAATCATTCTCAATTGGTTCGATGGAAAAGAAAATACTTTCATTTCCTCCCCCACCCCCAAGGGGGAAGAGAGTAACCAGTGCTTACTACCTTAGCAGGAATTTGATTGTGTCACCTAACAGGATTTTGATCTTGGAAATCAGCCTTGTAATCTTTCATCAGAAAAGGGATTCATATTTTTTAAGAGTATTTTTCCATGCTTGTATAATGAATTGTGCCTTTCTTGCTATTGTTATTTTCATGATCAATTCCCATTAACCAATGAAAACCAGTTATGTCTGTTTATTGTAGAAAAATCAATGCATCAGACAAAAATTCTGAATATATATTTGTTCGTTTAATCTGTAGCCTCCCTTCCTGCTTAGATAGCACTTAAGACACCTAACAGAATTTTTCAAAAGTCCCTAAATACCAACACTAATGTTAGTATTAAAATTAAAACTAAAACCTAACAAGTAAAAGTCTGGTGAGAGAGACATGCCTTACAGATTTTCTACATGCTGAGAGATTAAACACAACTTCCAAGGGATTCCATTCCATAGCCTGCTAATAATGCAGAAAAAAGCCCTCTCCTCCATGCTGGATCTCCTGCAAATCTTAACAAATTTGAGGTGGTAAATATAAGATCATTCCCAACATGGATTTATAAAGAGATAGAACAAAGATAGTTCTAGATTTTATTTAGGTGCTGTTTTATTGCCAGGAGATAACCTACTGGAATACTTTAGTCCATTTGAGGGATTGGAAAAAATATTGTTGATTTAAATACATTATTGGAAAATGAATAAAAAGCAGAATCCTTTACTTAGCCATCACTTATATTTTAAGAATTCACCTCTAGATTGAAGTAAGTTCTTTTTTGTTTTCAAGCTTAAGTCACTTAGAACTGCTGATACCTTATGGATAAACTTTGAGGAGTACGGTGGTCTCCCTTGATTTTGACACTGTGCTCAGAAAGCAAGATGTTGAGATGCCACATGATCACACAAGCCATTGTATTAAAATCTTGAAGGCTAGCCATTTCTCTTAAGTACATTGTCAGACTAATGTACTCCTAATGTCTAGAACTCCTTATTCAGGGTTCCAGAGCAGAATCCAGTACACTTGCCCTTCCATCTTCTGCAATGAAGACTGTGCTTAAAATGCTGGACTGGGGCAAGGGAAACCTAGGTTCAAGTCCGCCCTCACCCTCGGTAGCTCATTGGTTGACTTTGGGCCAGCTACTTCTCTTGGCCCAATCTACCTCATAGGGTAGCTGTGGGGAAAACTTGGATGAGTGAATGCAATATATGCTGCCTTGCACTCCTGGAAGAAAAGTGGGATATAAATCTAACAAGTAAATACATGTATGGTATCCTATTCTATTCTGATTACCAGCTGCTACACAAAATGCCATTCAGATGGAGTTATGAAAATGAACAGCAATGGCACTCCTCCACAACCTCCAACAACTATGTTGGGGTGATGGTGATGATGATGATGATGTCCCCCAACCACAGATCTGGAGGTGCTTTTGCAAGGCCATCAGAAAAGCTAAAGCATCAGCTTTCCTTTTCATTCTATGCAGACTGATTTTTCTCAGATCCAGCCAAAAACAAGCAACAAAACAGAAGTGGAAGGAAACCAGTTGCAGAACCTTAGAACTCACTTTCAGATTGTAGTAACACCATTCTCCTAAATTTGCTTTCCATTTTGTTTTCCTTTGGCACCTGTCCCAGCAGAAAAGTTATTTTTGTCTCACACATGCAAACTTCTGGCTTTTGGGATAGTGAAGTGAGTTTGCTGCTATCTAGAGAGATCGCCTAGTAAAAAGAAACAGTGAGTTTGCATGAAAGGAGGCCCTTCTGACAATTTTTTTCTCTCACTGTGCTCATTGCTGCCTTACACATCTGTCCCTGTCAGGGTCAGAAGAAGGAGACTGTGAAGATGGGAAGGGCTGCTGAGGAACTCACAAGGGCCTTCCTAGCTGCCTTACCCCAGTTGTGGAACATTTTCTGCCTCCAATGTGTGGCTTGTCTCCTACTTTAAGAACTTGCTTTCCTCTGACAGCTAAAGTACCTTTGTATTCTTACAGGCTGTAAAACGTCTATGAATTAGGGTTGCCACATAATGTTTTAAGGACTTTTCAAAAGCTGTGTAATTTCTTTTTAGACTTTTTACATTGTTCAGTGCCTGTTTTGATGTTAGCCTCTAATTTCATTTTATGTCGACTGTTTCATTGTGCTGTTCCTTTTTCATTCTATGTATTTCAATTTTCTTTTGGAAAAATGTGTTTTTATGTGTTGTTTATCACCCTGAACATTTCGCTCATATTCATTCTTGCCCCTTCAGACTTGTGGCCACCCCTCATTTAGTTTCTATTAAGAAAAGTTGTGCTTTAGAGTTGATTATGGTAGGGGAAGAAAGCACATTGCAAGCTTCTCTGAAGTTACAGAATAGATCTGACAGTACCCTAATGAATCTGAAGCTAACGTGGTTTTCAGGTATGATAAGAATGAAATTGTGTCTTAAACAAGAGTTGGAGAACTGCCCCACTGGACGCTGTTATGCAGTTGGTGTGATAGTTGGACAAATATGCTGCAAACGTGCCAAAACCATGTCAGTGATTTTGCTCTTGTGGCTTCTCCATAAGATCACAGACGTCTCATGACCGCTTGAAGGAGAACATCAACATTTGACCAAAATTTCATTCAGGAGAGTTCCATGAGCACCAGGTTGCTAGTTTATAGTTAAATGCATCCTTCCACCCACTTTAGTGTTTCATCTATGTTGATCTACATTATTGGTGTTGTATATTACATCTCGATGGCACTGTGTTGTGCTGGACAGTCCTAAAAGAGAAGTAACTTTACTGGAACCATTGTAAAGAACAGAGAACAGAGTTGTAAAAGAAATAAATTAATTGTTCAGCTGATTAATAGAAGACACCAAATCACTCGTTTTACTTCAGTCTTAAGGTAATCATTTTGACACTGAGATCTATCAGGCAGTTAGTTCTTCCACCTCCCAATTCTTCTCAGTCCAGTTTAAAATTATGTGGCCATTCTGACTATTTTCAGACTTATTTAGAAATCAAGATACAAGGAACACGTGCATTTACATGCCTGTGAGTCTTCGTGCATTTGTATAGACTGCTGAATCTTGCAATTGACAACAATTTACAATTAGTAAAAACATTTTAAAAGCCACAATTCAATTAATACCAGTCAATCAAACCAATCCATATTAGTGCATCCATTGGGTAAAGAACTGGACCACAGTATTCAGAGAAAAGTGAAATGCAGTGAATATCTACACATAACTCTAGGCAATGTGAATCAGATTAATTCATATCAGAATTCCCAAATATTAAAGATATCATCATGAAATTATGAACATTCTCTTTTTCTCTGTGCATGAGTGTTTGTGTGCTTTAAAAATGTGTTTCTAATTTTTGTAAAACCAAGAAAAAAAGCATCTGATGAATGCTCAGACACCAAAGCTGGTCTCTGTTCCACTGTAACTCAGCTTAATCTTAGTCTCCAAACATCTTGACCCAGCTCTTCATAAGTACATCAAATCCTGATCATCACTGAAAATTTTCAGGAGTCATTTTTTAAAAATGTGCCTTGGTGCACAGTGATTTGCTTATTTCATTCCCCTTCCTTCTGTCTTACAATTTGCCTTTTGTCTCATTTTTTCAGAAATACGTTTTCAGCAGGGATCTGTTTTATTCCCTCGTGTAACACACCATGTACATTGATGGGGCAATATAAATAATTAAGAGCAATAATAATCACATGAATCTGGGACATCAGTGTGATATCTCATTAAGGAAGGTGACTTACTGATGCAGGAACAGAAGAACACTTATAACATTTTGTGGCACTGAGCTTTTATATACTAGAAAAGCTATAATTTGCTTCTTTTAAAAAAGAGAAGAAAAAGAGAAACCTTCACCATTCACTTACCAGTTGAGTTCAGAATTATATCAATCACTGTGGCAATTTTGGGGGGAAAGAGTGACTTGACTTGGGAAATTTGAATAGGTTTTTATCCTCGTGTCACTCTGATGCTGTGGAAAAATGTCAGAACAGTCCACTTTCTGGATGTTCAGTTCATCATGCTTCAGATGGATGGGCTTCTATAATTTTAAAACCATCAGGTCCTCACTATAAGAGGAAAACTCATTTACAAAATTACATGGTAGCTTGATTTAGTCTGTTTCATATACATTGGCAAGTGCAATAAGAACAAGCACAGTGTTATGTACCTGTAAGCACTCAAGCCGTTACATTTAGGGAAGTTGTCATAAGCAAATCGACATTTTGGTCTCAGCTCTTAAATGGGCAAGTTTCTGAAATTGTTATCTTATTTAGATTTCATTAAAAACAGCATTGTAAAGATTCATACATGCTGAAGTTAATCATGACCATGTCAGCCCTTTCTACCCACGTTTCAAAGATCCATCTTTTAGTGGGATAACCTGCTATGTACTTTTTCAGAAAAGCAATGTATATTTTAGGGATTAACAAGCAACTAATGTACAAACTCGGTAACTAACTAACAGGATTATTTTCAGACATTAGATAATATTACAGATTCCTGTACACAGCCATTTGACTGAGCTGTAAGTTGCAATGAATGAAGCAACAAATTCCCCCTGCCCCCACCCATCAAGTCTATAATATTTATGGATTAGGATTATAGAGGCAGAAGGTTCTGTTACTACAACTGTTACAATAAAAGTAGTACTGACCTACATGGCACTGGTTTCTTAGTCTGGTATATCTTCTTGGGCTGACATAAATCTTGCAAGTCTGAATGCACTTCAACCTTCCCCTTTTTATCTCTGTGTAAACTAGAGAGGGGCTTGTCTGAGGCTCCGATCTCTTTTATCTGACCATTGCCTTGGCAGCAGCTATTCCTCCTGTCCTTCAAGGCCATTCCCTCTGTCCATTATAGTATAGGAAGATCTTGCTAAGCAGCCTAGGAAGTGTCTAGAAAATACAAATAATTTCTGCAATAATGACCCATAGGCAGGTCAGTTCATCCTGAAGATCTGTACTGACTTTCAAAATATTTGCTACATTTTCAAGTTTTCAAGAAGAGTAATTATTTTCGATATGAGTCAGACACCTGGCTTTTCAGCTCTGCCATTAGTTGTTTTTGTTTTGTTTTGTTCTGAAGTATCAAATCTCTATTTCAGCTCCTCAAATTTTGTCAGCCTTACCAACCAGACTATGAATAAACTCCATGGAAGACTAAAGACTATTTTTATTTATTGTAACATAAACTTGCAAGTCTGATTGTGCTCCTCTTCCTTTCTCTTTTATAACCATGTGAATTAGGGAAGTGTTTATCTGAGACATTTACATACACTTTCTACATATCCCAACTTAATCTATGTTTACCTTCTCATCTCTTTGGTGACAGTTTTCCCCTATCTCCCTCAAGGCCCTTTACTCAAGGCTTGTTACTCTCCACAAATTTCTGATTGAAATTATCCACTAAGGCTTGAGTCTGCATAAATCCAGCCATTCTAAAAGTCACTATATCATGAAAAAGAGCTTTTAAAGGGGTAAGAAGTTTAGTTTATTTTGGACTCAGGATAGAGTCAGCCAAAACTGTTGGTTGGTCTGCGATCACGACAATAAGCTATTCTCCCTCAAGCAAGGGTGAAGACTTTTGTTTTCTCTGTCTTTTCAATTTCAGACACATGAGAGTTTAATGTGAAATATTGCTGACCAATATTATAGGCATAACAAGTTTTCTGTATACCAATTAGGCAATAAAGTAATCAAAAGATAAAGAAATTACTACTTAGCTTGGGAGCAATCTTAGTTGTAAATTCAGCACATCACCATGTCAACTGGAAGACTAAGCCAAAATAATAGTTTTCATTGTTAGCATTTTTCAGTTTTCATCAATTAGCTGATAGACTGATTCTTTTCTCTTCCTAGCATTTTAAACATAGAAAGCCTTTTATGTTAGTCTTAATATCTGTCACCAACTTCATATTACTGGTAGCTTTACTCTTTCTAACACCATCTCTACAATTCTGGGGTACTTGTATGTAATTTTCCTTGATGTCCCCATTCCTCATTTTACTTTTTATATGTATCCTTCTTTGTTTTCTAGCCTTTATGAAGCTTTTTGTGTAGTTTCTTTGTCTTTGTTTTGAAATTATTTGCTATTGTGCTTTTAAGTGTCTCCTTCCTTAGGAACTGCCACCATTTTAAAGTTTCATTTTTCATTAGCTTTTCCTGCTAATTTATTATTGTTCTGAAATCATGAAAATCTACTATCTGAATGTCCGAGAAATGCATTTGATGGCACTTAGCTTTGATTTCCCTTACAATGAAGAATTCCAGTGATTACATGGTCACTTTCACCTTATTATTATAGCTATTCTGACTTTCTTGACCAAGCTGAGTTAAAATGGCATCCACCCATCCTTGACACAGCAGAAAACAATCCTAGCATGAAATTTGCTATTTCCCATTGCTGATACCTATCTTGCCTCTACTGTATCTGTTCCAAGTCATTGCCAAATGGTGGTGTTCTGATTTTTGTGTGTGACACTTACGATAGGCCAAGTGATTAATGTAATTTTTTTGGCTTTGCTGGCCTCACTCTTCAGCCTCATCAACCCTAAGTGAAAAACACCCTCCAATTATGGCACAATAGCCATAATTTAGGACTTGGTATATATTCTCAATGCTGTTTTATGCATCTTCCCCCTTTACCCCTTCTATCACAATACAAGTTGAACAAATTGGGGATCCCCCAAAAAACCTGGAACTATTTATTTATTTATACATTTTATAACCCACCAGACTCCTAATAACTCTGGGTGGCTTGCAATTAAAAAGTAAAACATTACAAAAGACAAAAAAGAGCAACGTATTCAACAACATACTTAAACTTCCAATCCAGCAGGGGTTCAATTTTCATTCTGCCCTAATGCCTGGGAGAATAGTCAGGTCTTTAATAGCTTCCTGAATGTCATCAGAGATGACATTAATAGCTTCCTGAATGTGATCCAGATTTATGTAGGGATATCATTCTAGTAGAGAGGTGCTGTGACAGAGGAGTTATGTTTCCTGGGTCCTGAAGTTGACACTGCTCAATTGATGGGACCCAAAGCATGCCCACTCTGCCTGATTCCACCAGAAGGACAGAAACAACCATCTACCTATCAGAGCTTTCGTGTCCTTGGAAATCTATTCTTACAGTTTCTTGTCTAGCCAGCCAAGAGGAGTCTGACACCTTGTGATTGACCACAAGGACATGTGTCAGTTCTTGTACACATGTACACATGTACTTGTGTACCTTGTACACAAGTACAGATAGCCCTTGCTTAAAGACAGTAATTGGGACCAGAATTTCCACCACTAAGTGATGTAGTCATAAAGTGTGACATAACATGACTGCAGTGCTTAGCAACAGCAGTTCTAGCAGTCCCTGGTTACCATCATTAAGCAAGGACCATATGGGTCATTAAGCAATGACCTCACGTGATCGCAACTTCCGACTTCCTGCTGGTTTCTCCATTGACTTTGCTTTTGGGAAGTCAGCAGGGAAGGTCACAAATTGCAATCACGTGACTGCAGCATGTTGCAATGGTCAGAAATCTGGGCCAGTTGCCAAGCACCCAGATTGTGATCACATGACCATGGGGGTGCTGTGACGGCCAGAATTTTGAGGACCAGTCATAAGTACCACTCACTCAGTGCCACCACAAGTTCAGATGGTCACTGAATGAGTGGTCACTAAATGAGGCCCACCTGTAATGGCATTTCACTGGTGAAACTGTATCCATATGGCAGCAAGGCCAAATAGGAATGCAGTGTGTGCTCTACTGCTCTTGTGCAAATCCAAAGGAAGACCAAAACAGTAGCAGCTCCCACTCTATAGCATATAATATAGTTCCCATACTATAGCATATATTTAAGATGAAATGTGAAGTATCCTTCAAGAGAAATTTGAATCCTGGTGACTTCATGCACTTATGTAGTTTTCTTGGCAACAATAAATGTCAAGTAGACATGCTTTTCCTTTTCCTTTTATTGCCTCTGGGTCAACCTCTTCAGGGAGAGAAAAGCAGAATAACAGGACAAATGCAGAATGACAGCAGAAGAGGCTGGCTAGAAACCAAAAGGGAGATATACAGTTGCCTGAAACTCTCAATAAGCACCTATCAGACCACTCTCACTACTGGTCACTTGATTTCACCTCTACCTAGTGAATGGTGAAGTGCAACAGACTTCACATACCTGGAGGGAAATGCTACTTTAGTGCCAAGACAGGGTACAACAACTTACGAAGTCCTATTAGTGAGCTGGGGAACAAGAGGAGAACAAAGGCATGAGGATAAGGGGAAAAAACTACTCTTTTCAAGAGATGATTATGTTGTGGTTAAATATCAGTGGGGACGCCATAGTAGACAGCACCAGTAACATTGTTTTTATTTGTTTCTCCACTTATTTTAATTAAAATGCTGTCTAAAATATTGCCAAGTTCATTTACTTAGGCTTTCTGAGCAGGTGCAAACACTGTACTTTTAACATATAATAAGCGAATCCTCCTCCCTTTCTATTGATTCTATTTCTTCTGAACAAATTCTATCCTTTAATTGCTGTTCTCCAGTCATAGGAATCATCCCACCAGATCTCTGTGACACCTATTAAATTGTATTCTTGCAGTAACAGTTCAAACAATGCATATAATGCCATTTTTAAAAACATTGGCAAATTTGGTATTGCATGTGTCCACTGATAATCAAAGTAATGCTTTTGTTTTGTACAACACAAAACAATTTCACCATGAAAAATAGTTCATATGACCACAGTTCTAAACTAATCAAGAATACAACTTCAAACAATCATATAATCCTAATTTTATATAATTTTTGACAAAATTGATTGATTGATTATATGCCATCAAGTTGGTGTTGCCTCTTAGCAATCACATAGATGTTCATGACAATCTGCCTCTAACTTGGTCCTTCAGGTCTTCCAATGGTGTACCCATCATTACTGTAACTGAGTCCATCCACCTTGCTGCTGGTCTTCCTCTTCATTTTCCTTCCACCTTTCCCAATGTTATAGACTTCTCCAAAGAGCTAGGTTGTCATGTAATTTGAGCCTCAAGTGAGAACTCTGGATTGATCTATTCAGTGATCTATTTGTTTACTTTCTTGGCAGGAGTTTTGTCCAACATCAGATTTCAAAAGTGTCAATATTTTTTCTATCCTTCTTCTTCAAAGTCCAATTTTCACTTCTACAGAGTGTCACATATCAGATGAGTATAATGGCTTACACAATTCTGATCTTTGTAGGTATAGACACATCACAGCATCTGAGTATCTTTTCCAAGGCCTTCATGGCTGCTCTACTGACTGCTAGTCTGAGGTGTATTTCTTAACTGCTTGTTCCTTTACTGTTGATGGTTGAATGACTAAATGCACAAACAATTAAAATAATATCTCTATTTTCAGCCAAATTATGCGGTCATGAGAAATGTATCCTAATTAGAAGAGAAGGATGAGTTTCAGGCTTAGAATGCTAGAGAGAACGGATGGTTCTATGAAGGCTTGAGCCTGAGAGCAGGGGTTCTGACTTTTTAAAATTAGATCTCTAGGTTGGCCTTTGTATGGCTAGATCCTCTTGCCAAGAATAGAGGAGAAGTGTAAAGAAAGTGAAAAGTTAAAGTAAAGAACGTGGTGGCGCAGCGGCTTAATGATGCTGAAAGTTGCCGGCGAGAAATGGTCGACACTTCAGTGGTTCGAGCCCAGCCTTTGCATAGCAGAGTGAGCTCCCACTTCCTCCCCCAGTTCCTGTCAACCCAACAGTTCGAAAACTCACGTCAGTAGATAAATGGGTACTCTCACTCTGGTGGGAGGAAAAATGCCGGCGGCGCCTTGCAAAAGGAGTCAGGAGCAGTTGCCGGTAGCGCGGAAGCTGCGCTTGCCCAAAAAAGGCGCAAAGCAACAGAAACCCCGCCTCCTGCGCTCGCCAGCTGGGCTCTGCTCTAGGAAGGAGGCCATGGCAAACCACTTCCGAAACACCTTGCCTTGAAAACTGCAAAGGACTCGTCCAAAAAGCAGTCACTGCAGAGTCGGTAATGACTGAGTGCAGATAAAAAAAAAAAAAAAAAAGTAAAGTACAGCACAGAACAGAGCAGTCCCAGAGAATGCAAAGGACTGTAAGTCCAAGCTTAAAGGCCAAGTTTTCTACTAAGCAACAGACCTTCTCAGAAGAAAATTATTTGAGAATTACATCCTATTCACAGGGTGAGATTTTATCAGATGATTGTTTGCTAGCTGCCAAGGCCAGGATGTTTTACATCTTAGTCCCTGTCATCCTAAATACAGTTATGTTTCTATTATCATTATCTGTCCTAGCTGGGTTTATGGCCTTCAGCATAAGCTGAAATCCTGGCTCTTGACTGCTTTTGGTCAACATAGAGAATGGTATTGCAATCTCCAGTTGAACTCAGTACATGATCCCTGGTTGGACTCTATTCTTCTGTTTGCCTGTGAATTGTTTGTAGTTTTCTTTCCTGACATTGTTACCAGCCAGATCACTCAACTGCATATGCCTAAGAGTAAATACCATGGGCTGACATTTGGATTGGAAGAACATTTTCATTACCTGGCTGTGCATCAAACTTCCATTCACCTTGAAGAAGAGAAATATCCTCTTCTAATTTTCTAATTCTTCTAAGGAAGAATATTTTCACAAACCTGTTGACTTGACAACAAAGTATGCTTGTCTGTACAATCTGCTGTATCAAAACTTCTATGATTAGCATGGGCCTGAATGAAATTCCAGAAGCAAATGTACATGCTATTGAAAGGTGTGTTCCGCTTCTGTTTGGGGGACCAAAGAGATGCCTGTACTGATGTAGAAAAAGCCAGAAAGAAGTTGAGGAAATTTCTCTTGAACAACATGTAAAGAAGTTAGTCCAACAAAAAGATTGATTCTACAGTCAGACATTGCTTCTAAGAACATGGTCTTCATTGCCCCCAAAACTGGATATGGATTCACTTGTATGATGATTATATGAGCTCCTTGGGATGAGTTTGGGATGCTTCCAGATCTGTTATGATCTTTGTGATCTTTGTGATTTTATTAGAGAAAATGAGGCTAGAGCCGACATAGGCATAAGCAGAACTGAGAGGGGTGGAACCAAAGTATAGATCTCCATGGGGGAGGAGTATAAATGAAGAAACATATATCATGACCTCACAATACAAACCACATGACTTTGGTACTTGTGTTTGATATCAGACTGAGGTTCTGTCATGATATTGTGATACACATTTTAGCAAGACACCCCAACAGTGTGAACCTTGGCATAGACCTGAAGAATTGGGAAGGTGCTACATATTTATTTATTTAGCTTATTATATAGCTGCCATCTCACAAACATGTGACTTTGGCCGGTGTACAACACAACAACAGTTAAAAACTCCATAACAATCTAAAAACAATAAAAAATAAATAAAATAAACATAGAAAGTAAAGATATAAAATAATCAGATAAAACCCAAGAAAGCGGGAGAACTTAATCTCATATAGCCATCTTGCAGGGTCTCCCTGGGATCCCCAAGGCTGGTGAAAAACTATGTTTTAAGGGCCTTCCAGAAGGCTAACAGAGATGGGGCTAACCTCACCTTGGGAGTAATGATATTTCAGAGGCTGGGGGCCATAGCTGAAAAGGCACGCCACCTGGGTCCTGCCAGATGAAGCTGTTTTGCAGACAGGACCCGAGCAAGACTCTAGTCACTTTAAACAAGACTGCCAGTTGGCTATCTGTGGATGCAATAAGGATGGAGAAGCATTACTGCTTTGCCACCCTTACTGCTACAAGATGGGCCTTAATAGTGGCTTTTACCCATGTTCAGTCGAGTTTGTCCCTTGTTGTCCTCCAGGTGCTCTAGACATCTCTTCTCTCATTTCATCTTTCTCAGCTCCTCTGGGAACCATGGGGCAAGATCCATGAGAGGAGAGAGGTCGCCTGGGTGTGATCCAATCCAAGGCCTCAGCCAGCCTCTCATGCCAAGCAATGGCTAACATTGCCAGCTCCCTCTGGAACCCATCAGGGTCCATCAGTTGCCTGGGGAAGAGCAATCTAATAGGTCCTGCCTCCCTGCAGTAGGCGGCAATGCCAGAGAATCTCATGGTCACCAGGATGTGATTTGACCATGACAGGGGAGACATCAAGGACTCCCCCTATTCTAGATCATGTTGCCATGAAAACCAGATCAGGGGTATGACCACTGTCCCATGTCAAGTCCTGGATGACTTGGGATGTTGGCCATGAATTCTTGAGCCACCTCAGACCTCATCCCCAGGGAAGGCAGATTGAAATTCCCCAGGACTGTAAGCCTGGGAACTCCACTGCCAAACCCGAGACCAAGTTGGGGAGCTCAGGCAGGGAGATTGCTACACAGCAGGAAGGCTGGTAGGGAAGCAACAATCCCAACTGATCCCTAGAACCCAACTTATAGATCAGTGTCTCATATCCGGTAACTTGCTAAGAGCTTTCTGTAAGAGACTCCTGCCATACTCCCACCCCTGTAATGGAGTCTTGGTTGATGCCACACCCAGAACCTGGCTGGGCACATTTCTGAAAGGGGGACCACTCCCTCTGGACCCAGCCAGGTCCCAGTAATACATGCCAGGTCAGCTTTCTCATCTGTGATTAAATTACAGATGAGAGAGGCCTTATTACAGGCTGACTGACTTGGCACTTAGCAGCAGCAGCAGCAGCCCAAAGCCAGGGCCTCTGAAGGTCCACTGACCAGGAAATGGGGCTGAGTCCTGGGGGCTGGAATGTGGAACCAATAAAAGGCACTGGGCTTGCCTTCCCTGCGAATGGCCTGTCCCGGTCTCCCACCATATCTTCCCATACCTGTCACCACCACGATGTTCCTACACCCCCCCACCCTATGTCCTCCGGCTTCCAAAACAGGGGATCCCAACATATCAACACACACCCCAGGAGGGCAGAGAAACTGAGGCCCCCAGTCACTTTAGCCTAAGCTCTCAGCACTTCAGGGTAATTCTGAGACCCACCCCTCCTTTACAATCTCCCCCCTGCTGGCCTACACACACCAGCCACTCTCACTAGGCTGGCTAGGGGTAGCCTCCAATCACAATCACCACACCAACCACCCAATTCCACCCCGCCTCCCCGGCTCTCACCCAGCAGGGCAGTCAATTCTTACCAGGGGAAAACCCCCCACCAACCATCGACCATCCATCCACCAGGTAGCATCTGCACAGTGGACTTAATTGGCCCCCAAATGGTTGTTCTGCTGTCCTTTCCAGACTCTAACCATGGGGAAGGAGACAAGATGGCTTCCATAAGAAGAAAGTCCAAGGCAGTCTGCAGGCAGCAGCCCCCCTCTGCTGCTACTCTCCCCCAATTCAGCCAGTCTCCCCCCTCCAACACTCCCAAAGGGGCAATCCAGGAGTTGTCAAAGTCCCAGGTTGAATTCAGAGATTGCAGACCACATGCCACACTGTCTGCCTCTAGCACAGGCATCAAGCTGCTTTCAATGCTGTTGCTCCCGCCACCACCACTGCTGTTCAGTGCCAGCATGTCTCAACAGGATGCACACTGGTCAGACAGTCCCAACAGGCAAAATGCCCCTCTCACCACCCAGATCCCCACCAATGGCCTCCGGTGCCTACTTCAATGCCCAAGCGGTGCCAGTCTGACAAGCCTCCTTCTCCTTGCAAGTGGTCCCATATTGGTCATATGGCGCCATAAGGTGCTACGTATCAGATGGCTGGCCCAGGGGGTCCATCTGCTATCGTTTCAGGGGTTCCTGACAAGCTTAAGGGATTTAACCCATTTTTCCTCTGAAACTCTCTTAATTTATGCTCAATAAAATCTCTTTGGTGTTTACCCTGGTGTGAGCCTAACATCTTTGAATCTTAGAACCTATTGGCTACTGGCTGGCCACCAGGACCAACACAATTCCTGAGGTATGAAGAAGAAAGGGGACATCAAAGATTGCTACCCTCTGTCAGGCCTAGCCCAAGGAACTCCAAGAGACAATGCAAATTCAGTCCAGCTATGTTTATTAGCTACAACCTCTAGCAAGAATCTTCCCAGACTGAAACCCCATCTCCCAAAGTCAGCCAGCCACAACAGTGTGAATTCCTCAGGAAGGTGCCAGTCTCATCCTTTTGTTCCTCCCATGCTCTTCTGGCGAGCTAAGAAAATGTTTATCTCTCTGAGCCTGGCCTTCATAATTCCATTCCATCACATCTCAGCTTTAAAAAGTTAGCAGCTATCTACTTCTATCCGTTCTATTTTTTTTTTTCCTAAGTTGTCCTTCAGTTGATCAAAACTGCCTTCTTAGTCTTCTTCTTTATAGAGAGTGCTGCTAAATCTTTCCTAGGTTCACTAGTCTTTCACAAGATGTTACAATAAAGGTGACAGAAGGTGCAGTTATGATAAGGTCCACAGGAATTCTAGACACCCCTTCCTGCTCAGTGGCCAGATGTTATTGCTTCACTTCTTCCTCTAGACAGCACCACTTTTGATGGTATGCAGTGGTTCTCATGCTGGCACTTTTGTCAAATTTATGGAGTTGGATAAAGTTAAAGTTTCATTTGAACTCATATATTTTGGTGGTAGAACACATGATTTTCAGATTCAGTCTCTGGCATTTCTAGATGGGAATGGATTAACTCCTGACTGAAACATTGAACATTTGCTGTCTGCAGGGATAGCAAATAATGAATTGTAGATTCCATGTGGCAACCAAACTCCACCCATTTTATGCAACTCAGTGTCATATGCCGCATTTAAGTACATAAGGGTTAGTTCGTACATCATGACATCACAACATGTTTAACATTTTGATAAAATTGTGTCTTGCTCCAGATGCCTCTGCTGTCAGTATGGACAAGTCAACCAATGATTCACACTAAGCAGTTTCATTCCAGTGAAATACTGTGTGTACTCTCATTTGTTTAATCCCACAGTCAACCAAGTTTTGCAGGTTAGGCAAGATACATTATCCTCTAGAGAGGAACAATTCCGGGAAAGTTGTGCTTACTACGGTTGGTAATGGCAACCATTATTTGAGTTGTCTGGAAAAAATGATCACCAATCCCTAACTGTAGAAAGCCTCATTTCCCATTAGAAAGGAATGACTGTTGCTTTTATCACTCAGTAATGGAGACACTTATTAGCCTACTAGCCAATTTAAACAAGGACTAGCATTGCACCAGCATGTGACTATGTGCAGCAGGCAGGTGTTTCAGCACAAGCAAAACCTGCCTGGGGTGAGAGGGGAAAGGGAGCGTAGACCTTTTAATTGAGCAGCAAAGACATATGCTGATCTTATTGCTGAGCGAGAAATTTTTCTTCTTCTGGCTGATCCGATTATTTTTCATCTACTCCATGCTGCCTTTTTGGATATTCTTTCGGTTTGCAGTTAATGGAGGTGGGGGAATCACCCATATCAGTTGGGTTTAATTAGGTTATTAAGGCTAAATAGCAGAACACACTGGAATTATTGGGGATTAACTTTTGCTCAATTTATTCTCTATTAATGTAGACTGTCTGATCAATTACAAAGGAGAGAGTGGCAACAACCATGTCTGACAACATGCTAAACCTTGCCTTAGAGAATCCTGAACTGAGGATCTGCCCTGGATCTGGCAGCTGGGAAGTGCTTCACTGTGTTAGCCTTTATGCAACATGGATGGTGTGCACATTGGCAGACAAAACCTGGTTGTCCAGCCACTTCCATGGTTATAATGAGAGCTGACCTTGTGGGGCAATCTCAGGCTGTCTCTTTGGATACTATGTTACATGCTCTGCATAGTCCATCCAAACTTCAGGACCTTGAATCACTCCTTTTTCATCATCAGGCCTGAGCTTGTCTAGGGTACCAGATTCGAGCTGAAAAAATCCAGATGACCACTAGATGGCAGAAAAACATTAAGAGTTTTCTTCATCTGTTTGCCGCTCTCCAGCTCAGATCAGGTAGTCCTATTAAAGCTACGACCATGTTTTCCCACTCCTTCATATCCTTAACTTTGTATATGCTGGCATCCATCCTTCTGATTTCCAAGGACAATCTCACTCTCAAGATTGCCTTTAAGAGGATAATATAATCAATCACAATATTGTCAGTATTTTTTGTGAACGCCGCTAAATATTCAAAAATAGGTTGATGTAGCCAATGGAGGGCATTTTAAAAATATGTCACATTACTGAGCTACGTGGGATATTAAAAGAATGTCAAAAAATACCCGCATTTTTAGATTTTATAAATGTGTAGGATTATTACTCCTCTCCCCTCCTGACAGCAGCATAACCATTTGCCATTTTGATGGAGATGAAGGGGATTGTAATCAACATATCTAGAATGCATCAAATTCGGGGAGACTGATTTATATAGTTTTTAGTGCCTCTTGATATTTCATCGGGAAGCAAACTAAGGGCCTTTGTCCAAAGCTGAGTTAAGAGTTCTCTCCACCCACTCTCATTCCATCTGCTGCCCCTACGACTGATCCCTAAACTGTCTCTAAAGCTTTGGTTCTGGCTTGTTACAGATGGTGGTGTCCTGACTTAGGGAGTACATAGCAAGTTAAATAAAACAATTCATTAAATCCTCTGGTTTTGCTGCCTTTCCTCTTTCTTAACAATAATTCCAGGTAGGACATCATCCTTCTGTCCCAACACTGCTGTGATTGATATGCATTCTTGACAGATGGCTTAGTCCACCTATCAAAATCTGGTACTGAGACAGCTGATCCATTGGGCTGTCTGGCAAAGCAGGACGGTGGTGGGTCACCCTTACTACCATGGGGTAGGAGATATTGCTGCTAGTCTCCATCCACCTTCTCAGCCCTAGCAGCTGACCCAGGCTGTCAGCGCTCAGAGAAGTGGCTAAAGAAGGAGGGAGACTGCAGTTTACTTGCTAGTCCCTGTCAGCAAGCCTGAAAGAGTTGACAGGCACTGTGTGTGCATGCGTGTGCGCGCAGAGTGACAGGAGGGATCCTGCTTTACCACATGGCTTCTACTGCCTGCCATGTTTTCCAGACTACATTTAACCACAGTTTTACCACTTTTCTGTAAGAACATTCAACCCACATTAAGGTTGCTCTTGAACTGGCTACGGTATTGTTCTTTCAGAAGAGTGGTGAAGCGGCATCTAAAAGTGAGGGACGATCCTCTTCTGAAAAATAAGGCACATTTTGAAACAGAACCTCATGTCTATGATTTTCTATATTGAAACATGAATGTTGTATTATTCCCCAATGTATCAGAATGTATTATACTTCAGTTTACTGGTGATTCCATGTTTTCAACCCTCTTAATATTTTTGGCTTATTATGGATGACTACCTTGTTTTTCTACATCTGCCACTGTTGTAAATTTAGCACTTTTTTTTTCCAGAGCTCATGAAAGATGCTCTGAATATGATCCAAAAACAGCGAGGAGAGAAATGAGAATAATCTTTTTTTATCTAATGCACACAAGCTATTTCTGAATCGAGGGAAAGGCTGTGAAAGGTCCGAGTGTGTTTTAATAATCTATGTTACAAACAGACCATAATCTCCACAATTAAGCTTCTGGCAGTTGGCAGGAGTTTGAGCAGTTGGCAGGCTGCCTTTTAAATAAAGGTCAAAACAGAGAGCATTGAGTTAACCAATAAATACTAGTTGAAGGGGTCATCATTTCCCCAGAATCTGGAAAACGGAATATTTTTTATTGTGTCTGAGTAGACTGAAGACAAAGATGCTAATTTTGAATGTGACTTTTCACCTTTGAAATAATACCTATTCATGTGGAAATAAGTAAAGGGAGAAAAAAATGGTATTTATATATTTAAGACCTAGATGTTTGGATTCTTTTTGATGTTATGTTTATTGTACATATGTAGACTACCTTGGGATAAACACATCTATAACACTTTGTAGAAATATTAATGTTTTTGCTGCAAAAAATCAACAAAGAATTTTGCGGCAGCTGAAAGACCAACCAAGTTATTGCTGCATAAGCTTTCATGAATTACAGTCTCCATCATTATTGCAACTTGCAGGGATCAGTCCAAAGGGTATCACAAAGTCTTACCTCATTTCTCCCTAGCTGCTAGCAATCACTGTGGGACTGTATGACACTCAGTTAGTACCTTAAAGATTTAAATGCCATAACAGTTGGTAGCACCTACCAAACATTGGCTGATTTTAAACAAGTTAAGCCAGGTCAGATACCACTAGGAAATCCTAGGGCCATAGTCTAGATTGGGAAGTTGAAAAAACATCATGGAAGAGGATGATGGCCACACTCTTCCATATGGCTGCCAAGAAAACCTCATGGTCAGTGGGAGTTGAGGTTGACTTGGCAGAATCTTTGAATCCTTTAGGGTTGCTACAATTTTACAAGAATATGAAGGACTGAAGTTGAATCTGTTCTATACTATGGGATTTGTGTATACGTGGAGGGTGGTTGGGATGCGGAATGACTATAGGATTATTTCTTTGAAGAAAATCTCCATTCAGATTTTCTGAAAGAAAAGCAGCAACTTTTTACATTCTCACATATAAGCTTTTACCCTCTTATCTACACCAAGATTAAATTCTCTGCTAAGAACCCAGAAGTCCTTGGGAAATAAAGCTCTTCATGGTGACAAGTCACAGAATTCAATAGTCAGAAATGTGGACATGAAAAAATGGATGGAGGATTACCTTGTCCAATTAACAGAAAAAGGGCTGTGTGGTTTACACCTGGACCACAAATGGCAGTTCTTTTTGTCTTTTGAATTGTGTGAATTTTTTTTAAGAAAACTACTTTGTTTTTGAACAAAACTATCCTAAGTTTTTTCCACCTTGATTTTGACTTGGAATAAAACAATATGATGAGAGTAAGAATGTATAAATCTTACTTATAATGTTCAAATGATGATGATGATTTTTTTGAAAAATCTACTTTATTCGGAATACAAAAAATTACAAAATGCAATGAGAGCCTTGACATTATCCCCAAAGGACTGGTTGGCACTTTCCCTTTTTTTTCTGTCATTGTGTCAATTGACATTCAAGTTGTTTTGTATACTGCCATTGGGAGTGTCTAATAAGGGGAAAAATACTTTCCTACCATTTATATGTCATCATTTTTATTATCACTAATTCAAAATGCCATTTAATTAAAAAACAGAGAAACCTACTAAATTACTAAGTGGGAAAAACAGAAGGGAGGAAAGATGCTTATACGAAAAAGAAAAACAAACTAACCCATACCTCCCTCCTGATTTTGAAAATTAAGCATTTCAGCAATGTATTTTTCTTTATTACATAGGAGGTTCTAAAGCTGAATGTTTTCTGAATATAATTTCCAGTGACAGCTTTGCTTATTATGTTATACAGTTCTATAATAGATGAAATATTTTCCTATCCAAATCATTTAAAATGCAACTTGCATGCCAAAAAACCTACCTACCTATTCAATAATAAACATGAATGAATATTTGCTGCTACTCTCTGTGTGTGCATGTGTGTGATTATATATATATATATATATATATATATATATATATATTCTAAATCATAGAATGGATTAGAAATTAAACTTGAAATGAGATGAAAAAGGTGCCGCAGAGCTGTAATCAAACATCCATTCCAACAGTTGAAACATGTTATTACATCTTTCAGCTGATTTATAGTACCCAAAGAGGTTTCATAATCATCTTCCATATTAAAACAAGGGGAACAGAGGCACATTTCAATAACAATGGCTGTTGTGTAGAGAGAACAACAATCATGTCCAGGAGTGTTATGTATGTCAGGCAACACAAAGAGGGTTATAGTGCGCCAGTTATTGTCCGTGTTCTACAAATGATTGTTGAGGAATTACAACAGCTAGTTCCACAATTAAATATAATAACTGTAGAGTTTGCCAGGTTTGGATGGGTTGGGAGAGATGGGAGGAGAATAGGAAGCTGAGTAGTGGAACTTAGATACATCTGTATTCTTGATTTTAGCACAACAGCCCACTTCCCCAGGAAGATCCTAGTTGAAAGATGGCAGGAGAAATTAAACCATACTGCCTCATTGATATTTGCTGTTAAAAGAATAAGGATCTAATTTGGAGCTCATGAAAGCATGGATTGTGGCAAAGAGATGGGCAGCAGTGGGATTTATTATAAGAGAAGCTGGCTTCACTCTGTGTTATTTTCAAACATATAGTTTATTTTTTTTCCCCTGGTGTCTGTCACAAATCCTAAAATGCTATTACAGAGTTAGCAGATGGTTCCCAAGTATTCATACCTGATAAAGCCTCCTGGGTGATCAAGCACTGAAAAATCAATATATTTTTTCAACTTTCAATGGCTAGCTATTCAGTTTCATTACATCTTGCTATTCCTCCATGGCTACTGTGATATGGACACTTACTTCACCATTGCATTAAGCTCTAATCTCTAGACCCGCTGATACAGGCAGTTAATGAATAGCTATTGTACCACCACTGTATGTTTCGCAATTCTTCTGATCTCAGTAGGATGTTTCAAGTACTGTGATCTTGTGTTCAGTAACACCCCACTCCCTGTTTCTTTCTTCCCATTTATTTCACTTATATCTCTCTACTCCTGCTGTTTTCTTCATTATGAAAAATGGAGAGAGTCTGTAATTAATCTTTAAAATAAATAGTCACTATATGTCTTATAAGTCAAGTAAATAGCCAGGGAATGTAAATGCCAAAACCTTGATTTTTCCCCCCCAGTTCTCTGAAGACATTAGGACAGAAGGTCCTCCACTGGAGTTTTTTTGTTCCTCCATTCTCCAAAATTTGTCCAGAAATGATAGATCACACTTGTAATTTCACAATGGAACACAAATCTTGTTTTTCTAGGTTGCACCAAGGCATAGAGATAGTGAAGTTTTGTAGTGTACTAAGTTGCAGTGTTGAAATAAGTTGAAAAGACACAAGTTCATATCTCTGATGTAGCCATGAAACTCTCTAGATGGCCTTGGGACAGCCTTTCCCTCTGACCTTAACCTACCTCATAGAACTAGAAGATTGGTATAAATACCCTAAATAAAAATGAGCCTTCTGATGTACACTCTTTCAATGCTTCAAATCTAGACAAGTTCCTCAATTTCACCTTGGCCACCAGATTTTTTAAAACTCAAATTATAACCTAATCCTGTAGATATTTACTAAGGTAGCCAGCAGATCCCATCCTAGAACAGCAATAGTTTATAAATCAATAAATCATTCAAAAGCATCAGATAAAAATAAGAGTAGCAAATAAAAAAATTAAAATACAAGCAGCAGATAAAACAATTTATATACCACAAATCATTCCAGAACAAACTTGAATAGATAGATATGTTCAATCACCTACAGACTAACAATTTCCTGGATAGGTTAATTAGAGATGTGGAGGCACCAAAAAATAGGATTTGTCTATGGTATCCATGAAGTTAATAGGAATGAGCTGTGAGGCGTCAAATTTGTGACAATACCAAACTATTTTGGATGATAGTGGCTTAAATTAAAAAAGGACACCCCTCCCCCCAAAAAGCTTCAAATTACCTCTCCAATTTGGAAAATGAAGGGCTTTCTCTATTGTTCAATATCTGCAATGCATCGGAAAAAAATGTACACAACTATACATGGTATGGAGAAGATTGAGAGGGAGATTGTTTTCCCCTTCTTTCATAACATTGAAAAAGGGCCATGGTATGAAGTAGAATGGTAACAGATTCAGATCATGCAGCACAGCCCATAAATGAATTGTTTATACCATAAAGTGTGTAGTTGTGTAGCTCAAAGATTAGGAATAGCAAAGGAGGGAGAATGTGTGCATGGTTTGTGTACCACATCCACCTCTGCTCAAACAAGGGACCAAAAACCTAAGGCTGGTTTCTGAACTGAAGACAGTTGATCCAGGATCCAGTATGTAGGACATGGAAACAGTCAGATGGAAATGTTCGTCAGGTTGGAAATAGAAGAAAAATATAAGGTACACCTGAACCTTACGAACAGATCGACAGGAAATGGACAAAAATGAAACCATTTTTTAAAATGTGGGGGGGAAAAAATCAAAATACTCAAACCATTCAGAACTCCAGCTGAAGAAATGATAGGGAATAGCTGTAATGGTAGAGAAGAGCCGTCCTTTAAGTCAGGCATATCCTTTTTTCAAAAAGAAGGCAAAAGGCAAGCTGGGACCCAGAAGATGGTTTGAAAAGTAAAGAGATGCTAGAAAAATATGGAACTAAACAAAATACAAAAATCAAGTGAAGTGAACACTGTATTTCAACAGTCCCCAACAGGTACCTTAAAATTTCTCTGCATGGATAGATTTCCATGGTGGGGTGAAGCAGACATGTTTTTAGGTATTATAGCATATTAAAGCACATCTGGAACCCCAGGGGGCCTCCAATAAAATGCTTTGCATCTTCTTCTGTAATGGTCCGTTAACTCTAGTTTTATGGGAATGTTCCATCTTTGCCACATTCTCAGGTCTAGGTAGATGATTACCCTCCAGAAACAGAGACTGGTTTTCCAAATCAAACATGAGTTAGACTTTCCCCCAGTTCAGCTCTTCCAAAATAAGGCCCCAGCAAAAGCTGTTGCTTTGGAACTATGGAAGCCACTACTGTATAGTCTTTCCAAGAACCTCCAAAACATTCATAATTATCACACATATGCAAATACACACACCAAATTAAGATAATCTATATATTAATCTGGGAATTACAGGTCAGGTGGGTCCCCACATTTTTCCAGATCCCAAAATGGCTTTTCATGTGCTTCCACAACAAAGAGGGAAAGTGAAGAGGAAAGAAGTACATAAATGTGAATGGTCTTCAGGTTACATATTACAATATATTGAAATAGGTATATGCATATCAGAACATCATGTTCCTTTCACGGATGGAAGGGATCTTTTTATTTGTAGAAGAAAGCTTGAATTCTGTTTTTAACCTGCTTTTAGCAGGTTGCCTCTTTTGATGTTCTACAGCTCCCCAATTACCTAGAGTTGATTGTGAAGGCACCCAAGGCAATGCTGTTATCTAAATTAGGCGACTATAGGTTCCAATGATGATTTATCATATTATTTGACTCATTCTCAGAGAGTATGACCACACTGGCTGGGGTCTATGGACACTGTAGCCAAATTATCTCAGGAAAGGTTTAACTATCCTGACAACCAGGGCTTCTAAAAAGATTCTAAGTGTTATTTTTAATGTGCCAATAGATGCCTTTGATGTGTTTTGTTCAATACACTCCTCTTCTTCATCACTTTTTCCACCTGAAATCTGAACATTGGATTTATTGGAGCAGGGGCCCTCTTCTGTACCTGGCCTCTCTCAAGACCATCAGCTGCAGACCTTCTAGCCTCTGTACTCAGGCGTGCATGTAGCAGCTGTCTGGGCAGGGGAGGCTATGTGTCTTGACACCCAGGCTCACATGCCTTTGCCCTGGAGCAGAGGTCTCATTCCCCTATGCAGGCATTTCCCTATCCAATCTGAATGCATGAAGATGAGATCCCCTTAATAGAAAATGGAAAGCATTAATATAAATATTAATATCACAATAAATGTTACTATACATGCACAGAAGATCTGTGAGAGGGTAGTTGCAAGCATGATATTTGGAAACGACTGCTTCTAAGTAGTAACAATGTTTAATAGATACATATATTTTTAGTTGGCTAATAGAAATAGAGTAGCCCGTGTGACGCCCCAACATTTATTTACCACTAAAGTAAAAAGAGGAAAATGCCAATGGCTTGAAACACAAAATAGGTTTCTCTTCAATTGAAGAATTACAATTCTCTTCTGATCTGCTGTATGTGCATTATTTTGAAAGTGTCCTTCTGTGGCATTGTTATTAAGTCTGATAAAAGGAATGAATGTGTTGATGCTGCCATGTATAATGATTATATTGTGTCCAACAAATGTTGAGAGTCTAAACTTTTTCAGAACTTTACTTACAGATGCACACAAACACAGATGCATACATGCACACATCAATGAATGATGTGGATTTTGAGCTAGGGTGAATTTGCTGTCAATGCAGTAATTTCTCTTCTACTACCTGGACATACAAGCTCTTAGAACATTGGGGAATAATTATTCACTGCCCGGCACAACTAGATCAATTTGGAGAAACAGACCAATGTCATTCTGAGGCAATTTTTACCTATATTGGAAGTACAATGATTTGAATTGGATAAATAAATCTTAACCACATTCAGACCTTTTTAGTATCCTTCTTCATTTAGGGGATGCATTCATTGATGGACTATGGGGGAGGGGAACCCACTTGTGCAATGATTAATTGACCTTAATGAGTTTAAGATGCTCATTTGCACATGGCTAGAAATTGTTACAATCTGTCAAAAATGAGAAAGGTTCCTATTATCAGCATAACAGGGTAAACAGCCCAGGCTGGCTGTATTTTGTTAAAAAGTTCATTGCAGGGAAACGAGGAAAGCTTGAGAAGCTAAACAAATCTAGGCAATAATGGAAATGTAGCATGAAATTACTTCTGTAAACAACAGCCATTCATTATTTGAACATTTTTCATGAGAGACTTGTAGGCAGCTGAGTGTTGATATAACAGGGTGTTGGGTGGGGATGCCCGATAGGGAGAACCTCCTGTGTGTTTTAAAGATCTCCTAATAAAGGTCCAAGCATAAAGACCGATGCCTTTAAAAAAAAGCATAATATTGATTGATTCCCCTGAACATTAACAATCGGCACTATTTTCTTCATTAACTTCGGGGTGATACACAAAGAAAAGTAAGGTTGATTTAAGAAACAAAAGAAAAGAACACTATTTAATGTTGATTTGGTGTAGCGAATAACCTTGGAGAGTAATGTAAATACCACGCTGCAATAATGTGACAGCACACTAATCATATTTACAAACTATATTAAATCTGTCCATTGTGGTTGCCTGACTGTGGATCGGCTTGAGTGTAATTGTCAGTGTAACCTGTGTTGGCTTATGGGAGAATTTAACTGCAGTGATATAAGGTGAGTGCGAGGCTTATTATTACTTTATTATTACCCGGTTTATGTTTATTAAAACAATTTGTCATGCAGAACAGGAATGAGGGAATGGGAACATTAAATCGTGCCGTACTCAACCTGAAGAAATGAGTTACAATAAAATTAATGGCAGGCAGGCCGCCACTGACACTTGTAGCCGTGTGGAGCAGCTACACACTGGCTCATTTCATTTGCTGATCATTTCTTGTTAGGGTCACGCCATTAAACTTACATATTGAGAACTGCTGAGAATCTGAGGCAATGAAGGTAAAGTTTATGAAGCAAAAGTGGGATTTTTTTCTCCCTGCTGCTAATGCATTCCTTTCAATTATGACCAAAATCAGGAATGCAGATTGAAAGTTTCAATCATACTGAGTTATTAGAGATGGGCATAGGAAGGAAATGTCCTTCAATTTTATAGAGGCTTAGAGAGCTGAAGGAAAAGCTGAGTCTGGGTTAAAGTGAAACTGCAATCTGGAAGCTTTGTGACAAGGGAACAGTGAGAACATTGGTCATGAAAGGTCTCATAACAAGTTTAATAAAAGGTACTGTATTTTATTTCTGAGGGTCCATCCTTGATGCCTCCAAATTTCTTTCCCCTCCAATTTTCATTATTTTAAAAGCACAGTTTTAAACTTGTTCATGATTTTGCTGGAGATGGTGAAATACAATTGTCTTTCTCCAATACAATTCCCATCTTGTCCTTAAACTGCGGAATTAAAAGTGTTAGGCTCCATGTATATTAGTCCTGGAAAAAAAAATGGTCTCCCTGATGAAGCATTACCATCTATAAAATAATAACAATATAATATCTTAGTTTCCCATTATGCAATCATGTTAAAGAGTCTTTGGGGGAATTCTTAACTAGTAGAGAGAGAAAAAAAATATGTTGAAGATTAAGCCTAAGCTTTAGCAATTAGTATTTGCAAATCATCTGCTTGAAAGAAATCCCATAGAACTTCCTTTTTTAAAGGCTCAGCTAATATTCTGACCTCATGATTTGAAACAACTCTCAGAAGCTTTGTGTCAGTGAAAGTCTATGCTAGTGATAAGGGGTAGAGATAAATTCATTTATATGACTTTCCACTCATAGACATGAGTTGTGGAGTGGGGAGGGAGCAAGATGATGATGTTACAGGGGCACAATGCAAACCTCACATCTTACGTATTTGGGTCATTAACATTAACATTAGGAAGGAAACACTAATATTAGGAAGGAGATTTGAAAGTGTGGGGTTTGAACCATGACATCACTGCATATGTTCCATCTTTGCTTGTCAATGTGTCTAGTAGCAGAGCCTATATTCCCCCTATAAACCTTCCCTCTGAGACTTAGAAACAAAATGAGCTCCTCGCTGAAATAGTCATGACTCCCCCACCACCCAATTTGGAATGATAGCTTGAAGGAGTTAGACCAGGGTTTCTCAATCTTGACAACTTTAAGATGTGTAGACTTCCACTCCCAGAACTCCCCAGCCAGCACTGCCAAGGTTGAGAAACACTATATTAGACTAAGAATAGGGGGTGACATTTTTGTGTTGACTATTACTACATGTCCATGACTCTTCTGCCAAGGATGTCCAGGAATAAACGTTTAGCATTATAAGCTCCACTTGTAAGATAAGGGCGAGACTTTTCTAAGGCCAAACTGTTGACTTTAAAACTTAAAGTACTCTCAATTTCAAAAGTCCTTGTCTTGGCTACTATCCTATTATTAAACTAGTTTCATTTTGTTTTTTAAAAGCCATTAAAATGCATTTGGAAGCATTTTTAAAGTTAGGGATTGCTTCCCTTCACTTGGAGAAGTGTCTGATTTGAGTCAACTGCATTCTGATCCATGACTTAGTGCAGGAAAAACTTAGAAAGCTAGGTTAGTTTCTTTAAAAATGAAGACTGGAGGAAATTGTTTTCTACAGTGGCATCTGCAGCAAAATGCAATGATGCCAAAATAACAACATGCACAAGGTGACAACATCATGCAAAAGCCACCATTATGTATTTGCAGCCCAACACTGATGCAAGTATGTAAGCAGCACCATTTGCCTCATGATATCATCACACATGTGCAAACATTTGCCCCCGTTTCCCCCCCCCCCACTCCCCATAGTATCCCTTAAATGCCAGGTAGCTTTAACTGAAAACAGGTTAAAAGGTTAGAGCTAACATATGAAATCCCATTATGCCTCTTTGATCATCTCCCTTGAAAGAAGAGGCCTCTCACCACCCTTAAACTCGCGCTGTCTTTACCATACATGGACCTATCTCCTATGTGAACTCTGTGGCTACCTAGGCAAATTTTCATTTGCTGCCTTTCATTTTGTCCCTTGGAGCACTTTTGCAAATGAAGGCAGGAGGGATGCAATTCCAGAGCTTTCTAGTCCTGTTCACTGTAACTACTGATGTCATTTACAAGGATAAACCCTTAAAGCCATGCCACAGTAGAGAAAGAACGAACACTGGAGTAATTCCCTTTGGACAGCCCAGATTGGTGTTCAAGTTATTGAAAATCTGTGTAACTCATTTTCTCTTTTGTCATACCTTAAAAAAAAATCCATGAAGTTTGGCTGAGTGCAAACAATAAGCTTTTATTGTTGCTACCCTTCTTCATAAATGTGTAGCCTGTGGGGACCATCAGAAGAGCTTGGGTACAACAAATTAAAACTCTCTAAAACTTTTGGCGAGTCTCCTTGGACGTTTTGTAGACCTGCAAATATCAAGGAGTAATCAATATAATGCTGCCTTAATACTCTAAAGCAAGCTGGCAGTTCCCAAGAAAGGGAGCGTGGGCAGACTAACTTGCATCTGCATTGTGACTTTTGTCGGGGTCGGAAAGAATGATCACCAGTTAGCCAGCAATGAGCCAGAAAGCCACGGCTGCAAACTGAGAGAGCAGCAGATACCATCCGAGGATTGGACCCATCTTTAAAGGAAAGCTGGCAAGCACAGCCTCTGTCTAGCTTTCTTTTCTGATGTTTTTCATCTTTTGGGACAAAGTTTCATTTGTAACTTGCTAGCTGTAGTGTCTTCTGTGATTCTCTGGGGATATATTTATTAACTTCAGCCTTGTCTTTTTGTTCATTAGATACTGAATATATTTTCATAACTAAATACATTGGATTCAGACTTAGTTATATTTAGAGTAGACCCACTGAAATAACCATGACTTATTGGTTGTTGTGGCCCATTCTAAATATGACTAGTTCCTCACCCTCCTTCCATATTCATATCCCATAAAAACAGCCTGTCAAAGAATTTCTTTCCAATTCATGTACTACTATGACATGCTAGGAAACTTTGCTGGACAGGTAGTGTGCAGCCCAGAATTCTGCTCCTCAGCAGATCAATGAGAAATGTATCAATGAAGGAGGGACAGTTTATTGTATGTTTGTTGATTTAGGGAAAGCATATGATAAAGTGAACAGACTTGAACTACGGGATGTTTTATGCAGTTATGAATAAACTGAATGCTTAGCAAATGGCTCAGCGCTGACCATGGATTAAAGAAAGCATGTGTAATGTTATTTATATATGGATAAAGGTATAAAGAATATTTGTGGGGATCATAAAGACAATGGGGACGTGAATGTGTCTACATGCAGATACTACCATGTTGTTGGCTGAGAACCTATATTATTAGCAGTGATAGATAGATAGATAGATAGATAGATAGATAGATAGATAGATAGATAGATAGAGACAGACAGACAGACAGACAGACAGACAGACAGACGCAACAATAACTATGATTTTGAAAATTATTCTATCAAAGATCAATATCATTATGTTTGGGAAAATGGAGTGAACAATTCTAAGTTATTCATAAAAGGTAAAAAAAACCCTACACCAATTAGAACTTGTGTATACTGTAGAATGTTTATTAAAGATTGGGAAAAGGATCAACAAATGTTAAGATATGGAAATAATGGTAGAAAGGTAGTACGTATGGTATGTTGTGAGGAATGAATATCTGTGGAAAGAAGCAAAACTGCTCCTGCCTACTTTGTTACATGGAAATGAACATTGGATACGTCAGAAGAAGCTTAAAGCAAGTTGAATGCAGTGGGAACAGGGTACTAAAAAGCATGTACAGAGAGAGAGTCAAGAATGAATGGGTACTGAATGACCGTGGATGGAATGCAAACAAGAGGAACAAGTGCAAAAAAAGCACACTGAGGTGGTTTGGTTACAAAGAGAGAATGAATGTGGGTCATATTGCAAAACAAATATTAGAAGGAAGAGGGAATGAGCCGAGAGGAAACAGAAGACCCAGAAAGTCCAATCTGGATGGAGTTAACGAAATCCTCAGAAATAAAGGGGTGAGTGGTATGAGGATGTAGTGGAGACAAGGATGGTTTGCAGGGATAGACAGGAACAGAGAGGTGTAGTGAAGAACATTTGTAAAAACTGGATTTAGCCATATTTCCTTTTCTTTTTTTATCTCATGCCTTTAATTTTTTTGGCTTATTCTGAAAGGGAATAGGGTGATAAATACGTAACATGAGAATATTTATAGCATTCTAACAAGGTTGTTGTGAGACTGTATGGGAGAATAACAAGTATTTTAAATGTTCTTTAAAAACAGTAGTAACACTTATAAACTTTAGTAACATTTGCTGATATAATTTGGAAAGTACAGAAACACACATTTCAATCTGAACTGTGCAGACTTGCAACTGTGCAGAGCCTTATCCCATTCTCTGTTCTGGGATATCTAGCCTCCCATACTTATTCTCAGCAGGCAGGTGTGTCATATAGAATGACTCCTTTCATTCTTCTTCTAGCACCTTCTTACATTTGCCCAATGTTTTTCAAGTTCTTGGATATCTTTAGGTCTCAAGAGACCCATAGGTCATACTTCCTTGCATGCTATGAACTGGTTCATAGAAAAATGGAAGGTTCTGCTAAGGAAGTGACCACTGTTTTGATTATTAAGATTGCCCTTTGTTATTACATCCTAGAAAACATGGCCACAAATCTCCTCTAGTTCACCTCCAGTGGTCTGATGTTGAAGCATTTTGTGAAGGATTAGTGATTTCCTCAAGCACCAAGTGTAGGTCATCCAACTGCTGCTTCTTCAGCTAGGCTATTCCTCCTCGCTACACACCATCATCAGGGCTGGAAATGCTAATGTTCAGGGTCAGGAATGGAGAAAGGGAGGCAGGTCCAAGGAAGATGCACTTATCTGCTTCTGGGATTCTGACTGCTTTTGAATCTACAGTTAGGCAGACTGAGTGGTTGACTCAAACAGTGAATGCTGGAAAGTGGGAAGCTTATTGGTACTTCACATGTAGGTGGATTAGTATCAATGCAGTCTTACTGTTGCTATTAAGAGGCTGAGCTCCAGCACTTTATGCTGCTCCCTTCCATCCATGTTGAAAAAACAAATACTTCTGTATGCACTCTATCTTTGAGTTCATTTTAAATAATACATCTTCTTTTCCTTTGCTTAATGTACATCTCTTCTTCCTTCATCTTTCTCTTCTTGTTCTCTTCAGTTGCATGGTTTTAATCTGGTGAAAAGGCAGGCTCCATATCTACTAAACCCAAAGAAAGGTGGAAGCCTCCTGAGCAGAATTCTTTATTGCAGTGTTTCTCAACCTTGACAACTTTAAGATGTGTGGACTTCAACTCCCAGAATTCCCCAGCCTAAGCCACAGATTTGCACCAACACAGCATCCTGCAGGCCTCGATGAAAGTTGCCAAAAGAATTATCCTAGGAGAGTTATGGAGATGAGCCAAAGGAGAAGAGGCTGACAAATCCTATGCTCATTGAAATCAATGGGCAGAGTCAGTGTAACTGTTTGCAAGTCATCCTCGTAAGAAGACATATTTTGAAGAAGGAAGGCAGGAAGGCAGGAAGGAAAATTCTGAGGCTTCTAAACTGTTTCCTTGAAATATTATTTGATTGACACTCATTCATTCCCTAGTATTCAAAACTGCTAAATTTAAATTAATAGGAACATTAAAAGGACACCTCAACAGCACCTTTAATGCTCAAAACATTCACTTTTACCATGAGGTGAAGATTTGCTTTTATTTCATTTCTCAGTCCTACTAATGGGCTTTTATCTCACACAATTCTTTCTGGCAGAATATTAGCCTCCTTTCTCACTCTTTATCAATGTGATTACTATATATACCTAATGAGTCCCAGTTCTTTAAACAGCTAATCGAATCATGTTAAAAAGCCTTCTGTCATTTGTTTATAAAGCAAGCCATGCACCTGTTTGAATTTGCAGGCTGATCCTCAACCAAGCCCAGGAGGGTTTTTTTCCTCAGCTCTTTTTATGTCTGCCTTTTTTCTATGTTTCAGATGAAAATCTTTCTCACTCTATATTGGCACTCTGAAAGCCACTTGCCTCAAAATACAAATGGGGAGGGAAACCATACTGAGTTGGCCTTTTCTCCCCATACCTCACATTTGAAGACACCCTCCTGAAACCCTGAAGGGTACATCTGTAGCAATGGGGCCACTGTGTTTATATCTGTCAACGTCAAGATGCTCCATGTAGGATTACCCCCATCCAGTGCTATTTTGTTGTCTGCTAATGGTTGAGGGGGTGGCCAGGTAAGAGCATTTCATTCACAGTAAGACATTTGGCTTTGGGGATTGCATTTTTTGGAGAATTGTTGGTTGAATATATTTACATATGCTGAAGCATCTCAAGGTGGTTTGCAAGAAAAATACTAAAATACACAAAACAATATTCATTGAGACATGTATTTAAAATTGTGTGTTTGTGGGGGGGGGGGGGAGGAGTCTTCCAGCATTGATGTGGAAATGCCTGCAGGAAGAGGAAAACTTTCAATAGGTTTCTAAACATTCAGTAGGTGACTAAAGGATGTTTAGCAGGTGTCTTGCAAATTTCAGGGGGAGAATACATCAGTGCATGGGTGTCATCCTAGAGAAGACCTGGCTATGAGCAGCTGCAGTTCAGTGGCTCTTGGCACATAGAACAAGACCTCACCTGATGATCAAAGGGACCAACCAGGCGTATAAGGACAAACACAATGTGATAGATATCCAGGTCCCAGGTTGTGTAGCAGCAACATATATCTCATAACCCAAACCTGGAAACTGGCTTGGTATCTTATTGGCTGCTAGTTCAGTTGCTCCAACAAAGGTATAACAGGTATCCAGCAAGGTGCACCACTCAGAAATCTGGTTGACACATTCAGCACCATCTGCAGCTTCTGGACCAAGCACTAGGATAGCCCAACATAAAGCATATTGCAATAAATGCTAGGTTATTAGTGCATAAATAACTGTAACTAAGGTCTCCCTGTCCAGGAGATAGCATAGTTGATGTGTCAACCAAAACTGGCAATAGGCAGTCCTAACCATATAGGTCACTTGGACTTTCAACAATAATGTTGATTCTGGGAGCACCTACAAACTATGTGCCTGTGGTGTGGACAGCAACTCCATTAAGAACAGGAAAATTCCCCACTTCCTGAACCTAAACCCACCTTTCCCCAAGATCTTTGTCTTGCTGAGATTCAGTCTGGTTATTGGACCTCAATCCTCCTCATGACTGCACACAGACATTGGTTCAGGATGTGCACAGCCTTTCCTGATTCAGATGATACCCAACTGCAAAACCCCTGAGGACAAAACTTGTGGCACCACACAATATACAGTATGTGGACTCATAGTCACCCAGTACTATCTATCACTGCAAGTAGAAATGGAACCACTGTAACACAGTGCCCCAACTCACCCAGATGGTCCAGGAGAATACCATAGGTGATGGTATCAAAAGCCTCTGAGAAATCAAGCGGGACCCATAGAATTGCACTCCTTTTTCCTGGAGGTCATTTATTGAAGGAAACATCAGCAATCTGTCTCAGAACTAGGCCTGAGCCCATATTGAAAAAGGTTGAGATAATTGGTGCCTTCCAAGAATGTCTGCAGTTGTGGAGATATCACCTTTCTCAAGTACCTTGCCTCAGAAACAGGTATTTGTGACTTGCAGGAATTAGCAAAATGCTTTGGATCCAGGAAGGGTTCTTTCAGGAGTGGGCAGACAACTACTTTGTTTAAGGTTGGTGGCATCATTCCATCATGCAAAGTCATGTTCACCATTCCCTGAACCTATCCACTCAACCCTGCTTGGCTAGCTCAAATGAGCCATAATGGGCAGAGGTCAAGAGACCATGAGGAAGGCCAGACAGCTACAAACATTTGTCCACATCCTCAAGCCTCATATACTGAATGTGATCTGATACAATTGGACCCAGTGATGTACTAAATACCTCAGGATATACAGTATGTGAAAAGTCGTGTTCAAGTCAGCATGAATATTAGCAATATATTTTGAAACTGCCTTGCAAATTACTACAGCAAGTCTTTGCAGCCTCCAGCTGTGGGTTTTCTGTATCAGATGACAATAGCTTTTCACCACCCTCAAGAGCTTGCTGAATAGCTACTTGAGGATGCAGTGGAGGCCACAAAGTGAGCCATCTTTGCAGCTTTCACAGCGGTGCAATAAGTCCACCAAGGCATGTTTGGTTTGCTCCTAATGATGAATTTTACATCACTGATACTCTCTTGGTCTGTTCCATTGCATGGACTTTCCCAGAAAAGCAGGGGAAAGCCTGGGCTCCATAACACTAGAGATGGTGCAATTTGTCAATTGCCTCTTGTCTTTGCCACTTCCATGGGTCAACAAGGACCTCAACAGGATACCTGGCTCTGGCTTCTGGAAATTCCTCCCAAACATTCAAGAATCCACCTGATTCCCCAAGTATGCTACAGCTATTCCATGACAGGGTGGTCAGCCTGTGCTCCAGAATTCACAAGATTCCTTTCATAGCTCCACTGCATCCTTAGAGTGGATAGGGACCATTTTTGTGATTTCAGGGGGTGAAACAACAGAACAGGTGCCTTAGGCTCCCCTTAAAGCTCCAGAAAATGAACCGAAAGCTTTGGCCCTGTCCATCCTAGTGATGCCATGAACTTACTGGCCATTTCCTTTGTAGCCTTTGGAAGACTGAAAACATTTGCCCTGGATTTTTCTGAACATTCTCTTATAAACATCTTTGTCTTAAAACTAATCTTCTTGATGCAGAGGTGATTTGTTCCTGGTTTTAGACAGCCTTGCAAATTCTGCTGTTCCCTGATCAGTTATGAATTTGGGGGCCTCTTCCCAGCTCTTTTGTGTTCTCTCTCTCTTTTTGCTAACTCTTTACTGTCTCTTTAATCCACTTCACTGTGTTTGTTGGATATTGCAGAGTCTGAGTAGTAGGATAAATTTCGTAGAAAAGGATACAAAATATTGGGTAGCTTCATTCCTTATCACATGTAACGGCTGGGCTTCATGACAATTCTCATGCAAAATTAAGTGCTATTTGTGTATGGATATGGCCAGATTTATATTGTACCCTTCTGAGAAGAGATATGTCTTCTTGTCTACTCCTGGCCCCACATCACTAATACGATGTTGGAAAGGAGACAGGTAAATAGTCCCTGATTTGACCAGATGGTGAGGTGCTGGGGAAGCCCTAAGCCCTTTTAAGCATAAAGCTTGGAAATGTTAGCTAGACTTTGAATGGGATCCAAACTGGAGCTCAAAGCTTTCAACTTGACCATTCAATTGTAAACTAATTGCTCGGTTTGCAAATGTCTGTATGAGTATGTTGGACGGCATATTTGGATTTACACCTGTCATATTTTTAAACTGGTTTCAATTCCAATCTTCCTTTCCTCTTTCATCCTGCCAGCTTTGAAAAGTCTAATCTTTGGTCCTAAATAATAAACAACCTCCATTTGCATATATTTATATTAATGAATGCAAATAATCAACCTCTCCCTGCCATCTTTTTCTGAGTTGGAAACATTTCATCACACACTTTGGGAACAGACTGTCCTTGGCACTGTGTTTAAATTGGCAATCACTTTTCAAAGGTTTTTTAAAAACTGAATTAGGACTTTGCAAAAGTGAAATTCACTTGATAGAGACGGACCTCTGCTCTGCTTAATAAAAATACATTTTCTTCGATTTACTACTCTCAGGATCAGATTTTCAAAAATGAGGCATAACATATTCCATCCAGTAGAGGACAGTATTTTACAAAAACATATGTCAAATCTTTCCCCATATGGTTTCAATCTCAGGACAAAAGAGGTTTAAGGAAAGTCCTCCCTTCCTACAATGGAATTTGTTGTAAACACAGAGGTGCTGTTGTAGACAATTTGCACAATCAAATGCTGAAGTGTATTTCTAACATCTGTAGATATTTAGTAGTATAAGAAAAAGAAAGTATGGGAGAGAGAGAGAGACTGAGAAGCATTTGTCTGTCTGTCTATCATCTATCTATCTATCTATCTAATCATTCATTAATGAGTATCCAATTCCAGGTTACATTTTTTTTCAGGAAAAAACTCTCCCATTTCTTATTGGAGACACAGTAAGAGTTAAATAATCCAAATGATTCTGAAGTTCTCTCACTGAATAGGCATTTGCAAAATTCCAATTAGCAAGCTACCGTACTCTGTTTTAATACCTTCCCCTTTCTTTCTTGATTTTTTGTTAGCTTATTAAGCTCAGGGTTTTTCTTTCATAGCCCATCTGGTAATAAAGTTGATGCAGGAGGGTTGTTGTTGTGTTTACCTACACTTTGATTGCGACATTTGTGCCATGACATCCGGTGAAACACCTTCCCCTGGGCCCGCCAGTTAACTGTTCAATTGAAAAATGACCTTCATAACCCATTCCCCTGCCTTTTAATAGATATCAAGGACTTGCAACTTTAACCTACAGTTGAAGAAATGGCTTTAGTATGGTAAACCATCAGAAATTGCATGAGCATCCTGTGGAGTGTAGATATTTATAAATGCCTTAACAGGAGTACAGATAACTGAATAATTTCCATCACAATTCTGCTCTAGCCCAGGGGTTTCTAGTGGCTTCTTTCATGTCCTGCGTGCTCAGGCATGGCAGTTTGGTCACCATCTGCTGAGCCCTGCTCATGGGCTAAACTCATCAGAATGAATCAGAGCTGTGTAGAAATAGTACTGGGTGGATTGTTCCCTTCATCATGGAAAGCTAGAAGTTGCTTTAGTATTGAATAAATCAGGACTTCAGGCACAAGGCATAGAGTTCTTCATCCTATGAGCAAGTCAACAATCATGGTGAGCCGGCAACTGGGCTCATAGATAACCTTCCAAATGAAACTGTTGCCCCTAAACCATTTTTTTTTTCCCTCTCATGGTTGATTTGATCTTTTTCTGACTTGGTTCTCATATCATTCTCAGCCCAAGGGTGGTTTGTTTGGTTTTGGTTTAGCATGTCAGGTGAGCATAATCAGCTGTGGTTTACTCAACAAACCCTGATTAAAAGGAATTATGAATCAGATCCAGTCATTGCTCTTGATATGATTGGAGGAAATATTGTAGCGGGGACAGCAGCATCTCTGGAGCAGTCAAAATGGGCAAAATGATGGACTTGGCATTGTAACACAAACCCTTGCCTTTTTGTACATGTGTCAATGTTGCATGCACACATACACACACACTGTGAAGTTTGCATCACAATGTCATATCTATCAGCTTGTCCATTTTGATACCCCCCTTCCCAGATGCCACTCATCAGGGAAAGCCCTCCATTGTTTTTTGTAAGTTTTTTTTTTCTTTTTTTGGCCTTCCAGGCAAAGTTGATTCCTTGTGACTATATGAACAAGTCCATGCAGTCTTCTAGGCAGCATTTCTGAAAATGGTTTGCTATTGCCTCCTTCTCAGGGCAGTGACTAGCCCAGCTACATACCTAAAGCAGGACTAGAACTCAGATTAGCTCCTATTGCAGCACTTTAACCATTAGACCAAACAGGCTCTTTCGTAAATATACATAATCTCTGCATCCATTCCAGATCTTCAGCTATCCTGCCTCCTACCCCATTTTGCTTTTTAGATGTTTTCTTGTGGACATTCCATGACAGTGAGTGTCAAATACAAAACCCATATCTGGCAGCATTGACCATCTGCGATAGCCAAATAGGACCATCATGAGTAACACCTTTTGCAAAACAGGGGTAGGGAACTGTCACAATAATTTCCTATAATGATCTGAACTAATAAAATCTTGAAGGCATTGCTGAAACTATGAATTCCCAGATATCTAGCACTGCTATCAACAAAGTCAAAATAGGACAACTGATGTAGGATGGGGCCTATTAGAGAGTAATTTACCCTCTAACAGTAAGAAGGAACTTTTTGGTGGCCATGGAATACATTTCTTCTAGATTAAAGATTATCAATAAGATTTACTCTATTTAGCTGAAATATACGATATGTTAAAGGAACAGTGTTTATTCATAGTGGCATAGAATGTGACTCTGGAATTCAATAACTATCTCCTGCCAGTTAATTAATCCCTTGTCAGTAGTTGCATTCAAAGTCTGGAATCCTTATCTCAGGAGATCTGCTATACCCCGTCCCTGTCTGCCTTTCATTACTGTGAAGAGCTTTCTTTTCAGGAAAGCCTTTGATTATCAGCTTTATTGAAGGCTGTTCAATCTTTATTGCTGCTTGATTGTTTGTTCATTTGCACTTTTGTGCTGCATCCACGGACATTCTGGATGGCATGCAACAAAAGAAATATAGAAACAATATTAACCAACTAAAGATGTAGGATTAAAAGCAAATTGGAATAAAATTGTTTTATCTGCTTTGCAAAATGCCAAGAGAAAGGATGCTGCATGAATCTTTGGGGGAAGTGAAAGCCTTCGACAATACATTGAGTTCTAAAACTTGGGGCCACCACCAAAAGATTTCTGATTTAGCCCACATACCCCCTATTTGTGGAAGTGGCACTCCCAGCAAGTATGAAATTTTCATACTGGATAGGCATATTCAATCCTGACAAAATGGTGCCTTACATATCCCAGTCCCATATCACAAAGAGCTTTGTAAGTGATAAATAGCATTTTGAATTGGGCCTGGAAGGCTATTTGTATCATCTTGCAGTGGTAGGGTTAACTTATCTCCAAAGACTGCCCCACAGCATCAAAACATGTCATTACCAATGGTACAGCACCCTGGTTCAGGTAAAGTCATAACTGGCACACCAGCCAAATATGAGCAAAGGCCCACCTGAGCATGAACATGATTCCATCAAGAGTAATTATCAGGAGTACTGTTCTTGGCTTGTCCAGGTGTTTATTGCAACTTGGCCTTGGCAAGGTTAAATTTAATCTTCTTTGCCCAATCCAGACATTAGTTCAAACTTTCCGCATCATTCCTGGCTTAACCTGGGGTTGCAATGTACACTGAGGATCAACAGCATGACTTCTCATTCCAGATAAGTAGGATGACCTCTCCCAGCAGCTTCATAGAGATGATAAATAACAGGGGAGAGCACCAACTCCTATGCATCCCACACTAACACAACTAAGGCTTTGAACATTGTCCTGCCATCAGTATAGACTGAAATCTCCAGCTCAGGTAGGAGTGGAACCACCCACGCACAGTGCTCCTGACTCCGTCTTTGCAGTTGGTCCAGCAGAATATCATGGTTGATAATATCCAATACTGCTAAGAGCTCTAATAGCATCAACAGAGATACATTCTTCCCCCTCCCCTAGTAAGATCTGGATGAAGGTCATAAACCAGTGCAACTAATGCCATTTCCATCCCAGGACGGGACCTAAATCTTGAGTGGCAAGGATCCAGATAATTCATTTCTTTGGTGAATCATCACTACTTTCTCAACAACCTATTCCAGAAGGAGAAGGCATGAGACCCAACAAAATTTGTAAAAAACTGCATGTTCAATAGGTGGCTTCTTCAAGAGAGAGTGTACAACCACCTCCTTTAAGGCAGGCAGCACTACATCCTCCCCCAAAGAAATGTAGGTTTCCTTGATAAACTGCTTATCCCATGTCTGGCTGCCTATAGGAGCCAGGAACAACATAGGTCCAGCCCACAGGTGACAGAGCTCATCCTATAGAACATTTTATCCATTTCTTCAGACTCAATAAATTCAAAAGAATCCTAGTGAACAACACAAGAGCCCACTTCACTTACCACAATGGACCCTGCCCTATTAACATCCAGTCCAGAGGAGATATGAGCAACTTTATGTGCCATGAAACACACGTACTCTGAGTTTTGTCCCACCCATCTTTCCCTAAAAGATTTGGGTAACTCTGAACAGGGCCACCAAGTGGGAATCTGCAGACACAATAACCACAGAGAAGAACAGATGCTTTACTGATCTTGCCACTATTGTGTAGGCTTGAAAATGAGCTCTTAACAATCAATGATCAGTTGGGTCCATTTCTGGTTTTTCACCATAGCTGCTTTAGGTGAGTTTTCAATAACTTCATTCCCCTACCTTCTGTTGCTTGCTTCTTATAATGATGGTCATTTAAATGACTTATCATTTTTCCAATATTTTGTGTGTTTAGAAAATTGTATCTGTGCATTTCTTTTTCCTCAGCCTTGGGATTTAGAAAAAAATGACTTCAGTTGGCTTTCATGGGACATATAGCTGATCCGCAGAAATCTGCATCCAGTGCATGATTTTCAGAAAGGTAGAAAGGTTCCCCATAGTCCTTCCTATAACAGTCTATTTTAGATTTTTATTGCAACTCATGATTCTAGTACCAAAGTTCCACATGATAAAGCTTTGTGCCACTGTTGCTAGTCTCACCATCTACATATTTGATCTGAGGAAGGAGGAGAGTCTTAACGCAATCACGCAGCAGAATTTATTATTAGACCATGCTTGCTAACTAGATGGAAATATGCTGAGTACTAAGAACTTCCAGCAAGGACCAGCCATACCTCAAACAGGCAAGAGGTTACCTGAATCTAAACACCCAATTTGGAATGCTGAGCTCAACTTTCAAACTTCAAATCGCAACTTTAAATCTCAGGACATTTAAAGTGGCCATTTTATCCCAGCTCTACTTTTTTCCACATCCAGCCAAGTACAATTAAAAAGAAAGAGACAGAAAGATGCACTGAGAAAAGGAATGCTATTTTCTTCTTTTGAGGAGCTTAGAAGAAATAGTGTCATTGCAATCAGGCCACTCAGAATCTAGAATTCCCTGTCAAGGAAGGACCGGCTAGCATCCCCTCTGTGGTCTTTCCACTGGCAGGCATCAATGTTTTTATTCAGACAGGCTTTGGGTGATTAAGCTGTTGAAAGAATTTAAACTGGCTGGTTTGGGTAGAAGAGCAAGGCATGAATTTAATAAATAAAAACACCGGAAGAACTGGATTGGCATTTGCTGCTCCTTCCAGTGAAAGAATCCAGCAGCCAGCACACAGCCAATGGCTCCAGGACAATATACATTCCCTAGAGAAAATGGCCACCACTTTTAGCATGGATTACCTTTTGAAGGGATAGAATGCCTATTTCCCTCAGTTTGCTCTTTGCAAATGATGAGCATGATCCTCCTCCTGTGCTCATCTTTGACAGGGTCCCTGATTGTAGACCATTTCTTTTTTGACAGTCCTAGAGCAGGGATGGGCAACCCAGACTTTACAGTCCAACAGTGCCATTATGAAGTCCCATTCTGAAACCAGAAATACAGTATTTCATGGAGAGAGTGTTGTGGAGTGAAACACCTTTTGGGGGGGTGGAGGGGTAGGGTTTTGATATATTTTTTAATGATTTAATTTTTAATTGTCTCTTCTCAGCTTTATGTCATTGATCCATTTGCTTATATATACTCACCCAGTTTTATATCATGGCTTGCTCAGAGTGGCTATTGGCAACTGAGATGGCCACTACCATTCTAGAGATTGAATTGAGTCTCTTCAATCAGTAGTTATGTTTTGGTTTGATTTGGTTTTGGTCTCCCACATGAGAAGAAAAAATCCCTCAGTTGATTTTTCACTAATTCCAACCCTGAAATTAAATAAGTTCCATTAAATAAGATAATCAACATTTTTCCATTCCCTTGTATTCTGCATATGTGGTGCAATTGGTGATAACATTTGGTCAATTTCAAGTCAGAAGAAATTTGACAGGTCTTAGGATAAACCCTTAGCAACCACTGCTATTGGACACATAATATTTTTAGCACCCTATCTTTTAAAAGATACAGCTTGTCATTGTCTATTTTTTCTGAAGGTTTGGATCAAGGTAGGAACCTTTTCTTAGGAATCCAGATAGCTGTCTGTGTTTCTTTGATCTCAAAGTGACCTTGTTTCTGCTGAATTGTGGACTTGGCTAACTTCTTGGCAGACCTCTCAGAGAATTATAAAAGTGCTATAAGGTGCACACCACATCTATTTTCAAGGGCTAAATTAAACATTAAATCAACACCTAACGAGAATATTTTCCATTCTGTTAAGACTCTTTGTGTGCCAAATACAGAGAAAACATAAGCTGTGTGGATTCTGGCTGTGTGGATTAAAATTTCAGTGCTTGGTTTGAGGTTTTGTGTTTGTTAAATGGCCCTTTGGCTCCCAGTGAACAGTCTAGCACTTGTGTGAATTGGTTTTTGAGTGTGAAGACAGACACTAAGGTGGAAGGCAGGCAGCTGATACAAGACAATTATCACTAGAAATGGCATCTCAGCTCTATCCTAGCATTGCAGTTATCACTATAGAAGAAATGATGGGTGACTGTGTTTTAAGGTAAACGGAATACAAGCACTCAAAAGATTTCCCTTCCCCACCTTCTTGTCTTGCTTCAAAGATGATCAGTAAGTGCACTGGAAGTATGAATCAGAATCCCTTTAGGAACACCCCACACTTGAAATTGAAGCCTTTTTCACACTGGAAATGAAATCTTATAGCAAGAATTCCAATTTTTCTTGATGGTACAAAAACTCATTTTAGGAACCAGGAAGGAAAGTCGCATAAAATTAGCACATTCCTGTTTTCTGAAATCAGATCCTGCTTCACATATCATATATCTGTGTGATGCTGGTGTCCAAATCCAATGGTACTGACTCTTAATGGCCCACTGACCACAAAGGACAGTAGGGTGTAGATAGAGAGTGAAATATTTACTCTGTGTCCTCTTCCTTGTCTACCATTCTGTCTACTCTTTGTCTGTCATTGCTAATCTGTGATAACTTCTTTTTGCCTTTCTTTCTAGGCCCACATGTACCAAATACCTGCTCTTGGAATCTCTTCTTGGTAGGATGTAGCTAGCTTGGTGCTAGGCTTTGCCTATCCTTATAATGTATTCCTGTAAATAAACCTTCTTTCTGTTACAGCTATAACTGCTTTGCCAATAATTGCTCAGGTCTCTCCCAGGAACCCTCACATGTACACACAGAAAACTTCAACTTCAAAGTTATGGGCTCCAGTGATTGAAGTAAAGTGCAAAGAGGATACATAGAGGAGAGAGAAAGCTCTCTTGGTCAGCCAAAGGAAATATTAGAAAAAAAAGTGGACAACTTTCAGGAATGTGTCAGGAAAATTTCAGTCTGTGGAGAAACTAGAAGGACCAGAATTCTTCCTCTGGCTCCTGAAGAAGAAAATCCTTCTGAAATATCAAAGAACTGCTTTATGTTGGACAAGGAGAGATTCACAGAAGCAATTCAGGAGTAAAAAGCCTGGGATGATCTATCTGGCCATGAGTGACTCCATCATTGTACATTTAAAAGGGTTTAGATCAGACCAAAGACCTTTGAGAAACTCTTTCAGACTTATATGAGAATAGATCCACAGTGTCTGAAGTATATCTTTTCAAAAAGCCATGCAACAAGCAACTGGAGGAGTGAAGGAATCCCAACCTGCATATTAATCATATATGAGATATTGCAAGTCACCTTGAAAGGCCAGGCGTGCCTGTAGAGGAAGAAATGCTAGTTGCTTTCATTTTAAATCTGTTGCCTAGAAGTTACCAAGCTATGCCACATGTCATAGAAATGAAAGAGGAAGCCGATATTAATTTTGTGATAAATCACTTGCAAGACTTCATTTATATAATTCTGAGAGAGAGGATGAAAGTCTCAGTCTAGAATCTGCTTGTAAGGCCTGGAGGAAAAAGTCATTTACAGCTCAACTTGTCTTAGGAAAGAGAGTGAAGGCAACCTGTTAGATTGCATTCCAAAGATGATGACTCAGCTTAACCTTGTATAGGGAAAGGCCAGAAAGAAACTAGAGCTAAGCAAGAACAAAGGAGCCACAACTTCTAATTTCTGTAAAGAGAAAAAAAGGTTTATTGAATAAGTATAAATCCACTATTTACTTGATAAATGTTACATAACTGAGAACAGAGAAATAATGATGAAAGGCACCCTCCAGAAAAAAAAAATGGATTATTTGAATTAGGCCATGTAGAAGATAAAGCAAGGACAGCAATGAATTACAACCAGAAAAATTGTATAACCAAATGGCACCAGAGGATGGGACCTGGAGTCTCAAGCACTATTTGTAAATTCATTGATGTTTCTAAATGCAGCTGAAAGATAGTATTTGGGGATGCACTATCACCATCCAATTCCTATTAAAGGTCATTACTTCTGCTTCCTTCAAGGTGACTGGCATCACCCTCTCCCTTCAAAAGATGTTAACTACCTCCTGGACCAGCCACCCAAACCCTCCAAGGGTATGAAGTCAGACAGAGCATGGATGAAAGTCATAGGTAGCAGAGGTCATGCTAGAGAACACTGTCCACAAACCCCCTCCTCCCAAAAGGCCCTTATGGTTTTACAAGACACTGCATAGTCACCAGGTCAGGCTCTACCCATTAAGAGTCAGGACTTTGGCAAATGTGAGTCAATTTATGGGCAATCTGTTGTGCAACATGGTCAAAACAGCCTGAAGAAAGGTCTTCCTGCCCATTCTTCCCCAAAAGGAAATGGGCAACTCTAAACAGTACCATCAGATGACAATCTTACAATGCAATACAATATGGACAGAGAGGTACTGGTGAGCTCTTACTGCTATATAGTGTAGGCTTAAACATGAGCTCTTATTTATGTTTGATAAGTTGCCCAGTGCCTTAAGATAACCACTGCACAGCCAGCCCACTCTCCAAAGCCATGGTGACTCTCTGCTTCTACCCCCATCTCACTGCCTCTGCTGCTTTCATCAGTCCAATCCACCCAGACCACCATCTAGACAATGTCAATTCCTCTGGGTTGGTTTTCATGACCACCTCAATTTCCTTCAACCTGCTCCCATTCTCTTGCCTATCTTACTCCTCTTAATTCCTTGGGATCCACCCTCTTGCACTTTTTACTTCCCTCTCCTCCATCCTCAAATACCAGTCTACCTTCATACCCCCACACCAACTATTTTACCAGTTCCCTATCCCAATAAACACACAAAATCTCAACTCCCCTCCATAACTTATTGTGTTGAGTGCCATCTTAACTCCAGGTGCCTTTCTTTATCCTTATTTTATCCATTGTTTGGAGTTTTGCCCTCCATCTGTAACTCAGTGGCAAAGCCAAAGGAGTCTCTACAGAATGCATTGTGTTTATAGGCAGGACTAAGCGACAGGTCAACTTATGGAAACACCTTCCCTGAATTTGGACAGAAAGAGCGGCAGAAACCTGGTGTTTCAGAAGTAATGTTCCACTGATACAGAAACCATGGACACCCATCCTAACCACTTAATTTGTACTTGGCAGCTAACTGAATGTCTAGCATGGGGCATATTTCTAGTTTCAATAGGAAGACACATTTATTTCAAGAGGGGGATCCAAATGAAAGAGAGGAATCTGCTCAAAGATATCTGAAGAGGAAAGGAGAGGAGAGGAGGAAGGATGGATACATTTAAGGGGATTTGTTATAGTCATTTTATACTTCAAAGAATTCCTGAATAGGGTGGAGATGAGGGAAACTTCTTCCATGTCCTCATTAAACTGTATGTTTCTCTTTAAATGTAGCTTTGAAGGAAATAAAACAACATGGTCCTGGCCTATAATAATGTCTCAAAGGAGTGTTCATACATGCGTATGAATCCCTTAGTGACTGCAAAAGCCAACAATCAGCTGTTCCAGATGTACCAGCAGATATAATTTCACAGCTGCACTCAGTGTTTTTCAGTAAAACCAGTTCACACATACTGCTGCCAAAAATGCCTCTATCCCATGCAGGAAAAGCTGCACAGCATCCTGGCTTACTGGGCCAGTGCTGTGTGTCAGCAAACCAGGACTTTCTTGTGACTTATGCTCTTCTCTTTTTCTTTTCTGCTTCTGGCATAAATATTTAACAACTTATTTTTGACAGCTATTGGGAAACTGTATCACTTCCCTCTTTCAGCACCAGTTCTATAAGCCAAGCAACTTTCCACCATTATAGCAGCTTCTTCCCACTTTCTGTTTCATTAGCATTCATTTTCTTTAGTCATCTGATACTACTCACCAAAAATTCAGGCAACTGGGAATGTGAAGCTAAAAGCTGAGGTTTGCTTCAGTGCCTGCCAACCCCCAGAATTATATTACCTTTGCTGAAAATGCAGGGAAATGACAAATCTTTTCATGCATGTGGAAAAGAGTTAAACTGTAAGCTTGGCTGATGCAAACTGACATAAAACAGCACAATGGCATGCATCAAAGGAAGATGTTTTCTCTAGCTCTGGTTTAGCTGGTGCACCACTGCTTTCCTGAATTTGATCCTTACAGAAGGACATGGGGCACTCACACCCAACCACCAAGCATGACGCAGGGCAGGTCCATAGCATTTTGCAGTCTCAGGCAAAGTGTAAGATGGCTTTGTCCCTCCATTCCATGAGCCCAAACCAAACCCTTCAATGCTAGCAATGGGGCAATGCCTCTACTTAAAGGAACAGGCTAGATGAAAGGCAAGGCAACACTACTGTCCTCCAAATCTCTCTGTCAGTTCCTATTAAGGCCTGATACAATACCAGCCTTTCCATTTCCTTACAATTCCTAACACTGAAGCCAACTTTCAGCATGTTTGTCTGATACGCTCATGATCCTCGAGTTTGTAGAGAAATGCACATTCAACTACCAATTGCTTAGATCATGTTAGCCAATAGCTGTGTGCAGAGAAGGGCAACTGCTCAGTGCTCTCACTTTCTGATTAAGACTGGCCACAGAGGATAGTGCCCCAAGGTTTACAGTGCTCTATGAATTAACAGTCTTTTCTCCTTCCTTCACAAAAAGAGAGGCAAACATATTTCCAACATTTTCCTCCCCACCACACATTGCAAGTCTATAGATTTCTGCACATGGATTTGTGTACAGTTGCCTAGTGGTTTGCAAAAGATTCCTCCTGGTGAGCTGCTAGGGAGGCAGTTGCAAAGAAACATCCATTTTTGAAACTTTCAACAATAAGAACCACAAAAAGGCACAGAGGTTCCCCAACAGCTTTGGGTTCAATAGTGACACAAGATCAGCCCTGCAGAGGGCCTCCTGAAAAGGTGGGCTTATTCTGGTGAGCCCTCTGAAGCATGTGGTCCTTGCAAATCCTGAAAGCGTTGTATCACAATGACACAAACCTGGGAAAGTGGCAAAAATGTATTTGATGGTTTTTCCCCAGCTAGGCTGAATTAAATGCTAGCTAGGACCTGGGATGAAGATTGGCAGGAAATCTCTCCAATGGAAAAACAAATGCTCTTGCATGTTTTATCTGTTACTGTTGGGAGGGAGGGAAAACATGCATACGTGTTCTGAGAGTGGCAAAGAATCTGAGGTTTTGGACATTTGCATCACACGAGCACTTGTTGGTAGACAGCACAGTGAGACTGACAGAGACGTTGCAGCCCCAAAGAAGGGGTTAAAAAAATAAATCAGCATCTGGAAACACTTGGTCTGCCATTTGAGGCATATGTTCCAGTCTTACTAATGATATGGCTGGTCCTGGTGGGAAGTTCACTGATTTCCTCTGGACTGTGAAGAAATTTGGGTACATCCCAACTAACCTTTTGTATAATTTTTAGTAAATTCTATTGGTCCCTGAAGTAAGGAGCATTTAGCAGATTTTGCCTGAACTTAAAAAAAAGCTAAGCAAGGTCAGAAATGGTTAATTCTTGGATGGTAGGGTGCTAGGAAATCTCAGGGCTGTAGATTAGCGTAGGACATTTTTAAAAAAAAAATTGCAGAAGACAGCAGTAGCAAAGCACTTTCATATCATTGCCTTGAAAGCAACATGGATGTACCCATCCAGTCACTGGAAGATGACCCAATTAAAAGAAGTGAAGGGCAGGTGTGTTACTTAATATCTTTCAGAATAACTGAGTTAACTAGCTCAGAGACTGGGTTGCTGACTTTGACAGAATTTGCTACAGTACAAGCAGAAGATGTAAAGTAAAAAAGATGTGTGTTCTTAAATGTGTACCCTGCAGACATAGTACACATACCACAAAGTTATGATTTATCATTCCTCTTCTGTGTAGGTCCACAAGGCAGCCTAAAGTTGGCTGGGAGAGCTAATTCATACTTCTCGCAGTTGCTGAATGCCCCAAGTGTTAGCTCAGTAGCACCTATGCAAATCATGATCTGTGAGAAGAAAAAACAAGTGTTTCTAAAAATGCAGTGGAGGTGTGCTCTAACTTTGGGGGGATGGACCTCTCTCCTTAATTATTTCTGGGTTTGCTGCCACCAGCCCTAGGAATGCTCCTGTGAAACTTGGCTGCCTCATACGGTGCATTTTAATTGGAAGGGGTTCCTATCAGGGTTTGGAAGAAACTGAGTAATTAACCTTTTAACTAGGCATTTCAAGTGGAGTGAAGGTTTGAAAAAGCAAAGTATCAGAAAACTTGATCTGTTGTCTCCTTGGAATAACAGCTTTTAGGATACATCTTTTGTCTTTTATAATTGCTGGGTGGGTTTTTTTCCCCTTGATACTTTAAATACTGAATAATATATATAATATCAATTTATGGAACAGAAGCCAAAAAAGAGAAGACAAACTGTTCAGTGTTGAATAGTGAGAAAACTTAGAGTAAGTGAAAATTGTTAAAAGTTACAATAATTCATTACATTTTTAGGAAATGGTATATTTGAGGTACTACTTAGTCACCCTTCAGCTACAGATGTCAGAGTAACATTGCACCAATAAAAATGGTAAGGGAAGTCATAAAAATAAAAAGTAAAAGATCATGGATGAGCAGAAGAAATAACCACCATCATAATCCATCCTATTGCTCAAAGATTCACCATCCCAACTCACGAAACCTGCATGATGTTGCTAAGAAAATTGCATAGTCATCAGGAGTTGGGTTCATCTCAGTGTATCTTGACCTTCACAATTATTCAGCATGAATACAGTATTCATTTTTAAGCTCAAGAAACAAAAGAGGTACTATGAAGTAATCGCCATCCTTTTAAAAGCCATCTTGCTCCAAACAAGGTTTTTGTAGCAGCAAAAAGTGGAATTCACTCAAAGTTGATACAGGTGGTTATCCACATAGGAGGTAGCATGCAGACAATATAGGAGGCAGAAGCCTGGTCACATTGTAGCAGGTATGAAGGAGCAGTTCTATTTTTGCGAGTACCATTGGTTTTCCAGAAATAAATGTACCTATCCAAATTGAGGTTCTTAATCTTGACGCTGCTGGTGTGTTCCTTATTAAAAACAGTTATGATGACAATCTGCTTCAAGGATGAAATATAAGGAACTGAATATAGTTAAGACTGCCTCTTCTCTTCACACACACCAACAGTACTATCACCAAACTATAGCACTTTCAAAGAGAACAACATTTTCTTGATTTTGTTCTGAATGGCCAGTAAAAGTTGGCCATAGGGATGGGTAGAACATTTTGATTTTGAAAGGTTTCGGCCTTGAAAGGGCCCTTTTGAGTGTTCTGAGCTTGCACTGTGAAGAGTTTTCTTTTAAGATCAAAACAAAATGTGGGAGTCGCAAAAGGTGGTGAGTTCAAGGTTGAAATGCTGCCAGTGGACTTGTGTGTTGAAGCCTGCCATTTGGAGCAAAGCAGCAGACATTTAAACAGAACTTAGTTCAGTAAAGAGGAGTTCTGGATCCAGACTCCATTGCTGCTGCCGGAGATGACTGGAGAGACTCAGGCAACTGGCAGAAATTGAATAGCTAGTGCTTGGTTGATAAATCTTTCTATATTCCTCCATAGGCCTCTGCAGTTAGCTAAAATGAAGCCAAAATGCCAATACATATATTGTGACATCACAATGCAAGTTCTGCACTTTTGTATTTATGTTGTGACATTGCATACAAGTATATAATGGATGGAGTTTGTGTTGCAATATTTTGACAAACTCTTGGCATGCTGCAGACACACCAGATACAGTTTCATGCTTACTTCAAACATGACTTTCCAGTGTGGGTAGCAACCTATCCCTTAAATCTCAACTATCCCAAAATGCAACATGCATGTACTATTTCTTCTAATGGCAAAAAGAAATTCAGAACAACTTGGCCATACACACTGAGCTAAGCATAAGCTAACATAGACCATACCCATATAAAAGATAAAGAAGACTGTCAGAAAAAAAATGGAAAATGCTCTTTTTAATTTTTGCTCTTTGTTTTAGTGTTGAAGTGTACTTTTTTCAGAAGAGAAAGAAAACTCTGAAGAAAAAGAGGTATTTTTACAATCTTCATAATAGTGACATGCTAAGAGAAAAAAAGTGTGCACTCAAGACTTCATGTAATGTGTTGGTCCTGTTGACTAGAACAGGCTTCTTTGTGGAACATCATAAGAACAAAGCTGCATAGCAACAAATGAAGGAGTTTTGCAGTGGTGATGTAACTTAGTTAATGGTAGGACACTGTGGAACAGCAGAGGCAGAAAATCTCTGCCTGGAATTGGCTGAAGTGTTCCTCTAAGGGTCTCCAGCTGGCTGCCATTGCTGGCTGCTCAGTTACTAGAAAGGAGCAAAACAGACAGGTCTAGAAAAATGAATGAATGAATGAATGAATGAATGAATGACCTAGAAGAGGAATAGCAGAAAGCAATGAAAGTGTGTGGAAAAAGAAAGCAGGCAGCTACAGAAGGTGTTTGGAACAGGGCATGATTTCTAGAAAGGCTGGAGGACAAAACCAGATAAAATTGCTTGAGCTGCATTGAGGAGCTCAATATTTCATAGTTTGAATTAAGGAACCAAAGTGTTGACTTTATCAGCCCATTGTTGCCCACTTTGGTTGCCTTTGGTGCAGAATTGATCATGGTCTTGTTCCAAGTTTGAATGAGATAAATTTATATGCTGTTCACTACCTTGAGAGCTTATTCTATCAGAACTAAATTTTGGGCAAAGAGGCATAAACCATGATGAAACTCAACCTGAAGAGCATTCTAGAAGGTAAGTGCCACAGCTGAGAAGGTGGTTCATGTTTCTGTCTCTCAAACTTCATATGTTGCTTCTCTCCTGTCTTACTCACAACACCATTCCACTTTGTCCATTTTGCAGGTATATCTTTGCTCCTCTAGCTAATTGTTATGATGATTTATCCTGTATTCTGCCTGAAGATGAAGATGAATCCTGTGGCCTCTCAGCCGTGGTTCTGTTCAGTTCAGGACTGTAGTCTTCATCGCATCATCCAAATGAGAAGAAGTTCACTCCTGTGCCTGGGACATGAAAAAACACATTCCTACAGAATATGTACACAGCTGCTGTAAAATGAGTATCATTTAAAAAAAAAAAATTCTTGTAGCAAGAAGGCCTGAATTGCCCTTAAATTCCACTCACCTGAATGGACATGCTGTTCAAATTTGGACTACATGGCGTGTTTTCAAAAATAAGTGATGGAAGATTATTGCCTATATTTTTATCCAGTGAGAGAGAGGGGGCCAATTTCTGTAGTTAGATTCTCAGTGAAAACCACAAAACAAAATACAGCAAAGTATTTATTATAATAAGTAGTGATCAGGTAATCCAGTTGTCTACAATTTCACTGTATCATTTCATGGAGTGTATTTCTTTGCAATGGGTAATAATAAATGTTTCATTGGGTTTTATTTTCTTAGTTACAAGGTTTGATTTCAAGAGGAAGAGTTAGCAATTTTTTGCTAGCCTGGAGTTAGCCACATGCAAACCATACCTTGAAGCATAGAACTTGATACAGTGATCTCTGCTCAGGCTGTGGGGTTTTGGAATTAAATCGAGACTTCCTTTGGCCTCTCAGGAGTTTCTTGTTTCTTTGTGAGACACTGTTTGTCAGAAACCCCACACAAATTAAACAGCACCCAGCAGTGAATTGAACTCATTAATACCTACAGCTATATTGTGATCCAATGGCAGGCCTTACAAAAATGAACTGAAATTGTGCCAATTCAACTGTTCAGAAACTGAAACTGAAATGATGACTGGGAGAAGTAGAGCTGAATAACTGTTGGCGTAGAGTATAGCATGCTATTTCACAACTGTTACTCTAGAAATATGTAGCTAAGCAATGTTTTGCTCCTAGCAGTAGCAAACTTAGCTCACCTGCTTTGTCGATTGGTTTACTAGATCAAGATGAGAAGTACAGATCACAGCAAAACACTTTCCTCACAGACAGTAGACCAGACCAATGACAATTAAGAAAGCTGTAGAGTTGTAGAAAGGCAAGAGTTCTTGTATGGCATAGGTGGACAACCATCAGGCTGTGTTTGGCTCTTGGACGTTTGTTTTTTGGTGACCTTGGCATCCCTTCAAATTGGACAACTAACATTGAGTGACAAAGTGACAGATCACAGCAGCATGCTTTTCTCCTGCTTGGGGGCAAAAGAACAAGAAAATAGATGCATTAAATCTCCAATTGGTCTAATGCTCCTATTTCATTTCCCCTCAGTGATAAAAAATACTGAAAAATATGGTGACATCATTGCATCATGATCATGCCCCCTGCAATTTTCATTGTAAAAAGGTTGCATATCAAACCCATGCTATTGCTCAAAGACACAAGGCAAAGAGGTCAATAAATAAGCCAAATGTGAGTAAATATGAGTAGAGAATCTGGGTAAAATGATTTTATACTTGAGTCACTTATGGCACTGGACTTAGCTGCTGTTGGGAGGAGTCAGGTTTTCTGTTGCTATTTTGCTCTTGCTTAAGAGACAGAATACACATATTTTTCTAATCTTTCTCACTACAGTGTCCTCAAAGCTTTAATAGGCTTCCAAGCTACAGTAGATGTTAAAAATCAGGAGGAGTCTGGTAAGTGCCTTTCAGACTAACTACCTTTATTAAAAAGCACTACATCTCACTTCATCAGATCGGAGTGGCTAAACTGATATAGGTTTAAATTGGGAAGTGGGGATAAGAAGGGTGGTTATACAGATGCAGGTCACATGAGAGAGATATTACCAGTACCTTATCAATTAGCAATTGTAATGTGTTAAAAACTCATAGTGTTTGTTGAGACCTTCTGAGATAGCCTGAAACCTTTTGATGAATGTGAGTTCAAGAGACTCTCTCATTTGTGCTGCTGAAGTTTCTTTGTTCCAGAATGGCTACTTTAATCAATAATGGAGCGTCCTGAGAAGTTAAAATGCTCTCCTATTATTTTGCCCTTGTTTTGAGTCCCGATGTCAAACTTGCGTCCATTAATTCTTTTGTGCAAAGTCTGGCCCATTTATCCAGTGGGGCATTGATTAAAGATGATGTTATGTTTCACATTAAAGGAAAAGCACGTGAAGGTGCCTCTAATCTTATGTATGAAGTTGTTGGGGGCCTGTGATGGGCTTGGTGTCAATATGGGGGCAAAGTAGGCATCTGGCTTTACCACAGGCTCTTGTTCCCATGTTAGCATCATTTTCCTATTGTTTCTGGTTGCTTGTGAGAATCTGCTTCAGACTGGGTAGTTGTCTATATGAAAGTAAGGGCCTGCTACTCACTGCCTGAGAAAGTGTAGCATCATTGTGTGAATTGTAGCTTCCCCTTAGGACGCTGACCTACAGATTTCAAAGTAGCCATTCTGTGCTTAACCTGGGAGATAACTTAAAAGCTACTAGTAGTCCAGGATGAAGAGACTCAACTAGTTATGGAGGCAATTCAATTTGCCCATATGATGCTGGTATTTCAAGAGCTACCCTTATTGTCAGTTGGCTTCTGGGTGCAACAGAAGTCACTCCCTCTCTTTCTCAAGCAAAATAGAATATACATCAATGATAGTATGATAAAAGAATAGATATATTACAGTGATTAAATAAAAGTATTTAATAAAGTAAAATACAAGGCATTGGCTGAAACTCTGTCTGGACTCAAGAGTTTGGACAAACTCTTGTCCAAACTCTGTCTGGACAAAATAAAGGAAGCAAGAACTTCACAGATTTCAGTAAGGTATTTTTAATGCCAGCTTGGGTCTAGTATAGAATTTCAGAAATTTTAAAGCTACTCCCCATGCTGGCTGGGGAATTCTGGGATTAGAAGTCCACACATCTTAAAGTTGCCAAGTTTGAAAAACACTGCTATAAATTAACTTATAGTGCATTAATTAAGGCAGAGTCTCTTTGAAGGATTTGAAATGTTTCTTCCCAGGTTTCTTGCTACCTGTGCTAAGTTGTTAATTATGAGATCAGTTGTCAACTGTTTTACCCCCTATTTCTGAATTGTTTATGTCTATTCTCCCTTCTATTCCTTTCCTACTTTTTTCACAATATCTCACAGTTCTTGTCTTTAAACCCTACATGGCTTATGACCCTCTATCCCCAGTGGCATTTTCTGAAAAAGAAAGCTTGTTGTTCTCAACAAGAACAACAATAATCCTACTGCTGCTATGGGGGCTGCCTTACATATTCCTTCTTTGTTTAGGTATAGTAGTAAAAATCAACTGATTCTCTTCCCAAGACTGGGAAAAAACAGAAGAAGACAGTAGCAACCCACATTCACATTGCTGCTGAGAAGACAACATGGCCACGTCCACATAGTCACCAAGTCAAGCTTGTCACAAGGAAGATTTTACCATTATCTACACAAATTTTGGAGAGTTCCACTCCTCATTTTGACTGCTCTGTTTGTTTTATATCATGCCTTTCCGCATTAAAAAAGAGTTCCAAGAGGCTAACAATAAAACACAGGGGAAATAACATTATAAGTAAAACACTGCAACTCATAAAATAAAATAAAAGCCTCAAATAAAATAAAAACCTGACAATAAGTAAATAACAGCACCCACCAGATTAAACGCTGCTACTGCACCCTGTCAGTTTTAACACCAGCTGTTTTTCTGAATAAAGATGCATTTGTCTGCTGGTCAAAGGCAACAAAGATAGAGTTACCACAGCCTCTCTTGGCAGGGAGTCTGACAGCCCAAAAGCAGTTTGAACACAGTGGAAGCCAAAGAGTTTGCAACCAAGTAAAGTTGAGACATTAAGATGAATGGGGCACTGCCCCACAATGCAGCAACTGCCCTCGGCCAATCACCATCTGCCTCCCTTTCTATTTACTACCAGTCCAAGATGTGGTGTTGGTTTCCCATCTCTTCCGTTCTGACTTTCAGTTCTGTATTTGTAGAAGCAGAAAAGCTCTCCGCACAACAACCCAAGGCACGTGACATTTTGCTTTCAAGCTACATGAGCAGTGGAAGTGACCCAAATAACAGGGGAAGAAAATACAAGTTTGACAGGCTGAGCCGATTAATTGGATAGAATCCATTAATCAACCAAACCCCTCTCAAAAACCTTCCTCACCACCTGGCCAATGAGCAACCTTGTTGTTGCCTAGAGTGGGAAGAAGATCATAATTCAGATCACACTATGTATTGGACTACTCTTGCTTTAAAATGGGTACCATAATGGACTTTGTTAACATTTATTTACTAGAAAGCAAAGTAGCCTCCCAGGATACTCACTACCATCACAGTAATATATTCCTATTAATCATTTTGAAGCTATTGATGAAATGACTTCTGGGTAATGCCATGTGAGACAATGAATATATGCTGATGCTTCATGAGTGATGCTGCTCATTTGTTCAGAGCAGATTTGAAACTAAATTTAGCAGCAGATCTCTTTTCTTTCTATACTGCCTAAGTTCAGTTGATTGAAATCCTGCAGCCAATCACTAACTGCCACATAAAACCTCCTTAGCTGAACACCAGTTGCAAGGACCCAATCACAAAACAGACCTCAAAAATGCCAGCATTCTGGCATGATGTAATTGGTACTTCCCCAGAATTATTAGACAGCCAACAGAAATCCTACACTCTTGGATTAGATATGAAACACTCTTTGATTAAATATTAGTTGCTGGTGCATAGCTTGCTATTTAGTTTCTTGAAATATATTATTTGAGAAAGTTGGCTGGGGCAGGAAGTCTGATGGGTACCAAAGGAGGTATTTGGAGACATGTTGAGGCTCACAGGTACTTCACTGCCTACCTCTGAACTATATGGAAACATGAACAACAGGAGATGAGAGGGAGGAAAATGTAGTAACCAGGAGTCTATGCATTCCTTAGATGGTATCATGCCCTTGGTCTTTTCAACCTAACCATTGTGTTTTGAGCTTCCTAACCTTCAGGTTCCAGTATTGTCTCATTGGGAGGATGGAACAGAAGCAATACTCTTCTGTTCTGAATGCTGGTCAGAATAAGAAATATGGGAAGATTAGCAAATGTGGATCTTGCTTCCCATTGGCCTTTTAGTACTGTCACCATGTTTCAGGCACGTATTTCCTGAGCACCCCAAGAATGTAGGCAGAGTTGTATATTTGCCTTCCCATGGCTTATTTGATCTGGGGCAATTTGCTCAATGGTGTCTGCTTTTAATAATGCATCTGCTTGATATTTGTGACATAGTGACTTCAATCTGGATTGTGTGAGATGATTTAAGGGAAGCGACTGAGCAGTTTCTTTCACCTTGAGAGCTATCTCAGATTATTTAACATATATTTCAACTTTCTTCTAGGAGCTCAGAGCAATGCTTCTACTTGATCTCCTCTTATTTTATAGCCCTCAAAAAAAACTTGAATAAGTTCAGTTGGGCTGAGACCGTAAATGACCCAAAGTACCTATTGAGCAACATGGTTGAGTGGGGACATGAACTGAGTTTCCTCACTCCCAGCCCAACATTTTATCACTATACTATACTATAGTACTATACTATACTAACATTCTGCTCTTATAGCACTAAGCCTCACAATGCTACCCTAGAGAACCATCTGTGGTTGCCCTAGAATGAGGCATGCCATGAATTAGTTCTTTGAAGAACATCCTACATTGTTACTTTACCCAATGCATTTCATTGTAGCTGGATGAATAGGGCTTGAAAGCTCTTTTTTTTTTCAAAATTATATCGATCAATACATTAAACAGCATTAAAAAAAGGTATTAGTTTCTTGGCTGTGACATGTACCTGAATAAAATGAGCTGGACATTACTTGGTACATTCTAAATGGCACATGCAGAACAACTAAATGATGACTTCTGCGTCTTCCTTATGTACCCTTCACAAAGCACCCCAGTAAGTTTTCAGGCTAATATAAAATAATTTGTGTTCCCAGCTCTAATTGATGCATTTAATTACTCTTCATATCTTATTTTTTTATATACAGAAAACTGCATTCTATGCAGTTATGTCACCTCACCAGTCTGCAGCAAAACTTGCTTGACTCAGGTTTTTGCCTGACTGCGTAGAGCAGAGCTACATGCAAAACTGTCTTAGCAAGCTTTACAATAACCAAGGGGATAGCTTAAATTAACAGGGAGAAACATAACCCATCACATTTGACTACAATTCAGCTTATTGTAGCTTCAGAGAACCATAAGGCAATTCTGCAGGCTTCAGCCCATCCTGTGTGGTTGAAAAAATGGTTTCTTCTGCTACTAAATTATAAAGGAACTAGGAGTCATTTATTTTGTCTAGTTGTTTCAAATAAATATTTTCTGTTGCTCTGCCTGCTTACTTCACTGTCCACCTCAGCTCAGGTCAGCCACTGAGCAGGGAGTGCTGAAGAAAAACCTAGGCAACTACAGATTGTTATACAGAGACCTGGGGAGACTGAAGTAATGGTATCTGGGAATGACCTTGGGAGAGAGGTGAAAGAGCCTCAGACTAGACAACAGTCAGACAAATGGCAGCTGAGCCCACAGAAGGAATGTGGGCATGGCAAATGTCTCAGAAGGGACCCTCCCGAGTTTCTTGGACTGTAAAGGTGAGGTGGGGAGAGATGTACCTCCAGGCTTGCAAGATTCTGTTAATGTAACCTTACAATAAAGTTAGAGCTAGTATTTCTGGGTGTGCTTCTTGTCTGGGCTACCACGTAAGGCTGACACCTGCCAAGACCTCTTTACTACCAGTGCGAGGTTTGCTTCCTTAGCCCAGCTGCTTTCTTCTATTCTTCTGAAAAGATTCAGAGAGAATGAATTTACCCCTAACAACTGAAAGATGTTAGGTTCATAACATCTTGATCTGGATGCTTCTATACCTACTGTGTGCACAATTCTGGACTGTTTTTTCAGTCCTTGAAACACCATCAATGCATATTAATGTATAACGTTAATTCTTCTGTTGTCTCTTGTCTCCATGGTCATGCTCAGAGTATGGGAAATAATGGGCTTAAACCCATACTATGGAAAGGCAAAAATGATTTAATAGGTATAACAAAGTAGGATGATTTTCACAACAGGAATTTATTTCTTAGAAATATAATAAATGAATTTGCACAAAAAAACAAAAGCAATAGAGAGAAAGGAAAAGTTGCAGTGCATGCTGAAGGTATTCATACCTGTTTAGGTATCCAGGTGGCTTAATAGATCCCATTTTAGTAGCATGAGCTCTTCTTCCTACTGTGCACAGGCCATTATCTGAGGTCCTTATGCAACAGGTCAACCTCAACATTGAATCAGCAGGATTCAATGATCAAGCTTGCCAATCTTTGCCTAATACCCCTTTACCAATCCAATTCATCCCATTGCAGCAGTCATCATGTACATAATTCAGGCTATGATCCCAGAATCCAAAACTGTCCCAGCAACACCATTTGTGTAGCCAGTCACCCAGCTGTCATGCTGTGGTCTCCTTTCCCTTTCTGGTTAACTTCCATGGACTTGAAGGATGGATAGGAATATCACCTGGATCCCCAGGATCTTCAGAGTCCATGATTATATAATTTTAGCTGTTCTTTGCAATATCATTCATCTTCACATGAGTTAGCAGGAAGGGATGAATTTGATATGTCTTGGAAGTTGTTGCATCATATCCATGATCCATACTTGTGACAGACAGCATAATTCATGACTCTATGGGCCTTTTGCACATGTTGGCATACATTTCTTTTAGGTCTTTGCAATAGTGAATGACCAGCTACCAAGGATTTTCCCTTATTTTCCAGCAGGCTGCAACACGTCTCAGCCTTCCTGTCTCTTGTTCCACAGTTCCTCATTTTCTTCCCCTGAAAACTCAGAGCCTGTTATTTCTGTGAGGACTGAAAACTATTTCTGAATTTAAGCAATGCTAAATATTTCTACAACTCTTACTTGGAGCTGTCTTTCTCATCCACTGGGAATGTTCTTTTGATTGACTGTGTTATTTATGGAGAGTAACTTCCTCTGTCAGCTCCTGTTTCAATGCCCCCTTCCTTTGACTCAATAAATCTTCAACTTCTCTCTTCAGTTAAAGTATGGCCACTGTCTATTCCAATCCTCTGACCTTTTTATTTCCAAGGACCATTACAAGTTTGTACAAGTTTACAAGTTTCTGTAAATATATGTCAGGTTGTTTTCAGTCAGAAACACAAATATGCCACTAGCTCTCTAGGCCACACCAGCACAGTCCTGTCTATTTGTATTCTTAAGTCACTACTAATAGAATGCTTTTATTTTTCCTTTCTCCCTTCTCAGGCTATCAAATTAGTCACCAATATACTGTTCACTTAGAGGGAAAAAAATGGAATCCCGTTAAACACCTGTGCTTCTTCCTTTTCACCAACTTACTGAGCTTACCTTCTAGAATCTAGGTGCCTTATATTATTTCTACAGTCTCTCCTTACTCAGCAGAAAGCTGTCATTTAAATGACTATCATGGGCAATCAGCTGCTCTCAAGACACACCTTAGCAATCATCAGCCATTCAGGAGATAAGGAATACCCTGATTTGATAGTAGTAGTAGTATGTGTGAAAAAGATCTTCAAACTGTAATTGATCATAAATTGAACATGATTCAGAAGTGTTATGTGGCTGTTCAAAAGCCAGTTTTAAGCTAAATCAGTAGAATTATAGTTTCCAAGTCACAGGAACTAAATTTGAGGCAACTAAATATATTTAACCTTGAGAGAAGATGACTGAGGGAGGATATGACAGCATTATTCCACTATCTGAAGCTATGCCACACCAAAGTGCATCCTGTTCTCTATTATTCCAGAATGTATAACATGAACTAACATTCTAAGTTACAGGAAAGCAGATTCTGGAAAACCGAAAGAGTAGTTCAGTGGTGGAACACATTGCCCAGAGAGGTGGTGGGCTTCCATTCAAGGGATGTGTTCAAGGTACTGCTGGACAGCCATCTATCAGGGATGCTTTAAATTGCATCCTTGAACTTATAAGGACCTAGACCTGATGGGCTAAATGGTCCCTTCCACCTCCATGATTCTGTGGTTTATGCTAAATAATTGAGAATTTATGTCTGGTTTAAATGCCAGCATAAGGAGGGGCCTACTTCATAATTCAAGCAGAGATTATATTAAAATGTTCTCCTGTGTAAAAAAAATAATAAATCTATCTGCAATGGAAAGATTGTGCATTAAAAAGCCTAGGGTAAAATCTTTTTCCCTGACCAGTGAGTTTTCTGTGCATAGGGAACATGTGATATGGTCTAAGATTCAAGGAAGCCTTCAAAGAAAGTACAAACAAAGCAGAATTATCCACGCTGTTAAGTTTTTTTTTAAAGCTTCCAAAAGATGGCAAATAGATAATAAGTGGAGTACCCTCACTAATGATTTGTATGGAACAACACAGCCTATGTTACATTTCAGCTGTGGCTTAACTTTCAATTACACACAATTAGAGTATATATCAGTCTTCCATTTTTCAATTCTGACACAAACCACATATCCTAATTTAGAACCATCTGGTCTCTAGACAACAACAGCCCATATGATCAGAAGGCTTTTTTCCATAGATCATGATGGACCCCTTCCCAAAGACTGAATGGGGGGAGGGGGGAATCATATTCGAAAATTCAGCCCAACCTCAAATGGCCTCCAAAGATTTTGCAGAAATATTTATTTGCTCACTGAAGTTTAGATGTAGCATGACAGCATGCATAACTTTGGGTAGGTCTATGCATAGATTTGTCTTTTGGTGTTGTTAATGGTATCTTTCATTTCATTTGGGTTTTATATGTTTACAAACTAATAAATATGATTTATAAAAAGTGCCTTTGGTTCACTAATTACTGCACATATGGCGCTTTCATTTTGTAAAACTGGCATTTGCATTCTATTATGATTATGTCTCTGTTCACCAGTGCTAATTAGTCTGATTAGGCAGATAACTTTAAACATTATTAGAACTAGAATATTGAGAACTTTGAATGCAAAGGAACAAAGTTCATTTTCAGAAAAGACAGGTCAACAATAACATTTCCTGTAGAATGACAGACAGACAATTTTTTTCCACATATAGAGTTGTGCTAGAAGCATTCACATTTAGCATCTTTGAGAAATCCAATTAAACACAGTTCCTTAGCATGAATTCATTAATCAAAGTTAATCTTTCCAATGAATACATAATTTGGAATCTGTGTCTAAAATGTTCATTAAAGGATAAACATGCTAAACACAAAAATTGCTTTTCCTATTTTGAAGTTAGTATATAAAATGCATAAATGAAGCTCTGGTGAAATTTGATTCTGTTTTTGCTGAAGGGGATGGAACATATTAGTCTTAACAGGTGAAATGATTATTTATTTAACAGCTGGACTTACTTGCTATTTATCATCATAGACTGAACCTAATGGCTCCTTTGCAGATTGCAAGAAACACTGAGAAAGGATAGATTCACATGTTCATTCCTGGGGGAAGATCATGTTCTGTACAAGTCCACCCCCTGCCCCCCAAATGAGCAGTCCATTCATGAATTCCCCTATGGAGGGATGGGAGGTTGGACCCACAATTTTCCCATTCAGACTTTCAGCCTATGATTAATCTCTGTTTTCTGCTCTGCACAAACGTAAAATGTGAGTGGATTTATGAATGTGTCACTCGCTTTAGGGGCATGCCAAAGAGGGCACTAAGCCTTTCTGGGTTTGTTCCATATGGTAGTCAGTTCATTCAGATGTTGAAAACTGAGCATGAGTATTCATGCAGTTCGTCATTAACTGCTTGTACCTTGTCCTCTGCAAAACAAGTAGCCACAAACAAATCCCAACCATCCACGTGAAAGAATACACAATACCAGCTTGAAATATCTCTTGACCAGAAAATTTGTAGAAGGAATTCAGTATTTGAAAATCAAAATAAGAGTAGGGTTGTCTTGTAAATCAGGGGAAGACAACCTGCTCCTCTCTTACCCCCTTTTTTGTCTCCTTCTTCTCCTTCTCCTTCTCCTTCTCCTTCTCCTTCTCCTTCTCCTTCTCCTTCTCCTTCTCCTTCTCCTTCTCCTTCTCCTTCTCCTTCTCCTTCTCCTCAGCATTTTCCAACAGATGCAGGGTCCACTTTTCGGATCAACAAACACCATTTCATACAATCGAACTGGTTCCTACTGGGTGATCTTCATGTCTGTATTATTTGTGTCCTGCCACCTTTACTTTGGTCTTCCGTGCAGGTGTTTGCCATCGGTTTTAAAGTGGTATGTGGTACAGGTGGCAGTGTGGACTGCTTGTAGGACATGGTCATATCACTGTAAGCATTTTCCCCACATTTTCTCTGTTATTAGTGCAACAGCCATCTGCTGCTGGACTGTATTGTTGCTGACATGGTTGAGAAGGGAGACACCTAATGACCAATGGAGCATACATATCTCCATGGCATGTAGAGGACGTTTGGCATGATTGGTGGTTGCTCAGCACTCAGTGCCATACAGTGAACTCTTTCCCCAAACTGAAAATCCCAGCCCCAATCTCTGCTTCCTGAAGCCATTCCATTGGAGGATTGCCTTCTCTAATGTGGGGCACATCTCAACCCCCAATTCAGAAATAAAGCTTTTGGCACCAATAGAAGTAATTTCTATATTTTTATGCTCGTGTTTTCAGGTATAGGGATAATCTGACATGGAAATACCCAACCCACATAAGTAGCCCAGTTCAGACTGGAGATTGGGGCTGGGATTTTCAGTTCGGGGAAGGAGTTCATTAATTGTCTTTTCAACTGTGGTAAGCCTATTTGGGGGTTCACATTACATGTTCTATATGACTGCTGTCTAAAAATCCAAAAAAATGTGCCACAACCTTTCAGCAAACATGGTTGCAAAATATTCCAAGGATCACAAAAAGGGGGTAAGTAGCTATTCTACCAAACAATGATAATTTAATTTTCCTATAATCCTCCAACTTCTTTTTAATCTCTTGCTTTAATTTATAAAAAAATTCCATTTCTAAATTATCTAGCTCTCTTGTTATATTTATTCCTAAATATTTTATTGAATTCTTTAACTTAATATTTATTTTGTTATTACTCATAAACCACTGCTCTCTCCTCTTACTGTAATTAAATAAGATCATTTCTGATTTGGATCAATTTATTTGTAGCCCTGTCATTTTCCCAAATTCTCTCAAATGTCCTTCTATTCCCTCCAATGACTCCAAGCGATTTTCAATAGTTAATAAAGTATCATCTGCAAACAAGCTTACTTTAATTTTCCTTTTGTTCCCAATCCCTTTAATTCTTTCATCCTCTCTAATGACATTGGCTAACATTTCTATAACTAAAGTAAATAGAATCAGAGAAAGTGGACAACCTTGCCTCGTACCTCAGGCTCGTGAAATTTGATCTGTCCTTCCATCGTTCACCACAACCATTGCAGTATTTCGTCGGTATAACTGATTTATCAATCATTGAAATCTTTCCCCAAATCCACAGGTTTCTATTATTATTTTTAGAGCTGGCCATTTCACACAATCAAAGGCCTTAAATATGTCCAAAGCTATCAGACCTGCTTTCAGTCTGTTTTTATTTATTATATTTATTATGTTCAACACTCGTCCAGTTAAATTTGACATCTGCCTTCCTGCTATAAAACCACATTGATCCTTATTAATATATCTAAATAGAAAAGTATTCATTCTTTTCGCCATTATTGCCGTCAATATTTTAGCATCCTGATTTATTAACAAAATTGGTCTATATGATCCTGGATCTGTTAAAACTTTATCCGTCTTTGGAATTAGTACAATTAACTATTGTTCCCATGATAACGGGATCTTGTCTCATTCTATTACTCTATTATATAGTACCTTCAGTTTGGGTATCAATAAATGTTTAAATATTTTTGTAATATTCTGGTCCCAATCCATCCACTCCTGGGGATTTCCCCCCTTTTATTTGTCGATAGCTTCTTCAATTTCTTTATCCAATACTGGTTGTTCCATTGCCCCCCTATCATCCTCCTGCAATTTTGTTGACCAGTATATTCTCTAATCTTCCCCATGGGTTTACCCCTTGAGGAATATAATTCCTGATAAAAGTCTTGGAAGACTCTTATTTTATCCTTCATCCAATTACAGGTTTTTCCTGTTTTATCTTTAATCATTCCAATTAGGTTCCTCACCTTTTTTGATTGTGTGGACCTAGCCAGCGTTTTAGAATTTTTATGACTATACTCAAAAAATTCCCTTTTCAAATATATCAAATTTCTCTGCACCTTCTCCATATCTTTATTCTCCAACTCCTTCCTCTTTGCTTGTGATTGTGCAAATATCCTTTTATCGCTGTCTTTTATATATTTCCACTCTAACTTTTAATTTCCACCTCCAATCTTTTCTCATCTTCTTTCTGTTGCCTTTTCAATATACATGATTCCCTAATACAAATTCCTCTCTTTACTGCTTTCATTGTATCCCATAATACCACTTGTGTACATTGTCCTGTATCATTAACTTCCCATATTCCTTGCCATTCTTTTCCAATTTTATCCACAATACGCTTATAATTTAGAATCCTTGCATCTAACCTCCACTTTTTAGTTTCTTTATAGTCTTTCTTGATTTTAATATCCATATTAACCAACGCGTGGTCCGTAACCTTGATAACCTCTATTTCAGTATTTACTTTACTTTAGGAATTAAATTTTTAGATATAAAGATGTAATCTATTCTTGAGTAGGTCTTAGACACCGACAAATAAAAAGTAAATTTATTTTCTTCTGCTTGTACTGTTCTCCAAACTTCCTTCAACTCATTTCTATTCATAATCCAGGTTAAATCGGTAATTTTATTATGGCACTCGTCTACAGAGGGATTAGATTTGTCTTTCTGTTTATCCATCACCATATTAAAATCTCCTGCCATTACAATATAACCCTTCTGGAAATCCTCCATATCTTTAAACACTTTAAAACTGCCTCTGTTTCACATTCGGGGCATAAATATTTACCAAAGGATATTCCTCTCCCCCCAGTTCACCCTGTATCATTATATATCTGCCCATAGAATACTTTTTTGTCTTTATTACATTAAAGCCACATTTCTTTGATATTATAATCGCCACTCCTCTTGCTTTGGAGGTCCCATATGCTTTTTCATAAACAGCTGACCATCTTAACTTAAGTTCATTTATGCCCTCTTTCACCTGATGTGTCTCTTGTAAAAATATTACATCTGCTCTATCTCTGTGCAGTGATGCTTCCACCCTCTTCCTTTTAATGTTTGATCCTAGCCCTTTAACATTTAAAGCTGTAAACCTTAACCAATTATCCATAAGGTTTGTGAAATCTTTCTTAACTGGTCCTTTAAGGTAAAACTCTTAACTAACATCTTATTCCCCAGTCTCTCCTCTCCCCCCCCCCCCATACCCACACAAAGAAACTTCCTTCCTCTTCCGGAGGTTAATAACCTCTCCCATAGTTCTTATGAACTCTTTAAGGGGGGAAAAGGCGGTTCCCCGGTTTAGGAGCAACAGCAATATTACCAGTTCTTCTTCTCCCAGGCCATCTCTCTTTTTTCCTTTCCTTATACTATTTTCCTCCTACTGCTTCCAATTCCTCCTCTCACTCTTTTACTTTATCTTCATCTTCTCTCTGCTTCTTTAACTCCAATTGGTGTCACAACTCCATGCCTTGTTCCAATGATGTTATTTTATAAAATGTCCCTGCCCATCGAAACTTCAGGAATACAGGGTATCCCCAGTTATATACAATTCTCTTATTTCTCAGAACAACAATACAAGGTTTCACACTCCTCCTCCAATTTATTGTTTCTGGGCAGAGATAATTAAAAACCTGAACCGGAGACATCTTATACAATAACTGTCCATTAACTTGTCTAATAGCTCTCATAAAGAGATATTTCTTGTAATGACTCCAGAATCTTATGATAATACAGTATCTCTGGGGGTCAATCCTCCTCTCTTAAAAGTAGCTCTATGGATACGTTCCACATCTGCATCTTCCCAGTGAACTTCTTTTGCCAGAGTCCTCAGCCATTCCATTACTTTCCCTCTCAGATTCCTGGGATTTTCCCCAGACTCCCCTGGGAGCCCACAAATATGTATGTTAGATCTATGTTCACAATCTTGAATGTCAATCATCTTTAGCTCCCATTGTTCAAACTTTGTATTATATTCCAACATCTTCTTCTGATTATATATTGCCTGATTATATATGGAGAAAAAGGTAACTTTGGGGTTTCTGCAAGTATTTTTAACTACTCTGAACTGAACATTTTGGCTGAAAGGATGGGATATAAAATCAATTAATATTAAATATTTTGGCTGTAACATGTTATTCATTCCATCAGGAATGAATAACATGTTACACAGCAAATTTATGTGATTTTTGGGCTGTCCTGGACAGAAAAATATCAAAGATACAAACACATTAACATCGTTCTTCATTCAGCTTAATACTCTAATCCATAAAACTGGAGAACAGAATTAATTCTTTTTAGCTAATTCTTTTTTAGCAAAGTCAATTCTGAAGGTAGCTGGCATGCATAAAATAAACGAGCAAAACTTTGCACCCCTCAAATGTTGCAGCTTTCTTTCCTGGCCACGTGATACATCTCATTTTGATACAAACTCTGCTAACCACCCTCCACACACAGACAAGGTAAGAGTGTCCTGCAGGGAGATTCTAAAGTTTGTTGAATAAATTTGCCTGCTAATCCCACACAGTTCTTCTAAAAGAGATAAATCTTTGCAGCTGTTTTAAAACAAATTAATTTAAAAACTGCTTGAATGACAAAAACTGTACTGTATCTATTTGTCTGACATTTGGCAGTTTCCATTCTCAAAGAACTAGCTAGCCTTGAACTGGGCCGATTGCAGTGAGTGGCCTCAAACACAACTGATGCCAAATCAGGCTGTTTTCTGAAATAGCAAACACTGAATTGGACCCTATGGCTGGTGCAAACTTATATTCTTTAGTGCTTATCCTCTATAACCCACAAGATGAGATGGGGATTCTTAAGCCCACAAATAGTGTAATGGCTGCCTCTTCCACAAATGACACTCACAGAATCGAGTTTAAATGGGCATTTAGCCCACGGAGTCCAATCCCCATTCAGTGCAGGCATCCAGATTAAAACATCCCCAGTAGATGGTTCTCTAGTCTCCATTTAAACTATCTAGTGTCAGGTTCAGCCCAAGAAACTTAGCAGAATGATTCAGGAACAGTTCAGTTACTTTATTAGCTTACACCTACTAGACAGAATCTTGCCAGACTGACTTTAACCCCCAACAACCACAACTAAACACTCTGAATTCCTTAGGGTGGTGCCAATCTCATCCTCTTAGTTTTCACGTGCTCAGGCTGCAGGCTGAGGAGATGCTTGAGATTCCTCTCTGACTCCCAATGACCTTGGAGCTCCTCACTCAAGTCTTCCATTACACTAGTGAACATAAAGTCAGGTCTGCCATATGTATCCTGCCCTCTGGGATGAGGAAGACCAGGTCCTGACCTTCTATTTTAACATCCTTTCAGGTATTTGAAGTGTGTTACTATATCCCACCTCAATGTTCTCTTCTTAAGGCTGAATATTTCCAGTTCCTCTATTCTCCCTTCATAGGACAAAATTTTCAGTTTTCTAATGCCCCAGTCATCCTCATTTTTTTTGGTGCCCAAAACTGAACTCAGTACTTGGGGTGAGGTCTAACCAACACAGAATGAAATGGAGCTATTTTCCCCACAATCTGGACATTATGCTTCTGTTGATAAGGCCAAAAAGTACATTTGCCTTTTTTCGCAGCCACATCAATGTTCTGATATAGGATCAATTTATAATCAACTACGATTCCAAAATCCTTCTCTCAAGTTCTATTTTCAAACTAGGTGACACTTATTCCATACTTGTGCATTCGATTTCTTTTTCCTAAGTGAAGAACTTGGCATTTGTCAGTGTTATATTCCATTCTGCTATTTTCAGCCTATTTCTCTAACTTATCAAGATAGTTTTGAACTTTTCTTTGGTGACGTGTTCCTTTTTGCCCCTATGCATTATTTTTTATTTTCAAATTTTCACACAACTTTCTGTGTAGCCACACTGGCTTCTTCTGCTGGATTCAGTTTTTGTTCCTCTCTGGAACTGTCAGCAATAGTGCTTTCAGTATCTCCTTTTTCAGGAACTCCCACTTATCTTGAACTTTCCTTATTAGCTTTTCTAGTATTGATTACATCTGAAAACCTACACTCTGTGCCTTGCTTGACCATGCTATGAACACCCAACTGTGTCCTTGAATTCTGGATCATCCCTCAACCCTTGAATTCACTTGGTACCTGAAGAAAGTGGTTTTGGCCAGGCACAGAAGAGACTACACTACATTTTCAGAAGATCTGAGCTTTCTCTGACCCAACAATTGTTTCTTTCTGTCTCATAGTAGTCAAGCAGTACTTGGGGTGAAGTCTGACCAACATCAGTGGAATTTTTAGTTGTGCTCAGGACATGCCCTGGAATCCCATTCATTATTATTCTGAGTTTATAAAAACCCACTTTGGGGGAGTCCACAGCCAGATTTAGTTTCCCTTAAATCAAAATTCCAGCTTTACTTAGTCTACTTCCTTGGCAAAGTCTTTTACTGATTACTCTCGTCTGCCTTCTGAAGAAGAAAATTGCCAGCAAGCACCAAGTGATGTCTTGCAGCAATTGTTGGCATAATTAAAGTCTGCCATTACTAGTACTTTGTGCCTCTCTGGAAGAGCTACAGTTTGCTTTTGAAAGGCATCACCTATATCTTCTTGATTAGACAGTACTTCTTTGATTACTTCTTATTCTTATTTTAATCCAGATGGTTTCGAGAGCATCACCAAGTTCATTCATCTCTGTGTGGGTGTTGTTGTTGTTGTTTTTTGAGCAAGTATGGATACCTCTCATTATTATCATTATTTATTTGATTTCTACTTTTTCTCCTGCTCTACTAAGCATATAATATACAGAGCAACTCTTATTTTCTATTGTTTAAGTTTGTGCTGAAACAGATTTATTCTTCAGTTGCTGTATTAAAACTATGGGAATTGTCTGTGTTTTAGCTTTTAAATCATATTTGCATTCCTGCACTAAGCATTCAGATTTATTTTGTTTTTTTCTCATACTCCAAGCATTAGTATATAGACTATGAAGGATATGAACTGTAGGAATTTTCTGATTTTTCATGGAATGGTGTAATAGATCTCATTGCAGCAACACTGGTTTTACAGTGCACAAGTCTTTATTTAAGACCCTTTCTTCAGGGTTTTCTATTCCCATCTCCCAGAAGGTCTGGTCATGCTTTGACCAAACACATATTTCCTGTTCTTGTGAGATACAGCAGCCCATCATCCACATAATTCAAGTTATAGTCCTAGGAACCAAAGCTTTCCTATTGCCATCATTTGCATATAGCCAGTCATTCACTGACAGTTTTTGCTCCTCCCCTTCCTGGGTGTCTTTCATGGACTGGAAGATTGGAGAAGAAACTCACTTGAGTCCCACACATCTTCAGTTTCCTTCCTAGATCTTCAAAGCCTGTGTTTATATGGTTTTAACTGTTCTTTATGATACCTTTTTCCTCACATCATGTCCCATTTTGGAGTGCTACAGAACACTCTAGGAAAATACAGTATACAAGAAAATGTGTAAGTTGTTCCAAATAATTTCCTCTCATCTCTAAGTCAGAATGACAGCCAGGAATGATAACCTGATCTGAAACAACTGAAGGCCTGATGCTTTAGAGGTCTGCCTTATAGTCTCAATGTCCTTTCTTAGAAGAGTGGATGAATAAAGAAAGGGTGGTGATCTGATTTGCTCTGGTAAACCCAAAGCCAGCTGTGACCTCAGCTTGACCTTCGATGCATTTTACTCACAAAAAAAGCCTATTCAGATATATTCCACTGGAGCTTAAAATGCCTATATTTCAATCCAAAGGTCAACCGTGAAGCTCTCTGTTCATTCTACTGTATGACCTAGTCTTTGTCTATTGACCACTGATGTTGGCTGACTGTGACTCACATTCCCAATCAACTATTTACTATTTTTCTAGCTAACGTAAGGGAAAGAGATAATTGAAATGATTTTGAGCTCTGTGTCAGATGATGCTTATTATACCTCTTGTGCTCAGCATAGCTTTAGCAGCTCAAAACTCATTAAGTTTCTAGGAAATTTTAGATTGCTATGTTAACTATATCTTAATTACTGTATTTATCTTAAATTCCACACAAGACTTTTTTTGAAAACACATTTAATCTATTTGTCTATCTCTAATATCATTAAATTAAATCACATTTCCCTCAACTCCTGCATTTAAAAAACGAGACTTATTTCCCCCCCTTTCCTTTTCTTAGAAAGCCCAATTTTTAACCCTTTTCCGGGGGGGGGAGGAAAAATAAATTAGAGATACTTTCTGTCATGTTTGGTCCATGAAAACAAACTCATAGCAGGGAGCACTTCATTTATAGACATATCTAATGCTTTGATGTTTGTGCCTGAGTGCTTATTGTGACCGATGGGATTCCCAGGGCGATAAGGCAAGAAGATGCTGAGAAATATTCCTAATACATCAGCACCCTGAACTCCTTTTTTGTTTCCATTTGCCTCTTTTCTCCACCATTCCTGCTTGCCAAAGAGAGATTGTTTTTTTGTGTTTCCTTTCCCTATTGTGCATTGTTAGCACCCTCTTCAAAATATACATCCTGAGCTCAGGTTTCCCTTGCCAATCCCATTGGCTGCCACAGTTGGCACACCGTGATCGGGTTAGCACTATTGGGATTAAGCAGGCAGTACTGCTTATAAAAGGGAAATCCAGTTTGTGAAACAGAAAAGCTACAATTCTGTTATACAATTGACACAAGGCTACTATACAACTCAAAGAATGGAAGGGAGGAGGAACACCCACTTCTTAATTGTTCTCTGGTTTTCTGCACTGTTATGATGGTACCATCCTCTGACTCTTAAAAGAGACTGTCCTGACTTGAATCATGATTGGTGGTTTCAGCATCTTCTTGGTTCTTTTCCATCCCCTTCCTATATGCACCCCGGTGATGATGTAGTTTCTCCTAGATAGAATCTCCTGTTAATAACAATGATAAACTTAGGTTTAGTACATTGGAATTTTTAAAAAATTGGTTAACTATCTGGTCACTTCTAAATCTTTTTGTCTTTATAGGCATATATTCTCCTCCTGTTAATACATTCTAGGCCTGCTATATATTACATACTATTCATTTCTTGCAGCAGTTTTAAATCCATATTTTGTAACAATAAAAAAAATTAAAAATCTGTTGTCTACAAAACTCTGATCACAAGGATGGATGTCATTATTAGAGATGTCTACAGGAGATGGGATTTTTTATTTATTTTATATAGCTGCCCATCTCACTAAAGGGACTCTAGATGGCCTATAGAGGGTGAAATAATAATAAAAAAAAAACAGTTAGTAAAAATCAGTAACTAGAAAAACAGTAATGTAACATAGGACCAGGGTCAAAAAATCATTCCACTTTGAATCACTACTTTAGTAATGAAACCAACCAACTGATGGACTTGCTTAACCTCCAGGCTCAAATGCCTGTGGGAACACCCAGGTCTTTAAAGCCTTATGAAAGACCAACGGGGTTGAGGTCATCCAGATCCCTGGAGGGAGACTCAGCTCAAGGCAAGTGCAGTGACAGAGAAGGCAAATGCAAAAGTGGGGTGGGGATATTTTGAAACACAACTTCATTTGCCAGGAGCAATCTGTATAGGTCAGCTCCCCATTTTAACTTTGGGATTTTACCAACATTTGTCCCATATTGAAAAATCATCTCAGAATTGTTTGGTGTGTTCCGCCAGGCTAGTTTATCTCACAGTTCATTAGATAAGCCCTCTTTAAATTGATCATTTTTAAAAAATATAATTTTATTAAGAATTTTGATTACAGTAGTATTTAAATTGATCAGTTAAAGCTATTTCAACATTCTGGAACATAATTGCATGCCAATATCCTTTTTTTTTTTAATTAAAGGTTATTTTTAAAAAATCAAGTAAGAGCCTGGTGGCCAATTAGGAAGGTAAGTATCTGGGAGTGCTTGTGGATACCTTTTTGCTGAATTCGACTTGGCTTGGGGAGGTCCCTGTTAAATCTTGCTTGTCCCTCTAAAAATCACTTCACTAGGTTTTTGTGAGAATGGAATGGGCAGTTATGAACTTCAGACATAGTACTTGATTTCTTTAATGCTTAATTCTTAGAAGAAGAAAAAAAGTTTCGGTTGCTGTTTCTCCATGTTTACCACAGCATTCAGTGAAGATTTGTAGATCTGACGTATGCAAAGTTTGGGCAACATCCATTAACTCTGTTGGGGAACCATGCATCCTTAACTGTTTATCTTACTAATTTATTACATCCCTTACAAATTGTGAACAATATGTCAGCTAATGCTCTGATTATTCTACCCCAAATTTGACTTCTTATTACACTTTTATGCACATCATTTCTTCCTATAACAAAATGTTTTGATTGTTCTCTAGATAAACGAATAATCTCTAGTTAGCTGAGATGCATGAAAAATCTTAAAATAAATGATTGCTACGTACAGCACAATATGCCTGAGCAATCCTAAAATAACCATGCTCTGAGTGCAGCCCAGCATGCTGAAGTAACCTACAATAATAAACCACTGTGTGCAGCTCACTATGCAGTAACAATCCTAGAATTAAACTGTTAAACTGGGATTCACAATATAATCAAGGCAAGAGGTATCAACAAGGAATACATTCAGCAACTTTGCATTATTTTCACATTAGCTTTTCATCTAAAAATAGCTGAAGGAAGGTACAGTAATAATTCTTCTGCTCTGGATTCCACTTGTAAACCATGTTGACCTTTCATCTAGGAATAACCCAGTGCCTCCAAAGGAACGTCAACAGAACAATTTCAAGGTGATCCAGCTCACCTTGCTGTAAATAGAAGGACTCCATTTATTTATTTATTTGCTTGCTTGCTTACTTTGGAGCAAAAGCTGATTCAATGGGCCTTACTACATTCATAGCAAGTATAGGTTTAAGCATGAATAGGTTTATGCTTACTGAGCCCAGCCTTCTAATTTCCTTGGCTGGAAGAATGTGCTATTTATTTGATTGTTTGCTTATTCAGTATACTATCCTCATCCTGCAGGACTTCCAGTGGTTCTCAACAATTTAACAAATCAAAGCAATCAAAACATCCATGATAAAAAATGACAGTTGTAATAATACAGCCCCTCCAACCAGACAGCATAATCCCAAATGATTCCCCAGATGACCTCCAGAAAAGCTATGCGTTAACCAATTTTCAGAAAACCAAAAGAGGTCTAAACTGACTTTCATAGGGAGGCTATTCCACAGGATGAAGTGTCTGGGCCCCACCCCCCCTTACCTCATGAAAATGGCGAAACACCAGCAACTCTCAGGATGCATGTATAGGGTAGGTCAATTCTGGCCATAAAAGGCTGTCATGAAGGCATCTAGGCACCATGCTATATAGAGCTTTATAAAAGCCTACTTATATCTAGTGCAGGGACCATAATTCTGCTGTAACATCCTCATGGCAGTGCATACTGGTCTCCCCCACAAATGGGCCACTGCATTCTGCACCAACTGCAATTCCTGAGTGTATTTCAAAAGTAGCCCATATAGAACACCTTGCAGTAATCCAGATGTGGTGAAAAGGGCAAAAGTTACCCTTACAAGGTCCATCCACTCCAGGTTAGGCTACAGCTAAGGGATACCAGATTGATAGCATCTTTTTTTTTAATAGTAATTTTATTGAAAATGACAACTACAACGATAAAAAAAGAATACAAACTAAATTTTTTTAAAAATAAATAGGTGTAGAAAAGAAAAAGAAAATAGAAAAAAATAGAAAAGAAAGAAAAAATAAAAATATAGTAAAGAAAAAGAAAAGAACTATATAAAGAAATTACTTCCCCCTTCATCACAAGTATAAACAATTTTAGTAACTTATTACCTTCTTTTAAAGTACAACAAATGATCTTCTTCCCATATCCCATCTCTTATCTATAAACAAATCTTTAAAGCCTTGGCATTCAGTCCAGGTCAGCAAAAGTCCATTAAGGGTTACCAGAGATAACAACATATCTATTTTAACCTTGATCTAATAAACCAACTTTATATTCCTTCCTTTTACTTTTAACAATCTTGATCTTTAGTCCCTTCAAATAATGTCCTAGACCTTGATTTCTTTTCATTTTTTTGTCCCTTCTCACAAGGTTCTTCAAAGCTTTAACAAGCTTCTTTCACAAATCCACTATAGGAAGATTATCCAGGTCACTCTCTTGGTTTGTAATTTATATATCCCTTTTAATTATTAAGACATAACTCAGTTTCTTTTGTATGTCCAGTATAGCATCTTTTTCCATATCATTCTTGTAGCTTGTCATTATTAAATTCACTTTCAGATCAGTCTCAGTCTTGTCCAGTAAAACTTGTTCCTCTTCCATAACATCTTTTAAACATAGTCTATCTATAGAGGCAGACACTCTTAAAATTAACTTCTGGGCCCATTGTTCAAAAATATCCTTCAATATGTCCAATGTTAAAATATTTTGCCTTATTCTGTATTAGTAAGTCAAATTTAAGTTTTCTTCTCCTTTAATTGTAGTTTTAGTTCCTTCTAATTCTCTCTAGTGTCCAACCTTCAAAGTTCTATCCTATCATGTTTTTTTTAAATAATTCAAAACAATAGTATTTTCCCATGGGAAGGATTCTTATAATTAATTCCAAAATCTTATTTCAAATTTATCTGGATGCTTAGTCTGTTTGTAACTTTCTAAAATCAAAATTTTAATTACCTTTTTGCTGTTTATTCCACAAAAAAAAAAAAATTAAATCCTTAAACAGGTATTTAAAACTTCACTAACTAAGGATTGAAGGAAACTCATCTGGTGCTGTAAAATTTGTCAATCCAAAGGTTCCTAATAGCTGAAAAGCAAACAAGCAATTTCTGAAAGTGATTAGAAAATGAAGTATGTGAACCTAGTGTCTTTAAAGGTGCCGACCATAGGTTCAACAAGATAGCTATTCCCTTGTCTCCCAGAGCTCTAAACCTGCCGGAGACTGCTGTCTTGTGGCCTCCTCTGTCTGGAGCATTTGGAGGTGATCTCAAGTCCTCTCCTTGTCCGGAGAAGAATTATGAAGAGCTGGTCTACTCACCGGCTCATCATTCTGCTGTGGTCATCGGCTCTACTTATAACAGAGCTGTCTTCAGTTCACCATTTCTTCCCTGGAAGTCCCAGATTAATGGTATCAAATACAGCTAAGAGGTCCAATAGATCATGAAGGCCCCAGTGTAGGTCATCAACCAGAGTGACCAATACCATTTCCATCCCATGCTTGTGCCTGAACCATGACTGGAAAGGGTTTAGATAATCTACTTCCTATAAGGAACTCTGCTGACACCCCAAATCCAGGCAAAGTTATCCCCTACCTATTTGGCTTGCAGGCCAAAAGGAGTCCCAGATAGTGCTACAAGATGCTGTCCAATCATCACCCCCCCCACCCCCCGCCATCCAAAGAGTTAAAATCTTGGCTACATAAATTTATCTGGAAAATACTTTGGGAAAATGACACTTGTCATTGCTGGGAGATCTTCCTTCATTCATTCCCCCAAAGGGATTTGGCTCAGGCCTGAGCTATGGACATTTTTCCTAACTAATAGTCTAGGGGCCACATCTGCTGCTCCATCTCCTAGAGCTCTTTAATAAACCAAGGTACTTTCTGGGATCAGCAAGCAGAGAGAGGCTGATTGGAGGCAACAGTGGCAAGAGCACAGGTTACCTCCTGATTCCAAAGACTGACCATTCAGTCAAGAGAAGCACTTGCCAGACTGCTGGGAAAGTCCCAAAGTAACCCCCTATCTGGATATATAAGGTGATTGGAATGGACCATCTTAGTAAATACTATCACCCTATGGAGATAACAATTGGCAATAAAACTCATCTAGCCTAGAAAATGTTCTGATGACAGCAAAGGAGTCTGCTTCAAGTCCTCCATATCCAGATCACAACCATCTGCTTCAAGGCAAAAACTAGTTCTAACATACAATATGTCCTTTAAACCAGAGATCACCTGGAACAAGTACATGGAGGCCATGAAGGTCACAGACTTCCTAGACTCCACTCCTAGAGCATGGAAATTGAAGATACCCACTACCAAAAAGTGAGGGGACTTCAGCACCAGCCTGGTGATGAGGTCCTGGAGCTCTGAGTAGAATTGCTTTAGGCAGATGGATGGATAGTAGGATCCTCATCTTGTCGTTACAGTTCATCTTAAACACACAGGTTTTCACACTCCTACACTTCCAGAGCAGGCTCCTCTTACATAGCTAACATATCTTTCAAGATAATTACCACCCCACCCCACCCCACCCCACCCCACCCCCAGCTTGGAGCTGAAGTTGATGAAGGACCCACCCTTAGAGAGCTCTCTGAGAGGGTGGTATCACCACTATCACCCAACCAGGCTAGATGGTGATGTCAGCTTCAGTATTACACAATAGTTGTGTATATGTTTGTGTGTACGGGAAACAGCAATTTGTATGTGAGATAACAGTGTGCATATACACAGATGGGGAATCAATTAATTTTATTATGTGCCTTATGCTATGAACAATTAATTTTAATTCGTAGTCATTAATTCATTTAATATTAATTGAAGTTTTTGTTTTGGCCCTGATGTGGGGGCAGGGGGAGTGTGGCATCATGTTAGTTTGTATATGCAAAAATCCAGTGTGCCTACCCACTGATATACAAATGTGTCACATGAGTACATTTGTTGCATGTTGGGGTGGGGAAGGAGGGGGACTCTCCAAGGTTAGTTTCAGTGGAAACTGGCAATTATATGCATGTGAGATATTTGTGTGTGTTTGATCGCCCTGGTAATTCTGGGAACAACGGATCCAGCCGTTGCTTAATGGTTAAAGTATTGAATGAAGAACAGAGAAACCCATAGCTGAGTCTAGCCTCAATTATGTAAATCCACTGGGTGATTTGAGGCTAGTCACTACTTTTCAGCCCAACAGACATATACAGAATGGTTTTTGGGTGGAAAAATGAGAGGAATTGGGTTCTTGAAGGAAAACCAGGATATAGCTCTAAGGAATAAATTTTAAAAATTGTAAATGAAATTGGCATTTTCCTCTTAAGCTGCCAGTCTCTGGTATACTTATATTTTAAGGTCCTTACTCTTAGCTAATAATTATCCCCACCTTGATGCATCTTCCTCCTTGATCTTCTCCAACTAATATCTAAAAAGCGCATTACCTAGATTATGCTGAATACCATGATTTCTGATGATTGTCCATAAGGATCATTTTATGGTCAAATGTGTAAGTTAGGTAAAAGCAAAGAATACAATATGATCAAGGCAGCTGTGAAAACTGCTGGAATTCAATATAAAATTAGTCATATGTAAAACATGGGCATTCTTATGATTTACTTGGAACTTTGGGATACAGCAGCATTAAATAAATCAAAATAAATGTATAAGGACAAAAATGTAAATTATTTGGTCTAACTGAAGATCCAGGATGACTGCAGTTCTGCTTTTAGTGTATGTTTCCACTGAGTGCATGTGATCCAGGTTTATGACTATATGTGGAAAATTTCATCTACACAGTTAACAACCTTTCAACAGAGACAAAATATACACTGCCACTGAAAAGTGGTAGTAAAGTACCAAATAATGGTGGCACAATTTTCTGTGATTTGGAAGGGAAGCCATTACATCTCAGTTTTCAAATGGCTTAAGTCTCTTCAAAAACTTGCTGAAAAATCCAACTCCAACATCCAATCCCTACCATCTTGTAGCCCTCAGCCCCTGGATTGAATAAAGTGTCACCCTCTCCTCAGGTGGAAAATTTTTGCCTGCCCCTGCTCTTCAGAGGTCGCCATCTTTAAATTGGTTGGAAAAAGCTTTATTAATAATCATCTGTTTTATATGAGGCAAGAGACCAAAGAAAGAGGGGCTTAGAAAACAAACATCTGGATTCATAGCTGGATGGGGTGGCTTCATGGGATGAATTAGGCCTAAGGGTCTGAAGGGTACACAGAGAATCACTGAAGCATTATCAGGTGCTTCAGTGTTGCCTATATTGAATATTTCACAAACTGTGCCCACTTAGGCATATCAATAGCCATCACTACCGGCAGATAAGGAAGCAACTTTTCTCAGGTTTCTTAGTAAGTGTTCTTGGATTTGATGGCAGATCTAACAGGGTCATTCTCCTCCTACCCACTCAGTAGTAAGTCCCATCATAGCAATGGCATTTTGTACCAAGTAAATATGCTTCAGGCTTGTACCTCAAATTTCTCCAGCCAATGAATTTATATAGCCTCTTCCCATTTTTTAAAAATTTATTTTCAAGAAGAATTGTGCTATATTACCACATTGGTTTCTTTCATAGCAAGTAAGGCAAAGCTAAAGTCTTGACAAGACACTAAAAATGATAAAAATGTGACTGGTAATTCAAAATCCTTATTTCCATATGTTCAGGGAATGACTAGTTTATCAGAGAGCGTAATGAACTTAGCAAAAGCCCCAGCTTGAGAAAGTAAAATAAGTGGAAGGAGAAAATGTTTAGAGTTAGAAGATAATGAGATATTAATTTGATGGAATGTCTGATAAAACTAAGCTGTTAAGGGAAAGATAGGAGGATGAGCCACTGTTAGGCAGCATATTAAGATTACTGATAGCAAACATTTAGTGGGCCTCTAGTGAAAGTATAAGGATGGGTATATCTTCCTTCCTTCCTTCCTTCCTTCCTTCCTTCCTTCCTTCCTTCCTTCCTTCCTTCCTTCCTTCCTTCCTTCCTTCCTTCCTTCCTTCCTTCCTTCCTTCCTCTCCTATTATCTGGATAGCAGCTTCCCACTAACTAAGGTACTTAACATGTTAACATTTTAAAATATTTTTTGTCAGATAGAGCGGGTGCCCTTGGAAGATACATTGTTGTGTACTTGATTCCCTGTAGGAAATCAGGAAGCAATGCAATATTTACAGAATATTCAGTCTTTTGATGTTCATCTGTTGGTCTACTTGTAGTATTTATAGCTTTTACACTAAGTTATTAATCAACGTCCTTAAGCGAACACAATTAATGTATAGTGCAATCCTATACATGCTCCTTAAGAAATAAATCCCATTGAATGAAGTAGTGCTTATTTCAGGAAAGGGGATGTAGAATTACAGACTAAAAGACTACAATGAAGAAAAAGAATAATTAAAAACCAAAGTGTGTGGCCATTTCCCCATCTCTTCAAAGATGCCAGTTGTCCCTTCTGCTTTTGCATTCCAAGGCTACCTTATATCTCAAGTGGAAAGACAACTGCTGAGAAAAAGTGGCTAGAACAGGTCGGCCTTTTCCTTTGTCTCTCAGCTTCTAATTCCTGGTGACAGATGCAGATGGCAAAGGGAAGGAACCATGTTTACAAGCTCACTGGTCACTTTGCTTCTGTACTTGTGGACCACAAGCCAGCAAGTTACAGAGAAAATGTGGCTCCCAGAACATCCAGATATTAGCTTTTCAGAAAGTTCAGTTTCTTTTTTCAATTGTAAGGCCTGTCCTTTCCATGGATACAAGTTCTGTGTTTCTAGGAACCATAGAGTAGGCAAGAAAAAGAAATCAAACA